>NC_059350.1:39665000-40865000 GCF_019703515.2 Myxocyprinus asiaticus
AAGTCACTGAGTAGAGACACCTTTGCACACAGAAAGGTTAGAACGTTTTACATAAGCAATTAAAAAAATATAAAAAACTGAAATTGAATTGTTATTGATTAGTGAATGATATTGCAAGTGCAAAATTACCCTGGCACTCAGTTCAAATAAATATCTGCTCTTTTAATATCATACACTTTGAGCAAACTCTTGGCAAGTTATCCGTTAGAGTTAAGTTAGAGATACAAGTTCCTTCTAACATACAGTATGCATCTGTACTATTTATGCTCTTTTTGTATAGTTAGACAAATTAATATTTAAAAGGCAGAGGCTATTTGCACGTGAAAATAGCGATAAATGCTATTTAAACTAAGTGTAAATAGCAACAAAAAACATTTTCTTTGCACAGTGTGCAAATAGTGTTAGAAGCTATTTGCACCTTGGTGCAAATAGTGGCAGATAATATTTGCACCCCTGATTAAATACTAACATACAGTGTATATGGGCATTACTGCAGCATGTGTATTGTGTTTATTTAGAGCCCCACAGACACCCTAAACCAACCCCTATCCCTAAACCTAATCCTAACCTTCCCATACAAAAATTAAACATAGTTTTATTACATAGTATCACCCTGGTATTTTTTAGTAAAATCATAGTAAACACAAAAATCAACATGGTTACTATATTAACACCCTATTACTGTAGTAAAGCCATAGTTATTTGCATTAAAACTATGGCTTTCGCCAAAAAAACCCAAAATAAAACATGGTTACTGCAATATTTCTATAGTAAAACCATGGTTAATTTTACCCAGAACAAACCTTTCTCTCAACTCCCCAACCTTCAGCGTGTCCAAATCACTGTGATTAAATCAACCTTTATATTCACTTTTATTTATTATAAGTAGTATTGAAGGTAATATTGAGAGTGGAGAAAGGAAACAGGATGTGAAAAAGTGGGAGAAAAGGTGGAATCGAACTGGGTCGTCCGCACGAAAAAAGCACATACCGTCTTTATTACATCCCACGCCACTGCAGCGACACTAGAAATGCAGTTTTTCCTTCAATTTCTCTGTTTCCACCATACTATTGGAGTGCAAATTGCCACTCTGTGTGGCAGGTGCTATTTACACTTACTGTAGTGCAAATAGTCACTCTGTATTTATGAGAGGGCCGAAAACTCCCACAATTAGAGTCAAATATGAAAAGTCCCCACAATGAAAATGGCTTTTTAAAGGGACTAAATAACATCTTATTTCAAATATTAAAATGGTGTGGGTTAGTCTGCAGTATTAATGTTGCATTCACATGCTATTGGAATTATCAAATTTCCTACTTGGATGTTGCACATGTATGCCCTCCCAAGTTGTAATTATAATTTTATACCCGAGTTTCCAGGTTAGGGCTAGGTTAGAAGACATAAACTTGCAACATACCGGAGGATAGTACACATTCTGTAGTGAATGCTGCTACCTTGTTATCACTTGCCGTTATGGTCATATACTTTTACATTTATCAGTAACCATTTGATGCATATTTTAAAATTTTTACACATTTATTTGAACAAATTTCCATTATTGTAAGCAAGGCAAGCTGACTATCATGTATTACGGAGTCAAAATAAGAGTTCTCCAAGAATATGCAAGAATGAACCTTTTTCCTATTCTCTCCAACAACAAAACACTTGAACGTGAAGTACTCGTAATTATGACTTCGAAAGTGGGAAGTAGGAAATTTCTGGTAGCACGTGTAAGCAGCATAACTCAATTATAATTTTAGAGCAGTAAAAGTCAATGGAAGTTTCCCGTTATTATATCAAAACAAACATGTTTTAATTAGTTATTAGTAATATGAAGATTTATTTGCTCCCAAAAGTTAAGATATGTCTGCACTGTTGATACCATACATTGTGCAAACAGCTAATGAAAACCCCATCCAGCAACATTTACAGGATAAAAACAATGATATCACTTTTATTGGACTGGTCAGTATTTGTGCCAGGCATCTACTGTGGTTGTACAGCCACTTTGCCGCAACAACACAAAAAAGCTGGACGTCTTTTATCTAGTTTTAACCAGCTTCATTACAGGTGACAGATTTCATACACAATCAGTGTAATTTGTGGTGTAATGTGGGGTGACTGTCCCTGACTGCACTGTGGGCACGACTCTTTACTCCGCTCAATTATACAGAGCTCTGAGATAAAGTAGCTCACAACTTAAAAACAGGCCTGCCTTTCAGCAATGCAAAGAGCTTAGAAACTCAAGACTAAGAAACTCTGGAAATAAATTTAAGATTGGGTATTTAGTTGTTATGTAATTGCTGAATGTCAATGTCAAAGCTTAGTTAAACACCCACAATTCTTCACTGGCAGTTCACCATTTTAGTTGGCATCTTGAGTCATTATGCTCCATGGAATGTCCATTTGATATTTGAGTATTTATTTATATCTTATCTTGACTGTTACTTTTTTGTTTTTGTGTTGTAATTGTTTGCTGGATGGCCTTGAGAAAAAGGTCAGAGAAAATGCACATATTTTATCATTGCATTAGATGTTCTTTTTACAATTTAAATGAGTCAGACTCTAAAGAGATGCAAAAGCTGTTTTTGTCAAGAATGACTGGCGCTGTACAGAACTGAAAAGCTGTTTTTTACACCCCCACATATAAAATTCTTGAATAGGAGGAAACATGTTTATATGTAGACTTAACCCAGAGTCATTGCTTTTTTTTTTCTACAATCTGCATTTGGTTTTTAAATGTTATTTACAAAACGCCTGAAACACGTGCTATATGCATCTTTATCTGTTTTGTCTGTGAATAATGATCTATATTATTTGCCGGTTCCACACACACACTGCATTCTGAATATGCGAATATCTAAACCTGCCAAATGAGCCGATGAGGTCAACACACACAAAGTGATGACACTTGTATTCTGTGTTATGCTGCATTATATTCTACTTTGAAAAGTGGAATATCTAACTTCCAGCTTGGAAAAGTGCAATATTTTGCCACTTGAAAACAGATTTCCAACATGGTTCAAAATGATTTTGGGTGTATATGATCATGCAAACATTGAGGAACCTAGAAAGATGTACAGTTAAAGGAAAAGTTTACCCAAAAATTAAAGTTCTGTCATAATTTACTCCCCCTTGTATTGTTCCAAACCCATATGACTTTATTTCTTATGCGGAACTTAAATGGAAAAATATGTAATGAAATTTCAGGTCCATCATTTTAATACAATGCCAGTTGATAGGGACCTAATAAAGGACTTAAAAGTGTCAAAAATGTTCCATGCAACTTGTGCATCAAAAAGGTTGTGTCTATAAACATTATGCACAAATATCTACAAAAAAACGAATGAGATCACCCTGAATGAGCATAATGTGAACCACCATGAAGCAATGAAACCAGATGCAGAGGCTCAAGGATGGTGGCAGAATTCCAAAAGTAAGGAGAGGTGCACTGAGCGGTGGCAGATGGAGTTGTGTATATCATATTAGTCTGGCAAGAAACCATAGTGTGGTCCTGATGTGCTAACAAACCTTAATCAAATAACCTGGAAACAGAAAGTAGCATGTAATCAAATGACCTGGAGGCAAAAGAAAAAGACCGAAAGTCAACAACCCTCAGGTCAACATAAATTAGCTAACGTTATAACACAAGAGCCATGAGCTGGCATGAAATCTAATGACGAGAGAAGGCCGGGAGTGACCACACCATGGCTGACTGCCGGAGCATGGTCAGTGTTCCTGTGGTGAGCAGAACCGCAGGATAGTTCATCAGCAAGGAGACCACTGAGAGATTCCAACATTGTGGACATCTGACTCATTTCCATCAGCTTTTGAAACATCCATCAAAGCAGTATGTGCTGGGCAAGAATAAACTGCCCCAAGGGCATGGGGAGGCAAGATGTTTTCTGTGGTGGATGCCAAGCACTGCAGGTTGAAGAAGAATGGACACAATTAAAGGCGAGGTAAGGAGAAATGACTGCTTCACAAATACACAGTGAACAGAGAAAAGTAGTGGTTAGTGGCTGATGTGTAAATATTAAGTAGCCATTTCACAGACATTTTATCTGAACACTTTCCTGCTGAACAGACCAGCGAAATAGGTTAGGGTTTGGCTGGCTGGTTAGCTTTTGAAAGAAACTACCCTGCTGGTAGATGCCATAACCATTCAAAAGTAGCTATGTATTCAGTGGAAATACAAATGTTAGCTTGGGACTGTGCATGTTCTTGTGGTGCCATCAGCCAATCAGCATTGTCAGGGTGTAATTTTCCTGCAACTAATTAGTCATTAGGCATTTATGGCTTAGATAATTGACTCAAAAATGGTCTTGGGACTGACTGTCCATGAGTAAAGATGGCAGAATTTGAATAGTGTAATTCCGTACTTTTCTGTGCGCCAGCCAAGCAACTGCCTTTGAGATGAATGGGAATACTATATACTGGCTCTCTCCAGATATTATAGATCCCCTTGGACCAGCATATGTTGTATGTTGGATTCTGGTGTCTACATCAGACTTTTTAACTAGCTTAACTAGAAAGACTTGCTGTACATACATACGCTGGGAAGCGTAAATGAGCTTCTCTCATGAACGCACCAAGGAGACTGCTGTGAAGATTTATGGTAAATAAGGAGTTACAGTTTGTTCTGTTTCTCACCCAAATCTGATCGTATCACTTCAGAAGACATGGATTCAACCACTTGAGTCATATGGATTACCTTTACTCTACTTTAATGTCCTTTTTGGAGCTTGAAAGTTTTGGACCCCATTGACGTTGCATTGTAGGGGCACAAACACATCAAACATCCTTCAAAATATCTTTGTTTGTGTTCAGCAGAAGAAGAAAGTAAGAAAGTTTGAGACATCATAAGGGTCAGAAACCATTCACAGAACAAAAACAAAAAACGATTTACACAATGTAAATGAAAACAGGTCCCTTTCAATTGTTCAGGAGTGAAAATTTAATTTTTAATTCTGGTTAATAGCGTAATTTTGATCCGAGAATTTTTTAATGAAACCAAAGAACAAGGGTTAACCACAATAAAGTTTGGGGAAAACACCACTTCCAGATACCTGAAAAAAAATTAAAATAAATAAAATAAAATAAAAATAGGCTTCTCTCTTTTTATTAGAACATGATAAGCATGTGCTTTGATTCGGACGGAAACCGCTGCATCACACATTTCTTTGCCTAATTGCACATTATGAATTTCCGTGACATGCATTCTGAAGACCTTTTTGACAACTATATAGCCCATAATTACTACATATAAATGCACATAGATTTTATTTTGTTGTATATTTTAAATATTTAATTAATTTTGGGGATATATTTAATATTAAGGATGTATTTTTTGAAACAACATTCTTTTATATATAGGCTACTATTATGTGCTTGTTATGATTTTGGATGCTGATCAATCCCCCACATGGTAAAAGATTGGACTGCTTATTTTCACGGGGCATGTTCCTTACTCTGGACATGTTTTTCAAGACCAGGTTGCTTGTTTCTCCTGCAAGATCTGGCAACTGGTAAATCACCCACCCTAAGCACAGAGTATTGTCATTTTAAAAAGGACATATTTTACTATTATTTACTTCTTTTATTTCATTCTGACCGGTAAACATTTGGAAAGAAGGCAGCAGAATCGCGGGGCTTGAACAAAAAAAAATAAATAAATACTGTTTCTGCTAAGAACTAACCAAAAGGTAAAACATTTTGTTTTTAATCCCAAATAAGAGTGAGGAGGATCACAGCAAAATCCCCAGTGTTAAATGTACACTACTGGTGTTTATATGGTTCTCACTCGCTGGTGTTAAAAACTAACACTGAAGTAGTGTTGAATCTACAGCAGATAATTAAATAAAGTAGGTACACTCTCTGAATGATGATTGATCATTAGTGATGACACCTGATGTTAACAAGCAGAGTCTACTGAAGGAAAGAGGAACAACAAGAACAGAAAATCAAGAGAACAGACCAGCAAACACCACAACAATTAAATCTATCTTACAGCCACACAACATTAGATGAACATCAACTGCAAACAGAATATGCTCTTGGACAACAAATTAAATGTCTCATCTCATGGGAGAAAGCTTGAAAATGCTCAAAATACAACATTGCCACGTTCTATTATTATAAGTAACTTTGGGATTTTTTTTTTCATGTGTGCAAAAGATAAAGCTTTAGCTGATTTTGTGTTATTTTTTATTTTACCATTACGGTGATTAGTGTTATCTTTGGTTATCCACTTGAACCTTATTCTACATTATCAAGTTCTCTTTCAACAATGCAATAAGATTTCATTAAAACAAATGTAGTTGTACTGTGATGAGAGAGACCAGCAATTAGCTGAAAACAGGTTTATTTTATTTTGCAAAAGGGTCACTTAGAGGTGTGATGCAATGATTCCAATTAATGGATACTCATTATTAAAAAAAAAAAAATTAAAGCTGTATTATATAGCAATACATATGAAAGAGTTTCTGCAACAAATATTTGTTGAGCAGATGCTGCCAGTGAAGTATGCAGAGATCTTTTGCACAATTAGACATGCAGATATCAACACTCGGCATACAAAACTCATCAATGATGACAATCAACAAACTCATTTTTAGATCCATACCGCAATGCATGCTGGGTGCCATTGTTGAGTCGTGTACTATGCAAACACCCATAATGCATTGTGGCATGAATCTGAAATTGAGTTTGTTGATTGTCACCATTGATGAGTCTTGTTGTCTGTGTGTATTATTGACAGCTAATAATTATCCTTAAAAGACCATTTCTGATCACCTTATCACAGCATTGAATTCATCCTTTTTTATTACTATTTTTCCACAACATTTCTGAAATTCATATGATTTTACTTTTAATGATCATACTTCAGATGAGATCTCGTTTAAATATACCAGTTAACATCCACTTTTGCAGACATATAAAAATAAACATTCTCACTCAACTTATTGAAAGATTGTTGTCTAATATTTTATTTGCAGTTGACATACATCTGATGTTGTGTGGCTGTAAGATAGATTGGATTGTTGTGGTGTTTGCTGGTCTGTTCTCTTGATTTTCTGTTCTTGTTGTTCCTCTTTCCTTCAGTAGACTCTGCTTGTTAACACCAGGTGTCATCACTAATGATCAATCATCACTCAGAGAGTGTACCTAGTTTACTTAATTATCTGCTGTAGATTCAACACTGCTTCAGTGCTAGTTTTTAACACCAGCGAGTGAGAACCATTAAAACACCAGGAGTGTACATTTAACACTGGGGATTTTGCTGTGATGAGATGACGAAAGACTAATCTTTTTTTGGTGAACTATCCCCTTCAGTCTGGACCAGCATGAAAATTCATACTGGTCTAAATTGGTTTTCTCAGCTGAATTATTACAGGAACAATCTTGAAACTTGGGGTTAAGCACCATGCTCAAGGCCACATTAGTGATTGCTCATGAATTGCTTCTTCTAGGGTTCAAGCCTGCAACCATTTAGTCACCAGCCCAAATCATTAACCACTACACTACAACACCAAACTCAGTTTTTCAAAATTCCTAACATTTAATCATAGAAAACGTTCCCTGTCTTAGGTTAGTTAGGATCACTACTTTATTTTAAGAAAGTGAAATGTCAGAATAATAGTAGAGAGAATGATTTATTTCAGCTTTTATTTCTTTCATCACATTCCCAGTGAGTCAGAAGTTTACATACACGTTTTTAGTATTTGGTAGCATTTCCTTTAAATTGTTTAAATTGGGTTAAACGTTTTGGGTAGCCTTCCACAAGCTTCTCACAATAAGTTGCTTTTTGGTCTATTCCTCCAGACAGAACAGGTGTAACCGAGTCAGGTTTGTAGGCCTCCTTGCTCGCACATGCTTCAGTTCTGCCCACAAATTTTCTATTGGACTGAGGACAGGGCTTTGTGATGGCCACTCCAATACCTTGACTTTGTTGTCCTTAAGCCATTTGGTGCTTGAACTTGCTTACTATTGTTTGTACAGATGAACGTGGTACCTTCAGGCGTTTGGAAATTGCTCCCAACGATGAACCAGACTTGTGGAGGTCCACAATTTTTTTTCTGAGGTCTTGGCTGATTTCTTTTAATTTTCCCATGACGTCAAACAAATAGTCACAGAGTTTGAAGGTAGGCCTTAAAATACATCCACAGGTACACCTCCAAATCAGTACACCTCCTATCAGAAGCTAATTGGCTAAATATCTAAAGGCTTGACATCATTTTCTGGAATTTTCCAAGCTGCTTTAAGGCACAGTTAACTTAGTGTATGTAAACTTCTGACCCACTGAAATTGTGATATAGTCAATTAAAAGTGAAACAATCTGTCTGTAAACAATTGTTGGAAAAATTACTCATGTTATGCACAAAGATGATGTCCTAAAAGACTTGCAATAACTATAGTTTGCTAATATTAAATCTGTGGAGTGGTTAAAAAATTTGTTTTTTGTTCTGTATGTAAACTTCTGACTTCAACTGTATCTAAGGCTGTTTTCACACTTGGTTTTGTTAGCTTGGTCCGAACTTGAGTTTGACTTCACACATTGTAGTATTTGGTTCCAAACCATGGTACATCTGCACCATTACCACGATTACCAGTGGCAGCTGTTTACAACTGTAGTTAGGTAATGACTGTATCTAGGAGACTGCAAGCTGCTTGTTAAAAGCAATTTCTGTGGAGACAAGAAGCAATGAGTAATGCATAACAAGGACATTATATTCCATCAATAGTGATGTAGCAGCATTTAAAAAAAAGAAGTTTGTTCTCTTCTGCAAGGTAGGCTGGATTGCGTTCATACCAATTAAAATGCGTCCTGAAGTCCACATGAACCGCACACCAGACCATATATGAGTCCAGGGCCCTGGGCTGCAGTGTAAGGACCCCTTTACTTCCTGTTTCTAATTAGAAAAATGTTCCACTCTTTGAGTTTTATTCTTTGTATGAATGGTGCTGTAGAAAAAAAATACGTTTATTGTACTATTTAATATAATAACTGCATGTCAAGACTAACTTTAATATTGGCTTGACAAAGCCTATAGTATGACATTTTAGAATATTTTTAAAAGCATGAGGTTTGTTGGTTTTAGTTAGAATTTTTTTTAAAATTTCCAATACAATGACCGAATGGATGTTGCACCTTTCAGCCCCCCGAAGGTCTCACAGCGGAGGGTAAAGTCTTAGGAGGGAGTTAGTAGTAAGAATTATACAGTTGTTTGGATTAATAAGTAAAAGACCAACCATAAAAATAAATAAATAAAAATAAAAATAAACATATTTAATAAATTAAGATGTATATTTGAAAGTATTTGTTTGGTAGTTTTCTATTTTGATTCATATGACAGTTTATTCGGATTATAGTGGTTATGACAGGTATTTTCAGATTAGTTAATGCTGTGACATTAACAATCAAGTTTTTCCAATGTATACATTGCATTGCAACCCTAAATTTGTAATCTGTTTTTCATTATTTTAATCATATTTTAACTGTTTAAAAATGTACAAATTCCACATTCTATCATACAATGTCATACAATTGTATACTGTGTGTAATGATACAAGCTGTCACTGATTAGAATTTCACATCAGCTACACATTTTTTTTAACATAAAATACACATGGTTGGAACCTAAAGATTAATTCCACATCTAATATTTAAGTGTCTGTACTAGGGGTGTGCAGCGAAGCCATTATCTGTATTTGTTCATATGATAAAATTATCTGTCTCTGTCTCTGTATTCGGATAGAACCGGATGTGGGCGGGTATTAGACCAGAAGTGTGTCAAAACTAAATGAAACGCCCATTTTTAAATGTTACTCATACATTTATAGTTTCTATTAATACAATATGCTCTGTATATTCATTTTCATAATAATAGCCTAGTAATAATAATAATAATATTTATTATTATTATGCAATTATTATTTAATTACATTATTTATTTATTTTTTACTTACCAGATGAGGCTGAATTTTTAGGCCATGTTAACTGTGGAATATGTGGTTTCTCCTGGTATTTCTGATATTAATATCTGCATGAATCAGAATTTTCGTTTGTCTGTGCATGTATAACAACATTATTCTGGAGGCAGGAGGTGTCAAGCAAAATGCGAAATGTCAAGCACATATTTTGCAGTGAATAATAAATACAAATTCAAACATTAAAAGAAATGAAAATATATCAATATAGTCTACAAACAGGTGAAAGTCCCATAAGTCTATCAGGATTTTTTACGACAGGACACCATTATATAGTTAAATAATAATAATAATAATAATAATAATAATAATAATAATAATAATAATAAATATATATAGCGCCTTTCCAGAGCTCAAGAACACTTAACATGCACAAATTTAGCACAGTTTAAAGAAGAAGAAAAAAAGATGGAGCACGTTTCAGATTCTTCGTTTTAAATAAGCAGGAATATTCCAAATAGATGAATACTCTATGGAGCATTTAAACGTTTATGGAGAATTTTAACTTTTTTCAGAGTAAAGTCTTAACAAGATAATTACTTTAATCGCTGATGTGGATATAGATGTGTTCAACTTTAAGAGACGGAAAGACGAGCTCTGATGTTAAATCACTTCAGGTCAGGAATTTAACATCACGCTAAGTTTTAGGCTATAAATAAATACATGGGAATTACGTGTGAAACGAGTGATACATTAACATAGACATTCCAAGAAGTGGAAAGTGTACATGATGTCATATCTTAGTTAAAATTACACTTGATAAGCTTCAGACGTGCACAATTAACAGACACAAAATGGAGTCGAGACCGCGCCCATCCAATTTGAAATCACACTGTATGCATTTTCATTCATAAGGTTTACATTTTAGAAATATTGGCTGCACAGATTCATACATTTGTTGTAATATTAGATATGGTTATTTAATATGTCACTTTATCCTTGTGCTTCTTGGATAATCAGTCAAACTAATATTTTTTTTATATTATTTGGATGAATCAGATATTCGTTTTGAAGTCATTATTTATGCCTTTCCAAATAGGGTATTCGGCTTTGGACACATCCAAAGTTTGTACTATGTAAAAATGCAGTGTGTCTTAGTTGTCCGAATGTGACCTATATGATTAACGTCCTTAGGCATCAAAAAACAATAAATTTTTATACTAATACTAATAAAATTAGGTCTATGGAGCAGGGCATAGTTAGTGTAGAAGCCTATTTGTTAAATTTTTAAAGTGTTTGTTGAAGTTAAAATATTTAATAACATTTGCATATGTATACATTTATTATACATTTTGTGATGTTTGTTGTTTCTTTGCATAATTTGTATTTTTTTTTTTTTTTTACAAGTATTTACACTGAGTTTACATTAAGATATATAACAGGCACTAAAATGGTACTGTCTCTTTAAGAATACTGACAGAATAGGGTCTCTCAGATGTGTTTCAGTGGAGCAATTTCTTTAACGCATCCATGCTATGTGTGATTACAGTTAATGTTTCTTTTACTTTTTGATCAACAACTGAATGTAAATAACAGAAAAGATATTAAAAAAGACATTATTCAATGATAAATGGATTGGATTTTACTTTGAACACTTAAAATGCTCATTTTTCCTGCTAAAAATGAGAATGCAATTTAAGAACACCTTTGACATTCTATATTTATGGCCATGAAGTCAGAACTTGTTAAACATCATCAAATAGTTGATGACATTGCAAGGAACAAGGCAATAAAGAGATAAGGTAACAGAGGCGGATAAACCAGGGTGGCAACTGCCACCTTAAAAAAAAAAAAAAAAAAAAACATTGCTACCTCAGCACTGGTATCCCAAAGTATAAAATATAAATGTTAGTATATTACAGTTGATGCTGACATTTTGTAAAAGTAAATTTATGTTAAACTGTCTCAACTCTAACCGAATGCATTTAATGACTACAGTGGTCCTTGACTATTGGCTGATCACATGCTTGGCTACTGCAGCACGTGCAAAGTGATTCTGCATCAGGCATAGTTGCCAAGTCTGCTTTTTATTAGTGACTTTGGGCTTTTTTTTTTTCATAAAGTTGCTTATAAATATGGGAATTTGAGGATTGCTGTTTTTTTTTTTTTTTTCTTTTTGGGCTTATTTTCAGAATACAGACACGTTTGGTTATATTTAGGTAACTATACGTTTTTGAGTTAGAAGTCTAATTACACAAATTTGTGTTTTCTTTAGTATTGGTTTTTTATGCTGATTTCAAACATCTAGTTAAAACCCTCTTTAATTACAATATTTTTTTTATATATATATACAAATTCTATCAGGAATAATCACATAAATGTTCACATGAAACCTATGCCACTGGTTTAATTGCAGGTTTCATTGTGACCACTAACACCTTGTGGACAAAAGATCAACAGTGACCTTGTAAATGTTGTTGGTTATGTAATGCAAATGTTCAGCTTACTTTAACCTTTTCCTTGAACAATAACAGTAAAAAGGTTCAATTGTTTTTTTGTAGCCAAGACTGTAATGTATGTGGCTATACAACTTTCAAAAATAATTCTAATCCCTACTCTGAGAAATATTTCAGGAGTAAAAAGTGTGCTGCCGTTTAGAATCTGTTGATGTATCTAGGTGCTCAGGAGATTCATATTTATTTATTTATTATGTTTTGTCAAATTAAAATTCTTTTAGTGTTAGCAACACAGTAGCAAAATTATTTAATTTGTGGCCTCTCCGTGAAAATCAACTGTATCACAAATTCATGAGCATTTGTAATTTGATAGTGATTTAAATAAATGAACTAGTACTTGTTGCAATAAAGCTTGGTATCTTAATCCAGCATGGGCGCTTACTTTAGTGTTGCCACCCCTTATAGTCCTCATGCCACCTCTTGCCACCCCATAAATTATTTTCTAGATCCAACCTTTAAGGTAAGAAATACTTTAGACTTCCTTTTATGCTGGTTTTGCTAATTGGATAACGCCGAGTTCACACATCCTCTGTGAGCGGGGCGGTCACGTTGGACATTCACATTGACCACGTCTCTTCCGCGAGAAACAGCAGTGGTACGCCCCACTCACGCCTCGCTCACGGAGGATATGTGAACCCAGTGTAACTGTTGGGGCCTGCAGATTTAGTGTATTTAATGGATCATACAATTTCTTGGATTGTGTTTGTTTGCTGAATGAAGGGCAGAGGTTTGCCCACAGTTTTTTTTGGGAAATGCATATAAATTTTGATTTTGATACATTTTATTTTCTCATATTAATTTAACTGTCTTACAACATCCATATTGTATATTTTTAATGTGTGAATGTAAGGGCAACTTGTATAGCTAATTTGTTAAGACGTTTACGGCCCAGAAAGATAATTGGTCCCGGGACCCTTGCAAATCATAATCCGCCCCTGCCCCAGACCACCATTTCAAGCTGACTCTGATGTCAAACAAACGCAGCAAAACCTCTTGTTGTGAAAGTGCTCTGCACCTTTAATCTATCCTAGATATCTTTCACATGATGCCCAAGGTACAACCATATAGAACACACTCTATATAGCAAACAATATGGTGACTGGCTTTTCAGTGAAGGTGTCATGTCAAGAGCTGGAGAAGTCTTAATGGTAACCTAAAGGCCAGAGATTAAAATTATCATTCAAAGGCATCAAGCCATTTTTGAAAGATAACTCACACTCACTCTCTCTCTCTCTCTCTCTCTCTCTCTCTCTCTCTGGCCAAAGAGCACTGATCAGGATAAGTGCAGGAAGAGTGTGTGTACACGTATACATATGTTTTTATGTGTGTGTGGGTGGGTGTGTGTTATTGGTAGGGTTCATGGTTTGAGAGCTTTGCTCTGATACTCATTTACTGAGTAATGGCAGAGGGCAAAGAATGTCAGCCTGGAGGGGGCACACACACACACACACACACACAAACCCTTCAAGGAAAGCCCACTCTCAGCTTCATGCTATTTATGTGTCAGCATCCTTGAGCCTAAACAGATCTATACTATCGACCTCCTACTGTGATACTTGATACCGTGGACACACACACACAGACATACATGTTCATGCAGAGCTGTTTTTATACTGATGAGAGGGAGTGGGTGTAGTGAACAGAGTTAAATTATGTCAAATTCTTTCAACAATACTGGTATTATCAAGATTTAATTTTACGCAGGTATATAATTTTATAGTCATTAGCCAATAAATTCATCAGAACAAGCAGATAACCTATTTACGTGCAAGTATGTGAATGTTTGTTTCAGTCTGTAATTGGAAACACAGTCACCCTGTGTATTATTTTACTCTCCTTAATACTTCCTTATTGAATTTCTGCTCATACTGTGGAAATATTCGCTCCGTTACTAATGAACTCATTCCATCTCTCTCTTCATGCCGTCTTCACTCTCATCCTTCCTGTTTTCTAACAACCTGAATCGCCTCCCATCCCCGTCTCACCTCATTTGCAATCTGCTGCTCTCTCAAACTTTCTTATCAACAAAAACACCCTTTAGAAATGAGCACATTTTGTAGGTGTATGAAAAGAAAAAAAAAAAAAACTCTCACTGAAAACTTTTTGGTATAATCAACACTTAAAGGTGAAGTTTGTAATTTCTATGCCACTAGAGTCACCAATCAGAATTGCAAAAATAATCAATCTGTTTTTAAACAGGTTTCCTGAACACTTCTTCCACTGGTTGGAAGAACAGATTGTCCCGCCCCAAACTCATGCTATTGATTGAGCCAATGTTGCTTTGTTGAGCTGGTTGGGATGTTCAAACAAGCAGAGCAATGTTTGGATACTGCCACAGAGGCACAGTCTTTATACTTTGGGGGGAAATCAGCCTACAAATTATTTGCTTATAGTTGTCTCTGTATATTAAACTAGGATAGGAGAAAGTATTTTAATATGTGAGAAACAAATACACACCTCAGCTTTAAGTATACATTATACATATTTTGAGTATGTAATCTCAATCTTAATTATAGTGCAAATTACGGGGGGTCTAAAGGGGTCTCAGACCCCCTGAATGCAACAGGAGACTCCAAGTAAAGCTACTTTGCACATTTTTGGGGGGGTCTCATTTGAAATCATATGATTAATTAAGTACGAAGTTTAACTCAGTTATTTATTTATTTTTACGCTGTAGTAATGCATAGGCTATATTAAATTTTAAATCAAAATATTTCATTCTGTTCGGTATAATTTTCCTAATTTAATAATGTAATCGGCGCTGATCAGATCGGAGCAGCAGCACAGCTCCCTCTCTCTCAGCCTCTGACATGCTTACTCCCTCGCTCGTGTACGTGGGATGGAACATATCATTTGCTCTCTTTGAATGGGGGAATATAGTAATAATCAAAGCTTAAAGCTATAATTCACCAAAATTATTTCCTCACCCTCATGCCATCCAAGACTACTTCTGCAGAACACAAATTAAGATTTTTAGAAGAATATATCAGCTATGTTGGTCCTTTCAATGCAAGTGAATGGTCCAAAAGTTATATAAAACACATCTGAAAGTGAAAGTGGAGATTTGTTGTTAAAAAGGACTTAAATATTGTTCCGTTTCTCACCCACATCTATCATATTGCTTCTGAAGATATGGATTTTACCCCTGGAGTCTTATGGATTACTTTTATGCTGTTTTATATGCTTTTTGGACCTTCAGATTTCTGGCCACAATTCACTTGCATTGAAAGGACCAACAGAGTTGATATATTCTTCTAAAAATCTTTGTTTCTGGTCTGTAGAAGAAAGAAATTCATACACATCTGGGATGCCATGAGGGTGAGTAAATGATGAGAGAATTTTCATTTTTGGGTGAACTATACCTTTAACAAGAGAAGTATCAATCATGAGTGCTACAACACAAATGAAATGTGAATGTAACGTTAACGCATGCGATTAATGTAAAAAAGTTTGTGTTAATTTTTCTAAATCATGATTAAAGCATTTACCGTTACTACAGCATAAACCTGAATAAACACTTGTTGGAAGGGCGGAACCTTTGTAATGTGTCTGCCTGGAGTCATTACACTGATGCACACACCACAAACAAACACACACAACAGTGCTTCCCTGTCAGTATTAAAATGACCTCTTAGCGCTATTTGATGTACAAAACAAGCCCAGATGGGACCTATGTAAGGCGCATTTTAATTACCACAGAAGCATGCCAAGTCTTATCTATCACCAAAATGCAGAATGAGACGTTTTTGTCTGCAAGCATGGAGTTCAAAGCACCGTTTGATGCTGGTGTCTAGCATGGAGATCATGAGCGCTGCTTTAAGATTGCTGTAGCAAAGCTGATAGCCACAGTCTTCCGGCAGATTAATACTGTGGAGGATGAGAGTTTAAGAGATTTAATGCCCATTTCAATGAATATGCAACCTATGGGGAGACTAGGGGCTCTATTTTAGGAGCGCAAGCGTTACACGCAGGGCAATGCCTTAAGTCAAAAGTGCAAAGTCAATGGGCATTACCATGAAGTTTTGGTATTTTCGTACAAGCATGTGCTAAGTCTATGCATAAGTGGGTCTGGTGAAATCATGCGTGCAACACGCATGTGATGGGTCAAGTGCAATTTAATTCTGAGGTTCTTCGGTTATTTCAGCGTCTGTGTCCTATTATATATTCCATTCCCTCAAAAACCAATGATTTAAACAAAGACAGCATATTAATAAGAAGTTGGTAGTGTAAATGGACTGTATGCAATTAATTAGAATAATTGAAAATTAAGTTTTTCTGTGCAATAACTGCGTCCTTGATGAATGTCAGGCATATTCCTATGACAGCGACATGCTCCTTTTATACGTGTGGAAAATGTGATTCTCGCAGAATTTGGATGTATGCTCCATTAAATCCACAAGTCATTATTATTAATAATTTTCATCTACTGACACACAAATTATGGCTAGTATTAATAGTGACTGTATCACGCACTTCACTTCTACAGGTCGATTTTGAACAATTTTATTCATTTATTGAAACAAAAAAAAATAAACCCAAAATATTTCTAAATTCAAATGACACTTCAAACCAAACAAAAATATAATAAAAATAACAAAGTGGTTAAAAAAAAAAAAAAAAAAAACTAATTCCAAACATTTTACGCTCTCCAACTTCTTCCACCTGTCCCTTTTTCAGTGACTTAATCACTCTACGACGACAGGTGGCAATTACCAGGCAAAATTAAATCCTAAATACAATTGTAAATACGCAAGAATAATAATGGATATAAACATAACAATAAAAATAATAATTGAAATAATGAAATAACCATGACCTTTAGAAAGTTTAGAAGGGACATACAGTGCATCCGGAAAGTATTCACAGTGCTTCGCTTTTTCCACATTTTGTTATGTTACAGCCTTGTTCCAAAATGGATTGAATTCATCATTTTCCTCAAAATTCTACAAACAATACCCCATAATGACAACGTGAAAGAAGTTTGAAATCTTTGCAAATTAAAAATAAAAAAAATTAATAATAATAATAATTAATAAAAAATTAAAAATCACATGTACATAAGTATTCACAGCCTTTGCTCAATACTTTGTTGAAGCACCTTTGGCACCAATTACAGCCTCAAGTCTTTTTGAGGATGATGCTACAAGCTTGGCACACCTATTTTTTGGCAGTTTCTCCCATTCTTCTTTGCAGGACCTCTCAAGCTCCATCAGGTTGGATGGGGAGCATCGGTGCACAGATGTTCAATCGGGTTCAAGTCTGGGCTCTGGCTGGGCCACTCAAGGACATTCACAGAGTTGTCCCGGAGCCACTCCTTTGTTTTCTTGGCTGTGTGTTGGAAGATGAACCTTAGCCCAAGTCTGAGGTCCAGAGCGCTCTGGAGCAGGTTTTCATCAAGGATGTCTCTGTACATTGCTGCATTCATCTTTCCCTCAATCCTGACTAGTCTCCCAGTTCCTGCCGCTGAAAAACATCCCCACAGCATGATGCTACCACCACCATGCTTCACTGTAAGGATGGTACTGGCCAGGTGATGAGCGGTGCCTGGTTTCCTCCAGACATGATGCTTGTCATTCAGACCAAAGAGTTCAATCTTTGTTTCTCATGGTCTGAGAGTCCTTCAGATGCCTTTTAGCAAACTCCAGGTGGGCTGCCTTGTGCCTTTTACTGAGGAGTGGCTTCTGTCTGGCCACTCTACCATACAGGCCTGATTGGTGGAGTGCTGCAGAGATGGTTGTTCTTCTGGAAGGTTCTCCTCTCTCCACAGATAAATGTTGGAGCACTGTCAGAGTGACCATTGGGTTCTTGGTCACCTCCCTGACTAAGGTCCTTCGCCCCCGATCGCTCAGTTTGGCCGGGCAGCCAGCTCTAGGAAGAGTCCTGGTGGTTCCAAACTTCTTCCATTTACGGATGATGGAGGCCACTGTGCTCATTGGGACCTTCAATGCTGCAGAAATTTTTCTGTAACCTTCCCCAGATCTGTGCCTTAATACAATCCGGTCTCGTAGGTCTACAGACAATTCCTTGGACTTCATGGCTTGGTTTGTGCTCTGACATGCACTGTTAACTGTGGGACCTTATATAGACAGGTGTGTGCCTTTCCAAATCATGTCCAATCAACTGAATTTACCACAGGTGGACTCCAATCAAGTTGTAGAAACCTCTCAAGGATGATCAGTGGAAACAGGATGCACCTGAGCTAAATTTTGAGTGTCATGGCAAAGGCTGTGAATACTTATGTACATGTGATTTTTTGTTTGTTTTTTATTTTTAATAAATTTGCAAAGATTTCAAACAAACTTCTTTCACATTGTCATTACGGGGTATTGTTTGTAGAATTTTGAGGAAAATAATGAATTTAATCAATTTTGGAATAAGGCTGTAACATAACAAAATGTGGAAAAAGTGAAGCGCTGTGAATACTTTCCGGATGCACTGTAATTTTATGTTCTGTACTTTGCAACTTTGGACATAAAATGTATCACTTCCTGCTGGTGAAATCTCCAAACTGCAAATGCAAGAACTGAATTATGAGTTTGCGCTGAGTTAAGACCTGGTATTGAAACATCTTAGCACAATGACATATTTCTCAGGAAAATAGCAAATTGCGCATTGCAGCACTTACATACAATACACCCTCAGTTTGAGCGCCTCCACCCACAGTAGCACAAACACTCCCACCCACGGCCACTTGCACTTTGTGACGGCATGTAAATTGCACTAAGAATTAGCATTCTCACGAAGCGCTGCGCTTTGCACTGTCACGAAAATAGAGCCCTGGTTCTTTCAATTAGTCAACCTCCCAATTAGACTTTGGGAAACATTTAATGTTACTTGAATTGGTGCTATTTTAGTGCATTTCTATCTTTATACTGTGGAAGGCTTTGTTTGGAAAATGTTAATAAAGCATTATATTGTTACATATTGTTTTGTTTTATTTCCTAAGATGGAAATAAATGCATTTTGACAGGAAAAGAAGTATATATGGTGTCAAATTTCAGCATCTTCAAAATCTGTGATTAATCACGATTAACTACAAAAAAATTGTGTGATTAATCGCGATTAAAATTTTTACTGACAGCACTAATAATTTTATAATATAAGCAAGTATAATGCTTGTATTTCTAAAATAAGTTACTGCAGGTAAGACTCCCCCAGACTCACTTCTAATTGTATTTCACATGCATTCCCATTTTCTCTGCTCATCACTCAGAGCAGGTATAGGACGATGGTTCTCTTCACATAGATCATGGAGACCACAGGGCTCCAGGAGCAGCCAGCCAGATTAGTGCCAGAAGGCTGAAACATCTCTGACTGTGAGAAACCAGTCATCTCTATTGATTACAGTTTGCTGGGAAAATGGACGTCGACTCAGACCAAACATAATCACTCCACACAAATGCATCACCTGAGAATGAGAATGAGAGGGAGAGATGAAATTGCTTTCCATCGCTCTCAAGCTTGGTGGGAGTGTTGGCTCTATAAACCACTAGGATACACTCAGTCAACCTGTCTGTTACCCTCAACACACACAGTGCGTGGGTGTGTTTATTTGTATGTGCCTTGTCCTGTCTGTGGGCAGTGTGTGTCTACCCTGTTTAAAAACCTAAAGAGCTGCCTTGCTACAGTACCTACCTAGGCAGTTGCCTACTAAGGCAGCTTCCTGACCATCATGGAACCTCATAAAAGATTGATTTGTGACACTTTACTTTACTTATACTTCTGCATCGAACCTATGCCATTGCCTATGCTGTAGAGCACTTAATATGCTGTGTGAGGATGCTTACGAAATGTGGGGTATTTTTGTATTTATGTATATGTGTATGAAAGTTATTTATTGAAAATTAATTTTATTTAGTGTTGAAGGTGTCATTTAATTGTTTCATTTGCAGTCACTATTATGGTGATTAACATTGATTTACATATATGAATTTCTTCCAGTCAGTGCATTTTTGTTCATGAGACAGCTGTGATACACTGGGATTTACACTATATGTTTGAAAAAATATGTCTTTGAGTATTAACTGAATATTAAATAATTTAAAAAATCAACATTATTTATGGACATATTTTACTATACAGACTAAGTGTGATAATAAAACTGATTTAATGCTAAATTTTAAGTAAAAATAAATAGTCACTGTTTTTACAAGATTTTATTTGTCAGAGTTATCAATTAGACACACAGACATAAACATTCAGCATACAAAACTCAACAATGGTGACAATCAACAAACTCATTTTCAGACTCATGCCGCAATGCATGCTGGGTGCCAATGTTGAGTTCTGTTCTATGTGGACACCCACAATGCATTGCAGCATGAATCTTAAATTGAGTTTGTTAATTGTCACCATTGATGAGTTTTGAATGCTGAGTCTTGATGTCTGTGTTTTATTGGTAACTCAAAAATCATTTAAACAAAGTGTCTGTTCACCTTGTCACTACAAACACTAATTTCGCTGTCATTATTATCACATTTGTTGAGTATTATAAAGTTATAGCTCCAAATAAAAGATTTTCTTCAAAATGTTAATTTATAAGCTACTCATTACACTTCAGTAAAAATTCATTGAGAAACACTTACACTTTTTCAATAGCACATTTTTTATCATAATGATTCATAATTGTTCTTTTGAGCAGTACTGCACTGGGTGGAAGAAACTCAAACACCTATTTTCAAATGTTCAAGTACCTAACCAAAGATAACACTAATCACTATAATGGTGACTGCAAATGAAACATTAATGACACCAGCAACACTGAATAAAGCCAAACCTCTATTAATTTTCAATAAAGTTTCTCTCTCTCTCTCTCTCTCTCTCTCTCTCTCTCTCTCTCTCTCTCTCTCTCTCTCTCTCTCTCACACACACACACACACACACACACACACACACACACACACACACACACACACACACACACACACACATATATATATATATATATATATATATATATATATATATATATATATATATATATATAACAACTCTTAAGCATCCTCACACAACATATTAAGAGATTATTGTCCAATAACCTATTTTATTTGCAGTTGATTTCCATCTAAGGCTGTGTGACAGTAAGACAGATTCAATTGTTGTGTCTGCTGGTTTGTTCTCTTGTTTTCCTGTTCTTGTTGTCTCTCCCTCTTTCCTTCAGTAGACTCTGCTTGTTAAAACCAGGTGTCATCACTAATACACAATCATCATTTGGAGAGTGTAGTTAGATTATTTAACTGACTGTTTGGCCAATTCAACCTTAAACACAACACAGAATAGATTTAACACTGCTTCAGTTTTAGTTTTACACTCCTGTAGATTGGGACAATATGTACTCTGAGGAGTGTTAATTTAACACTGGGGATTTTGCATTGTACTATATTCATACAAACAAATACTATATCACATTGACTTTCTGTGCAACAATTAATTATCAACAATGGTGAATTATCAGTATTTTATATACATATACACATACATAATATACATGTTATTTCTCACTCAATTTGCCACTGATGTTTTAGTGATTGACTTGATTTACATTTGACATTGCTATTTGACGAGGAAACAACATCGAATTAAACTTATTGCGTACAACACATGAAAAGTATGATATGACTCGTCATTTAGGTGTACTACTGAAATAATTCAAGTTGTGCATCTATTTAGACTCAACAAGTGCCTGAGAAAATACATATAAGATACACATAAGCTACACATAAATTACACATATAGTACACATGTGTAGATTATGTGTTATGTGTAGCTCAATAGGTGTTTGACAGCCAGCTGCATCTCATGAAATTTCAGTGTGAAAGTAATGAATCCTGTTCTCGATTTGTCCTGATTTGTTGCATTTTCTCCTTACTTTATGAAAAATAAAACATCAAAACATATTTTATTGGATTGTTTTCTAATTGCCTTGAAAATAATTTTAAAATTTTGCACTATCTGGACATTTTGTACATCCTTTTTTGATAGATATAAGTGCTGGGTCTCTAAAGACCTGAATATTTGGGAAATATTTGGGAGTGTTTGGGAAAATTACCATGTATTTAAGGGTTAAAACAATTTCACCAAGCGAATTATAGTTATTAATTAATTTGATGATTTTTTTTTCAGCATAGAACATAAAAAGTATGCCAAAATACATATTTATGATTATTTAAATAACTTGCAAGCAAGCATACAGCATGTTTCTCATTTCTTTGTCTCCTGCAACACAGGCAACATGTATAATAAATAATATGTACCTTCACATGTTCACATACTTTGAACTCATTTTTAATGCTACAGTAATTTAATAAATACTTTTTTATCCATGAATTACATGACTTTTGTTTATTTATGAATGTATAATTAGCATTTTGGCTGTGTAGTCACAGAACGAAGCAGATACCAACGCAGAACTACAAATGCAAACCAACATTTTGGCCACTGTGCGGAGCAGACGCCATAGGTTCAATGCAGAAGTATAAATCAGCCTTTAGCCAGCAACATTCTTCTCAAATTGGCATTCTGATTTTATGAGTGTGTGCTCAGATTTATTGTGCATGAATGTGTGTGTGTTCACATCACATGCTGTTTATCTACCTACCATACCTGTCTCTCATTCTTTCCTTTTCCTCCCATCATGATGAGCCGACAGACACTGGCATCTGTATGGGTTACAGACGGTGGAATATTTTTGCTGAGGTGGCAAAGTTTCTGTGAAATTTAATGCACCTCTGTCCACTGCAAAGAGAGCAAGTTCAAGAGTTCAGTCCATTCCTAGTACATTTTTATCACCTTTATTATACAAATTGAATTAACTTAACAGTGTTTCGGAGAGTGGGATTAAAAAGGGGAGGGAAGGGGATGACATTTGAGGACATGGAGAGAAATATGGAATGCATACTGGGAATCAAATGATGATTGAATTAATTTGTTCAAATAAATCTCATGCTAAAAAGAGCTATGAAAGGGAGGTTTTGGGTCAGGTACACACTAATTGCCAGAATCGTCTTAATAAAGACACATCCAAATGATAAAAGGGATGAGTGACAGTAAATTACTGTGGAAAACTGATCCAGATTATGTCTAAAGCTTCCAGCATCAATTAGGAATATCTATTTGAAATGCATTAGATTTGTACATCGAATGTGTGTTTGAATAATGGGGAACAAAAGACAAATGACTTTCTTCACACCAGACTCACTCACAGATTAAATATATTTTGATCCGAAAATAAGATTAGTTTCCTCAAGAGAGAGGCAAACTCTTTTGAGAAAGACAGATCTGGATCTAATGGAGTGCAGTCTCATAGGGGAGATTTATGATGGGCTAAACACTGTGCAACACTTGTACTAGAATCATTCTAACTTTCTGATAGTTTCATCAAACAGACAATGTTTCAGATTTAATAGGTAGTATAGTGCTTGTTTATTGCTCTGCCAGATTAAAGTGATACCACACGAGCAAGAGTGCTGTTGTTTTGAACATCAGCAGAAAAACAGCACAATTTACAGTGTGATATTTTATTTTTAACAGATCAACAAATACATAATATTGAATAACTTACATTTCAGATAAAAAATGGCCAGCTAGTTCTTGCATTTCCTCTCTGTCAGCGAAAATAGTTCCAAAACAAGCCAAATCTATCTTGGTTCGTTTGTTTGTTGAGTCAAAATAATTCAATGTCTCACTTATATAAAAAAAATGCACTCAAAGATGTAACTGTGAAAATGGTTACTGGACAAATCATTAAAACCAAAATGAAAGATTAATTAAAATCCCTACCATTTTCAATGCAGACAAGCAGAGTGATACAAACAGTGAACCGTCCACTCTGGTCCCACTCCTGTGATACTAAATAAGAAGTTCACTGTAAAAAATGTCATGTAATTTTCAATTAACAGCCAGAGTATATAAGCAGCTGCTTACCTCTCTTTGGTCTCAGCTGTTTCTAGCATTCGGTCGTTCCATCCCTGAAACATGTCCGACCTCCCGGAAATCCAGCTAATCCTGTCAGACAATGTACTCTCTTTTCTTCCCGAGACACCAACAATCTCCTCTCATGCAAGATTGGATCCTCTTTTTCCAAGCATGGATACCCCTTTTTCAAGCCGCAAAATCCAGCGCTCCTACAAACCACGCTCCAGAAGACTGCTCTCCCCTCCTCCTTCAAGGCAGCCAGCTTTAACCGCATCTCTTTCCCCATCTTCCCGGACTTCATCTCCTCATTCTCTCGCCGTTACTGCATCATGTCCCCTGTTTTGCATTCGCTGGTGATCAATTCTACTTCATGGTCCGTTTGACTTTCGGCTGCAAAAGCAGTCCCAAAATATTCAACATGCTCTCCAAAGCCCTCTGCTGGATTCTACAAAACATTTATGCAATCCCCTACCTCATTCATCTCCTTGATGACTTCCTCGTCATTTCCCCAACCCATTTTCCTTCAGCAAAACATTTAACAACCATCCAAATAAGTCTTCTCCGAACTAGGAGTTCCCCTCTCACCAGAGAAAACCTTGGGCCCATCCAAGCCTCCCTTCCCAAAAAAAAAACAGACAGAATAATCGCCATTGCAACAAATCTGCTAGAAGCAACCCATTGCAGCAAGCGCGATTCGCTTTCTCTCCTAGGCCACTTAAATTACGCTATGCACATAATTCCCCAAGGCCAGACTTTCATTTTCCACCTGCTAACACTCGCTATCTCAGTTCCAGGTTTAGAAGACATCATTAATTTAAGCCCCCCCTGCCAGGCAGATTTGAAACTCTGGACCATGTTCCTAAAGCAATGGAATGGGCTAACCTTTTTCTACGACCATATTTTGTCCCAACCTTGCGACATCACCCTGTTTACTGATGCCGCCCCCTCCAGAGGTTGCGGAGGTTACAGAGGATGCTGGTTTTCCTCGACCTGGCCACCCATGCTCACCTCTCCCCCCCAGTCTGCCAAATCGACCACCCTATTTGAGCTGTATCCCATCCTCGTAGCAGCACATCTCTGGGGATCCCAATGGTCAACAAAAAACATTTTGTTCCATTGTGATAATTCAGCCACCGCCCACTGCATTTACAAAAGCCGTTCAAATGCTCCAAAAATCATGCCCCTTCTGAGACGCCTTATTTGGATTTCCGCCCGCAACCAATTCATCATCAAAGCTGAACATATTCCATGTCACCAAAATTAAATTGCTGATGTCTTATCCCATTTTCTCTTTCAGAAATTCAGAACATTGGCTCCGGAAGCAGACACCAACCCAACTCCAGTTCCTCCCTATTAAGAGCTCATATTCCTTTAGACCACCCTCTTTGACATCTCCATACCCTATCTATGGGTTCAGTGCTACAATCCGTCTCTCCCAGAACACTCCTAGAGCTTTCAACTTAGTTTTTCCAGATTTTTCCCTCCTCTCCATATCCTCTTTCATCTCTTACCTCCATAATACCAAATTAATTCAGCCAGTAACAATCAAAGTCTACCTCAGCGGTGTACATTTCTTCTTTAAACTCATCCATGGCCAACAATGCCCTACCATTACAAACCCCCAGATACAGAATGTCTCCTTATCAAGAGTTTACAAAAAACTAATCCCACCCGTCCCGACACCAGACAACCACTAACCATCGACATCATAAGCAAATGCCTTGCTACTCTTCACTCCGGTTTATTTTTCCCCAACAAAACAAGAACCCTAGATGCTATGTTTGGCATTCTTCGGCTTCCTCAGAGTCTCAGAACTCACCATCAACTCCACTTTCAACCCAGCCATCCATGCCACCTTCTCCGACCTTCAATTCTTAAACCACACAATCCGTTTCAACATCAAACAGAGTAAAACCAATCAATTGAAACGCGGACATTCAGTTTTCATTTTCAATCTGCCAACCCCCATTCAGCCATACCAGTCCCTGACCTTTTTTCTACTTCAGAGAAACTCTCAAATCACCTCTCCGCTCAACCCTCTATTTGTCAACGATAAAAACCTCCCTGCGTCTAGACTTTGGTTTCAAAAGAATCTAAAAATCATCCTCAACAGATCCGGCATTCCTACCAAACATTTCTCTTCCCATTCCTTCCACATAGGGGTCACTACTACAGCCGCCCAGAAAGGCCTATCTGAACACCAAATTAAAATGCTTGGTTGGTGGTCATCCCATACCTTCGAAACTTACGTTCAATCCAACCTCCATCACATCAGACAAGCACACCAAACGCTCACATCTTTTTAGGCTCGGACCACACCTCCCTACTATTACCCACCTTGCCGCTAACCTAGCCCCACTAGGCTTGTATCCATCTGGACGCAGCAAGGGCCCTCCCATTCGAGTGCGTGTGAGCTACCACGCCTGGCATGGACTCTCCCTTTCAAATCGCCATGTGGGCCCTCCCAACCAGATGCAACATAGGCTCTCCCATTCAAATTGCAGTGTGGGCAGAGTGAGCGTTTATATATCGGGGGCTTTCCCTTTCGAAGCGTAGCGGAAGCTTTTCCGTTTGGATCACAGTGTGGGCCCTCCTATCTGAACAGCGGACTGGAGGTACCAGGATTTGTTTGTCCCCCGAGCGCAGTGGGTCCTCGTTCTCCTTATGTGATCCAGGCCTTCACGATGGAAGGAACGTAGCTCTGTGTCTTATCTACATACCGTAGGCTCCCTATTTCTGATGCTGGGAGGTTTTGCTTCGGATATCGTTTGACCCGTTCCACTGGGGATGAGGACCTCCTTCCCCGTCTTTGACATTTGAGAGCCCATGTACCTTTGACTCATGGGCTCCATGTCATGGATGCTGCGGTGGGACGTACTCCAGCTCTACTACTTTAAACCCTCCAGTCCAAACACTGCTCCCGCAGGAGCAATTTCAGAGTGTCACTGCTGCAGCAGTGCTCGCTCACATCTCTTGGTCGATAAACGCAGTGGTGAGATGCATCCCAGCGCTAAGCTTCCAAAATCCTAATGCAGCTCCCACAAGCTTCCCACCTTTCACTGCCTCTGCAGTACCTCAATCACAGCTTTCGTCATGAACGCATTGCTGGGACACGCTTTCCAAACGTAGCTCCCACCGGAGCTCCTTTCAAAATAATACTGCCGCAGCAGTACCCCGCTCATAGCTCCACATGGTGGATATAGTAGGGAGATGCCGGTCCAGCCTAAGCAGCAGCGCCTGCTCACGACTCCAGGTCGATAAACACAGCGGCGAGATGCGTCAGCCTTTCGAATTTTATGCAGCCCCAGTTGACACTGCCACTGCAGTATCATTAATGCGTCCCAGCATTAAACTCCATCCAGCTCCCATTCAAATGGCAGCTCCTGCAATAGCTACCTCCAATGCCAATGCGCAGCAGTGCCCCACTCCCAGCTCCTGCAGAAACTAGGCAACCACCATCCCTCGCCATATATCTTCGTCCCTTTCAATTTACTCCTTTTGGGGGATTCTTCCATACTTCCAAGCCAGACTTCAGAGCTAGAGTTGAAGCTGCTTCCTCGAGCCCCTCCACCGTGGACAGCAAATAAGTTTAACCTTAATAGTTTAAAGATTATATGGGCAAATGAACTCGTGAAAGGGGGACGTGACTGGCGGACGACATGGCTAGTTCTAAAATTCAAAACAATTGTTTTCTATGAAGGTACGCACACTGCTAGCTAGCATCTGCAATGTAGCATCTGCAGTGTGTGTGCCCTGTTTAATATTAAAGATGCATTTTTGGCAATCTGATCACAAGTGAACTGGCACATAGCCATTTAGCCTACACCTGGTTAAATGCTTTTCTTTTGACCACTTGTGTTCGGCATTTGAGTGGAGGGTCTATAATTTCATGACTGCGTACATCAGTCATTTTGTCTGTGTTACTGCAAAATAATAAAGAGCAAAAAGACTTTAAGAACAAAAAGAAAGTGTTTCTCATCTGTTTCACTGCATGTTGATATCAGACACACTAAAGAAGATCCGTGAACTGAACGTATTTATGTGCTTTTTCAAATTTTCCAATCGAATAGTTATTTCCTTTTAAAGCCGCACATAATTGACAAAGTTAAAAAATCTCGTTTTAGTGTATCAGTTGATTAACAGGTTAAACTTTCACCCTAGAACTCTTTGTTTAGACCTAGCGTCTGCAGTGAAATCCTGATGAGCCAGCAACGATAGTCATCATAATTTGCACTGTAAATTTAGGCTACTTCTCTGCTAAACGTGAATATATTTATGCATTTAAATACAACTTATGCTATTAAACTTTGTGAAAGTACTGACTGCACCAGTGGTAGTTTTTGATGACACTCGCAGATGCTGGCCACGTTATCTGAGTTGCAGTATTTATATTAAATAAATAAATTCCCAGTCCACCTGTCCAGTCACCACTACACATCTTTGAGACAGAATTCAATATCAAGTGCATGTGAAAACGTTATTTATGCTTAATTTGTGCACACTGGTGTATTGGTTTATAAGCACATAAAAAATCTGTACCCATACCTTTCAGTTGGCATTTGTAAAAGAACAATTTCAAATGGAGTTTAGGATCAAATATGATCAAACATTTGTTTTACAAATAAGGCCCAGGGGGTATACAGTCAGTACAGCTACATTTTAAAATACTAAAGTAGTAACTCGAATTAAAACTGCATATAACTTAGGTACTTTTTAATAAGTGCAGTTTTGAGTCTGTAATGACCTGCGCCATAATTATGATAGTACACAGTTATCCTCTTCCATGGTCATCTACTGTTATTTGGTGCTCCAGCTGGTTACAGAGACAAACTCAGGGAGGATGGTTTTCTGATTCCTCCATCCACCAAACACCATCACAAGTAGCCACTGCCATCTGCTTCACCTGTCCCCTGCAGAGATTCACACACACATCACTCTCACACACACTCTCACTAACTTTATGAGTGCAAACATCAATGCCTGCTAGCTCAGCACAGAGAGACATAGACACCATATAAAAACTGATAAAAAAGTTCCTTTAAAGCAAATCAGTTCACTCTGTGGCCATCCTGGCAACACCCAGTCAGCTATTTTCTATATAGGGTAGCCATAGCGGTGGCATACACGTAGCCTACTATCTATCTGAATTAGAAAAGACAGAAATCTCCAACACTGATGTCTAAGCATATAAGTATGCTTGATGGAACATATAACCGTTGTAGTCCCTTAGCAATCTGTCACCAAAATGTGGTTGCAAATCAGCTTCAAAATGTATGTTTGACTGTGTGTAATTTATGTTGCAGAACAAAATGTGAAAGTCTCTTCAAGTAATTTCAACCACAGACCTTATTTTACTCATAAATCAAAAACCACCATTAAAAAGCCCCAATGGAAATTACAGAGGGAATCCATGGCTTGAAAATTCTAATTGTCTTATGGATTTCAGACTACAACATGAACAGCTTTATACTGTCTCTACTTATATTAATTTTTTATCATTGTCACTAAGGTTAGGGCCCTAATATATAGCATAAGAAAAGAAAGTCCACAAATCCCATTGTATGCTCAACATCAAGAGCAAAAAAAAGAAAGGAAAGCCTATGCATGTTTTATTGAGTGTGCAGATATATAATAATCCAGAAACAGATGTACCACGTCATGCTACATAAATTTGACTCATAATCTCTTTTCTTTGCTTCATATGAGACATAATGCCAGAGATTATGAATCGACCACGAACTAAATAGCACATGTCAGGTGTGAATGAAAGGGCATTATGCTGCAGGGGGTCTCTGGTGATGGTTTTAGGGGCTTAGATGCTAGAATTGGAGAATAAAACCTGGATCGGTGGAAATGGAGAATGTAGTCTCTAAAGATGTTTAACAACTGCATAATGATTTTCTAATGGGACCAGAGAGAGGTAGGTGGAGGTTAGCTGGGAAAAGGGGTTATTAAAAAGTAAACACATGTTTATCTGTAGACAGGCACACACACATGCACACACTCACACAGAATGGTCCGATCCAATTAAATAAATAGCCTTAAAGTCAACATGAAACTGACCCTCGTTTCTTTTTTAAAGCTTTAGTTTTTTTTTTAGTTTTTTTTTTTATATGTTAAAATACATTCTCTTATCCCTGTTAAATATGTAGAGACAAGTAAGCCATTTGTAGGCTGATTTTCCTTAAAAGTTTAAACAATGTGGTTCCGTGGCACTATAAAAGCATTTTGCTTTTAGTTTGAGCATCTCAAGTTTGCTCAAACATTGGCATGCATTTGAGCTTGTATTATCTGTTCAATTGTAAAATTATTTTTGTAATTACATTTAGTAAACATATTGGAACAAGGAATTACACACTTTAGCTTTAATACTCATTCATAGTCTTTTTGTGTACAATTCACTGGTGCATATTACTGCAAAGAAAAAAATAATCACCTATCATATTGAGACTACGCACAACTGGTCCATTGTGGTATGGAATGCCCGCTTTTCACAATCCAATCAATTCCTGATGGATAAAATCATGTATAGCCCATTTTTTTTTTAATTTTAACACTTGTAAATATGTAACAGTACAGAAGTAAAATTGGTAGCAAATGCCAAAACATGTTGACTTTAAACACATTCCTTTTCAAATAAAGTACAAATACTGCAAACTATCAGTGAAATTAATTTCCTAAAACACAGTACAAAGAAAGCAGACTTAAACACATATTATCCACTCTGACATATCACAACACTACAAAATAAATTATGTAGAAGACTCTCAGTACAAACTTCATAGAAAAACAATTGGCACCAGCAGTTATGTTTTGAAGCTGCTTGATGATGAGAGAAGAGAACAGGATGCAGACAAGCCAATGAGCCCAGAGGCTGTCTGAAACTGAACACAATAGAAAGCTAAGCAAAATTTACTCCATCTTGTTCCACATGAAAGATGCCTCCTAAAGCTAAAGTGAGAGAGACCCTCATTAACTGCAAAGGCTAGATATGCACTGGCCCAATCTTTCCCCAAGGAAAGCAATAGACTTTTAGTAGACTCTCCAGCACTCAGGGATTAATGAAGATTGCAATCTAAGAGTTAAAAGGTTTTGCACTTAAACCATGACCTTTTCACTCTGCATCAGCTCTCTAAATGTTACCTGAACAGTTAGTTGCTTGGAGAAGGATATAGCTGCAGGCAGTGCTCCAAAAAGGGACGAGAGCTCCAAACCACCATTAAAGATATAGGGATCCCCTTACCTAACACTTTCCCTAATCTTTTGTTAAAGTTTTAAAATGATGCCCCCTTTTGGAGTTGACACAACTCCCTTTTGGAGTAACTACGCCCTCTTTTGGAGATTCCGCCCCCATTTGGAGGTCTCCGGCCTGCAGCTATTCCTACTTGGTTGCTACAGGGAAAGAGGGGAGGGGTGAGCTGACAAGCTTAAAACAGTAATTCAATAAGAAATTAAAATTCTATTATTATTTTCTCACATTCATGACTTTCTAAACATTTATGAGCTTCTTTTCTTTCATGGAACACGAAAGGAGGCATTTTTAACAATGTTCTCACTGCTCTTTTTCGTTCACTGAGAAAGTGACGTAGCCACGGATTTGCCAGGGTGTGAAAATGCCACCCAAAACGTCAGCCTGAACACCCAAATTTATTTTTTTTAAGCTAAATAATAGTAAGGGTGTAAAAATGTATACATGTGATGATTAAAATTTATTCATAATGCCTGCAACTATACAGTATATGCATATTATTGAATATGTGTAGAATACACTTGGAAAGGTAGGCTACTGTAATGATCCTTTATGTAATGATTTGTTCATAATTTCTTATATGCAGTGGTGTAACTTGGATCTTACGGGCCCCAGTGCAAAGAACCTGTCAGGGAACCTCTTCTTGGGGGGACTTGGTAATTTTTCATTGCCTGTCGGGCCCGCAGTCATACTTATGGTTCTTTTTGGTCGACCTTCGCAGGCCCACTCTCAACCCGGGCCCTAGGGTGGCTGCCCACCCTCCCCTCTCTGTAATTACATTTACATTTAGTGTCTTCAGCATATTTTGGAAAATAGCCTAATTATGAGAGTGCAATAGATCAAGAGCCTTTGACTTAGTTTCTATGCACAATTGTTTGTTAAACCATCAAAATACTTGACACTTATACATGATTTTTTGCTAACTGAACAGTTGTGATTGTTTTAAGACTACATGGGAAGCACAGTTTCCCCTAAAAGTGAATCAAAAACATATATTTCATATTACATATTGGTGCATTTCAGTTTTTAAGCGCATTAATGTGTTAACTGTCACACGTCACTATCACGCTATTTGCTCAAGTAAAGTAATCCCTTTTTTTCTCCACAAATATGGTTATAGATGTCAATGGACGCACAGCCCATATAATGCTTCTGAAGTCCTGCTATTGATTTGCATGCACCAATGATTTAATGAGCGCTATTTGCATAGGAAAAAATATCTGATTGTTTATTGGACATCTGACTTTCAATCAGTGTGTTTTTGTCTCATCTAGAAGTCCAGCCTCTGGATTGCAAACTCATGGAAATTAATTCTGCTCTCTTCTCTCTGCAATAACACAACTTTTGAATATCATGCCATTGCTGCCACTGATCCTGCTAAAATCCACTTTTTGGTCATCTATCACCCCCCATGTCAACTAGGCAACTTTGTTGAAGAGCTAGATGTATTGTTGTCCTCATTCCCTGAGGACGGCACTACGCTGATGGTCCTTGGGGACTTTAACATCCACCTGGAAAAACCTCAAGTGGCTGACTTTCTAGCTGTTCTGACCTCATTCTTTGCTCAACATTATCTTGTTGCCTTGAAAGTGTCTGTCTTCTTACCTCCAGGCCAGCATGTGCCACACCCTCCAGCCCCTGGCTGTCGGAGACACTTTGTGATCACCGAACCAAGATGAGGGCTCCGGAGAGAAAGTGGCACAAGTCAAAAGACCTGCTGACCTGTTTAAGAATCAATCATTTCTATCCTCTTTTTCCATTAGAGTTTCTGCTGCTAAAATTGATTATTACCAGAACAAGATCAGTAACACTTCAGATTCCCGTAAACTATTTTCAACTTTATCATCTCCTCTCTATTACCTCCTCCACCACATCCTACTACTTCTCTGACTGCTAATGACTTTGCCACATTTTTTACTGACAGGTAGTGAGCATCAGCAGGCAGTTCTTTACACCTAAACACCCACAGCTACTCTCTTCCAACATCCCATCCTCTGTTTTCCTCTTTCTCTCCTCTCTCCGAGACTGAGGTCTCCAAAGTGCTTTTTTCTAACCATCCTACCACCTGTCCACTTGACCCTATCCCCTCACATCTTATGTAAGCTGCCTCTCCATTGATCTTACCCACACTCACACACAATATCAACGCATCTTTCACGACTGGAAACTTTCCCAATACATTCAAGCAGCCTCAAGTAACCCCACTGCTTAAAAAACCAACACATAACCCCACAGTAGTCGACAACTACAGACCGGTCTCTCTCCTACCCTTCCTGTCTAAAGCTCTTGAGAGGGTCATATTCAACCAGTTGTCAGCTTTTCTCTCACAGAACAACTTACTTGACAGACATCAGTCTGGCTTCAAAAAAGGACACTCAACAGAGGCTGCCCTCTTTTCACTATCTGAAACTCTGCTACTGGCGAGAGCTAACTCCAAATCATCCATCCTCATCCTCCTTGACTTGTCTGCTGCCTTTGACACATTGGCCTGGGCATCACAGGAACTGCACTTGGATGGTTTGAGTCATATCTCACTGGCAGATCACTCAATGTCTCCTGGAGAGGAGAGGTGTCCAAGACACACCAGCTTGTACCCCTCCTCTTCTCTATGTACACAACATCACTCGGACCGGTCACTGAGACACATGGCTTTTCCTATCTCTGCTACACAGATGATACACAGCTCTACCTGTTGTTTCAGCCTGATGACCCTACTGTCTCAGCTCATATCTCTGCCTGCCTCTCGGACGTTTCAGCCTGGATGAAGGAACAACACTTTCAGCTCAACTTTGCCAAGACAGAACTCCTTGGGATCCCAGCCAACCCATCTGTTGACCACAACCTCACTATTCATCTTGATTCAACTACACTAAAACCAACAAGAACAGCCCAGAACCTGGGAGTGTTGGTAAATGACCAGCTTAATTTCACTGCACACATCTCATCAACCATCCGGTCTTGCAGATCCGCGCTTTACAACATCAGGAAAATCAGACCTTTCCTGTCTGAATATGCTACACAGCTCCTGGTCCAAGCTCTGGTCATTTCAAGACTGGACTACTGCAATGCTCTGTTGGTTGGCCTTCAAGCTAACACAATTAAGCCACTGCAGATGATCCAGAATGCAGCAGAAAAAAGGGCTTATGTCACCCCACTCTTGATTTCACTCCACTGGCTACCTGTAGCTGCCCGCATCAAATTCAAGGCTTTGACTCTGGCTTGCAGGATTGCCAATGGAACTGCACACTCTTACTTCAATTCAGTTCTTCAGATCTATGCTCCAACTCGCTCTCTGTGGTCTATGAACAAGCGATGCCTTGTGGTCTATTCACAAAGAGGCTCATAGTCTATTTCACGATCATTCACTTTCTCTGCTCCTCTGTGGTGGAATGAACTTTCAACTTCCACACAATCTACTGTTACCTTCTCAAAGTTCAAGAACCACGAGCACTTAACCAACCCACACTAACTGCACTTACTACTGTACTTAACCTGCACTTATTGAACAAAAAAATAACCTTGACTGTCTGATTCTTCTGTGCTAGCATCTTTACTATCCCAGCCACTGTGAGAACTTAGCAGTCTTATACTGCAGATGTTGTAAATCTTTGTATGACAAATTGCTTGCTATGTGTCTCATTTGTAAGTCGCTTTGGATAAAAACGTCTGATAAATGACTATACCTAAATGTAATAATGATTTGCCCAGCTCTCTAAAGGGCAGGCCTTTTGCATCAAACAGCCAAGAATTTAACAGTGATTTAAGAGACAGCATTTGAATGTAAAAGTACCACCATCAGACACAGAGTTCTCATGGACAGAGATACAGACGGCGCTATTTGCAATATGCTGTAACACATTTATTTTAGTTTTCATAATCCTATATTTTGCCTATTTGCATATTTTTAATATTGCAAAAAAAAAAAAAAAAAAAAAAAAAAAAAAAAAATTTTCACTGTTTTAATAGTTGTTTTAGAAGCATCTATTGGGAGCAAAATTTCAGACACCAAAATAAAAAATTAGTCGGATTCCACCAGTCACCACTATAAATGGATGATTGAAAATTTCTTTAAATAAAGCTCTATGAAGGAATAGATTGAGAGAGAGAGAGAGAGAGAGAGAGAGAGAGAGAGAGAGAGAGAGAGAGAGAGAGAGAGAGAGAGAGATATTTAGTCATAAATGGAATGAAAAAAAATAGAAAGCAGAGGAATAAGTGGCAAATGAAGGAGTGATGTTATGTGTCTAGTGCAGGGAACATCTTCAGATGTTAACTTGTGATGTTGTACAGTGAATGAATATGTGTGCATTTGGGATTTATTTAGTCAGGCTTAACTTGTCTCTACATTTCCATCCAGCCATCACTCACATTGGCTGATGATTGGATGCTTTAGAGTAACTGAAACACAGCCTATGTCATGAGTTCATCAGTGTCTGTGCATATATGAAATGCCATAACTCAGCACTAGAGATGGAAGCCAACAGGACTGCCTTCTGTTTCCCTATTCAAACAAAATTAGCCATGCGTTCACATTGCGACTTCATTAGACAGGAAGTTGATGAACCTGTGAGTAAAAAAAAAATAAAAATAAAAAATCTTTAGCCCCTAAAAGCTACTATTACTACTAATAATAAATATGTCTGCAAACAGCAATTATGGGGCCAAGCAACAAAATGGCGGGCATTGCACCATAATAAGCCACTGCACTGCACCACGCTGCCACAAGATAAACAGCCACCACAGGGACATACCAAGCTGTGAATAAGCACACCTAAGCAGCTTCATGTTGGCATTCAAAATTAAGAGTTCAAAATTGTTGCTGAGAAACTTTTTTTTGGTACATCAAAGTGGTTTGAATTGAAATAGGATTTACACAGTGAAGTAAGGCTTACAGTATAGTACAAGGGGTTTCAACAGGGGGTCCGCGCCCCCCAGGGGGTTCACGGTGATACTGCAGGGGGTCCGCAAATTATTGTTTGATCCACCATTGGCATTTGTAATACATGCGAGCGAGCGATAGTTAGAGAGAGGAGTATGTATTTTAATCCATCGACATGTTAAAGTCCCTCGTACCTGCATACCAAATCTTAAAGTGTTACTAAACAGCGTGTGTCAGCAGAAGTGCTCAGTCCGGACAAACCATTCACATGACCACTGCTCATCACTAGCCTCTCAAAGTGCGACACACATCAGGTATAGCGGTGCAGCAGTAGAGGGTCACGTAAGTAAACGTGTCTGCATTACATTGGTCATGCTGTGCAGTTGAGCAGATGACAGCCCACAGTTTGTTTTTATTCTTAGTTGCTTTTTGCTTTCAGAACAATAGCCTTGCTGGAATAGCCTGGTGCAATAGCCTGGTGTAAATAAATAGTTACCACTGAGATTATCAAGCTGGCATACACGGTCCTCAACATTCCATACATTTAAGGTGGTGACTATCAAATCAACATAATTAAAGCTGCACTCAGTCATTGTTTTCCTCATTGCAAATTTTTACTCAATGAAATGAACAGTGATTTTGAAATTTATGCATAAAACTGACCACTCACTTGAGATGGGAACTCCATTTTAGTATACTTATAAAAGTTGTTTTATTCTGCATGAATAGGGTCTGTCAGTTTTTTCGTCTGACTGTCTGTCTGTCTATATGTCTGTCTTTTTCTATCTTTTTGGAGGAGGTTTGGCACAGGGATTAACAAGGAAATTTAAAAATGTCACTTCATGTAAAAATTTTGCAGACCCCTGATGCAGCATTTAATGATTATTTTAATGGCTTTGCAATGTAAACAACATGAAGTATGTACATACAACCTACCATACATGTTTTTATAGGGCAAAAAACTTAACACTCGATTTTATACAATTTGTAACAGGGGTCACGGCTCCGTCTTTCTACCCACCAAGGCGTCCTTGGCCTGAAAATGGTTGAAGACCCCTGTTATAGTAAGCAAAACATGAAGACTCAAAGGTCAACCAAAGTACACATTTTAAAACCATCCTTTGGTGGAGTTAAAATCACATTCTTTGGAATTGTAGTCCAGAGCACTATCCACTGCGCCACGCAATCAATAAGGCTGACTGATGCCAAAGAGACATTCCAAGTTGAGAGTACAACTATTCAATTTTTTTTTCATTGTTTATAATAGTTTTAAATTGAAGCAGGAATTATGCAGGGAAGTACAGCCTGCTTTATTGTAAGCACAACATGAAGACTCAGAGGTCAACAGAATTTATTTAAAATATTTAACAGATTTTAAAACCATTTTTTTTCTGGACTCAAATTCACAACCTTTTGAGCAACAGTCCAATGCTTTAACCACTGTGCCATTCAACTGACACATCTAAGCAATGCCAAAGGAACATTCCAAGCTGAGAGTACAAAACGATTTCTGATTTTTTTTTTGTTATAGCCAAGTAGATTTGAATTCATGCAGGTATTATGCAATTTAGTCCAGCCTACGTAATAGTAAACACAACAGAAAGACTTGGAGGTTAACAGAAGTACAACCTTTAAAACCGTTCTGTATTTGAACTCCTTTTGAGTTGTAGTCAGATGCTTTAACCACTTTGTCATTCAGTTGACACAACTCAACCATGGCAAAGAGACATCCCGAGTTTAGAGTCAGAACACAAGTGTAGGTTATCTTTTGAAGTATAGGTGGTACTGTCTCCAAACTGCTCAGGCATCCTCAGGACATGATGTCGATAAAGCATATACATTTTATTTTAAATCCGACAATGCATTCATAAAATATATCACTTTTTATTATAATTCTGAATAGCATAGAGACATTATGGCAAATATGGGAAAAATTGGTATCATTGCAATCTGTATGGCCTTAGGAATCCATAGACATGGTTCAAAAGGGCATACGGTTAAAAAGTTACTGGCAAAAATACCTATTTTCCACATTTCTTGACCGATAGGTGCCACTGTCTCCAAAAGTTGCATGTACCCTCAGATCATGGTCCTGATGAAGCAATGTACTTCACAATGTAATTCACATTTACATTGTAAATACAATACAATTCTGTATTGTAATTTTTGTGCGGCTCATTCTGGAGATTATTTTAAGACACTGTTTGGGCAAATCGGACTACGTTTGAAGGCCGCGAAACCTTTAAACTGTAAATATCATAATACAAGATGGCGGTCACTGTAATGGAATTTTGACATAATTTTGTTTCTTGGACAAATGGTTCAAAAGGTATGCACAAAAGAAAAGTGCATTTTTTAACTGGTGGTAGTGCTATGGGGTGTGTCCTAGGGACCCGAAATTTGGTAGGGGGGCTATTCATGCCCGACCCTATCAGTGTGCCAAATTTTTCCTAGGTACGGTTCTATGGGCTGCCATAGACTCCCATTGGGGAGGAGTAATAATAATAATACTAACATACAATAGGTGTCACAGTACCTTTTGCGCTTGACCCCATATAATAACAATAATCTGTAACAGAAAGGTTCCCTATCTGTCACTCACTCAACATTGTGTCAATGTAGTGACACTAGGGGTCTCTCTTGGGAGCCCGAGACACCTCTGGTCTTTGATAAAAGGCCAATGAAAATTGGCAAGTGGTATTTGCATGCCACTCCCCCGGACATACGGGTATAAAAGGAGCTGGTATGCAACCACTGATTCATATTTTCTCTTCGGAGCCAAACAGTCATGCTCACTGAGCTGAATTCTACTGTTCATTCACCTCTGTTCATTCAGCGGCTTCTCCCTTCTCTGCACTGGTGCACTGCAGAGAATGCCCCTGGGTGCTTCGGCAGAAAACAAAGAGAGTATATTGTCTGATAGAGACTTTTCCTTTAAAAGAGTATATTTCTCTAAAAGAGCAGCACACACAGAATGTCTTTTTAAAGATGCCTTTCCGATTGTGTGTTATTCCTGGTTACGGTTGTTATCTCTCAACTTCGGATGCCACACGGAGGCAGCGTTTGTGGATGGTTCATGTTCTCATCGTGACCATGGCAACATTGCGGTTGCGGCTTGCTTTCGTAAGAAATCGCACTGGGGGCGATTTGGGGACCCCAATGGGATCGCCTCCGCCGGGTATCCCCCCGTGGACCTCCTATTCCCCAGCACGCTCATCTGCCCCAGTCGGGCTTCCGGATGAGTTTGCCGGCGCGTCTCACAGCGAGTCTGGCTTCTTGTTCGGAGCCCGCAAAGATGATGAGCTCTCGAGCACAGCATCGGAGAGTGGGCTTGTCCAGTCGGACGCAGAATCCTCAGCTGTGGCACACAGCCGCCCCCAATGTGGCAGTCTCCACGGGTTATGAGGACAGGCCTCTTCCTCCCATGTCCCAGGCTGTTCCGGGGTGGTCACAAGAAGCCAGGTAAGTGCTTCGATGTCCCTAGACTCAGCACGGCCACGACGTGGTGTGGCACCTCGAGCTCCGCCCCACTGCAAGGCCCCACCTGCCAGTACGTCCGATGACATTGTCCCCTTGGTCCCCCTTGTGCGGAACTTGGATGCATGGCTTGCGCTTTCCAATCCGTCGTGGTGGCTGATCCGGACCGTCCGACTTGACTATGTGATTCAGTTCGCCAGGCACCCACCCAGGTTCAGCGGTATTCACTTCACCTTGGACAACAATGAAAACGCTGCTACCTTGCGCACGGAGATCGCTACCCTCCTACGGAAGGGCACGATAGAACCTGTCCCTCTAGCCGAGATGAAGAAGGGGTTTTACAGCCCCTACTTCATCATTCCGAAAAAAGGTGGTGGGTTGCGGCCAATCTTGGACCTGCGAGTACTGAACCAGTCCTTACACAGATTCCTGTTCAAGATGCTGACACAAAAACGCATTCTGGTTAGCGTCCGGCATCAAGAGTGGTTCGCGGTCGGTAGACCTGAAGGACGCGTACTTCCACGTCTCCATCCTTCCTTGACACAGACCCTTCCTGCAGTTTGCATTCGAGGGTCAGGCGTATCAGTACAAACTCCTCCCTTTCGGCCTGTCCCTGTCTCCTCGTGTCTTCACGAAGGTCGCAGAGGCTGCCCTTGCCCCTTTAAGGGAGGTGGGCATTCGCATTCTCAACTATCTCGATGACTGGCTAATCCTAGCTCACTTTCGAGACATGTTATGCGCACACAGGGACTTGGTGCTCTCACACCTCAGCCGACTAGGGCTTCGGGTCAACTGGGAAAAGAGCAAGCTCCTCCCAGTTCAGAGCATCTCTTTTCTTGGTTGGAGTTGGACTCAGTCTCTTTGAAAGTGTGCCTCACGAATGAGCGCGCCCAGTCGGTACTGGCCTGTTTGTAGGTGTTCAAACAGAAAACAGCTGTTCCACTGAAACTTTTTCAGAGGCTCCTGGGGCATATGGCATCCTCGGCATTAGCCACCCTGCTCGGGTTGATGCATATGAGACCGCTTCAGCACTGGCTTCAGACTCGAGTCCCGAGATGGGCATGGCGTCACGGGACACATCGCGTGGTCATCACGCCGGTCTGTCACCGTCTTTTCAGCCCTTGGACCGACCTCTCATTCAGTTCCTTTAGAACTGGTCTCCAGGCACGTCGTGAAAACGGGCTGAGGTGCTGTTTGCAACGGGCACGCAGCCGCCGGCCTGTGGATGGGCCCGCGACTGCATTGGCACATCAACTGCATCAAGTTGTTGACAATTCCGCTTGCCCTGCGGAGGTTTCAGCCGTTGATCCAGGGCAAGCACGTGTTAGTTCGGACAGACAACACGGCAATGGTAGCATATGTCAACCGTCAAGGCGGTCTGCGCTCTCATTATATGTCACAACACACGCGCCATCTCATCCTCTGGAGTCAGCAGCACTTCAAGTCGCTGCAAGCCACTCACATCCCGGGCAACCTCAACACTACAGCGGATGCGCTGTCACGGCAGGTTACCCTCAGGGGAGAGTGGAGACTCCACCCTCAGGCGGTCCAGCTGATGGGCTGATGGATGGGCCCGCGACTGCATTGGCACATCAACTGCATCGAGTTGTTGACAATTCCGCTCGCCCTGCGGAGGTTTCGGCCGTTGATCCAGGGCAAGCACGTGTTAGTTCGGACAGACAACACGGCAATGGTAGCATATGTCAACCGTCAAGGCGGTCTGCGCTCTCATTATATGTCACAACACACGCGCCGTCTCATCCTCTGGAGTCAGCAGCACTTCAAGTCGCTGCGAGCCACTCACATCCCGGGCAACCTCAACACTACAGTGGATGCGCTGTCACGGCAGGTTACCCTCAGGGGAGAGTGGAGACTCCACCCTCAGGCGGTCCAGCTGATTTGGAGTCGATTCGGACGGGCACAGGTGGACCTATTCGCCTCCCAAGAATCCTCCCACTGCCCGCTCTGGTACGCCCTCATTGAGGCTCCCCTCGGCATAGACGCGCTGGCACACAGCTGGCCCCCTGGCCTGCGCAAATATGCATTTCCCCCAGTGAGCCTACTTGCACAGACCCTGTGCAAGGTCAGGGAGGACGAGGAGCAGGTCATCTTGGTAGCACCCTACTGACCCACCCAGATGTGGTTCTTGGACCTCACGCTCCTCGCGACAGCCTCCACCCCATGTGCCCTTGAGGAAGACCTTCTTTATCAGGGATGGGGCACCATCTGGCACCCGCGACCAGACCTACCACCTGCGGTGGTAGACACGATCACTCAGGCTAGGGCCCCCTCTATGAGGCACCTGCATGGCTTTAAGTGGCGTCTGTTCACTAAGTGGTGTTCTTCCCGATGGGAAAAACTCCCAGAGATGCACAGTCGGATCAGTGCTTTCCTTCCTGCAGGAGAGGTTGGAAGGGAGGCTGTCCCCTTCCACCTTGAAGGTGTACATTGCCACCATAGCAGCACACCATGACACAGTCGACGGTAAGTCCTTAGGGAAGCACAACCTGATCATCAGGTTCCTGAGAGGTGCCAGGAGGCTGAATCCCTCCAGACCGTGCCTCGTTCCCTCATGGGACCTCTCTGTAGTCCTTCAGGGTCTACAGAGAGCCCCCTTTGAGCCTTTGCAGTCAGCTGAGCTTAAGGCACTCTCCTTGAAGACTGCCCTCCTGACTGTGCTCATTTCCATCAAGTGGCTAGGAGAACTGCAAGCGTTCTCTGTCAGTGAAACGTGCCTGGAGTTCGGTTCGGGTTACTCTCACGTGATCCTGAGACCCCGACCGGGCTATGTGCCCAAGGTTCCCACGACCCCTTTTAGGGACCAGGTGGTGAACCTGCAAGCACTGCCCCTGGAGGAGGCAGGCCCAGCCCTGTCGTTGCTGTGTCTGGTGCGCGCTTTACGCATCTATTTGGATCACATGCAGAGCTTTAGGATCTCTGAGCAGCTCTTTGTCTGCTTTGGTGCACAGCAGAAAGGAAGCGCTGTCTCCAAGCAGAGGATCGCCCACTGGCTCATTGATGCCATAACTATGGCATATCACGCCCAGGACGTGCCGCCCCCGGTAGGGCTACGAGCCCATTGTACCAGGGGCGTAGCGGCTTCCTGGGCCCTGGCCAGGGTTGCCTCTCTAACAGACATTTACAGAGCAGCAGGCTGGGCAACACCCAACACCTTTGCAAGTTTCTACAACCTCCGGGTGGAACCGGTTTCGTCCCAGGTAGTGGCACGCAATACAAGCGGATAAGCCCTGGATAGCTGGCCGGGTGTATCCCTTGCACATAGCGCCTTCCACCTCCTTTTGAGCTGAAGACGTACGCTATTAATTCCCAGTAGTGTTCACAAGTTTTGTTCCCTGGTTGACTTCCTCCAAGCCCTGTGGCAGTCGAGTTTTTCGGAGTGACTAGCTGTACACGTGCTAACTAAGAGTCCTGTTCTGGGGTAGGTGCTCTGCATATGGCGGTTCCCTGTAAGGCTAACCCCATGCGATGTATATCTTCCACTAATTCATTTCCCTGTTGGCAAACTGCGTCTTCCTTGGGCAGAGCCCCTCTGCCCCAGTCTCCATGTTTGTAGTAACTCCTCCCCGTTGGGTAGGATCTACCTTGAAGACTCTCCACATGGTTGGAAAGAACATGTGACATATTCTTCCACTTAAATATACCCCCCTCTCTTTGGGATAGGTGTGGTCTCCGTGGTGTCTTCCCCTTGGGAGGGACACCCCCCGACTAGACCTGGCGGCCCAGTCGGATAATCCCCCTTCTTTTTTAGGGAGTGGAAAAAGAGAAGGGGAAAAGAGGCCAAGACTGGGTTAGCCTGTCTCTATCTTTTGGGTAGTCGACTTGTCCCCTTCAAGGGCCCTTCAACACTCATAACTATGTTGGGGGAGGTTACGTGTCAACCTGGTGTGCTGGCTATGAGGCACACAGTAGTCTGCCCACCATACACCGCCAGTTCACGTAACACAGTTCAGCCAGTTGTGGCGTTTCGTATAGGGACCCCTAGTGTCACTACATCGACACAACGTCGAGTGAGTGACAGATAGGGAACGTCATGGTTACTTGTGTAACCTCCGTTCCCTGATGGAGAGAATGAGATGTTGTGTCCCTCCTGCCACAACGCTGAATCACCTGCTGAAATGGCTGGACCTTATATCGGCTCCTCAGCATAAAACCTGAATGAGTGGTTGCATACCAGCTCCTTTTATACCCGTATGACCCGGGGAGTGGCATGCAAATACCACTCGCCAATTTTCATTGGCCTTTTATCAAAGACCAGAGGTGTCCCAAGAGTGACCCCTAGTGTCACTACATCGACACAACGTCTCGTTCCCTCCATCAGGGAACGGAGGTTACACAAGTAACCATGACATTATATTTGTTAAAATTTGTAAATGCAGTAGTAGGGATCAAGAACTAACAATGACATTTTTTTAACAGCAATTATTTATCTTGGTTGATATTAATTTATAAATTATATTTTGTATATCATGTTAACTAATGTAGTTAATTAATGTTAATGAATGCAACCTTATTGTAAAGTGTTACCAATACATTTCTTTGGGTAAATATCAGATAATTAGGGGTGGGCGGATCGATCCTAAAGTATCAATACTTCTGATACTGATATTGTACCAAAAATATCAATTCTCACACAAAAATATCAATTCTAATTATTATTATTTATTTATTTTTTACTAGGGATATTATTATTTGGTTACCATGAACATGAACAATAATTATAAGCTTCAAAGTGAAATAAAATGGATTAGGCTAAATTAGCAAATACTTGTGACAGATGGGTACTATTTCTTCTTCCGCTCATCTTAACATGAATGCTGAAAGACACAAGCAGACAAGCGCTTGCACCGCCACAATGCTTGTTCAAACAAGAGGGATCAGTGCCTTGTAGAGATAATGATAGAAAATCAGAGAAACAGCTTCTGGACAGTAGTGTAGTTTAGGGCATACGCAGGCACATGCCGTATGCCCACCAATCTTTTTTAGGATTTTGCGTATGCCCACCTGAAATAAGTGATGATGATGATATGTATGGCCGCCAGAACAACGAGTAGTCTTTTGACCCGGAACTTTTTCAATCTACTAACGCGATGCCGCAGCACCGTTGAGTGAATTGTGTTTATATACTGATATTTAATATGTATATACAAATATATATATATATATATATATATATATATGTTTTTTTTTTTACATTAATTAATTAACGTGCACAGAGCTGTGGGAGAAATACTGATGGCACTTGCAAGACAGGCAGTCCGACTGATACACCAATCAGAACATTCATTTCAGATGTGATTGGAAATTTGCTAACCAATCATATTTTCTGTTTCAGTAAGGGGTGGGATATTTCCAGCGTCTGATGCACAAGCATCCCTGGAGTAAACATAATTTGTACTGTAAATGTATTTCCCTGCAAAACGTAAATATACAGTTGTGCTCAAAATTTTGCATACCCTGGCAGAAATTGTGAAATTTTGGCATTGATTTTGAAAATATGACTGATCATGCAAAAAATACTGAGATACTGAGCCATGGGGAGCAGAAAAGAACTATCAAAAGACCTGTGTAACAAGGTAATGGAACTTTATAAAGATGGAAAAGGATATAAAAATAAATCCAAAGCCTTGAAAATGCCAGTCAGTACTGTTCAATCACTTATTAAGAAGTGGAAAATTCGGGGATCTCTTGATACCAAGCCAAGGTCAGGTAGACCAAGAAAGATTTCAGCCACAACTGCCAGAAGAATTGTTCAGGATACAAAGAAAAACCCACAGGTAACCTCAGGAGAAATACAGGCTGCTCTGGAAAAAAACAGTGTGGTTGTTACCAAGTCTTTTGACGGTTCTTTTCTGCTCCCCATGGCTCAGTATCTAGCCTGCTCAGTGCATCCACGTGAGAGCAAACAAACTCATTGACTATTTATACACAGACACTAATTGCTATTTAAAAAGCCACAGGTGTGGGAAATTAACCTTTAATTGCCATTTAAACCTGTGTGTGTCACCTTGTGTGTCTGTAACAAGGCCAAACATTCAAGGGTATGTAAACTTTTGATCAGGGCCATTTGGGTGATTTCTGTTATCATTATGATTTAAAAATGAACCAAACAACTATGTGATAATAAATGACTTCATATGATCACTATCCTTAAATAAAAGACAGTTATATTTTCCAAAATTTCACAATTTCTGCCAGGATATGCAAACTTCTGAGCACAACTGTATATATATATATATATATATATATATATATATATATATATATATATATATATATATATATATATATACACACACAGTACTTATGAAATTAAACTTTGTGAAAATACTGCATGTTATTGCACCCGTGCTAGTTTTTGATGCTCTTTTTTGTGACATTTACTGCTGTCGGTGGTGCCTTTTTCTCGTAATATCAAATCATTTCAATTTATATTTCGAAGTAGGAAAACAATTTAACTATACACAGAAATGCACATACAGTAATAATACACAAATAAAACAAATAACCATAAATTTTTATGTAGGCTATATAGTATGTGGTAATACAAGATAACATGTTAACGTGAACAATACTACACTCATATTAGCTACAATGCTTAACAGTTTATTGTGTATTATGAATTTGTTTATTAGTTAGAGTAATAATAAAGTATTAACAATTTTCATAGTAGCCTAATAAAAGTAACATTAATTAAACCTATTAATTTAAATGCACATTTAACATCAAGTTACCATTGTTCTTAGCAGTGTACTGTACACCATGCCAGCAAGAATCTTACCCTGATACACATTTTGTAAGTTTATGTGGAACTATCATTACAACAGTCCCAATTTTAAAGGTGCAGTATGTAATATTCAGAAACCCTTGTTATTAATGACACCTCTGGCTGTTAAGTGAACTGCAGCCAGCTACCTGTTGCTCATGCTCATGCTCATGCACACACTCCATAGGGACGCGAGCATCGGCCAAAACAAAGAGACAACGTGATTCACCGTCATCATGCTGACAGATGAGGTAGATTAAAATGAAACAGTTATGATTGTTTTACTACAAACTTTGAGACTGTATATAATATTTGACTCTCCAGTGCTGGAACAGGGCTAAAACAAAGTGTGGATATAGGTCTGACTATGCGAGACTGTAGTTTGAAGTAATCACTTTTCTTTGCATGATACATTGACTGCATTTATATGATAGCCTATGTCGGCGTTAGCTAGCTAGTCAGCTTTATCAATAGCTGTTAGCTAAATTTGGTGGATGATGACAGTAGATGTTTATAAAATAGACTGTACATTATAAATATGTTGACACAATTCAGTATTGATGTGATTCCATCACAACTGTCATTTTGGTATATCGATGCGCTATTGTTTTATAATATAGAATGTATATATTTTCTGTATAACCAAGTTACGTTACACTAATGAATGGGTCTTTTTGCATTATCTTGAACACTGTCTAGCATTCATTTCATGTGTTATTGTAGTTTACCTTGCTGAATAATTACAGATTATTATTGTTTATGACAGTTACTGTGCAGGCAAGATCAAGTTAGCTAAAATTACACAGATCAATCCTTATGGCACTATATTTCACATGCTTTGCACTTATGTAGTCTTACCTGTCCAATAAGAAGAAAGCCAATTCAGGGTCGGTTTTGATCCCCAAAACCGAACGAAATGTCCCTCAAGGAATCAAATGCCCTGCCGATGTTCATTCTAGTTTTCACTCGACCACGATCACGTTTCCACTTAGCCAGACAGGATTCAGTAGATAAATGTTTTTTTTTTTTTTTTTAGCTTACTTGGAGTTTGTGTAGGAGTCAGTGTTGTGCTGGGAGCTGGCCGTTGCTGGATTCCATCTCTAAGATGACATTACCTAGTGTTGCGGTTTGTTGTTGCTGTTGAATAGCAGAAGAGAAGCACTGAGGCAAGGCTCTCGGGAGCGCGCATAAACATCACATCCTTTGGATTTTCCTGGCAAAAGCAACCCACTCCCTTCACCTGAAAATCTGTCTACAGGCTTTAATAGGCAACCTAGGAAGTCATGGAAGGGCTCATTATTTAAGTTACATTACAAGCCGTTCACACAATGGCAAAACAATTTGTTACATATTGCACCTTTAATGGAAAAAAAATTTGTACACATTTTACATACAGTATGTACTGTATATAAATGTAAATTAATTTTAGAGATCGGATGCATGTGTTTTTCAGAAATTCACAGTGTGACCACCTCTTCAGACACTACTACAACACTGACTCTTGAGTAAATTCATGCTAAAATAACAACATATCTAAAGGTGACATTTCTTTTTTTCTTATAATTGTGTGTACTTGTTGTTAATAAGTAATTAAAAAAATGGTTTTACTACAGTAATATTGTAGTAGTATCCATGGTTAAGTGTGTGGTAACTAAATCCCATGGTTAAACTATAGTTAGTGTGGTGAAACCATGGTTAATTTTTGTAAGGGTAAACAAAACAGAAATCTAATAAATTTCTGTTAAGGCTCAAAAAATAATGACTTGAATTATTACTAAAAAGTATATTTTAACTATTTTATCCCAAAAAAAAAAAAATAAATAATAAAAAAAAAAATATATATATATATATATATATATATATATATATATATATATATATATATATATATATATATATATATTATACATTTAATAGAAGTATTGGTATTGATATCAACGATGTTGGACTTGAAATTTTTTGTATTGGATCGAAAAGAAAATAAGTGATATCGCCCATCCCTACAGATAATGGCAATGGACATTGCATTGGACTGACACAAATAATAACCTTATGCACTGCGAAAATTCAAGGAAAATGTAGAATACTTGGAGATTTATATCTATCTGTATCAGTTTTTAAAGGACTTTTTAGTACATTAATTTAGCATAACACAATTAGGCATCCAAAAATAAAGCCCTTGTACTGATCAGATTACTTTTAATAAAATCAAAGTTCTTCCAGAGATACATATTAAGATTACTTTTAGCATTCAAGTTGAGAGTCTCTTATCTTCTTATCTATTCATAGATTTTCCCCCATTTTTAGTCAATGTGGTCTCTAACTCTTCCTTCAAGATTTATTCTGTTGGATCTGTAACCAATTAATTATACAATTCTGGAGCTTGTCAGTGCAACTTTCTGCCGACATTTTAACACACAATCGCCCAAATTTACACATCAATGAATCTATTGAATCATTAGAAATCAAATCCAAATTATTATTATTTTTCGGTTCAAAACACTTCATTATCAATATACAGTGAATGTTATAAGGGAAAATGTTATACAAGGGAAAAATGCTTTATATGACCCCTTTAAATAAATGGTGAATTCAGGACTTAAGCTTACAAGGCTGGTATCCACTATTATGGCTGCTTTCTTCATCTTCGTAATCATTTTTTATTCATTCAGGTCTACTAAGCCACAAGCTTCTCAAAATGTGTGCAACATGGAATTGTGAGGAACTTGTTGTCTGTACATATTGAACTCTTTTGTAAAGTTAAACCTGCTTATGCCAAGCGTCTGGCTTATTTCTAAAGAACATTTACCAATCTGTTGCTAATGCAAGAAGCAATTGATGTGATATGGTTAAGAATTTCTTTTGCAGGAGAGCTTGAAAACCTTCCTTTTGCTCCACAGAGGGTCTCCTGCTATTGGTATTCACCCAAGTAAAATTACATAGATAATCTATCTACTATTCATCCTTGTTCAAGCTCATTCTTAGTCTTCTCAGGGCTTTGGCCATAATAATTTATTCCACTGCTGCAGGAATTTTAAAACTGGAATTTCAGGTAATTGGTGCATGTTGAAATGCTGCCGAACAGCATGAAGATGGTGATACAGTGTGGACGTTTAGTGATTGTTGACCCCCTCATAGGGCATTGAGTGACTTAATATTCTGACTTTCAGTGTCCCTGTGTTTCCCTGACAGCCACCTTACACATGATTAACAGTAATGAGCTTGGAATTAAATGTTACCATTATATTCCACTTTTTTATGAAGCATTTTAAGACACATTTGAAAAATCGCACATTAATAAATCATGCCTGTACGACATATCACATGACAATTTTTGGGTCTTGCTGCTAAAAGGGACAATGCATCCTCATAAAGTCTGGAAGCATTTTAATACCATTCCTGGGATTGTTTTTGGTTACTTTCAATGAATCAGTAAAATACTTACCAACCCTGTTAACTAATCTGAATTTATCTGAATGCAAAATTTTGAGTGTAGACAAACCATTTCAAAGCTTGGGCATTCCTGAGGTGCATTGATTTTCAGGAAATACTAAACCATATGTTGTGGATGGGTGTAAGTTTTTTGTTGGAGAATGTTACTTTTAAAAGTGATGCATTACAAAATTGTGTTGCTCATTATAAAAAGTAATTGTGTTACCTTTTAAAACATTTCATGGAAAGTATTGCATTAAGTTACTTTTTCTCATCATTAGGGGGTTATGGGTCCCCCTTGAACGTTTCGCGTCTGACTGCCCCCTTTGGAATGATTTCCTGCATAATTAATCAGCATATCTATACATTTTCTGATGAGCGTGATGGAAGTGTGTAAATGACACACCCATCTCTGCGATATCTACAGACATTGCTTATCCCATGCAAATTGACAGTAAACATTAAAGACATCTGCATTAATAATTACTTTTTGTCAGGAAAACGTATCCCATCTGAATAGGGCTTTAGAAAAACATGTCTTGAGACCCTGGCATTCAGAGTTACATTCCATCCAGCTGTGTTTGAATGCAGCACATCCTCATCTTGTGCTGTCAGTAAGTTTGGTTTGTTGCCTTAACAGCTGTGTGTTACCTATACAGCTGGAGTTGCACTTACTGCCCCCTGCTGACTTGTGAAAACATAAAGGTGGTACTTCAAGTTGAATTGCTCCAATGGTAGGAAAATTCCTTATTTTGGTCTGGGGACATGATTAATTACGTAAATTTTTTTAAATGCATTATTTTTTAATATAATTAATCACACTGAATTATCACGTTAAATCGACAGCGCTAGCTGTAACATACAGTATTACATCCAACACTGGTTTTGTGTGTGTGTGTGTGTGTGTGTGTGTGTGTGTGTGTGTCACTGAGTGATGTGGTTTTTTAGAAATCCCATCTTCTCCAGATGGTCCGTGGGAACACTCCCAGCTGTCTGTCCTAGAGGGTTCTGGTTCTGGATGGAGAATCCCCTAGGAATCTGAATATGAACTAGCAACTATATGTAGCTATATCAGTAATCACTATATGGTACTCCAAGAGAAAGTGGGAGAACTGTTTATGTTAGTAATGATCAAGATCAAGCATGGTAAAAAATTGAACTCACAGTTTAAAGAGACTGAGAGTGCTTTGAAACCTAATATGGGTGGCAACTCCATTGCCAAAAAACTATCATTTCAAGGCACTGGGTATTTAAAAAAAAAAAAAAAAAACACTTTTAAAAAGTGATCTGGTAAGTAGTGATATGTTAAAGAATGTCTTTCATATATTCAGGCTCTGTGGGCTACTTATCTCTTTCACACTTTACATCCAAATTGGTTCCTCTGAGCTGTCATCCAATCCTATGGGAAGGGTATGCTAGCATTTCAAAGTGTCATGAATGTTTGCTTTGCCCAGGAGAATCCTTTGGGTAGACAGAGGTTATGTTCCTAAAGCTCTGCTCTAAGTGGCAGCTTAATGGATGTTCACTGAAGTTCAAGCTGGAATCTCCATTGAGCAGAATCTCCAGGGTGCTGAAACCAATGATGGGGGGTGAAAAAGTAAGGCCACGTTAATACGGCAGCTAAATTTGGTTGTCAGTTTACCTTTTGGTGCTTAATCCTGTTCTGTAAAATACACAAGTGACAGCGGCATTCTATGACTGAATTAACTCCTGGAAAATTCAGTTTCTGACAACCACATTTTCAGAAATTCCTCTCAGTGCGTACGGAACTGAACTGAACAACTAGTTGTTAATGGCGTGATTAACGTGACATGTGAAATGTGTCCGTCTTCTCCTGGTGTAAATCACACAAGCACAGGTATGTGTCTTCAGTCATATATATATTCCAGTCTCTCTCTCTTCATTGTAGTTTCTCTCATTAGCCGTGCAATCTCGGTGTAACTCATACATTACAGTTCATAGCGTGCGTGCTGTTTAACAACAGCCGCTTAGACACGCATAAACAAAGCATGGCAGCTAACTAAACATTTCTGGATACATCACTGGTGGATAATCTCTTTGCTCAAAAACAGCAAACACATAACGGGTTAAACTGGTGGCATTCATGTTTCTTGTTCACAGGCATGAAAGGCTGAAGCGCTGCTATGGTGATCACATGTCAGTCATCGCAGTTGCAGGTGTCAGTACTGTATTCCAACCACACGTGGAATTAAAAGTTAAGGAATTCACTCCCACATTTAAATGCAGTTGTCACTCTCGAAACTTTGTAGTGTACGTGGCCTAAAAGTAGCGATGCTACTAACATAACTAAATTTTTTAGTAGTGTGACTGTTTTCAAAACAAAACCGTTTTTCCAGCAATGAGCAACTGTGAGTACTGTGAGAACACCAATGAGTAGTGGTGTACATGTCTAAATGCTGTATCACTGTTTTTTTTTTTTTTTTTTTTTGTTACTTGTATAGCGAACTGAGGTAAAACTCAAACATGCTTAACTAAAATGTCCACTCTCGTTCGGTTCAATCAGTTCAGCTGGACAGTTAATTTAATGAACTGCTTAAAATGTAATAAAAATATTTACTGATTTATTTGACTCCATGAACAGATGCTTTTGCACCATTTTACATCTTTTTTGTAGTGTTATACAAAACAATATTATACTATGATTTTCACACAATCACATATTATTTAGTTAAATAGGGCTGTTCATCAGCATGTTTTCAACTGAATTACACCCTGTCTACACCAGGTACGAGCGTCGCATTGCATCATGTAGCGTCGCTTTTCATTTTGCGTCAAAAGGAAATAGATCCTATTATAATCAGTGAAGCTGTCTACACTGGAATCGTCCGTGGCGACGTGTTGCGCTGGACTGTAAATGTCCAGTTGTGCTGGCGCTGCTGTTGCCAACATGACAAATAAGGGATTTTTCACACTGAGCTTAACCCCGGTTAATGTCTCTTAAAACCTAGCGTTTAACCCCGGGTAAATTAACGTTTCACACTTGTAATTTTGAAACTGGGTTAACACTGCTTTTTACCTGGGGTAAAGGGAACAGAGCAGGGTTAGCACTGCATTTGCTGGGATAACCCTGCATTGCAGTGCCAAAGTTTTTCATTGTGCCAGAAGCTGTGAGGCGTGTCAAGGTGTTGTCGGGCATATTGTAACCAGGCTTTTTTGTGGCATTTTCTGGCAACTCGACCATGCAGCTCATTTTTGTTCAAATATCATCGTAATGTGCTCCTTGAAACAACCACCCTGTCTTTTTCCAGAGCAGCCTGTATTCCTCCTGAGGTTACCTGTGGGTTTTTCTTTGTATCCCGAACAATTCTTCTGGCAGTTGTGGCTAAACTCTTTCTTGGTCTACCTGACCTTGGCTTGGTATCAAGACATCCCCGAATTTTCCACTTCTTAATAAGTGATTGAACAGTACTGACTGGCATTTTCAAGGCTTTGGATTTATTTTTATATCCTTTTCCATCTTTATAAAGTTCCATTACCTTGTTACGCAGGTCTTTTGACAGTTCTTTTCTGCTCCCCATGGCTCAGTATCTAGCCTGCTCAGTGCATCCACGTGAGAGCTAGCAAACTCATTGACTATTTATACACAGACACTAATTGCAATTTAAAAAGCCACAGGTGTGGGAAATTAACATTTAATTGCCATTTAAACCTGTGTGTGTCTGTAACAAGGCCAAACATTCAAGGGTATTTAAACTTTTGATCAGGGCCATTTAGTTGATTTCTGTTATCATTATGATTTAAAAAGGAGCCAAACAACTATGTGATAATAAATGGCTTCATATGATCACTATCCTTAAATAAAAGACAGCTTTTTTGCATGATCAGTCATATTTTCAAAATCATTGCCAAAATGTCACAATTTCTGCTAGGGTATGCAAACTTTTGAGCACAATTGTAGCTGACGGCGGGAGCTCCAAAACACCAGCAAAGATATAGGGAGACTCTAACGTAACCCTAACAGTGAGTGGTAGTGACGGCCCCAATTGGAGTTGGTGCAACCCCCTTTAGGAGTAATCCTGCGCCCTTCTGCAGAAAACCCATCCTCTTTTGGAAATTCTGCCCCCATTTGGAGATCTTCGTACTTCAGCTATACTGTATCTACTTGGAAACTTTCCCCAACATTAAGTTCCCCACTTGAGGGTGATGGAAAACACGATAACTGGCTGTGTCTTCGTGGAATGTGTCAGAAGACGAAAGACAAATAGAGCAGATTTGCTTGGCAAAGAAGAGCAGCTCCACTGATGGGTTGTGTCCGTCATGAGCTGTATTCGTCCATTCATTGTTATTGACACTGCAAATAAGAAGTTAACCCATGGCTTACAAATGTACAGTGTGAAACATCGGCACATGAACACCCAGGATACATTATTAACCCAGGGTAAAGTATGAACAGTGTGAAACATGAAACAGGATAAACCAGGGTTCCGTTTACCCAGGGTTTAAAATAACCCGGGGTTAACAATTTCAAGTGTGAAAAGCCCTATAATGGTTTAGAACGTTTGCTTTGATACGTCCAGTGTAGACGGTCTCAAGCCATTGTGTAGCGTCACGTCATGTCACATCAACGGACACGCCCGGTGTAGACAGGGTATAATTTATTATTTACGGTGTTTTTCTAGTGTTATTTGTGGTAATATACATTATATATACAGTATGGTTGTTTCTTCAACTTCTTGACAGAAAAGCCTCATTAAAACATTTCTCACACTCTCATAACTATGACGATGCACTACACAGATGGCTTTTGCTGTTACGCACTGTCTCCATCCCACTGAACGAATTTACATGCACTTCTCCCTCGAACGCAGGTGGGTGAGAAAGGGTTTGCAGATGATGATCCCCCTACAGCCACAACTGTGGGACAGTGAAAATTTTTGAAAAATATATAGAAATAATTTTCACATAATAAAATACAATTGAAATGGTTTATGTTTATTTCACACTCTGTTTAGACTATAGTTTTAAACATGCAACAATTTGTATTTTTATAATGGATTTTTATTTTTTAATATTGAAAATCTGGGTCTGGGACAATCCGTGTATCATTAGTTAATTTCATATTCAATTAGGAATTCAAAATTGGAAAAACAAAAAACTACTTGTTATTTCATTATTAGTTTACAAAACCAATATTAAAAAACAAATAATGACTTGTTTTTTGTAATTTCGATCAATGCACAAGTTAAAAATACGAAATTGGAAAAATAGCCATGGGGCACTGTGCGTTTTGATTATTTGATTTCACTAATATATGGCTGGAATATTTGTTTCGCACATCTGGGTGGGCCTGAAATGCCCCATTCTTCTGATTGGTCTACCTGAACCATCGTCTTCTCAGTGCTGTGAGACAGAATAATTAAGTTTGTGACAAGGAGGAGGGTTTAAGTTAATTTATGCAATAAACGTTTATGTTGATTGCTCAGCCGGTTCCCACCTCCTCCTTGCCCAATCTTTACCTGTTACAAAGTTCTTTGGTGTTTAATTGTTTACATAAATTTGTCTCAGTTAATATTAAATTCTTTACAATTTATTCTCCAAAACTCGCAACGTTTATTGTAGCTGAGCTATATCTCTCATCAAACAGTCAGACAGCCCTACACATAAACCTGCTGTCATTGCTCCGGTATGAAAAGGCATGGTTTTAAATGAGATGACGAAAATAACATAAGACTATTGAAGCACATGCCTACATTGTAAAGACTTAGGCTTACGTTTAACTGCAGGGTAAAGTTAGTTTTAGGTTCGATATTTGTTGGATATTCACCTAAGGATATGGTCTGAAAACTCCACCCACAACTAAAACGTCACTGGCGTCAGAGCAGTAATTTATTTGACTATTGACTTGCATGTTCTATCATAAAAAACATTGTTATTTAAAAAAATAAAACAAACAAACCAAAAAACAAAACAAACAAAAAAATTCACAGGTTGTAGTAGATCGAAAGAGTGATGGCTGTGCATATGAATGTACAGTATTCACTTATATAATGAAAAACAAAAATCACTAAAATTAACGAAAACATCATTTTCAGATTCCAAAGGTTGTAGTAAGTTCCCAGTGTGCAGACTGACTTACTACAGGTGAGATTTTTACAGTACGTCCAATAATATGGGTAGTATATATTATTTATTATTTAGTATTAGATTATCTAATACTTATGGGTTAATGACAAATAAGGTTGTCCAAGGTGGTAAAATGAGAAATATAAAAAAAAAATATTTAAAACACGTGTCAAGTTCTCAGAAATATAATCTTTGTGTCCAGTTTGGTTTCATAAATTTTTGAAAAACCTTAATAGCATTTTCTACAAAAAAATATTAAAAACTTTAAAATTGTCATGTGGTGCAACCATCAAGTAAAAAGTATAATAATACTTTCTTTGCACCTTGAATACATGAGAGTATATACAACTTCATCATTAATTTCCAAAAAGTTTTCAAATACATTTTACAAGGTAATTTTTTATATACTGTATATAAATATTATGAATTTTTGAGTAAATATCAAAAGTTTTCTCTGCATTACACCACATGACTTGAAAAAAGTGTGCCTTTTCATAAAAATGTCAAAATAAATGTCAGATTTTTTTTTTTTAAACTTCACACTCAGTCTTAAAAACAACAAAATGGCTACCTACATGTTGGTGTCATAGTTAATCACCGTTATGTTTTCAAGGACTCTTAATTTGTATGGTTTTTGTCCTCTGGCTTTAGTTGTGCCCCCAACTCCCATGATTCTTTGCCCCCATCACAGCCATGTGTTCCCCATCTTTGTTCCCAGGTGTTCTGTGTTTGGTCATTACCCTAGTTTGTATATATACCCTTTAGTTTCTATCATGCTCTGTCAGTTCTGGAATGTATGTCTGTTGGTTCCTGAATGTCTCTCAGTTATCTTGTATGTTAGTGTGTTGTCTAGAGTTTATTTGTGTTCTCCTCATTGTTGTTATCTTCATCATCATCTTCATTAAAAGCCTGCGAATAGATCTTTTCCTCTCCTCTCTACCACACAACCGTGACACTAGAACTGACCATACAAGATGGATCTAGTGGCGTTGTTTATTCAGTTGAGCCGGGAGGATTTACCCATAAGGGAATACTCCCTTCATTTCTGCTCCATTGCCTGCCTCACAGGTTTTACAGACTCCCATCTCAAGTCAATATACCAGATTGGATTAACAGCTCACCGGTGGAGGGAATTGTCTGAGATGGGAGACTACACATGGAGTATGTGAGGTTAACTTTAGAAGCTCTAGCTTCAGAGGATCCTCCTCTCCCTACCCTGATCCCGGCTTCCACGCCTGAGTCTGCTCCATGTCACAGCCAAGTCTGAGTCTGCCTCAGAGCCATTCCAGAGTGTCTGCCAGTGTTCACGACAACAGAGGTCCTTCTAGAGCAGGGGTGTCAAACTCAGTTCCTGGAGGGCTGCAGCTCTGCAGAGTTTAGTTCAGCCCTGCTCCAAAATGCCTCCTTGTAATCTTCAAGCACTCCTGAAGACCTTGATTAGCTGCTTCAGGTGTGTTTAATTAGGGTTGGAGCTAAACTCTGCTGGACTGTGGCCCTCCAGGAACTGAGTTTGACACCCCTGTTCTAGAGTCTCTGCCCATGCTTACGACCACTGAGGTCGTTTCCCAGTCATCCAGGACTCTTAGCCTCGAGCCTGCCACGGCTCCGCCCTCAATCCATGGATCTTCACCCCCTATGGCTCTGCCCATTCCACCATGGTCTCCACCACCTGTGTCTCAAATCATCGAGCCTCTCGTAGCTCCACCTTCTATGGCTCTGCCCCCTAAGCTGCCACCTCCTGCTACCAGATCTCTTCCTGTCCCTGCTCTGAGACCGCCTCCCAGGCCTCCGGATCCTGTCATTTCTCTGTGGCCGCCTCCCGATTCTATCCCAGCCCTGTGGCTGGCTCCCAGGCCTCCTGACCCAGTCCCTGCCCTGTGGTCACCCCCCGGCAACCTGATCATCTTCCTCGCCTTCTGTGTCATCCTACCCTCCACATCCATCTTTGGGGCACCAGGAGTCACCCCTTTAAGGGGGGGTGGGGTTATGTCACTGTTAATCACTGTTATGTTTTCAAGGACTCTTTATATGGTTTTTGTCCTCTGTCTTTAGTTGTCCCCCCAACTACATTTCCCATGATTCTTTGCCCCCATCATAGCCATGTGTTCCCCATCTTTGTTCCCAGGTGTTCTGTGTTTGATCATTATCCTAGTTTGTGTATATATACCCTTTAGTTTCTATCACACTCTGTCAGTTCTTGAATGTATGTCTATCGGTTCCTGAATGTCTCTCAGTTATCTTATGTTAGTGAGTAGTCTAGAGTTTATTTGGTTCTTTGTGTTCTCGTTGTTATCTTCATCACCTTCATTAAAAACCTTCTCATCTCTACTACACAACCGTGACAGTTGGTTATACCACGACTTTGATTTGGTGGATGAGCGTTTTTAAATATAAATCATATTTTAAAACATTGTTTCACTGCTTATTTTTTAGAGAAATAACAAAAGATTATTCTGCACTAGCCATGCCAACATTTCTTTTTTTCTGGAATTTCAGGTTTTAATGGTTTGTTTTTTTTTTTTTGTTTTTTTTTTTTAAACTGTCTCTGGTCACCACATGACGTTTTACTTTAAGCCCCGGAAAAAAATATCAATATGACATGAAAATATGTAAATATGCTCATCATAGAAGAGGTGTATTTAAGTAAATGGTTTGTGTGAATTGCATTTTTTTTTATGTATTTGTAATTTAATAGATCTGGAAAAAAAATGAGCGTCACTTCATTGACCCTTTCAACACATGGCCATAATATGCACCTGTTATCCTCTGTTATTGTATTTTATGATGAATTCTGTGAAAAGAATACATTGTTATGATCATGAAAAAAGTTTTTTCTAGATCACTTGCCCACTGTCACATACACAAATTTTTTCTACTCCAATAACCAAACTATTATAAAGGAAGTTTGGGCTGTTTCTTTGAAGGATGCTTAAACAGTGGTACAAAAGTTGTTCTACACACAAAAGCGTTTAATGGGCAAGACCCTGGAATTTTTTTTTAGTTCAAAGCATGTTCACATTGTATCTGTACAATTGTCATAGCCATATCTTACATTCTGCTCTTGCTTTTTTTTTAAGAAAGACAAAAGATTTCCTTGAACTGTTCTCTTGGCCATTTTTGAAAGTGCATGAAACTTTTGAAAACTTGCATTACCTTCAGTGACATAACTTTCATGTGAACACTAGGAAGGACAAATCAACCCATTATTAAACTCTGAAATACCTACCAGTGTTTAATTCAGAAAACCAGCATCTTTTTGCAGTGGAGAGAGAGCTTGCATGCTCATGGTTGCCAGATTGCTTGACTAAAGCGTCACCCTGACAGAATATTTGCAAACTGTACAAATGTCAACATTTTATTGGAGGATTTCACCTACAGAAATCTGGCAACCTTACACATGTCGAAATCTAATTCTGACCAGCTAATCACCCTTATTTAAAGTCTGTTATTTATAAAATGTAGAAAATTAAATATTTTACTTGCATGATTAGTTCTAATAATACATGACACAATTAATCTAAAGGGGATGGTAAGGGGGAATGGTGGTTTTACAAGGGGAATGCTTTTTGGTATTTCTTTCAGCAAAGGGGATTGCATCCCCTTGTATCCCCCCTCAACTCGAGCCCTGACTATAACCTTTGGAATGTGAAAATAACATTTTCAGGAATTTTTATGATGTTTATCCTAAAATTAACCTAATACTGTATTCATATTATTGGATTGACTGTAATAATCTCACCTGTCATAAATCAGGGAATTTCTACTGGGAATTTACTACGACCTTTGGAGTGTGAAATTATATTTTGGTGAATTTTAGTTTTTTTTCTCAAAAATAATCTAATACTGTACTCATTATTGGATTTACTGTAAACATCTCATCTGTAGTATGTCAGTCTATTAATTGGCAACCTACTACACCATTTGGATTATAAAAGTGTACTTTTTTTTTTCTCCCGTTGTTCTACCCAATTTGGAATGCCCGATTCCCAGTGCACTCTAAGTCCTCGTGGTGGCGTAGTGACTCACCTCAATCCGGGTGGTGGAGGACAAATCTCAGTTGCCTCTGCGTCTGAGACCGTCAATCCACGCATCTTATCACGTGGCTTGTTGTGCGCGTTACCGCGGAGACATAGCACGTGTGGAGGCTTCACGCTATTCTCTGCGGCATCCACGCACAACTCACCACGCGCACCACCGAGAGCGAACCACATTATAGCGACCACGAGGAGGTTACCTCATGTCACTTCCTAGCAACCGGGCCAATTTGGTTGTTTAGTAGACCTGGCTGGAGTCACTCAGCACGCCCTGGATTCGAACTTGCGACTCCAGGGATGGTAATCAGCGTCTTTTTCGCTGAGTTACCCAGGCCCCCCTAAATAAAAGTGTACTTTTAATGTTTTATGTTTAACTTGCACGTCAACTGAATGAGTGATTGGACACCGGCTGTGTTTAATAGTGAGTGGAATTTTCAGATGGTCCCTTAAGTACACTAAGGAATGAAAGCGTATCGGAGTATTTTCAGTCATAATTCTGCAGCCACACCAACTGACAGTTCTGAGTGCAGTGTTTCATATCTGTATATTATAGTTATATACCATATATATTTATATACCATAACATCAAGCCAGTGTGCGAAATCTTTGCAAACTTGCCGCCGGCAGAGAGCGCGAGTATGAAACCAAAACAGAATATAAAAAAAATATCGAACCTAAAACTAACTTTAGGCGAGGGATTGCTCATCGTGGAAATTGTGCTAAAAGAAGTTCATGAATGCTCATCTCTCAAAAGCTCGACCAGTGAATTTAAAGTCAGTATTTACACACAGCCTTCACATTTGTCTGATAATAAAAGGTACATAAAACTTCCACATATATGACCCAGTAGGTAAAGGCCCATATTCCCATTCAAAAACATGGATGTTGGAATGATCTGAGATTGAAATTAGTACACTTCGCTGCCATGTATATACTTATTGTCTTATATATTAAATGTTAATATCTTCCAAAGTATTTGTTATTATTATTATTTATCATTTGTTATTTACTGTTGTAGCTGTTATAATTCACTGGCATGAATGCTCATCTGTCTTGGATGCACCCTACATCAAGTCTGTATATTCCCTGAACCGCATCTTGCTTTGTTCATTGCACTGCAATATGTAAAAATGAAAATAAACCAATTCTTTCCTTACTCTTTGATGATTTCTCATTTAAAAAACACATGAAACACTGATGTCAACTCAAAACACTTATTTAAAGCAATCAAATTATAGCTGCCTTAGACTTATTATTAGGACAAAAGGTGTCCCGACTGTAAGTCCACCATGACACGGACCCTAACTGCGAATGCCAGCCAATTCTCCAGTGCAGTGTGGACCACCAGTGTCCAACTGATCAACTGCACTGCATGGTACCACTTATAAATGAATAAAACATGTTGTGTGGCACGAAGAAGGATAACAGTGAGAAGACATTTGGCATACAGAGAGAGGGATTAATTTTGATAAACACCTTAATAGTGTGTGTGTGTGTGTGTATCGGTCCTATCAATTGCTTCACGTGTAAATGATTGTCCTAATGCTGAATCGCATGAAGACTAAACCTTGTCTGCATTCAGTGAACATTTTACAGTTATGTGTAGGCGCTATGTCTGACTATTTGATGAGAGAGATAGCTCAGCTGCAATAAACATGGTGAGTTTTGGAGAATAAATGGTAAAGAATTGAATATTTACTGAGACGAATTCATCTGAACTATTAAACAGCAGAGAACTTTTGTTCTGTCTCACAACATTGAGAAGATGATGGTACAGGTTGACCAATCAGAAGAAAGGGGTGTTTCAGGCCCACCCAGATGTGCGAATCAAATATTCAAGCCATATATTAGTGAAATCAAATAATCAAAACGCACAGTGTCCCGTGGCTATTTTTCCAATTTCTTAGTTTAACTTGAGCATTAAATCGACATTACGAAAGACAAGTCATTATTTGTTTTTTTTTAATATTGGTTTTGTAAACGAATAATGAAATAAGTCGTATTTTGTTTTTCTGATTTTGAATTCCTAATTGAATATGAAATGAACGAATGATACACGGATTTGGGTAAAACAGTAAAATCTGTACATACTAAGAGTAAGAAAAGAGAAGTACCAAAAATAAGTGATGAAGGTCTTGTAAAAAGTAGCCTAATCAGTTTTCATGTGACATTTATATATATATATATATATATATATATATATATATATATATATATATATATATATATATATATATATATATATATAAAAAATACAAAATACAAAAAAAATGAAAAAGGAAATAATTTTAATATGGGACATAAAATTGCCTGAAGTTGAAGAAACATATAACTAAAAGCTATTCATAATTTAAAGTAGTTAAAATGCAGGTAAGCTAATATTTTTAAAAAGTATAGTTTGTACAACACTGAAAACTACTAATAAATTATGTGTTGGTGAAAGGTACCATTTCAAAGTAGCTTCCACAACACTGGTTGAAACTAAAGCACATTGACACTAGCATGATGACATATGTTCACAAGACCCCTAATGACCTTCATAAATGTTACTACATGTTCCCCAGATTCAGAACATCCAGGAAAATAAGTTTAATGGCTAATAACAAACCTCTTCTATGTTTCTGGCAGTCTGAATTAGAATCACTTAGTCATGTGGCTTAAAAATAGCCTTTTTCATAAGGGAGAGCCCAGACGTGTTTACTCAGAATTACAGAGCTCTCTCCCAGCTCCCATATGGCTCAGCATAAGGGCAATACATCCCCTGAGTAGATACTGCCCATTGGCACCGATCAAGGACCAGGTCCCGCAAGTCATAACCTTCACTATTATGACAAAGACTGCAAAACTGTTTTTGAGTCACCCACAAGGTTGATCACATGAAGGGCATGCATACAAAAGACCTGCCCAACTCACTCACTTGAACTTGGAATGTTTCTTGTGACTCCATAGTAAAGCACAAAGTTTGATTAATAGCCTATGCACTAGGAGCCTGAGGCACACAGATTGATTAATTCAAAATAATGCGGCATAATCCATGCATAGTTTTTTCTCGCAGGCAGTAGAAATGTGCAGCGGTTTGATATGAGAAAGAAATAATATAGGCCTACATTTTTTAAACAGACTATTGATATAATCATATATAAATGCATGCATTCCATAGTTTGCATATTTTTGCTGGAATTGCATATATTAACTATGACTTATAATTCATAAGTTTGATAAAGATGTTCACATTTCTGTATGTATGAGTTTGTTTGTGAAAGGAAGAGTGATGTTCAAAGGGGCTGCATGCTAATGCTCAGAAAATTATTCTAGGATTGAATCAATACAAGCTCACATTCACTTTGTATAAGTGACTAATCTAATAATGAAATGTGTCTGGTTTTCAATAAGCCAGCAACAGAAACCAAGGTTTTTGGTCTGCAAAGTTTGATCTATTAAACAAAGATTAGCCTTATTGATTCAAAATGTGCTTTTCCAACATCTTTTTTTTTTTTTTTTAAATCTTTGTTTTATGTGCCATATTGAACACAATCTAGTGACAGAAAAACATTGTTTAATCTGTTATCTAAAATACTTTAGTGGCCAATATCACAAAATCTAGTAATCTTGCTCATATACAGCTATTAATGTATTATAAAATACTCCCATTGCCTTCTCATTAGTTAAAAAATTCTCCCAATTATTTTTTTATAATGGTGTCTTTCCAAGTTTGAGACTCATTATTTCATTATCTAATTTTCAAAATAGCAATCTCTGACACATGATGTTAATTATAATATCAGAATCCTGAATCCAAGATCCAGACCAACTCATTATAAACCAATCAAACCTTCTGAGACTCTTAATAAGGCCAGTCTGATTATCAGGCAATAAGGCTGTTTTAATTTTTGTTTTGATTGAACGTGATATTGATTCCTCCCCTCTCTCAATGTATAGGTCTGGTTTGTTGGTGTAAACCACACTTACACCAACCAAACAAACAAAACTCTGGCATCTGCACAAAAGCATGTATTGGGCAGAATCAGATATTTTGTTTGGTGTACCAGTACACACTGACCACGCAATGGCAAAGCAGCATGATTTTTGCAGACATCCTCATTGATATATGAAATGTTAGTTTTAGGAGCAGATTAAATCTGTTGCTTGGTGACATGCTTGGTAGATATATCAGCATTCAGGACCCGGAACAAACCATGCGTATGTCATTTCCTTAAGAATCCGTGTGCATGGGACTCTGAAAATGAAGGTATTACTTCCCTCCCAGTAAGTATATTATGTGCCTTGGTGCAAGAAAAAGAAATAACAACAGAGCTTGAGCTCTTTTTAATCAAGACATCTTCCTCTCTATCAAATGCGAGGTTTGACTCTGAAAAGATCCCAGCAAAACACAAGACTCCACATTGCTGAAAAGAAAATGTTCTTTCTTTAAGTTCTGGGGGAAAGAATCCTCTTCTGTTGATCACAATCAATAAGAGAGTCTTAATGTAATCTGGCAGCTCCTGGAATGCAAGAACAAAATATTACTTTTTAAAATGTAGTATTGATTTGCCTGTGTGTCTTCTCTGACATACATTCATATATGTATATATATACAGTATTGAAGATGGAAATGAAAAGCTATTGTTACCTATTTTAGTATTTTCTGTGATAATGCTATGCCTATTGTATGTCAAAGATACTGTATGGATAAGTTTTATCAATACAGGTGACCTCTCAAGTAAAGAGTATGGATGCCTATTCCTTCATCGATTCCTGGCTTTAGTAATTATACAAAAATATCAGTCTGCTGTACATTATGAATTCCTTGCCTTACTTGTGTTGAGACATTTCGAAAAAATGCATAACTTTGTTAAATCAAACCTGTAAGTGCAGCAATAGTTTGTAAGTTCTTTACTTTACACTAGTATTGATTTAGGCCTTTACTAGCTTGTAATATTGGTATACTTTCAATAGAATTAGCTTAGCATACTCTTTAAGACATGCACTGTAAAGTGTTTGCTGCTAAGTACAAATTACATTAGCACTCTAAAGTCATAAGAAAAAGAGCACAACACACAAAAGGTCTATTCGCACCATAACAGACCGAAAAAGTACTCTGGTTATTCATGAATTAATGCAAGAAAAAAAGGCATCTGATAATACAGATTTTACTTAATTCACAAATGTCACATGAGCAAGAGTGCAGCTGTTCCAAAAACCAGCAGGGTGTGATTCAGACGTAGGAATACTGGTTCCAGACACATGACCTAAATGTTTATTTTATTGATTGGTTATGTTTTTTTGCTGGGCGATGAATAAATAATAATTTACATTTAGACTGTAAATCTGAATAAATGAAAGCACATAACACAAAATCACATGTTAATGGCAGATAGACCTGAAATAAAACACTCCCAATAAGAAATACAACGTTCATGAACGAAGTATATGGACAACTTTTATGATACATTTATGGTGCTTTTTGTGTCTCTTTTGAAGCTTGACAGCTCCAGTCCCCATTCACTGTAATTGCATGAAAATGAGTAAACACTACATTCTTCAAAATGTCTTATTTTGTGTTCCATGTAAAAAAGTATTTCAAGTTTGGAATGACATGAGAATACAGTAAGAAAATGTTGACAGAATTTTCAATTTTGGGTAAAACTATTCCCTTAAAGGAAGAATATCAGTATCACTAAAAGAAAGGAGTTGAAGAGCTACCTTGACCTTTGAGTGGCATTACAATGGCCACCATAGATCTCCCACTGTGGAAACTCTGTTGAGGTGATTTCAGTGGGAATGAAATTGAGCAATGAGCTAACTCCTGTAATATCATTCAGCCATATAGCCTAATGCTACAATGGCTCTTTCCCGGGGTGAAGGTCCCCCATGCTGCTGAGAAAAATGGAGAGTTTGCCGCACCAGAACTATCATTAATCACTTTTACTTCTGTGTTTACCTTTCCTGGTTTGTTTCAATTACTCTTAGTGGGAACCAACTTCATGAACCATGCAACTTTTTACCCAGAGTTAAGAAAACTACTCCCTGCTTAAATAATTTAGCTGGAGAGGAATTAACATTTGGTGACTAATAGCACTGATAAAAAAACAAAAAAAAAGGCTGTATTTCTGCACTTTAAGCCTGAATGCCTCCTGACCAGGAAAAGGTGAACGGTACAGCAGGTGGAAATTAGAAAAAGGAAATGGAAAAGACAAAGCACAGGCTGCCAACACACAAGAAAGTACTGTTGTTATCAGACTGAGAGGGCAGCTAGAGGAGTCTAAACCGGGAAGACTTTTGATAAGATCTTTTTACAGTAAGTATCTTCCAAGCTAATTAAAAGTGTAACTTCAAAAACAGCCTGGGGGAATTTTTTTTTCTTTGTAAACTTTAGAATAAGCAGAGGCACAGTGTAACATAGGCAAGCTTAGTCCATGTCCACACTTATCAGTTTAAGTGTGGAAAAATCTTGTTTCCGTTTCCTTTCCATCATAGTTTTCCAAAGTATATGGTTATGGAGAGCATTTTCAAAAGTCTCAGTTTTTAGTGGAGGAAAATGACATTCCAGTGTGGAGGAGAGGCGTAAACATAGCAAAATTAATGCTAAAAAAAATGGATTAGTGTGGACATGACCTTAACCCCTTAAACTTGGGTGCATGTTTGGACTGCAACCTTCAGTTTTTCACACTCACAGATGTAAAAGCTCACCATTCACACATACTGTGGACTAACTGCAAAAAATTGGCCTAATTTTTTCAGAGTACCCTCCAATTAAAAAAAAAAAAAGACTCCAATTATTCAGAATTTTTTTTGCATGTGTTTACAATCTTATGATGTACAGAAAATAATAATAATAATAATAATAACAATAAAACACACATCACACTGGCATGTCATTTGGCATTAGAGAATGTCTCCAGATCTGAGGAAATGGCTCTAGATGTGAGAAAACCTCCTCACCTCAGAGGTTTGGAAATTTCATAAGAGCAGAGCTAAACTGATTCCTCCCGAGGCAACAGCATTATTGAAAATGGAGTAAGCAGATAATGTGGGGAAGAGGCCACAGCAAATGTGTTCCATTGGACATTTTCTGTTGTGACAGCATATTTGCAAACAGAATTTGTGAGAAATGCAAACTAAAGGTGCATTAAATTGGAGCATATGACACCTCCTCAGAGATTTAGATTTGCAGACCTCTTTTACAGTCTATCAGCAGAAAATTCTGTCTTTTATGTTAAATTCTGACACATTGTGTTGCTAAGTGGTTTTAGAGAAGCTAGTCTCTTGCCATTAGAGAGATCCACAGTGTCCTCAGACATCAGGGTTGTGTAACTTTTTATTTTATTTTTAGAATTGACTTAAGAATGCTTTTCAAATTCCAACCTAATTCTTGAATTTCTGCGGAATTGAAGTTTAAATTTAATGAAGCTGATTTAAATTGGAATAAAATTAAAGAAATTAATAATTAGTAATTGTTGAAAAAATACTGGTTCAAATTTGTATGTTATGGACACTTTATGGTGCTGTATGGCAATATTAAAATATGTTTGTATGGCTGCATTAATTATTTTGACACTACTGGACATAGTTTAAGAAATATGTCTAATCTGTTGAGGGATTTTTTATTTATTTTATTTATTTTTTATTACACACCTGCATGGGAATAAGTAGCATAATTTGAATTCAATTCAACATCTTTTGGGATGTGGCCAATTTAATTCAAAAACTCTTTAGACCAAACTTAAATTTGGAATTTAGCCCAACCCTTCCAGACTTAACTGGTAACTCAGTTGCAGATTCAACAACCATATAATAACCACCATGCACACCATATGAAAAGAGCTATAATCTATTATTCATCACTGCTTCCTCAGTGAGTTGCTCTTTCTTTCCTCAAATGAAGAGCAATGAAAACCAAACAACTTCCTCACACAATATGCAGTTAGGAGGAAATCAATTCACCCTGCCACATATTCACTGATGTATTGTATGATTATGCTAATTGGAAAATTAAGGAAAGATCAGAATGGCCATAATGTCTGCGAGCAGTTAATGAGGAGCATGATTTGGAGATAGATCATACTTTCATCAGTGCACCTTGTCTTTTATGTTCTCTCTGATATTAGGCGGCATACTAAAGACCTGTGGTAAACACTTTATAAATCAGGCTATTATAGTTTTAAATGATTTGACAGAGTTCATTATGATCTTATCTTTTTGGCATTCTGTGTATGTGTGTGATGACTGGCACTACAGAAAGAGGTTATTTATAAGTCTTTCTGTCCCAATACGATAAGATAAAATGTCTTTCACCAGACTTCACGCATCACATTGCATACTTAAAATGCACACATTGAATAAAGCACAGAATATAAAGCAAAATAAGCATTAGGCAAAATGTATATAGTATAGTATATAGTAGATCTGATCAAGCATATTTGTGGAATAGCATAGTGAAGGGATAATTCATCTAAAAAATGAAAATTCTGTCATCAGTTACTCACCCTTATGTTGTTCTAAACCCATTTGACATACTTTCATCCATGGAACACAAAAGCAGAATGACCGCCTCAGTCACCATTCACTTTTATTGTATGGAGAAAAGATGCAATGAAAGGGAACGATGACTTAGACATACTGCCTAAATATCACCTTTTCTGTTTGACACAATAAAGACTGATTATCACTGCATAATGCATACTTTTCACATGTTATTTTTTAAATAGAAGAATACTGTGTTTACTGTACAGTATGCATTGCATTAGCAATTCATTCCAAACTGCAAATAGCCCATGAGAAAAGATCTAGGGGAACATTAACAAATAATGACAAGGTTGCAACATGTCTATTGCGCATGTGGTGGGGAGATCAACGTCATGACTTTGAACTTTCCAACTGCCAATGCTGAAGTCCATTCTTAGAATAAAAGCCACAGATAATCTGTTTATAGTCTTACACAGCTTTTACATGAAAAACTGTTGTCAAGCTGTTCAGTCTGTTGGAGGAGTAAAGGCCACATCCAGTCACAGGGTGTTCACCTTTGTATCCCTAATGTAAAACCATTGACAGAGATATATCACCATTGGATAGTACTCTCACCTCAAATACACACACGTGGGGGTATTCAAAAATGTCACCCTTTCCAGCAACACAGGTGAATGAATGTGTATTTTTAAGATAAGGTGATATGGTTCTACTTTAGTTGCACATTGGAGCTTTTTGAAGCTGTGCTATTGGGCTAACTTAATCCAAATGGAAAGCACTGTTACTCTATTGTAATATACTTCACAACTCCACTAATTCTCTCCCTCATTAGCATGCATGAGGCTGATGTTCTGTACTGTAATCAGATAATGGGGTTTGTGCTCTTCTTAAAGCTATGACAACTGAAGCAGGCAAGCAGGATTATTAGAAGTGAAGAAGAGACTGGTTGAGTAGCATTTTGAATTGGTTCATATCAAAACCTGACAGGTGATAACTGAAGTATATGGATATATACTATATATGGCTTTAATTTCACCTAGAATGCCTTTTGTCTTTTAGACAAAATTTTGTCTGTGTAGACACCCTGATTCCACTGGGTTAGGGTTACCACAACGGCTTGGGGCTGTCTAGACTGTAGAAGTGAACATTCTAAATGACGTGCAGATAGCACAGATCAGTCAGCTGTGAGCTCGAGTAGACTTTAGCAATGGTTAAATGGGAAAATAACCTGTATCCTACTTAATTTAATGAAAATCCACTATAAACATTTACTTTTTATATAATTATTATTTTAATGTTATTGTTGCTAAAATTGCATATGAATGTGGTTAGAAACAAAAGATTATCTAAATTTGTTGACCAGAGACCAGTAACATCACAAGCTAGCTTAGCATTCAAAAGTTATTTAAATAATTAGGGTGAATATGGGCAAAGTGCGACACTTTTAATTGTGATCCAAATGCCAGATTACCTGACATTATACCTTGATGGAAAGCTTAGGATGTCTCCTACAGAACCTTAGTCAAATTGAAAAATAAAGTAATACTAAATACTGCTAAGAAGAACCTTCGAAGACTCTCTTTTTTTTCAGGCAGTATACTGTTAAACTGGATCACTTGTATTGTCAAAGTAGGACAATACATTTTTCCCCCTCTTAAAAAAGATAGACAGGGACCTGTACTTCAATATACTGTAATTTTTTTGTTAATTATTTATTTTGTTAATTAATTATTATACTGTAGTTTATAAAAAGGTTGAATAAATTACCTTAAATTAACAAATTCAAGTTAATTTTCCCTAAAATATTCTTTAAGATTAACCAACTGTAGTGTTTTGAATATTAGTGTAAAATATTTTGTAAACACAGGAACAATTTCCCTCTGAAAAGATCACAGTTCAGTATGTGAATGTAGATTAATTTAGCTTGCAACAGTGTATTGGCTCAAAGATTATTATAAAACCTCAGAAAGCATGCTCATGACAGCACAAAGGAGCAGGTGCACAACTAAAATAATCAAAAATGGGAAAAATAGGCTACATTCATTTGTAATTTACATGCATGCTACAGTACATAAAGATTAGAATATGATCAAGAGAACAAATTGAAATAATTAATTTTCCATTCATTACAAGTAAATACACTGCATTGTGCACTGCACTACACTACACACATCTAAATACACAACATTATGTACTGACCTCCACTAAACTGCCATTTAATCATTATTATTGCTGTGTAAGTTAATAATACACTAATAAATCCTCTTTAAATGTCTTGATATGCTGTCCCACTTTGCCAATATGCCTCTGGTAAAGAAGGACAGAGGAAAGCTGATTCTATATACATTTACAAACAAGTCAACATTTACTTTTTTTTATAATCTTAACAAGATTTACCTCAAATTTAGATGTCATTTTCTTTACTATTGCTTTTCCCACTGGTGGTCGTGAAATAAGCTCTGCCACGCATCCCAGTGTAACATCCTCAATTTAAAAACTCAAAAAGTCAGTTGTTTACTTCCCAAAGATTTTAGTAGGCCTAATGCCCCATTTCACATCGCAAGCTTGAGCAAGACGTGAGCAGAGCATCATCGCAACTACATCGTAACTTTCACACTGGAAGCTTTTGGATCAATCACTGGCTTTATAGTCAGAAAAATGAGTATACAACCATTGAATAGTGATATATCTTTGTTCAAACATCAGCCAAAACCATTGAATACTGTATAAGAATAAGAACGCACTTCTAAAGAACAAATGTTAACTCACCACTTTCAGCCGAAGCACCTGCATATTATGCTTACAGCACAAATCATGTATTGTTGTCCACTGTTGTCCATCAACAGTGCACTGTCACTTTCAATGAGCGTGGTCTGTGCTGCTAAAATAGACTTGGGCAAGTCTATTTAATAGATGCTTCCGATGTGAATGCTCTAACCTGTTAACATTTTCGCTGGCAAAAAACCCGCTCTCCTTACGCGCTGCTCACGCTTTCAATGTGAAACAGGCGTAATGATTTTTAACCATTTAAGAATTCACATATGGATAGGGGATTAAGCTTAATTGTCCATTCACAAAGTCCCGCCCTCAAAGTGTTTCTGACCAATCCTATTTTAGCAACTATTGCCATGCCCCATTTCTCTGACAAGCATTTGCTTTTTTCCAACGTGATTCTACAGGAGTAATGTGTGTTTGAGTAGTTTTAAGCTGAATTGTAAAGAAATTATTTAATAAAAAAAAAAACTTAGTTTCTGCATCACTTGTAATAATGACACGAGGAACCTAGAGGATACACGTTGCGTTTTTTCTTTCTTTAAAAAAAATCTTTAAATACATTTCGAAAAGAACATGATATGGATTAAACTGTGTCAGCCCTCATTCCCAAATGAACATGTATAACATCAGCAAGGACACCTACATTTGCTCCAAGGTAAATAAAAGCGAATAACTTGATGAATTAATGAATTAATTTATATATTGATTCATGTCTTAATAAAGGCGATAGTAAATAAAGAGTTCACAGCCTTAAACTGAGTGTGTTATAAGACGTTATATGCAGTTCTGTTCACTTAAACTAATGTTTTTAGGTGTGTATCACTATCAAATTATGCTTTCCTCTTTTAAAGTGACTGCAGTAATCAATTTATTCACAGTCTCCACTGTTTTCAATCAAATTACTGTGTAATTTAATGAATTATTTAACAAAAAACTACAGATTAAAATGCTTTACAATGTCACTTTTCACATAAACCCACGTAAGAATATAATATATTTAATTTATGAGAATATTTAGCCAAAAACCACACCGTTCACTGCAATCTCCCATTCATTCCTGTGGGAAGTTCTGCAAAGCTTGTCAGAGCGAGCAGAGGTAACCAAGTGGGGTGGAGTTTAGTGAAGGGTCAATTGTCCCACTTTACCTTTTGTCCCACCATTTTGTAACCATATTCACTAGTGATGGGAAGTCCGATTCTTTTCCGCGAATTGGTTCTTTCGGACAGTTCGTTTCAATAAACCTGTTCAAAAAACCAATTCACCAGTTATTTTACATCATTGCATAATGACGTCACTATACATAATGCTAATATGCCGGCGTCGTAGAATACACACTCAAACACATTCAGTAAAGCCATATGTAAGTGCATATTGCTGATTATCACATTTTGTTTACTTATGCTATAATATTGAGGGTGTTTATTGTCATCAGTGTTTCATTCAGTGATCTTACAATGCATCCTACATTAAAGTTTTGCGCCTAAAGAACCCAGTACTGGCACTGATATACAAACCCGGATGTTCTACGTTTCTAAAGCATATAAAATGATTAAACTAGTCTTATTCATATCACCCTTTTTTTTAATAATCCGTTCATAACAACTTCAAATGTAATCTGCATGCACAATACTCAATAGTAAAATTCATTTACATCTCTCGATTGAAACGGTTTGCCCCCTCATTCAAGTCCTCGGTTCACGCATGCTCATCAGCAGTTCACTGATCAGCAGTTCTCAGTATTATGTCCGAAAGAGCCGATTCTCAGTTCAGTGTACTGATGACACATGAACTGCCATGAATGACTCGATGCACTGTTGACTCGAGAGCTGTTGTCCCTGGATCAGTGTACTGTTGACTCGAGAACTGCAGTGATCGACTCAATGTACTGTTGACGCAAGAGCTGCTGTCCCCGGATCAGTGTACTGTTGACCAGATCATCTTCACAAGTTGATAAAATGATAATACAATCAAGTCATAAACATACTTCCAGTATGTTTTATTTGTTAAACATTCTGCTGTTCAGCAAAATACACCAGAAACAGACATTTCGCCCCTTAATCACACGCATGCACAATTTCAGCAGCTCATCGGTTCTCAATATGTTGGACACTTCCGAAAGAGGGAATTCTCAGTTCAGTGTACTGTTGACTCGAGAACTGTTACGAGCGACTCATTTTACTGTTGACTCGAGAACTGCTGCGACCGGAGCGTTCAGTCCGATTTGTGAACTAGTTGCAGTGGTTCATTGCAAAAAAGAGTTGGGAAAAGCAGATATTACCAGTTCTAGGATCATATTACTCCCGGTTATTGGCTCATTTTGAGTGGGAGTGCCATGCACGTCCGAGAGACAGGTTAAAAGAGAGTAACTCGTGGATCAGTGTTGACTCGAGACGCAAACTGTTTCATACGATTCAGTCTGATTTGGTGAACTTGTTCAACTCGTTCATTAAAAAGAACGATTCGTTCACGAACTGGACATCACTAATATTCACCCTAACAAACCAAATTCATGTAAAAGAAATTTTTTAACTTTTGACATTTGGTAAGTAAAATACATTTATTTCAGATGGACGGGAAAATAAAATGGCTGAAGTAGCTCTGCAGCACGTCAGCAATTACTGTTGCCGTGCCGCGCCTCAACAGACACTTCCAGTATACACAGCTTAATTCATTATAATGGGATCTATTTGCTTTTGATGTGATGCTTGCGTCTGGTGTAGACAGGGTATAAGTGGAACATGTCCATAGTTAATGTGATGCATTACCTGTGGTTATTCTTCAAAGACACCAGTGTGAACCTGAGGGGAATGACTTCATACAGGTATATCCACTAAAAATTACCTTGGGACCGTGGTTTAATGTAATTGCAAAAAAAAAAAAAAAAAAACCCTGACCAAAGTATCATTTGTTTGCAAATGCGACTAGGTTTGATATTTTGTTATCTACTGCAATGCAATTCATATTATTTAAGTGTGGCCTAAGTGTCCAAATATTTATTGTGGCCTCTGTAATTTGGAAACTGCCACTGTCAATTTGGACTGGGTGTCAACCTTGCCCTGTGTTCTTAACCACTGGTACTTGACCTCAAAGATGACAGTCTATTTTTTTTTTTGTTTTTTTTTTTTTGGACTAATTATCAGTAGGTACGGTCAAATGGTTATGCGAAAGAGTCTGATCGACCTTCTCCTTGGGGGCAGTCAGTCTGTCAGTCACTATTGCATGAGCAAATATAACACCACAACAACCCATCCACATCTGAACCTCCACACCCCCCCTCTCTCTCTCTGTCTGACACACACACACAAACACACACACACACACACACACACACACACACACACACACACACACACACACACACACACATACAAATACACACATACACATACACATGCACATACATACAGAGAGAGAGAGAGAGAGAGAGAGAGAGAGAGAGAGAGAGAGCAAAGCTGTCATTCCATCAGGCCAGGGCTGATACGCGACATATCGATATGGCATGGCCCTTTCACAGGAGACATGTCAAAACAAACCGTCTCTCACTGCATTGACAAGACACACTGGCAGTACAGAAGCCATCAGGGACCCCAAATGCCCAACTCCCCACAGAGCCTTCCTGTCATATCACAACAGCTACTGATCACAGGCCTAGACAGGCCTCACATGGTTGCAAAGAAATCAGGCAACACACAAATAATATGCTTCACTCATCTTCATTAAACAAAACAATACAAAAGGGGATTAGGACTGTCATCATACCTGGACACAGTGTTGAGGACAATAAAAGTAATTCACTACAGATTACTAATAATTTCTCTAATATTATCATCAGAATACTTTACTGCTTCATGAAAAAAGCAAATCACATACTTATTACTTTTATGTAGATTTTAACACTTTATCAGTTCATGCATTTTTACTAAGGCTGTCAATTTAATGCATCAATTCAGTGTAATTAATTAGTCTATATATATATATATATATATATATATATATATATATATATATATATATATATATATATATATATATATATATATAATAAGAAAAAAATAACAGGTTAATGCAATTAATCATGAGCCCAACAATACTTAAATTCTGTAATAAAAAAAATGTTAATGCTAGCTCCATTGATTCATTCTTTTGGGAAAGGTAATGCTTATTAGAAGGAAATTTGGATAGAAGATTTTTTTCTTTCTCCCTGGTCGTAGCCTTTTTCATTATAGGTGTTGTGGCTGTTCACAACAGACATTTGTGTCCATCAGTGGTGTTTTTCAATTGTTTTCAAAAGTAATTATGTTCTAGTTGGACCTGTTTGACAGCTGACAGCTTATCAGTTAAAAAAGAACTTCAAAACGCATCTCGATACACCTGTATTTTGCTTGTTGCATCTTGTGTTGTTTTAGCTCAAGTTTAGCCAAGAAGACCATTATTGGAATGAACGAATGTATGATTCCCATAAATGAGTGACATCTCCCATGTAAAGCCAACAAGAAGCGTTACTCCCTGTTGGCAAATGTGGCAAAAAATAGGCTATTTGTGCATTTTTGCAACAAACACTGCATTTGCAACTGCAGGGAATGAAGTGACCCCGCCAAAAATCACTGCTCAAGTTTGAAATCAAGCTGCCTTGTATTATTGTGTAGGCTATTGAGCAATGAAAATTACACCATAGCACCACTGCGTGTCCAACCAATGGTATTACCAGTATAACTGGTTTTGAACACAGATTTGCACCTGAATGAAAATTATGACATTGTGGCAAGTATAATGTTTATGACTTTCTTTTGCTGAACACAAACAATTATTTTTATAATCATTTATTATCTCAGCTCTGTAGGTCCATACAATACAAGTGAATGGGTACCAACATTTTGAGCTCCAAAATGCATATAAAGGCAGCATAAACGTAATCCATAAGACTCAAGTGGTAAAATATATTTCTTCAGAAGCTATTTGGTAAATGTGGGTGAGAAACAGATCAATATTTAATTCCGTTTTTACCATAAATTCTCCTCCCTACCCAGTAGGTGGTGATATACACAAAGAATGTGAATCGCCAAAAACAAAAGAAGAAGAATGTGGAAGTGGAGATTTATAGTAAATTTTTTTATTGATCTGTTTCTCACCCACACTTATATCACTTCTGAAGATAAGAATTTAAGCACTGAAGTCTTTTTTAGCTGCCTTTATGTCCTTTTGGAGCTTTAAAATGTTGACATCTCTTCATTTGCATTGTGAGGACCTACAGAGCTGAAATATTCTTCTAAAAATCTTTGTTTGTGTTCAGCAGAAGAAAGTCATACACATCTGGGATGGCATGAGTTAGAGTAAATTATGAGATAATTTTAATTTTTGGGTTAACTATCTCTTTAACAAACTGACAGCCATTCAAAGAAAGCTGCATGAAGCAGAGTGGAGCGCTCTCGAGATGCTTCTTTAACACTTCCAAATACATTTAACTTGACACAGCATCTGAAAAACACAGCGTTTATGGCTATACACTGAAAACCACTGAAATGCGACACAACCACCTTGAAAGGCTCTAAAAACGTCCATCTGATGCATGCTACTGTGAAAAAGTGATTACAGTTTATTTTATTTTATTTTTTTACTTTACTCCCAACACTGCTTGGAAATGATGCAACTGACTTTGCTAGCTTTGGAAAGTTTTCCTCTAAAGCACAAATAATGGGTTATCTCCACTATGATCTCAAGAAAAGAGGCTGAAAAGGAAAAGTATGATGTTGTAATGGTGGGGGGTTGACCCTTTAATATCCACCCTGTGAGATGAAAAAAGAGTAAGGAGAAGAAAGCAAACACATTTAGCGTTGAATCACCTCAACAGTCAGTTATGAGGCTAAAGACTGTAAGTGGTAAACACATTGAAAAAACCATTTCTTTAATAACACGTGTTTGTCAAAATGGCACCCAGAGGCAGTTTCCATTATCACAGTTTCAACACTTTATGAGCCACCTTTAAATCCAACCCACGTACAGGGTGCCACGCATAACTGTCCTATGATTTTAAAACCAATTCATGATCATGGTATAAAAACAAAACAAAACAATAGACTTTAGCAATAATGGATTTTAGCACTTTTTTTATCCTTTTTTATCCTTTTTTTTTTTTTTTTTTTTTTTTTTTTTTAAATATGACTGTAAAGCACCTTATGGAATGACCTTCATTTTCTCTGGTCACTTTATGTCAAACTTCTATTACATTTCTTGAAAAGGATCTCTAATCATCCTTGGAGAGCATGTTTACGAAGACATTGGTCACACTCAAGTAAGCCTTCATGCATGAAAAGTCCTTTTTTTGTGTGTGTGTGGTTATTGTGGGTACATCAATAACATATTTAACAAAAAATATTTTTTTACAAACATTCTATCGCTATGGAAAAACCCGGGCAGCTAGACCTATCAGAACCCTTCGGCTATGACATGATTTTCCTTTCCATAGAATGAGTCTGATGACAGCTGATAAATAGTAAAAGGAGTTTAACATGCTTTTAGCAGTAACTTACATTACATTATCCGCATCTTCACCTGTCATGAGTGAACAGTCCTCATTTGTCATACGGTGACAGGCCCGTAGGCTCCCCAAAGCTAAATACATTATTAATATTCCTTCCTGCTTGATATAGATTCAATAAGACTGAAACCAGAAGAACAAAGACACAGTTATCTCTCCAGACAGACAAAACAGAAGACTTTTAGTCATGCATGACAGCATGTTAGAGGTCAAAGAGAACATCTAATTGTTTAAGTTATGACATTAGTAATTTATGTTGAAATGTATGCCACAAAGCTGCAAAAAATCAAAACTAGATTTTAAATGTAAGTGGTGCTTGCCTGTGCAAAACTCACTGACACAATGCTAGGGTGTTTTGGGTAGTTGACAGGGAGATGCTGCGCAGTTGCAGGTGGCTGCTTACTTGCCCAAGTCAAAAAAGCCCATCCCAAAATATCTCTGATATTCTGGGGTGAGATTCATGAAAATCTTCTTAAAAGTTCTTCAAATAAATTATAAGATGTTCATAAGAAGCGATTTAGCTATACACGTTGACAGAAAAAAAGAAAAGAACATTATTAATGCAAATGCACATTCTTGAGAAATATTCTTAAAGCTGTACAAGGGAACTTTTGTGCTCTGTCATCAAGGGCATAGATTTGGCTTGAACATTGGGGGGGGGGTTGGAGGTTACCTCCCCCATCCCCCCTGGAATCTACGCCCCTGTCTGCCATCCTCTTTGGTTGACCCCTAAAATTGCAAGTTACTTGTGGAGGAACATTGTTCAGTTTTTGCGCAGATGAATCTTATGGATTGAGGTTGCTTGTATTAGATCATCTCGGATATCCAAGTCGTGTTGTGCTATTTTCAAGCTGATATGATGTTTCATATATTTGAATGATTATTCAATTTACCCACCTCGCAGTAATGTTTGCAATGTTCTGCACATAAAACAGCCCAAATTTAAAAGGTGAAACCCGCAATATGGATGATATGAGTTCAATAGAAGACCCTTAATTATTTTTACAATTACAATTTACAGCCTCAGCAGACAATGCAAATAAACCTTAATATTAAAATACTATGCACACAATAAAACTAAGTAAATGTTCTGTAATGATGGTGATAAAAAAATATATAATTTATTAAACATAAATAAGCAGCAGTATGCAATATAACAATTACAATACAGCCTTAAAGGAAAAGTTCACCGCAAAAATGAAAATTCTCTCATTTACTCACCCTCATGCCATCCCAGATGTGTATGACTTTCTTTCTTCTGCTGAACACAAAAATTTTTAGAAGAATATTTCTGCATTGTTGGTCCTCACAATGCAAGTGAATGGGTACCACAATTTTGAAGCTCCTAAAGGACATAAAGGCAGCATAAAAATAATCCACACGAGTCCAGTGGTTAAGTCCATGTCTTCAGAAGCCATATGATAGGTGTGGGTGAGAAACAGATAAATATTTAAGTCCTTTTTAACTATAAATTATCCTCCCTACCCATCAGGTGGCAATATGCACAAAGAATGTGAATCTCCAAAAACGAAAGAAGAATGTGAAAGTGAATGTGGAGGTTTATAATAAAAAGTACTTAAATATTGACCTGTTTCTCACCCACACCTATTATATTGTTTCTAAAGACATAGATTTAATCACTGGAGTCTTATGGATTAATTTTATGCTGCCTTTACGTGCCTTTTGGACCTTCAAAGTTCTGGCCACCATTCACTTGCATTGTATGGACCTACAGAGTGTAGATATTTTTTTATAAAAAATATAATTTTTGTTCAGCAGAAGAAAGAAACTCATACACACCTGGAATGACATGAGGGTGAGTAAATGATGAGAGAATTTTCATTTTTGGGTGGACTATTACTTTAATAGTTTCTTTGGTAGTAAAGTTATATTGGAGAGATGGTAACATGCTAAACAAATTAATATGTATATTAGTACAAACTGCAACAAATCCATATAGGTCCATATTTATAAACAGATTAATATACATTCATGGAGAACAACCTTATATCTATGGCTTTTGGATGTAGTTTCACATTATCTTAATCTGTCCAGACTGCACAGAGGCAGGGTAAGGGAAAGTGGTGCAACAACATTTCTGCGACTGGAGTAAAAATAAGTAGAAAATGGCGAGACACACATAAGCAAATTCTAAACTACAGCAGTGCTATGCTATGCTAAGAACTCATGAATATTGGTAAACATGTAACTTTACTTTGAATTAAACACTTTGTGAATGATAAACACAATATCAAGCAAATGCAAATGCAAATGCCAGCTAGTTATATTCTTCCCCAAGATTTGTAATTTATTATATCTGATTCAAATTACAGCAACTTCTTCTAGAATACTGATAAGAAAGGCTGTTATGCACAGGAAATGTTCAAACACAGAATGGTTTGAGAAGGAAATGGAGAATAACATTTATGGTAATGTTTCACAGACAATGAATCAAGACAATAATCAAGGTGTGTTTTTGGTTATGGTTTTCTGCTGTTTCCACTGCCAGCTCCAAACTAATTAACTCATTTTGGAGCGAAGTCTCTTGCAGCCTGCCTCTTCAAATTCAATTAGATGTAGCATTACTCAAAATAATCGCAACTGGCAAAATATCTTTGGTATTTGATTTATTTACAGGTTGCTACATTGTGAATGAGTTTTCAATTTATGCCACAACTGTCCTTCAGTTTACTGTTCATCGTACCTAAAAAAATAAAAAGGTTGCATTCAAGGCAGCTATAATTGGCACACTTTTCTTACTGCTGGTATTTGAGAGCAGCTAATGAAAATATGCATGCTGTCTGTTGTTGCATTGTAAAAGCACGGCACTCAAATTAGAAGAGGCATATTATATTTTTTTCAGACAAAAAACAAGAAACAAATCAAAAAACCTTTCAAAATCACAGAACGGATAAATTTACTCTGTCCATGAATGTGTTATGCAGTGCTATGCAAAGATAAATTGAAAGACTTATGTATTCATTCTGCATTTAGCTAATGCAAGTAATTTTGTTAACTAAAATGAGTCTAAGGGCTATACCTGGAATTTGTAAATATGATTATTTAAACCTCTGATGCTTGAATTATTAAATAAAGGAAAAAAGTATCTTAAAGGGTCATGACATGAGAAATTTTCCTTGATCTTTTGACATTTAAAAGGTCATTGTACTATAAAAACATACTGTAAATTTCATAACTCAAAACATCCTCCTCACTGCAAAAAGTGCATTGTTTGAAACCAAGCTGCCAAAATGACTCATTATCTACTTCCTCCACGTTGTGATGTCACACTGCGGTAGACATTTGCATCTGACCACCTCCACAAAAACACATCAATGCCTATTTTACCTTTTCTGCCACACCAAGTCATGTGACACAACAACATGTCGATTTCCTTGAATCGCTTCTATGGACGCAGCACCAACAATAGTGCCTCTGCTAAGAAATCTCTTTAAGTTTCGTTTTATATGCACCCTGATAAACATATGACCAGTAAAAAAAAAAAAAAAAACGTTAGTTATTTTGAAAAACGTTCAACTCTAACACATCTATAGGTTATTTTGCTTAATTTTAATATTATGTTTTATACACTGCCTGGCCAATAAAAGTTGCCGGTTGGATTTAAATAAGCAGATACTTAAGAGCCTATGATTGGATCATTATTACAGTGATTATTATGTTTCAGCTCTCAACAATTCTTTTAACCCTAACTGATGCAGTGTGTAGCTTCTCATTTCTTAAACAACCATGTCAGAAGATGTATCCCATGGTCGTGGAAAAGATGTTCCCTGTCAAAATCTACAGTTAATGCTGCGCTTGATTAAGAGCTTATGACAACGTCTTTAGAAGTGACCAGCTGTGAATATGTGTGCAACACATCAATGAAATTGACTAGAACCTTTATAGCCTCTGCTGGTGACATCATCAGAATGCGCCAGTACCAGGGGCTATAAATAGATGTGCCACAGGTGCATCATCAGATCTTTTGTCTTCAGACCACTCTGTGTTGTGTTTGTGCTTCTACAGCTTCTCAGCTCTCTGTCATTCAAGTGTGGAAAAGACAAAATGAGCGATCAACAAAGCAAACAGTGTGTGTTTCCATGCTTATGTCCTATGGCTGAATCGGACACACGCCAGTTTTGTTTTGTTCGTTTGGGGGAAGAGCACGCTGCTCTTACATTGGAGCGAGGCGAGTGTGAGCATTGTGAGCTGGTCACATTGAAGACACTGCGCTCTCGTCTCGCTTACTTCCAAGAGCTAGCACCCACCATTCCATTGTGGGGATCACGTATGGATCTGGCTGAGGAGCGAGAGACGGGTCCGTCCCACGTGATGACAAAGTGGTTGAGGAATTACTCGAGGTGGTTACTCGTGCGATGGCCAGATTACAGATAGACTGGCCACGCGAACAAGAGACCCCCAAATGATTGAAACTAGAAGACAGATTTCTGTCTGGTGGCCAGGGGAAGGGAACACAAAATCAGTCTCTCCCCTTCTTTGAAGATCTCCATGACGAGTTAACTCGTTCATGGGGGAAACCTTATACTTCCCGTATCTTTGTGCCTTCGACATCGACATATTCGACCATCGTGGGTGCTAAGGCACGGGGGTATACGATGATGCCACAGGTAGAAGAGACGCTCATGGGCTATCTCTCGCCTGGTTCGATATCATCATTAAAAAGACCAACTCTCCCCACAAAGCCATGTAGAACTGCCTCAACGCTTGTGGGGAAAGCTTATCAAGCAGCAGGTCAGGCTGGTGATGCGCTACACACCATGGTGGTGTTACAGACATACCAGATTGATCTGCTGAAGGACCTGAGTGCGGGTAGTACAATCAACGAGGAAGCATTCTCAGAGCTTCGTCGAGCCACAGATTTATCTCTCCGTGCAACCAAGCAGACGGCTCGTGCTATCGGCCATTCATTGGCTGCTTTGGTCAGCATGGAGAGGCATCTGTGGCCATATCTCACGGGCATCAAGGATAAGGACAGAGTATTCCTACTTGATGCCCCGATCTCACCTTCTGGCCTGTTTGGCGATTCGGTGACTACAGTTGTCACCAGGTTTTGGGAGGAGAAAAAACACGAGGAAGCCTTTGTGCAATTCCTTGCTCGCTGCATTCAGGGGGAGGGGCTAATGGCCACCCAGCCTCGCCCCGGTCCTTCTAGAAGTGAGGCTCAAAAACAAAGTGTGGTGAGTCACACTCCCCCTTGTAAAGACTGGGGACCGGCTCTTTGCCCTCAGCATCCTCCAAAGCAAGACCTCAGGACCATTATTTCCAAAAAGAAGAAGTCCTGGCGGTCTTGCGCTCAGCATTGTGGGGGTAGCCCCCCTCGGGACGGGGCAAGCAAAACATCTACCCGCTCCTTTCCGACACCCCCACGAAACATCTCCATCCCCACCGCCTCTGGTGTTTTGGGGGGCAGCGGTTTCCAGCGAAATGTTGAGTGTTCTGATGCTTCCTGTTGTCGCCCAGGACACAGAACACCCAACATCCCCTCAACGAGAAGTATCAAAGTTGGTATCCATTTCAGAGAACCTGGCAGCGTGGAAGCTACTGCCAGGTATTTCTATGTGGTCCTAAAGACAGTAGAAAAGGGCAACAGAATTCAATTTGTTCGCCGTCCTCCGCGTTTCAACGGCATGGTCCCCACTACCGTGAAACCGGAACAAGCACATTTACTGTCACAAGAGCTGCAATCTCTTCTGGTAAAGGGGGCTATAGAACATGTTCCCCTTCCAGAGAGAGAGTCAGGTTACTACAGCAGATACTTCCTGGTTCCCAAGAAGGATGGGGGATTGCGTCCGATTTTAGATCTTCGAGGCCTGAACCGCTCAGTCAAGGCGCTCAAGTTCAAGATGCTAACTGTCAAGATGATCGTGTCACAAATTCAACATCGCGATTGGTTAGTCACGATCGATGTCATGGACACATACTTTCATATAGAAATACTGCCACAACACAGGAAGTTCCTGAGGTTTGCTTTCGGGGGCAAAGCTTACCGATATCGGGTTCTTCTATTCAGCCTAGCCTTATCACCTCGCACATATACAAAGTACATGGATGCAGCACTAGCTCCATTGCGACTTCAGGGCATCCACATTTTGAATTACATAGATGACTGGCTGATACTAGCACAATTGCAAGAACTGGCATTACAGCACAGAAATGTCATCTTAGCTCATCTAGTTTCTCTGGGGTTGAGACTCAATGACAAGAAAAGCGTTATTTCTCTTGCCCAGAGAACGACATATTTAGGGATCGTATGGAATTTGATTACGATGTGGGCACAGCTGTCTCCCGCTCGAATCGAGACCATTCAGAATACCCTGAGCAAAGTCAGGCTAGGCCAAGATCATACTGTTCTTCAGTATCACTGAATGTTAGGTCTCATGGCACCTATGGGCCTTTTCCATATGAGAACGTTTCAGTTGTGGCTCAAAGCCAGGGGATTTCATCCAAGGGCCAATCCCCGAAGGCAGATAAGGGGTACGCACCACGGGCTATGTACCCTCTCGATGTGGCTCAGACCCCGGTTCCTCACCTTGGGTCCCACTCTAGGTGCATCTTGCCGTCGCATATTGCTAACATCAGACACCTCCCTGTCGGGCTGGGGAGCGGTCTTAAGTGGTCATCCAGCTCAAGGGGAATGGGAGGGTCATCAGCTCGATTGGCACATCAACTGTCTTGAGTTGATGGCTGTATTTCTGGCCTTGAAGTACTTCCTCCAGCATCTGAGAGGCTGCCATGTCCTGGTGCGGGTGGACAACACAGCAGCAGTCTCTTTCATAAATCACCAAGGAGGTCTGCGGTCACGCCAGCTAAACAGACTAGCACAGCAGATTTTTCTTTGGGCCCAGGGCAAGCTCCTGTCACTCAAAGCAGTATATATCCCGGATGCCTGAATGTGGGAGCAGATTTACTGTCCAGACAGAAAATGCCGACGTGAGAATGGAAACTCCACCCCGATGTAGTGAAACAAATCTGGTTAAGATTTTACGAAGCAGAGGTGGACCTCTTCCCCTCCCAACAGACAGCGCAATGTCCTCTCTACTTCTCTCTGAGTCACCCAGCCCCCCTGGGTCTGGACGCGATGGTGCATACATGGCCCAAAATGCGCCTGTATGTGTTTCCTCCGGTTTCTCTGCTCCCGGGAGTTCTAGCCAGAGTTTGTCAACAAGGATCTTGCCTCTTACTGATAGCGCCGCATTGGCCAAACAGAGTATGGTTCTCGAAGATAATATTTCTCCTTGACGGCTCACCTTGGGCGATACAGGAGAGGAGGAACCTCCTGTCTCAAGCACAGGGGACAATATTTCATCCCCAGCCCGAGCTGTGGAACCTTCATGTTTGGCCCCTGAAGGGTACCAACTGAGGAACACTGGGTTTTCACCTGAAGTTATTGAGACCATTCTGAGTGCTAGGGCTCCTTCCACTAGAAAAAGTTATGCCAATAAATGGGGTGTCTTTGAAAGGTGGTGCACTGCACATAATGTAGATCCAGTTAATTGCCAGATTGCTTCAGTTCTGGACTTCCTGCAGGAGAAATTATCAGTAGGCACATGCTCCGCCACTCTCAGGGTTTATGTGGCCACTCTGTCGGCTTGCCACGCCTTGATTGACGGGGTGCCACTGGGGGAACATCCTTTGCTCACTCGCTTCGTCTGTGGGGCCATGCGACTGAGGCCTCCCGTTAGAACCAGGATCCCTTCATGGGACTTAGCTATAGTCCTTGAGGGTCTGGTTGAGACCCCCTTTGAACCTCTAGAGTCGGTGTCTGACAAGCTCCTGACTCTAAAGATGGTTTTTCTTATGGCTATTACTTCTTTAAAAAGAATTGGGGATTTGCAGGCTCTGTCTGTCTTGCCATCTTGCTTAGACTTTGCCCCTGGAATGGTGAAAGCGATATTGCATCCTCATCCTGACTACCTGCCTAAGGTTCCTTTCTCGACCGTACATCTGGTCACTCTTGAGGCCTTCTGTTCTCCGCCGTTCACAGCGCCGGATCAGGAGAGACTTCACAGACTGTGGCTCATTCTACCAGGGGGGTCGCTTCTTCTAAAGCTTTGGCGGGGGGTGCCCCTCTGCAGCATGTTTGTAATGCGGCAGGCTGGTCCTCTCCGCACACATTCATAAGATTTTATAGTTTGGATGTTCATGCCACTCCGGGCTATCACGTCCTTGAGTCAACGTCACAAGCTCATGTCTGAGACTTTTTGTGTTCTTGTGAGCACACACTACACAACCATAAGGGGTCCAGACACCCACAGTGCAGTGGCGTGGATATTCTCGTTCCCATAAGCGCTTAATCAAGCGCAGCATTAAGTGTAGCTTTTGACAGGAACGTCTTGGGTTACTTGACTGTAACCCTTGTTCCCTGAAAAAGCGGAACAAGATGCTGCGCTTCATTGCCGCACTGAGGATGTCCCAGGACTGCTCTTCAGACAAATATACCTGATGATGCACCTGTGGCACATCTATTTATAGCCCTTGGTACTGGTGCATTCTGATGATGTCACCAACAGAGGCTATAAAGGTTCTAGTCAATTTCATTGATGTGTTGCACACATATTCACAGCTGGTCACTTCTAAAGACATTCCCATAACCGCTTAATCAAGCGCAGCATCTCGTTCCGCTTTTTCAGGGAACAAGGGTTACAGTCAAGTAACCTGAGACGTTACTGTGTTTCAAAAGGGGCAAATTTTTAGCCTGCATCAAACAAAGAAAACAACTAAGGAGATTGCTGAAATCACTGGAATTGAGTTAAGAACTGACCAATGCATTATTAAAACCTGGAAGGATAGTGGTGAACCATCAGCTTCATGGAATCTTGAATGATCGTAATTGGAGATTTCTTAAATGCTTGGTGAAGTCACATCATAAAAAAATCGACACTAGAGCTCATGGCTATGTTTTATAGTGAAATTAAGAGCATTTCCACACGCACAATCCGACAAAAACTTACAGGATTGGGACTAAACAGCTGTGTGGCCACAAGAAAGCCACTTGTTAGTGAGGCTAATCTGAACAACAAAAACAAAAACAAAAAAACAACTTCAATTTGGTAGGGAGTGTAAAGATTGGTCTGTGGAGCAACGGAAAAGGTTCATGTGGTCTTATGATTTACCCTATTCCAAAGCGATGGGCACGTCAGGGTAAGAAGGGAAGCGCATGAAGCGGTGCACCCATCATGCATAGTGCCCACTGTACAAACCTCTAAAGGCAGTGTTATGATCTGGGGTTGATTCAGTTGGTCAGGTCTAGGCTCAGCAATGTCTTGTGGCAATAAAATGAAGTCAGCTGAGTACCTTAATGTACTGAATGACCAGGTTATCCCATCAACTGATTTTTTTTTTCTTCCCTGATGGCACAGGCATATTCCAGAATGACAATGCCAAGATTCATCGGGCTCAAATTTTGAAAGAGTGGTTCAGGGGAGCATGAGGAATAACTTTCACACATGAATTGGCAACCACACAGTCCTGACCTTATCCCCATCGAAAGTCTTTGGGATGTGCTGGAGAAGACTTTATGAAGTGGTTCGACTCTCCCATCATCAATACAAGATCACAGCCAAAGATTAATGCAACTCTGGATGGAAATAAATGTTGTGACGAAACAATGCCATCTCGAATGTGCACCGTAATCAAATGTGCGACCATTAATATTAGGGTAAAAATCTTATTCTTGATAATAATTTTTGTATTGTTTTTCTGTAAAACATATCTAAAAATCCTTAAAACAAGATCAGTTTGATTGATCTTGTTTTAGAAACAACACTGCATAAGATATTTAAGTTTTTCAGAGAATGTATTTTTAACATGTGTATTTTGTCGTGCTGGATGGGCAGAGTTTTTATAGTCAAAACAAGTGGAAAAAATCTACCAGTGCTGAAAAAGTAATCCAAAGTATTTAAAATACTTTACTGACCTTGAGTAATCTAACGGAATATGTTACAAATTACATTTAACAGCATGTATTATGTAATCTGTAGTGGAATACATTTTAAAAGTAACCCTCCCAACCCTGCCTATATATTTACTATGCATTTTCACATTGAGAATAAATGGGTTCATCCAAAAGATGAAAAACGTTGCTTTGAGAGGCTTTATATGGATTTAGAATGAAAATTAGGTGCATTTCAAACTGTTCTGAGACCAGGGAAGACAGACAGCACACTGGAGGTTAAATCATTCTCTAAATAGGGAGCAAGGGAGCATCCTATAGCTTTCTATGCAGCTAAGTGCATTCAAAAAATAAAATCCAACCAAAAGTTCAATTTCAGTCTGCAGATGATGTTTGGACCACACAACATGTTTGGAGGATATGGGATAATGGTAATCCATAATCTGTAATCCAAAACATAGATTCAGAATTTTTATTTTAACATGGTTTGGAGTGATTGGATGATGCTGGACATTACTTTGAAGAAGAAGAATTTATTCAGCTTTACAGAAAATATGCTGTAATATCTGTAACATCTAAAAAAAACATGAATAACCAACAACATTTTTTTTTTTTTTTGTTTTTTTGTTTTTTGTTTTTTGCTTGTTTATTAGGTGCTACTAGTTACAAATCAAAAAGGGAAGCGGAAAATGCACACAACAGTTAAGCGGGTGTCTCAGGAGATTAAAATAATTAAAAACGGCATATCATGAACCCTTTAATGTTATCTACCGTAGAAGATAATGGTACTTGGTGCATCACTACTTCTGTCAGCCATATTGAATTTTGGCTGTCCAAATTTCCAAGCTGCTCCCCAGTGGCCGAAGCAGGAATTACAGTTGAACTTATGCGCATTTTCACACAAAATGCAAGCCCAAGCCATGACCAAACTTTGTCTGAATAAAACGTTTGAGTTGTGGTTATATTAATATACTCCCAGCTCTAATCAAAACCCTAAACCTAATCCTAACAGTACTGAGACCAAAACTGCGTTCTTTTAAATATTTTCGCAAATGTACAGTAGTATTTCACTAGCCAAAGATCAAAATGTGGCTTCAAAGGCACAACATGAGTTATTTTCGGGGCATTAACATTCGCTGCATGGTGGCGCTGGTTTACAGTCTGGCACATTTGGACCAAATTTGGGTGCAAAAGCAAATCTAACACGGCAGTTTCCTGTGAAATCATGTTGAAATAAATTTTTCCATTTTGATGCCACACGGAAAGATAAGTTACAGCGTGCTTGAGAAAACAAACCAGGACACAAGTCTTTTCCTTCAGAAACCTTTGAGATGGGGTCAGTATTGATGTTCTTGCTGTTCCACTTGTACCTTCCTATTGAATTGGACAGCAGATGAAGGCATTGACAATAAAGATCGATCTGTCTCAGTCAGTAGGTAGCAAACTTTCTCATCAGCTGAGAAAAGTCTCTTTGAAATTAACTCATGAATGATGGTAGGCATCAATTAGCATGCTAAATTCTCAATTATGCACATCTGCAAATTTAGTAAAGGGTTGAACCCATGTGAAATTCATTTCATGCATGAATTACAAACAACTTTGCTTTAAATTCTGCTGTTAGATGCTAATGTCTGTTTTTTGGATTTACAGTAAATTTAATACAGTAGTGAATAGCATATAAGCCTACGTTTCTATTCAGCTTTCAAGCCCTGCAGCAATGCTCATAAAATATTTCTTTTTTTATTTATGAGCTTTATGGCTTTATAGGATAGTGTAGAGAAAGCAAATGGGAGGGACAGAAAACGGGAATAGGATTGGGATATGATGTAGACCAGATTCAAACCTGCATGCCTCTAAGACCCAGTTTACACATTGTATTTAATCTGATGTGTGCAATTTTTTTTAAAGTTAAAATTCGTACTAGTTTCCAAGCTTAATATAAAGAGTCAGCTAAACGCATGCCAATTGTAGGCTGATTTCACCTAAAGGGAAAAAAAATATGTCTCTTTATCGCTACAAAAATGTCCTCTATTAGTTTGGTTGACCCGTCCAACCTGGATAACAAACACAAGCAAGTACAACCCCCCCACCCTTGCCCCCACCCCTGCCCCCACCCCATATATTTATACCATGATCAATGGAAACATGTAAATTCTTCACACTGTAGAGAGAGAGAGAGAGAGAGAGAGAGAGAGACATGCGGACTGCTGTGTGTGTGTGTGTATGTGTCTGTGTTTTATGTTATGTTTCAGTACAGTAAATATGTTTCAGTTCTTTTATGTCATTAAAGTTATGTTGACTGTTCTGCCGGTTCCTGCCTCCTCCTTGCCCATCCTGAACCCATTACACTGGTGCTGAAACCTGGGAAGGAGGAGGGATGGCTGTTGTGGAGTCCTCATGCTGCCATCCACCAGGAGACAGAGAAGTCACTGCCGGCCGCCGGGAGTCGGAGGAACCGCTCCATCTGCCAGGAAGGGGAGGAGCCGTTCCGTCCGCTAGGGGTTGGAAGACTCGCTGCCATCTGCCGGGGAGAAGCGGCTGTTGTCCGCTAGAGGGCGGAAGAGTGGCTGAGGACCAGCCAACAGCGTGTCCGGAGACCAGCAAGTGAGGTTTTTCTCTCTTTCTCCTTTCTCTCTGTCTCTCCAGGAAGGGAGGGGAGTACGTCATGCCAGAGGTTTCCCCGGCCTGAATCGGGCGGTGGAGGAGTGTGACGAGGAGGAGGGTGTGGCCGGGCCCTGAGGGTGCATGGCCAGCGCTGAGTCACCTAATCAGAGTATGGGGTTATTTTTCTTTCATATTAACATACAAATGGAAAGAGATTTACAAATAAAAAGTTGGTTCACAAATAAATTGAATCAGATCCACAAATAAATGTAAGGAGTTTCAAAAAAATGAAATAATTCACAAATAAATAAAATGAGATTTGCAAATAAAAATATTATTTACAAATATCTTTTTAACTCACAAACACAACTCTGTCCAGCATTCATTTGTGAATCGTGCGCATTTATTTGTGGATCGCTTCCTGTTCATTTGCGGATCGATACAAGCATTTGTCGATTTTGAAACAAATCTAGTGTCAAGACGTGCTCACCATTCTACAAATAGGTGGACTCCACCCATCGTTTACTCAAGCCAATCAGATAACGGTTACATTACTCAGACCAATCGTAGCACGTTCTATCTTCAACCAATCACACTTTGTTTTACTATCAGGGTGGGACCAGAGTCACAGTGCTCTCATGAACATGAATCAATTACATTACAGATAAGCTCCAAGGCCACAAACTTTTAAATAAACGGATGCCATCAGAGGGATACTGTGATTTAAAGTTCGTATAATTTTCTCTCAGTTATAAACATGTGTAGTGTCTTGTTAAATGTCGACAGCTGAAAATTGCCCATTTATAGAGTGTCCTGATCATTAGCTTTATTGTTAACCTGGCTGGCTGTATGAGTCTGCTATTTTAAAGTTTCTTGACTGAAATATGTCATCAAAACCTTTTACTCTTAATGTTACATGGCAGATCCAAACAGACACACAACTAGACACTACAAAAGATCAGTAGTACAGATAGTGTCTTTATAAAACATGAATCATATAAGATGATCTTAGGAGCACAAACCATAAATTAATACCCTATATTACACTGTGTACAAGATCTGCAATGCCAATAATTTGGTTTCACATATATATATATATATATATATATATATATATATATATTTACAGGTGCATCTCAATAAATTAGAATGTCGCGGAAAAGTTCATTTATTTCAGTAATTCAACTCAAATTGTGAAACTTGTGTATTAAATAAATTCAGTGCACACAGACTGAAGTAGTTTAAGTCTTTGGTTCTTTTAATTGTGATGATTTTGGCTCACATTTAACAAAAACCCACCAATTCACTATCTCAAAAAATTAGACATTGTTGGACTTGTTTTTAACATGTAACTGTTGTTTTTTCCAATCATTTGTGCAGAATGCTCTTACCCTGACTAGGATTGTCAGTCCCAGTCAACCGATACAACACCATGACGTGGCAATGAGGATGTTCATGTACAACAAACTTGAGCGAACTGCAAGCACTCCAGTTATGTTCAATTCCAGTGTTTGTGTGTGTAAATACATGTATTGTCTTTTGTAGTTACATGCATGACATCCTGTAATTTGCAACCAAAAAATCATACCTTTTAGCCAACAGACTTGCTTTAAATTGTTAAAAAAACAGTGTGGTGGAGAGAAAATGTGCCCTGTCACATTAAGGATGTGCCACCAATCCCAAACCTGAGAGTATAAAATGGCTGCTCATTTGAGTGCACCAGGTGTGTGAGACAGAAGTGTGAGGTGAACAGAGTTAGTGCTTGGAGAAAGATTGCCCAGTGTACGTGTGATTTCAGGAGTGCCACTGGAGTGAGAAAAGAACAAAGAGGACTACAAAAATGAACTAACTAGTGCTTAACATTGTTTGCCTGGATACAAAGAATGAACCAAACCATCTAACGATTGACTGAACGTTTAAAATGGAGTAGTGTGAGTAGCAGAGGATTGCTGACCCACTGAAGTGCTTTGCAGCAGAGTTAAGTTGGATACAAGTGTCTGAAGTGCCAGGTGATCAGCTAGGTTTGCTGACCTACTCCATACCCTCGTTTGTGATTCCCTCTGCGTCCTTGAAGCCTCAAACCACACCAAGGTACATGTGAACTCTCTTAACCAGCACCCTTTCATTCTTGAAATTATTTGTTTTTTATTTTTTTGTATGTGTATGCTTTGATTTCAAACAAAACTGTGTTCATTTTAACATATGTGTAGCAGGTGGCTTAGAGATATCCAAGGTCAAATTACACTTGGTGACAGGCCTAAACCTGTCTGGTGCCTGAATTTATTTGTTCAATTATTATTTAATTGAGTTATTTATTTAAATGTTTTCTCTGGGCCGTCACCATTACAACACACTCTTTAAAACCTATTTACCTCAAAATGCCTTGATGGAACTCAATAAAAAAATTTGTCAACTAAATGAAAAAAAATATTGTCAAATGAGATGTCATCATTTATACTCCTATTCATGTTGTTCCAAACCAAAATGACTGACTTTCTTCTGTGGGAGGAACTCAAAAGGAGATGTCAGGAATTATGATAGGGACTGACAGCCTTGCTTTCATTTCAGCCTCACTAGCAGCATCTACATTTTACAATGTATTCTCATATTCCACAGACTAAACTAAATAGTACAGTTTAAAAAAAAAACAAAAAAAAACATGAGGGTGAGTAAATGACAGATTTTTCATTTAAGCAAGTCAACCCAAATACAATGTTATGGTTTATTAAAATTTTGTATTGCACTTTAATTTCAAGACATGACATTGTAACTTAAAAGAAATCTGACATAACGGAAAATTAAACAATCTCATATTACACATTTTAAAAGGTGCCCTGCATTGAAGCTGGAGCCACTGTGTTTTGGAGCAGGTGAGTCAAATGCTCAAAATTGATGGGCAGTACACAGGAGAAACATCTGAAAAAGATGGCAATAAATGAGCCAATCACTGTCAGAACATGATGCTGAATTTTAGAAAGGGACCCCGTAATAGTACCTCCTAAAACATTCACACAAATGTGCTAAAATGCAAAATTATAATAAATATTACCTTACAACTGCTTTTATTAAATAAATTAACATAATGTGAAACCAAATTATTTGCATAGCAGATCTTGTACACTGTGTAATATAGGGTATTCATTTATGGTTTGTGCTCCTAAGATCATCTAATATGATTCATGTTTTATAAAGACACTATCTGTACTACTGATCTTTTGTAGTGTCTAGTAGTGTGTCTGTTTGGATCTGCCATATAACATTGAGTAAAGGTTTTGATGACACATTTCAGTCAAGAAACTTGGTTAAAATTAAAATAGCAGACTCCTACAGTCAGCCAGGTTAGCTATAAAGCTAATGATCAGGACACTCTATAAATGGGCAATTTTCAGCTGTCGACATTTAACAAGACACTACACATGTTTATAACTGAGAGAAAATTATACGAACCTTAAATCACAGTATTCCTCTGGCATCTGTATCTTTAAAATTTGCGGCCTTGGAGCTTATCTGTATGTAATTGATTCCATGCTCATGAGAGCACGGTGACTCTGGTCCTGCCCTGATAGCAAAACAAAGTGTGATTGGTTGAAGATAGTACATGCTACGATTGGTCCGAATAATGTGGCTGTTATCTGACTGGCTTGAGAAGACGATGGGTGGAGTCCACCTATTTTGTAGATTTATGTGCACGTCTTGACGCTAGATTTGTTTCAAAATCAACAAATGCGTGTAGCGATCCGCAAATGCACAGGAAGCGATCCACAAAAAAATGCGTGAGATTCACAAATGAATGCTGGACCAAGATATGTTTTGAGTTAAATATATTTGTAAAAAACATTTATTTGCAAATCTCATTTTATTTATTTGTGAATTCACTTTATTTTTGTGAAATGCCTTACATTTATTTGTGGATCTCATTCAATTTATTTGTGAACCAACTTTCTAATTGTAAATCTCTTTCCATTTGTATGTTAATATGCAGCAATTCTATCTCCATACTCGAGGTTCCTGCCAGTGAGGTCATGTTTTCTTGGATCTGTGAAAGTAATCTCAATTGTTTCTCCTCTATATGCAATTCCAGTCGATCAGCGGGAAAACTCTGGGCCCAAATGTGACGGCTACAGAGAAAAGATGCAAATAACAGTCCAAAATCATTTGAGTTTTCCAGGCATCCTATAATTGTGGCAACTTCTTTGCTGCCTAACCAACAGGTCCAATGATATGTGTGTGCCATTACGATTACCTATAAAACATGTCATCACAATGCTAGCTCCAGAGCAGCCTGTCTCTTTGGTTATCACTGAAGCATCTCTACACTAAGTATGTGTGATTGGGTCCCTCAGCTCAGCAAACGTTACTGACTGTCTCATATACGGTTGCCGTTAGCATTAGTCTCCAAGGACACAAGCTGCTGATACCTTTTAAAATGAACATATTAATTTTAAACAATTAGTCATCTATCTATCTTGCATTGCATCCTAAAATTGCATGGGCGGAGTTAATCAATTAAACGTGCCCAGATCAATTAAATTTGTACAGTATTTTGGCAAAGTCTGTTTAATAATTTGCCTGCTCAAGATGTATACTCTGGTTGGGATGGGAGGCAAGTTGATTTGTGTACATATGATGCAGATTGATGTTTGATTGTGTGTGTGTGTGTGTGTGTGTGTGTGTACATGTATGTGTGTGTAAAATATATATATATATATATATAATTACTACCATATGTTTAAAATTAGCTACCATAAAGGGATAGTTGAACAAATGAAAATTCTTTCATTATTTACTCACCCTCATGCCATCCCAGATGTGTATGACTTACTTTCTTCTGCTGAACACAAATAAAGATTTTTAGAAGAATATCTCTGCTCTTTAGGTCCATTCAATGCAAGTGAATGGTGGCCAGAACTTTAAAGGTCCAAATAACACAAACGCACAAAAGTAATCCACACAACTCCAATGTTTTAATCCCCTTTCTTCAGAATCAATATATATATATATATATATATCCTTTTTTTACTATAAAGTCTCCTCCCTGCCCAGTAGGTGGTGATATGCAGAAAGAATGCAAATTGCCAACAACAAAAAAGAATGTGAAAGTGGAGATTAATAGTAAAAAAGGACTTAAATATGTATCCGTTTATCACCCACACCTTTCATATAGCTTCTGAATATATGGATATAACCACTGGAGTCGTATGGATTACTTTTATGCTGCCTTTTTATATGCTTTTAGAGCTACAAACTTTTGGCCACCATTCATACAACTGGCATTGTATAGAGCTGAGATGTTTTTCACAAAATCTTTGTGTTCAGCAGAAGAAAGTCATTAACAACTGGGAAGGCATGAGGGTGAGTTAATGATGAGCTACCCCTTTAATAATTAGTTTAAGTTAAGTTTAATGGCATAGACATTTAAAGGTTACCCTGTCGCCCCCTTGAGTACTACGATTTGTTACCCCCAAGCAACTCAAGAATGCGCATAATGTACAATAGAACTGGATGCTTGCAATGCATTGGCCAAGCATTCACGTCGGTGTACTTATGTTGCTGGGTTATACTTGACGTGTTCTTAAGAGCTGTTGCTGCCCCAGAGAGAAAGTCACCAAGTATAGTTGCCGTCTCAACCAATTGGCAAGGTTCCAGCCAAAATGCCATTGTAACCAATCACAGAATTACAAATTAAATGCATTTAGGTTGTAAAAACAAAAATCAAGTCACACAATAATTGTTTCCATGATTGATAATTGCTATCACTTCCGATTACTCAAGCATTCAGGCACTCTATCCCTAGTATAGGATGAAAAACTGATTTTCCATGATGATTTTGCACTATTGATGATTTTGTCAGTGGAAACATGCACATCTGCTGAGAAGGAGACCAGTAGAGTGCTTTCATGTGCCAAGAGAAGGGGAGGAAAAATATTTTCCCCAGAGACTTCATGGATCATGAAAGTGGTTTGTTCCGGCTAAGCACTTTAATGATTAATTAGTGTTGATTTTACAGTAAATTAAATCCAGGTTTGGAAGTGAGGCCCGTTCGTTGATTTCACATGTCTTGACCTTGAGTGTGTGTGTGTGTGTGTGAGAGAAATGGAGGAAGCATTTTATTTTTTATTTTTTTGGGTTCTGTGGAAAAAAACAGCTAAATATTTGTGTCCTTTTAACATGACTAGACTGGTCAATTTAATGCTTATGACCTTATAATGGTGTTATAACAGCGGAAGGCATTAGGTGTGTGTGTGTGTGTGTGTGTGTGTGTGTGTGTGTGTGTGTGTGTGTGTGTGTGTGTGTGTGCGCGCGCGTGTTATTTATAACATGATCAATGGAAACCTGGGTAAAGGCTTCACGCTGCAAGGCTATGCAGTGCTGCATAGAGTGAGGATTATCATTTATTGGTCCAGCACAACATCAGTGAGCCAAGGGTCTAAGTGTCTAGAGTCCCCTTTGATTCTGGAAAGAAAAGTTTGTGTACCTATATAATTACACTCCCAGAAACTTCAAAACATCCTGTTATTCACAGCAAAAAAAGGGAAATATATAAATAAATTACAAGCCTCGCAATTAAATGTTACTTCTTAAAGTTATTTTTAGAGGACATGAGAGGAAAATGCAAATTGTGTTTATGAGTCCCGCAATTATGTTTTTTTTAAATCCAGTAATCCCCTAAAGGATAAGTACTGAAAGTAAAATGACGGTGTGCTGGCAGCTATTAGAATTTCATCCAAGTGACAGAGTTCCTCTCTGCCGTTTGACACCACATACTGTGACCGATATTAACTCATTACAGTTTAATTCTATCACACTTTTATTTTGGTAAGGAGTCACCTGCATCATCATGTTCATATGATGCAACGTCCTAAAACTGTGTCTGAACTGGTCTTTTTGTCAGTGATAAAGCAACAAATGTTAAATCCTATCTCTTCAAGGGGACTGTGTACACATACAGAACAGTGATTTGTAGCTAAAAAAGCAACCAGAAATGATAGTTTCATTGAAAGTTGTCCTTTTCTGGTGACATGAGCTACAGTGGTCATATGCAATGTGACCATGTCCAGCCACTCATGTTTAACTTTATGCAAATGAGAAGTGATGCAACACAGTAACTGCTAATCGGAGTGAAGCCATTGCAGCACACAGGTCGATCCTCCTTTTGCAGCAATAACCTCAACCAAGCATTTCCGGTAGCTGCGGATTAGACATGCACAAGGTTTAGAAGGAACTTTTGGACCATTCTTCCTTACAGAACTGCTTCAACTCATCCATATTCTTAGGCTGAGTTGAAGCAGTGAACAGCTCTCTTGAGGTCATTCTACAGCATCTCTATTGGGTATCTCTGTGCTCTGTCTGGGCCAGTCCAAATGGTGGATTTTCTTTTTTTGAAGCCATTCTTTACATTTTAGTCATTTAGCAGCCACTTTTATCCAAAGCGACTTACAAATGAGGAACATAGCAAGCAATTTGTCATACAAAGTTCAACAACATCTACAGTGTTGTACTGCCAAGCTCTCAAGGTGGCTGGAGTAGTATACATGCTAGAACAGAAGAAAGATACAGAAAGAGACACAATTGCTATCAAATGTTTTGTGCGTGTACAGTAAGTGCAAGTTAATTTCAGTAGTAAAGGATATGTTTTTCAGCTGGTTCTTGAACGTTGAGATGCTATCCGCAGATCGTGTGGCTGTTGGAAGCTCATTCTACCACAGTGCAATGTGATTTTTAAAGGCCTCCTGGAGATGAGAGGTGTCCAAGTCACACCAGCTGACCACCGGTGTTCCTCAAGAAGAGAAGGTGAAATATAATGAAATAAACTTTGAGCCTCTTTGTGATGGGACCACCAGGTGCTGCTCATTCATAGATTGCAGAGAGTGAGTTGGAGCATAGACCTGGAGAAGTGAATTGAAGTAAGAGGCTGCAGTTCTATTGGCTGTCCTGGAGACCAGAGTCAAAGCCTTGAATTTGATGAGGGCAGCTACAGGTAGCCAGTGAAGTGAAATCAAGAGTGGAGTGACATGAGCCCTTTATGGCTGATTGAAGACCAGATGCACTGCTGCATTCTGGATCATCTGCTGTGGCTTAATTGTGTTAGCTGGGAGGCCAGCCGAAAAAGCATTACAGTAGTCTAGTCTTGAAATGACCAGAGCTTGGACCAGGAGATGTGCAGCATATTCAGACAAAAAAAGGTCTGATTTTCCTGAAGTTGTAGAGCGCCAGTGAGGCATGATTCAGCCCATCCAAACGCAGTTCTTGTGATGCCCAGATCAGAGGGGGTGGACAGGAGAATCTTGTGGTTCACTGTGTCGAAAGCATTCTGTATCCATTCTGTAGTACTTTGATGTTTAGGCTCATTGTTCTGCTGCATCACCCAACTTCTACTGAGCTTCAGCTGGTGCAAAGTCACCCTGACATTATCTTGTAAGACATCTTGATAAAATTGGGAATTCATATTTCCCTTGATGATGGCAAGCAGTCCAAGCCCTGAAGCAGCAAAGCTGCCCCAAATCATGATGCTCCCTCCACCGTACTTCATTGTTGTTATGATGATATCATGTTGATATGCGGTGTTCTTCCCAAACAATACAACTTTAGATTCGTCAGTCCACAAAACATTTTCCCAGAAGTGTTGTGGATTGTCAAGGTTTCCAGGCGCGCAGCAATGTTTTTTTTGGAAAGCAGTGGCTTCCTTTATGGTGTCCTTCCATGGACACCATGCCTGTTTAATGTTTTCCATGTAGTAGACTCATGAACAGATGTTAACTTGTTTCAATGATTCCTTCAAGTCTCTAGCCATCACTTTAGGGTTCTTTTTTACCTCATTGAGCATTATTCGGTATGCCCTTTGTCCTTCTAGGGAGAGTAACCACAGTAATACATTTTCCCCATTTATAGACAATTTGTCTGACTATGGACAGATTAATATCTAATCTCTTCGAGAAATCTTTGTAACCCTTTCCAGCTTTATGCAAAGTAACAATTCTTGATCATAGGTCTTCTGAGATCTCCCTTTCTGCAAGGCATGGTCCACGTCAGCTGATGCTGCTTTTGAATAGCAAACTCAAAATGTTTGAGTGCTTTTAAAGTAGCTTTAACCTTTTTCGCATGTGAGATTCTCCTGTACTAACGGACCTCCCAGTGTGAGTTCTTTAATGCACACTGTAATTAAAATAAATCTTACCTCACACTTCACAGCAGATGCACTTAAGGTCAGATTATATATTATCAAATATATAATGTGGTTTTTAGATGTTTATAATGATTGATTATGATAGAAAAGATGTGATCGCGTATGCATTTGCTAGCTATGCACGCCACCATATTTTCATTGCAATGCAAGATGGGATTCTGAGTTTATATCGTTATAGAAGCATACAAAAGGAGGAGCATTAGAGGTTCTAAAAACCTAGCCCTTCCACTCTCCCAGCCCCGGAAGTGGTTGTGACAGACGGAATGGGAGAAAGCTTGAGTAGACTGACTAGTTTGTATTTTCTTTGATGTCAGAAAACATGGCCGCAGCGCTGCATCTAAAAAGTGCGCTACGACAATAATGGCTTTATAGTTTTATTTAGTGATTGTTTTAAGTTTGTAACATATAAAGATATTGTGATGAAGACTATTTGAGCTGCTGGTTCATTATGACAACCGATTTGGCTGGTAAACAGCTGCATGAATGCAGATCACACCAGTTTGATCATATGCATCTGAGCCCAGCCTAGTGTAATCACACCGGTTTGATCATACGTGCGAGAAGGTTAACCCACACCTCCAATCTCGTTTCATTATTTGAATGCCAGGTTTGCCAACTCCTGACTCTTAAGCTTTTGTTGACGTCATTGACATAGAGGTTCACATATTTTTTCCAACCTACACTGTGAATTTTTGAATGATGTATTCAATATTTACAAGAACAACACAATAATTTGTTTGTTATTAGTTAAAACAGATTGTGTTTGTTCATTATTGTAACTTGGATGAAGATCAAACCAGATTTTAAGACAAATATACATGTTCACATACTTATTCTTACCACTGTATTGTTGTCAAGTGTAGGCAAGATGATCCAATGGAATATTGTGTTAATTCCACATTTTTTCCACAAAAACTCATACCTAGTATGCCGTATTCTGGACAGTTTCAAAAATTAGACGTGCTGTGCCTTTCAGGTCATATCCATTGAAATGTTTAATTTGTATAATTTTTCTGATGTCTTGCGCAGTGTATCATGTGATGGTGTGCATACGTAAGACTGTATTTCCAGCTTAGAGCTCTGTGGGGCATTTTGGAAATTTGGAAAGCATAGACCGATTTTGGAAGACAGAGAAATTGCTGATTTTCATATGAGAGTATTCTGAAGATGGAAGATGTTACTGTGAGCAATTTCCCTGTTCTATATGATATAAATAAAAAAAAAATGTTGGGCCCTATTTTAAAAGCACAAGTGTTATGTGAAATACAATGCCTTAAGTTATAAGCGCAAAGTCAATGGACATGGCCATGTAGTTTTGGTATTTTCGTACAAGCATGCGCTAAGTCTAGGCGCAAATGGGTTTGGTGAAATTTCGCGCAATGCGCAAAAGTCATGACCAAGTACCATTTAATTCTGAGGTTCTTCTCCAGTTATTCAATGTCTGCATCCTATTATATTATCCATTCCCTCAAGCATCAACAATTTAAACAAAGACAGCACATTAATAAGAAGTGTAAATGGACTATGCAATGAATTATAAGAACTGGAGGTGGAGGACCCGCTGCTGACCTCCAGGAGGCAGAGGATCCTGCTGCTGACTGCAAGGAGGCAGTGGCCATTATCTCAGCAGTGCTTCTCACTGCCCGGAAGAGGAGGAGAAGGATACCTACTCCTCAGTCGCTGCCAACGTTTCTCTTTCATTGTCAGCGCCCACAGCCATGGAGGCAATTACATTCTTCTGTGCATTAACTGTGTCCTTGATGGATGTCAGGCATATTTCTATGACAGCGACACGTTCCGTTTATATGCAAGGAAAACGTGAGTCTCATAAGAATTTGGATGTATGTGCCGTAAAATATTTATTAATCATTTTCATCTAATAACACACAAATCATGGCTAGTATAAACGGTATCAGCGCGCACTTCACTTCTACCGGTCGACATTTGAATTTAGAAATATTTTTGGTTTAATTTTGTGTTTCAATAAATGAATTGAATTGTTTAAAATCAAAGTACACTTCAAACTAAACAAATATTATCAAAATAATGAAGTGGTCAAAAACATCATACTAAAACCAAACATTTTACTCTCTTCAACTTCTTCCACCGGCCCCTTTTGCAGTGACTTAACTTAAAGACAGGTGGAAAATTACTTGTCAAAATTAAATCATAAATGCAATTCTAAATATACAAGAACAATAATACATATAAACATAGCTGTAACGTTGTCTCTGTAACGTGGGTCTGTGGTGGAATGTAGCTTAGACATGAAGAGCATGAACAGACGATGACGAGTAAGAACCCAAGTGCAGTTTATTCCTTATATATGTGGTAAATCCAGAAACATGAAACCAAACAAATTTGACTTGACTTTAAGCATGAGCATGGACTTGACTTGACCTGAGCATGCCAGCACAAACAAACAATACCTGACCCTGATACAATGGAAACATGACTTAAATACATGGACAAGGGAAACATCAACCAATGAACAGACAGAGCTATAAACAAGATAACAAGACAATGACTATGAAGCAATGACATAACAGAACTAATAATAAGACTATGAACCAATAGGAACAAAACACATGACAAGATCACATGACAATGAAACCGGAAATAACATGACATGGAACTACATTACAAAATAAAAGACATTAACACAAAACATGACATGGGAACATGAACACCTCTAGATGTGACAATAGCAATAAAAGTTGTCATGATCCTGTCACTCTGTCAGTCTGGCATAGGGTGATAGGGTCGTGGCATCTTGTTCTGTGTCTCTCTTGTGCTTCGTTTCTGTCTTTGTGTGAACGCACAGCTTCGGTTGTTATTTCCCTGCTGTGCACTCCTCGATTGGTCTCATGTTTCAAGTTCGGAACATGGTGTCTGGATCCTGACTTCCGTCAGGTTCGGTTTTGGTTTGTGTCGGGATTCGGACACTCATGCTTCATGTTCTGTCTGTTATTGGTGTGAGTGCATTACGCTCGGGGTTGGGAGGGTCACTTTTGAAATGTATTCCACTACAGATTACAGAATACATGCTGTAAAATGTCATTTTTAATGTATTCAGTTAGACTACTCAAGGTCAGTAACGTATTCTAAATACTTTGTATTACTACTTTAGCACTGGTAGATTTTTTTCACTTGTTTTGACTATAAAATCTCTGCCAGTACAGTAAGACAAAATACACGTTAAAAATACACTCTCTGAAAAACCTAAATATTTTATGCATTGTTGTTTCTAAAACAAGATGCATCAAATTGATCTTGTTTTAAAGATATTTAGATATTTTTACAGGAAAACAATACAAAAATGATCAAGAATGCAAATTTTGCCTTAATATCAAAGGTCTTACTAGAAAAAAGAAATCATGATCCAATTTGAATTTTAACATGTGCACGTAAAATGGCTAGAAATAGCATTTTGGCTTAGCATAAAGTTGACAGGTTTATTTCTATTTCTTGTGCTCCAAACTTACTTCAAATGTACTTCTCTGTCTGCTCATATGAATGTAACACATCATAAGAGTGTTTCACCGCTGTTCAAATGCAATTTGGATCGCATCATTTATATGTATACATTTTTCCATCTGAAAGGACTAAATATTAAATCAAACTAATGACAATAAAATGCAAAGTAATCTCTTCGGTAATCAAAATACTTTTTGAAAGTAACTGTATTCCACTACAGTTACAATTTAAATCATTGGTATTTAGAATACAGTTACTTATATTTTGTATTTTAAATATGTTACATGTATTTCATTACTCCCCAACCATGATTGCGCTTCTGTCTTGGCGGCATGCACGAACATCAGTCGTTTGTCTGTCTCTCGCGACCATGGGCGTGCTTTGCATTGCAGTCGCGTTGCGCTGTGTGCCCTGGGCGCGAGCTGTCTTCATGTTGTGCTGAGGTTCAGTCACTTTGGTCTGAGGTGTTGGGTTTGTGTGTGGCCAAACTCTCGCAAAGGTGTCCTGTCTCATTTTGTCACCTGTTGTGTTCATTGCATGTTGTTTGCCTCGCGATGTATGCTCTGTCTAGTGTGGGAATGTGTGACATTGCTTTGTTTGCCGTTGCTATGCATTATTTCATGTTGTCTGCTGGTTGGCATGAGTGTATATTGCCTTTATTGTCTTGGCGATGTGCGCTCATGCCATTCGGGTGTTTGTGTTTTGTGAGAGCACATGGCTTTTTGTTTCTGTATTGCATCATACCCCGCCTCCTTGTTTGTCCATTATTAGTTCATTTGTCTCACCTGCCCTTTTTGTTAACCTGTTTGATTTCCTTCCCTATTTTAGTCTCTTCATGTGTGCTGTCCAGTGCCAGTTCGTCTTGTTTGGTGTCCATGTCGGTGTTGTGTTCTTCCCAGTTCCGGTCGGTCCTTTGTTTTGCCCCATTATCCAGTCCAACCCATTTTTGTCATTACCACCCAGTACCTGGTTTTCCCCCTTCAGGGTAGTTTTGTTTTGCCTTTTTGTTTTTAATCTGCATTTGGGTCCTGCCTCCAATTCTCTGCTCAACCTGTGACAGAACGAACTGGCCATAGATGGACCCAGCAGAGATTTGTTTTGAAAAATACTAGTTCTCCTGCTCGCCAAGTCCGTGTGGGTGTATGCCTTAGAATTTTTGTTATTGTCCTCGGGTCTGGGATATGATGAGGCCTGTCTAACTGATCTCTTTTGGGCAGGTCTTAACGAGCCCTTTAAATCTTGTGTCCCAGATCGGGGTGAGGGTGGAATTTTCTTGAGGAAGTCAGGCTCTCTATGAGATGGGAGGAGCTTATCTCAGCATGTGCCTCGGAGGACTTCTATTCCTCATCCCAACCCAAGGATGAGGACACCCCCCACATGGAAATGGATGCCTCGGCCACTGCCTCCGCACCCCAAAGGAGGAAGCAGAGAAGAAAGCCCAATCCATCAGCTGAGCCCACCGCTTCTCACCGCCCGGAAGAGGAGAAGGATTCCCACTCCTCAGTTGCTGCCAGTGCCCACTGCTGCCAGCATCCATGGCCATGGTGGCCATTCACCTGCCACTGCCAACATCCACGGAAGCTGTTCACCCTTCCCTGTCAGTGCTCACGGCCACGGAGGTCGTTCCTCAGGCGCTGTTAGTGCTCCTGACCACTGAAACTGAAGACAAGCCTGTCCAATTCTCTGAGACTGTTGATGAGCCTGTCTTGATCCCTGCAGCCATCAATGAGCCTGTCCAGTTCCTCTTCTCCCAGTTGATCTGAAGCCCGAGTTGGTAAAGGTGCTGAAGCACAGGTCCCTGTGTGCACACAATAGATCTCACGAGTGATCTAGGATTAGCCAGTCATCGAGATAACTGTGAATGCGTATTCCTTTTTCCCTCAGCGGGGCCAGGGCAGCCTCTGCGACCTTGGTAAAGATGCGAGGGGACAGACCGAAGGGGAGGAACTTGTATTGGTATGCTCGTCCCTCGAAGGCAAACCAAAGAAAGGGTCTGTGTCAAGGAAGGATCGATATGTGAAAGTACGCGTCTTTTCAGGTCGATGGCCGCAAACCAATCCTGATGTCGTGCTGATGCCAGGATGCGCTTCTGCGTTAACATCCTGAACTGAAGCCTGTGTAAGGCTTTGTTCTAGGCACGCAGATCCAAGACTGGGCGTGACCCTCCCCCACTATTGGGCATGATAAAATAAGGGCTGTAAAAGCCCTTGCACAACTCTGCTACAAGGACAGGCTCTATTGCTCCCTTCGCCAGATGGGTGGCAACCTCCACCCGGAGGACGGAGTCACCCTCTCCCCACACTGTAGTGGAGAGGATGCCACTGAACCTGGGCAAGCGTCTGGCGAACTGGATTGCGTAGCCGAGGCGAATTGTCCTGATAAGCCACCGCGAGGGACTGGAGAGTGCTAACCAGGCATCCAGCCTCCGCAACAGCGGCACCAAGGGGAGATGCGCTGCTCCGCAAGCCCGCAATGGTGGCCGGTGACTGGGATGGGCATCTCTCAATGGAGAACGAGGGAACAGGAGGTACTTGCGTTCGTCTGATTGACCGGAAAGACTTCCAGTGCCTGGCCGTCGCAAGTGCGTTGGCCCAGGGAATGAGGAAACTGCTCTTTTATTGACCATGTGGGTGCCGAGGCCCAGAGGGCACTCAGCGATGGAATACTCGCCACACGCTGGCCCAAGGGCGATAATGGGGCAGAAGAGATTACCCGGGCCAGACCGGTCAGAAGTAGTTGCCTCATCCCTGGGCTGCCCATATCAGGACCACCTCGAAGCCCATCTGGGGTTCTTGGGGGCCGGCTGACAGGCAGGTGGAGCCGACTTCCCGTGGGAGGATCTCTTCCTCTGAGGCGGTGTACGGGCTCCGACGGTACAGGAGCCGGGGCCGGCACCACAGGGGAACTGCTCTGGCGAGAAGCAGACGAGGCGCGGGACTTTGGAGGCCTGAAGGCGGCTGAGTCGCACCGTGGCAGGATGTGCTTAATCGCCTTGGTCTGTTTCCTCACCGTCAAGAACTGATGGGCAAAATCCTCGGTGTCGCCAAAAAGCCCCCCCCTTGGGAGATGGCCGCATTGAGAAAGCGGACTTTCTCGGCATCATGCATCTCCGCAAGGTTGAGCCACAGGTGCCATTCTTGGACCACAAGAGTGGACATCGTCTGGCCCAGGGCGCGCACGGTGACCTTTCATCGCACGTAAGGCGAGGTCAGTTGCAGTACACAGTTCCTGCATCAGCCCCGGGTCGGTACTACCCTCGTGCAGATCTTTCAGCGCCTTGACCTGGTGGATCTGCAGGATGGCCATGGCATGCAGGGTGGAAGTGGCCTGACCCGCGGCCTTGTAAGCCTTCGTCATTAAAGAGGAAGAGAACTTACAGGCTTTGGAAGGGAGCCTTGGTCGGTTAATGCACCGCTCCGGCGCGCTCTACCTGGGGAAGCTCGACATATCCCTTAGCCGCTCCGCCGTCGAGGGTAGCCAGAGTGGACGAGCCCGCGAAGCGTTTATGGGCAGAAAAATGTGCTTCCACGACTTCGTTAGCTCCTCGTGCACTTCCGGGAAGAAAGACACCAGGGCGGGGCGCAGCCGTGAGTTGCGCTCCGAGCCCAGAAACCAATCATCCAGCCGTGAACGCTCGGCAGGGTGGAGGGTTCCACTTTAGCCCGATGTTCGCAGCCACCCGGGCAAGCACAGCTGCCATCTCAGCGTCCACCTCATCCTGTGCTCTACCGCCCATTGGCGGGAGCTCAGATGCCCACCCTCCGATGGCGTGACTGAAAGCTCATCCTCGTCGAGCTGCGAACGACACTTTAAACCCGCACCGAGGCAGGCCGCCTGCATCGCTCCACAGCTCTTCTGGGTAGAATGAGTGTGCTGGGGGATGGGAGGTCCGCGGGGGCTGAGCCGGCAGGGAGCAACTGCAGTGGCTCCTTGCTTCATGAAGGAAGTGAGCCGCGATCACAACGTTCTCATGGACATGTTCTCGCAATGAGAACATGACCCTTCCACAAAAGCTGCCTCGGTGTGCTGGAGCCCCAAGCACTCGAGACAGATTTCATGGCTGTCCGGAGGGGAGAGATAATGGCCACATCCAGTAACGGTGATTGGGGCTCTCAAGATCGAACCCCTAGTGTCACTGCATCGACACAACATCGAGTGAGTGACAGACAGGGAACTTGTTGTATTGCGCTTGGTCAGGACTCTAATTAGAGTAATGCTAATCGGAGAGATAATTTGGCTGTAAGCATTTCTGATTTTGGCATGTTCACATGGTCAGTCAGTTACCCGTGAGTTTAGTCCCTTCATCAATCTCTATATTCATTCTTTGAAATCCACTGGTCTAACAAATAGAGAGAGAGTGAGGAGAGGGAGGGGGGTTGGCTTGCAGGCATCAGAGAAGGGAAAGAAAAAAAAATACAAATTGGATTGCCATCTCTTCTCTGCACAAATGAAGGATGGAGTGGCAGCCACTAATGTCCTTCGACAGCTAAAGAGGAATTACTGCCAGCTTGAATTTTCTCAATTGTAATGCTGCTTTTGGGTTTGATTTGATGCCAAATACCCTCTTTTCATATTTGCTTGAAGCCCTAATTCAATCTAGCATCGACAAATGTAACAACAACACTGCTATCATCACCATAATGCAGTAGTATGAAGGGCCATGTGCTGAATGATTGAAAATCATTATAAAAACATGCACATTTGGTGTTATTACACACTGTTCTGAAATACTTTATTCTGATGGGTCATTCACAACATTAAACATTTATTGTATATTGAGCGCAAAACTGTATAATTGACAAAAAAAATTTCTACATAGCTGTGTTAGTTCAACGTGTCTTGTATAACTCCACAGTCATTATCTTCTCACATAATAAAATAATTTAAACTCGAATCAATATTTCATATCTGCTTTGGGTTGGGGTCCTGATCACCCTTTTTATTTTGCGATTAGGACTGTACATTATTCCTTGTATAATTCCTGGCCAATTTACCTCTTAATTATATGTAAAAAAATACAACCAATACATGTTCATTAGCAGACATTTTAAATAAACCCTGATCTCTTTATGCTTTCATATTAATTTAGCTTTTAGTATAGTTACAGCACATCAAGATAAGTGAAAGTATTTGTGCAGTTAAGGTAAACATGGTTTCTGAAGTGGTTAAATTAGATGTCAAATGCTGAAATAAATTGTTTGCTCCCATCACTGATTGAAAGCTCTGACAACCACTAAAAAAGTAGTTACCTCTTAAGTAAGCTTACCAATAAAAGTACATTAGAAGCTTGCAGGCAGGGTTGACATTATTGTCAAAAATGAGAGCTAATTTTGATAACACCCTTTCAAAAATCTTTGCTTCCAAGAAAAATGTCATGGCTGTTATCACTCAGTTCTCTTGTTTGAAAAGTTAAATAAATATGTTAGTTCTGATATTGGACTGAATTTAATTGGATCACTGGTAGCCGACTGGTTTTAATAATGGATATTGCAAGCCCCTTTCACCACTTATTCACCAAAGAATCACCCGTAACTTGAATATTCCTTCACAGACAGGGCTCCTAAACTTTTTGACTAATGAATTTCCAGTATTTTCCCTTTTCATTTGGACAAGTTTAACAATAAGAGTAATTTTATAGGAATTACACACACACACACAAAAAAAAAAAAAAAAAAAAAAAATATATATATATATATATATACATACATACATACATACATACATACATACATACATACATATATATGTATATATATATGTGTGTGTGTGTGTGTGTGTGTGTGTGTGTGTGTGTGTGTATATATATATATATATATATATGTACCCAATTAAATATTCTAGAGATAAGCATAACTACGAACATTTCTATTCACTGACTTTACCATTACCTAACTTTTCCAGGCCTGAAAATAACAATTTTAAAGTTTCCTCATATTTCCCGGTTTTCGATGAACTAAATGTCAAAAGAGCATGAAAGGGAGTGTTAAGCAGGGGGAGGAAGAGAGAAAACTGACTGAGAGGACGAAAAGAGGACACAATCTGCTGAGACTCGCACAATGGCCTCGAGAGGTATCAAATAACAGCCTCAGACTCACATAGATGCACATGCACAGAAAAACCTTGAGGACATAAATCGCAGTTCTCAATTTGCATTTAGAAACGAAAACTGGCAAAATAAGCAAGCATTCAATTTGTCTAACTTCAATGTACATGCAGACAGACCACACAGTGCACAGTGGTGTGTAATTGTTCAATTTATTTCTCTTCAGTTACACATGCATTGCATTACAGTATGAACAGTATCAGCAGCTGCCTGAAACTCCTGAAGAACAGCAGATTTGTTCTTTCAGGGCATGATCTTACTTAATCAGGAAGCTGAGAGACAAATAAAAAGAGAATAATGTTAATGATAAAGTGTTCATCATACAATTATTATGAGAAGGTTTCTAAACACTGAATAAAGGTCGTGCACTTGAGTCACACAATTATTCCTCCGGCACTATAGATGTATATTATTTAATAAATTAACTTATTCTGGGTTAAATACAATTTAAACTCAATCGACAGCATTTGTGACTATATTGATTACCACAAAAATGTAATGTTTAATTTAAAAGACTTAGCAAAGATTAAGAGCATCTATCCAGCTGTAAAATTGTTACATGCAATAAATGTCTACTTAAATTTTTCATAATTCTTTGCTTGCTGTAATACTTTATACAAACACAGCATTCTGCAGTCTAATATTTTTGTATAATGACTGCTAAACTGTTTAATTAAACAGTCCCCGGCAACCTACATTTTTCATAAAATGTAATTTCTGTAATATCACTCCATGGTCTCTTTCTTGCCACAGAATGAAATAATTTCAAATCAAATCGATTTTTCATGTCCATTTATTTATTTGGTATGTAGCTATACAATAAGAAGGAAATGCACAGTCAGCTGGTAATAATAGCTAAATAAACCCCTTCAATATTTTGCGATTAATGACCGACTTATTGTACATTACCCCTTCCTTGACCAACAGTGCAACTCGGAGTAGGGTTTTTTTTTTTTTTTTTTTACAGTTATGGTTAAAGGATTAGTTGACCCAAAAATGAAAATTCTCTCATGATTTACTCACCTTAAGCCATCCTAGATGTGTATGTCTTTCCTTCTTCAGCAGAACCAAAGTAAATATTTTTATAAGCACATTTCAGCTCTGTATGCCCTTACAATGCAAGTGAATGGGTGCCATCAGGCTGCTGGCTGTACAATGGTCCAAAAGGCATATTTAGGCAGCATAAATGTATCCACACGACTCCAGTCGATCAATTAATGTCTTCTGAAGCAAATCGATAATTTAAAACGTTTTTAACTTAATTCGTTACTTACAACCAGTGCTGTTTGAAATGACTCTCGTGTGACGTACATTCCTCTGTTGTAAACAAAACACGTGCTTCCAACTTCTTGCATGAACGTGCCATCATGCTTATGTCACGCATCAGCTCCGTGATGCATCGACTGCTAGCAGGAAGCATTTTTTAACGCTTGGGTAAAATCGATAGGTTTAGCAAATTGATAGGTTTGTGTAAAAAATAAACCTATCGATTTGCTTCAGAAGACATTAATTGCTTGAATGGAGTCATGTGGATTACTTTTATGCTTCCTAATTATGCCTTTTGGACTGTCAAACAGCCAGCAGCCTGATGGCAACCATTCACCTGCATTGTATGGGCATACAGAGCTGAAATGTGCTTATAAAAATCTTCACTTCGGTTCTGCTAAAGAAGGAAAGACATACACATCTAGGATGGCTTAAAGGTGAGAGAATTTTCATTTTTGGGTGAACTATTCATTTAAGGATCTACATTTCCGTTAAGTCTTACCTGTAAGGATAACCATGGTATTTTGATCTGAAGATGGAGAGAAGGAAGCTAAAGAAGAACACCACTAAACCGAGCCCAACAAGACAGATAACTGTAAAGAAAAATGGAGAAGAGAAAAACACAGCGTCACTCTCTTGATTAGCTAACAAATGCTTACACTGATGAAACTCAATTAGTATTCTGCTGCAATGGTCTTCTATAACGGGATTAATCCGTTGGTGAAAATCGTTTTTCATGAACTTTGATCTACGAGCTAATTCCAAACAGCCATCTTAAATTAAGCCATTACTAATGAATGAAACAATCACTACTTAAATGTTTATAAAATGTGCTACATCAGCTTCTTTCTCCCTGAGATGAAATAGCACCCACAATTTGATAACCTGCTACATCACATTATAAGGTGACTTTAAAGATTAGACAATAATGCCTTAAACATTGTGCTATTTCAGCAAAGCACAGTACTTAATCAGCAGCTGATTTTATCAAGGGAAATAAAATAAAACAATCACGAGGTTGCACGTTACAGTGATTTTTCATGGGCAAGGGGTATTCTTAAGCACAACATTGTCTCTTTAACCAATCAGCAAAAGCAATACGATAAAAGACACCAAAGTTCAAGATTACTTTATATAGTAATAATAAGAATAAACAGTACTTCCAGCAAGTGCAAGTAGTTGCCAAGCAACGACAACTTAGCACATTAAAAACCCATTAAACTCATTTAATATTTTGTGGCTTTTAGTCCATATTTGTTAGCTTTGAGGGCATCTAGGGTTCCCACCATTTTGACCAATGAATTTTCCATGACTTTCCCATGACCTTTCAAGGCATTTGTGATAACTGGATACAGATTTTTTAAAATCATTTTAATTCAGACCAAATTGAAAATGAATCAAAATGTGAAAGTGGAGATTTATAGTATAAAATGACTTGAATATTGATCCGTTTCTCACCAACACTTATCACTTCTGAAGATATAGATTTATTCACTGGAATCTTATGGATTAATTTTATGTGGTCTTTATTTGATCTTTGGAGCTTCAAATTTCTGGTCACCATTCACTTGCATTGTATGGACCTACAGAGCTGAAATACTCTTCTAAATATCTTTGTGTTCAGTAGAAGAAAGAAAGTCATACACATCTGGGATGGCATGAGGGTGAGTAAATGATGAGAATTTTCATTTTTAAATAGTGTATGTACTTAAGAAGTTTTTATTTTATTTATTTTTTAATTTCCATTTACTTTTTTAGGCTTGGAAAACATACATTTCAAGTTTCCATTATTGTGTGAACTTTGTTCTAAATACTAGTGCAGGGATTCTCAAACTTTGTCAGCCCAGGTCCCAAATATGACAATTTGTGTTTGAGACTCACACTTACAAAACCATGCAATATGCTGTTTTTGCTGTATTTGTTAATTTGTAATTGTGTTTTTTTTTTTTTTTTTTACTAAAATAATTGTGATATAGACAGGCAGATTATTATCATTATTATTATTGTTATTATTTTTTGTAATTAACATGTTTTATTAAATCATACAATAACAAGGAGATACAAAACATATATATAATATAAAACATTTAACTGGGCTTGAATAATTAATGAGCTTGCATGGTTTTACATCATTTATATTGTTGATTTTGTTGTTACGTTTGGTAACTACTTGTTTTGTGAAGTCAAGTCTAGATTTATTTCTAGAGCACATTTAAAAACAACAGAGTTGCACCAAAGTGCTGTACAATAAAATATAAAACATATAAAACTAAAAATCCAGGTGCAAATATGCAAGTGACAACATTCATAAACATGCAGCATACAAAATATGCAGCGCAATAAAAAGAATACAGTCTGTGTAACTAAACCATAAAACACTTAAGGTAAGAATTATCAAAAGAGAGAGAATACAGATAAGATTTAAGAACAGATTTGAAAAAAGCAGACCTCATGTGAAAGGGCAGGATGAAGTTCAACATGTTCTTGCAATAGGTTTAGGGTTAGAGTTTGGATTAGGGTTAGCTACTTGTAATCATGCATATTTACTGTTATTACTACAGTCAATATATGTAGTATGCATGAAAAGGACACTGTAAAATAAAGTGTTACCTTCATTTTCTTCTCAATTACCAATTCATGATCAAAAAACGCATCTGTTAATTGTTACCATCATGTTTTTTGTGCAAGTATTTAGGTGTTCAGGTCTGCGTGCGCAGCTCTGGATCTTGTTTCTATCACATTTAAAGCAAGGCGACGTTGTCTAATAGACTACATAGCATACAGTAAGTTTTCCAGTGGAAGGCTTCTGTGTCATGTGGTAGATGACTAGGTATGTTAAGAAATAAATGAGATGCTATACTGTAAAAAATAAAATATATTTTTACAGAGAAAACACAGCATAATTTAGCATTCATTCCCCATCTATCAATAAGTGTTAAATTCCCTTTATACATTTATTCACACCAAATTATAACTTTCCCTGTTATTTAACTTATATGCATTTATTAAAAAAAAATAAAAAAAAATAAATAAAAAAAAAACCAGCCTTTCTCCTTTTAAATGAAGGTAAATGTCATGATTTTCACATGTGAAAATGTCATTTTAACCTGAGATGTCTGCAAAAATATGTTCGTAAAAAATAAAATAAAAAAATAGTAATAATTCTGAGAAAATGCAGTATAATTTAACAGTAACTTCACATTTTTTTAATAAGTGTTAAATTCCCTTAAAATAAATGTATTTACATCAAATTTACATTTTCAGCAAATATTACTCATTAAAAAATAAATAATTAAATTTAGTATTGAACGTTAACACTACATTTGCACAAGATTTTGATTTTATGCTGTACTCCTAATATGACAAAACTCAACAAATAATTTAATCTGGAGTTTAGTAAACTGCTAGTTCAGTTTACTGCATTAATGACAGCAACACAATTACACTGAAATACACTTACTGTAGAAATGTAAAATGTAGTTTACTTAATCCATTTGTGTTGTGATTTCTATAACTGTACAAAATGTCCGTAATTTGACAGAAAAGAATGTAACAATACTACAGTAAAAAAAAAAAAATGCTAAACATGTAATAACCTCAACATATACAGTTAAAATGTATATATTTAAATCAATACATGTAATTTCACAAGTACTGTAAAAAAATAAATAAAATAAAATACATAAAATTGGATATAAAAGTACAATATAATTAATGGTAAAAATGTATATTATGTCTAACAAGAACATGTACTTTTACGGTAAACTATTGTTAAAATTACAGTGACAGTATTTGTGCATTCCCAGAAGTCCCTGCATGAGCCATCACATTTCAATATATTTTATGGAAATGGATTTATTTTTATTTTTTTTCAGTTATGTACATTTGGGGTGTTCTATGTTGTATTTTATGTAGTTTAATGTTTATTGCATTATTTTAGTGTAACGTGTTACCCTGATGGTGTTTTGTGTTTGTGTGTGACACTGTGCACTGTCTCTACAGGTGCATCTCAATAAATTAGAATGTTGTGGAAAAGTTCATTTATTTCAGTAATTCAATTCAAATTGTGAAACTCGTGTATTAAATAAATTCAATGCACACAGACTGAAATAGTTTAAGTCTTTGATTCTTTTAATTGTGATGATTTTGGCTCACATTTAACAAAAACCCACCAATTCACTCTCAACAAATTTGAATACATCATAAGACCAATAAAACAAACATTTTTAGTGAATTGTTGGCCTTCTGGAAATTATGTTCATTTACTGTATATGTACTCAATACTTGGTAGGGGCTCCTTTTGCTTTACTTACTGCCTCAATTCGGCGTGGCATGGAGGTGATCAGTTTGTGGCACTGCTGAGGTGGTATGGAAGCCCAGGTTTCTTTGACAGTGGCCTTCAGCTCATCTGCATTTTTTGGTCTCTTGTTTCTCATTTTCCTCTTGACAATACCCCATAGATTCTCTATGGGGTTCAGGTCTGGTGAGTTTGCTGGCCAGTCAAGCACACCAACACCATGGTCATTTAACCAACTTTTGGTGCTTTTGGCAGTGTGGGCAGGTGCCAAATCTTGCTGGAAAATGAAATCAGCATCTTTAAAAAGCTGGTCAGCAGAAGGAAGCATGAAGTGCTCCAAAATTTCTTGGTAAACGGGTGCAGTGACTTTGGTTTTCTAAAAACACAATGGACCAACACCAGCAGATGACATTGCACCCCAAATCATCACAGACTGTGGAAACTTAACACTGGACTTCAAGCAACTTGGGCTATGAGCTTCTCCACCCTTCCTCCAGACTCTAGGACCTTGGTTTCCAAATGAAATACAAAACTTACTCTCATCTGAAAAGAGGACTTTGGAACACTGGGCAACAGTCCAGTTCTTCTTCTCCTTAGCCCAGGTAAGACGCCTCTGACGTTGTCTGTGGTTCAGGAGTGGCTTAACAAGAGGAATACGACAACTGTAGCCAAATTCCTTGACATGTCTGTGTGTGGTGGCTCTTGATGCCTTGACCCCAGCCTCAGTCCATTCCTTGTGAAGTTCACCCAAATTCTTGAATCGATTTTGCTTGACAATCATAAGGCTGTGGTTCTCTCGGTTGGTTGTGCATCTTTTTCTTCCACACTTTTTCCTTCCACTCAACTTTCTGTTAACATGCTTGAATACAGCACTCTGTGAACAGCCAGCTTCTTTGGCAATGAATGTTTGTGGCTTACCCTCCTTGTGAAGGGTGTCAATGATTGTCTTCTGGACAACTGTCAGATCAGCAGTCTTCCCCATGACTGTGTAGCCTAGTGAACCAAACTGAGAGACCATTTTGAAGGCTCAGGAAACCTTTGCAGGTGTTTTGAGTTGATTAGCTGATTGGCATGTCACCATATTCTAATTTTTTTAGATAGAAGCAGATGAAGTGTAGTTCCATAAGGCTAATATATTAAGTTTATAACATTTAATAATATAAATGGTAGTGAAGTGTAAATTTACAGTATTTGACCATAGATTTTTTTTCCCAGCATGCTTCGCTTGAGTCTTGATTGGGAGAGTACATGTTAAACTTAAGAGCTATTTTATGTGTTTTTGTGCAAGAGATTTGTAAGTATGTATGTTAAGATTTAGCAGAGTTTCTGTAATGTTGGAGTTTTGGGGGTTACCAGTGTTTTGAAGAGTCGAGCTTGAGCTTAAAAGCTCCTGAAATGTAAAGTTTCTAAATCTTAAAATAATAAGTCTACATAAGTTTAAAATGCATAGTGGAGTTAACCTACTTTAACGCTTAGGGTTAAAAAAAATGAAACTTGTTTTTTTGGCGAGGCACAGTAATTACATTAAGAAAATGTTGTTTTTTGTAATGAATGGTCTAACAATGTTATTTCTATTTACAGTAAAAACATGTTTTTTAATGGTCTACATATGTGGGGTTTTTTTTATTTTATTTTTTTTATTAACTGTCAAAACATATAATTAAATTTTGTAGTTGAAACGTAATTTCAACTTACAGTGATAACAGTATATTTTAATTTACAATTTAAAAAATGTATTATATGGTTGAAACACCCATTTTATTTTGTAGTCTAAACATGTTAATTCACTTCATGGTCTAAAACTATTATTTCAGTTTATGGTAAATTTTTGGTAACCTGTGCTGCAATGCATTTACCATTTATATTACTTTTGTTTTCTTTTACAGTGTAGTACACTTTTAAAAACATGGATGGCTTCAGTGCTACCTGGCCTATTCAATTTAGTCCTGTTGCAATTTCAGTTTTCAGTTTCCTAGGTTTAATTTTTTTTTTTTTTTATGTAAACCCCACTATTTTCTCTCAATTTGTCAAAAATCTATCAAAACCCAAACAATTTTGTTGTCCCTTAAAATTTTCTAGAATGAGAATGTCCCCTTCAAATCTGCTGTGTTTATGGCTGTGACGTTACCTAAAGGCTACTGCCAATTTTTAAAAAGCACCTTTAATATGTAGCTCTAACCCACATTTTCTCTGTTTTATAATAATTATTAGTATTGTATGGTATTACCATGGTACTGTGACCAAAAAACTTTGTGATACCATAAGCCTTTTTTGTTAGCCAAAGCTCCTCAAGATGGTGCAAAAGGCAATGTGTGTGTGTGTGTGTGTAGATGAGAGTCAGTGTGTAAAGAGTAAACATAGAGTGAGGCAGTGGCAGCTGTTGTTTTGCTGAATGAGAAGCTAATAAGAGCTTAATCAAAGTGTGTTAACCTCCTCAAAAGGGGGGCACCTCCAATTACACCATACTGCCAGCACTGGTGCTCTCCAGTTTAGTCATCCAGAAACACACTCTTATACTGAGATCACACCCTCAAAATACACACACTCAGCCACACAAACCATGGCAGTTGTATGCAGCTTTTAATTTAAAGTTTTACTATCTACTGAACTTCTCTAAAGACTTGTTTTTAAGGCTCCATACGACAGTGTTTACACTGAGACACTGATGCTCAAGTCTGTACTAATTTCAATGAACCATTACAAAAGCTTTCCAATAAGATGGACATAGTAGCCTTTATTTGCTAAAGGATTTTGCATTATACAAAGAAGAATCGCTGAGATGTGACATTTAAAAGCAGCTAAACCTTTATTTTCAGGGTCGTCTGTTTCATGGGGTAACTAATGTGATTTTTGCAGAATAATGGTGGATTGGTGCAATCACATTTGGCTCACTTCCTATTACTGGATAGAACAGCTTGCTGTAAATGTTTATGTGGAAGAAGTGATGTTTGAAACTAAGCTTTGCTACTCTGACAATCCTCATTTACTCTAGCATCTGCCTTTCTTAAAATGCTTTGTGTTTCCATGACAACTGCTAGGTTTGATCAACTACTGACTGTGAAAATCTTATTTTGCATAGTAGCAATTAATGTAGAGATAGAAGCACCATACAATTGTAGCAATTAACAAAGAAGCACCACATAGCAAGTGTGTGTGACTGCTTTTAATCAAAATAAACATGCGAAACTAATTTGAAATTGTAATCAAAAAACAATATTTGGGTAGTTTATGCACAGAGTTGGGTAGTAGACTACATGTAATCTAGATTATGTAGCAGATGACTTTCACTTTCAAATGACATTGTTGTTTGATCTCATGTTTACTAAAGGAGTCTAAAATGGGATTTAAAATTAGATTTTAATAAACAAATGCAATCAATAATCCAAAAGTAATCAGGTTAGATTACCTAAAAGTATTGATAACAATTTTAATTGTATAATTTGGAATCAGTATCAGATTACATTTCTAAAGTAATCTACCCACACTGATGCATAATCCTATTTATTTATTTATTTATTTATTTATTTAGCAATATCAATATTTTAGATTCATATAAATTTGAATGTATATCAGAAAGTGTATATCTTAGGTCTTGTAACTAGTAACCATTTCTTTTTAAGTTTTCACTTTTTTTTTTATTTTTTTTTAAATCACATTTTTGCCTTCATTAATTTATTGTGACAAATATATTTTTAAAAGTACAAATGTTTGGGGGCCTGGGTAGCTCGGTGAGTACGAGTAAGACACTGACTACCTCCCCTGGAGTCGCAAATTTGAATCCAGGGCATGCTGAGTGACTCCAGCCAGGTCTGCTAAGCAACCAAACTGGCTCGGCTGCTAGGGAGGGTAGAGTCACATGGGTTAACCTCCTCGTGGTCGCTATAATGTGTGGTTCTCGCTCTCAGTGGGGTGTGTGGTGAGCTGTGCGTGGATGCCGCGGAGAATAGCGTGAAGCCTCAACAAGCAACATGATAAGATGCCCAGAGAAAATGGGAGAGAAAAAAAAAGTACAAATGTTCCATGTAATCCCTCAATTAATTTGTGATCAAATCTGCATGGATAATTATTTTAAAATAATGATCATGCCATTTAAATTAGTTTTAGATGGAGTTTAGACACTATGGACAGAAAAGGTCATAAAGTTATTTTACTAAGCAAATACCTTAAGTGCCACTAGAAGATATAGGCTGTCATATAAACAATATCAGAATGTTATACTATGAGTGATGTGCAGTGATGTACACAGTAATCCTTTAAGCTCCGATGGGCCCGTTGGCATAATCAGAATGAGCTTTATTGCCAAGTATGCTTACACATACAAGGAATTTGTCTTGGTGACAGAGCTTCTAGTGCACAAACAGTACAACGACAAGACAGATAATAAATAAAATAAAAAATAGAATAAAAATATAAAGTGAATAGAAAATATAAGTATATATAGAAATACACAATAAGGTGTGTGTGTGTGTGTGTGTGTGTGTGTCGTGTGTGTAAGGTGTATAACGGTTCAAATTTCTCATGGTTCGGTTTCGGTATGGTTCAGTATTTGTTATGTTCAGAAAAAAAATAAAATAAATTATATTACTTCAAAATCCAAATAATACTCTATTTGGTAAACACTTCAACAGGTTTGCCCTTAATAAAAATCATTGTTTTATAGTTATATTAACAGTTACTATAGTTTAATCATGGTATTTGTAGTAAAACCATAGTAACCACAAAATCAACATGGTTGCTGTCATGGTTACAATATATAGTAAAATCATGATTGCTATATGAAAACTGCAGTATTACTGTTATAAAACCATGGTTAATTGTATCAAAAACATGATTTCTGCTCGGATAGTTACTTCTGGTTCATGGTTACTACAATATTGCTATAGTAAAACCATGGTTAATTTTCATCAGGGTCCTTAACTTAAATAAATATTTCTCTAATTACTGAATCAACATTTAATACCTGGAATTTAATGTTACATGCATCAACATAAAGTGCATTTTAAATATGTTCAACATTCAGAATCTGTACATCACTATAAAAGGAATAACCTTGCTATTAAAATGGATACAAGAAGGGATGTTGTAATGTGGCTTGGGTGTTTTAATCATACGTGGAATCCCACATATGGCGCTTTAATTATTGATTCATGTCTGTCTGAATTAGCACTGAGTGCCTGCTTAAAAACAGAAGGGAGAGTGTGCAGTTTCAGCTCACCTGCGGCTCTTTCTTTCTCTGGGTAATATTGGCCTAAATGATTAATCATGTATCAATGTATTACTATAACGGCATTTTAATGCCATTAATCAAAGCGCATTATTGATGCTCGCATGCTCGATAGATTACAGCCGCACAAGGAAACACGAAGAACTCGCGTGCACATTTTAAACCCTCGCCCGCATTTTTCACATAAATTACCAGTATACGGCACTCGCGTCGAGCGATGTCGGCAAACAGTGCCTTTTTGTAAACATGTTTTGACCATCGCTGTTGTAATTGACTGCAAAAAGAAAATGTTTCCAGAAAGGAGAAACGCATGGGGCTTCTCTTTCAGCTAATCGTTTTCTCCACTTGCCATTTTCAACTACACGCAACGTGTGCAGAACTGCGATGTCATCAAGTTGACCCACATGAAACACAGGCAGAGCTTGTTTATCTACAGAGCCATACAGATGCATTAGCGGAGGTTGTAACTGTGCCTGTATATTTGAGGCTTTGTTTCCTCCACCAAACCTTGTGCTCCAGATGCGTAATTAAACTTGAGGTGAACCGTGGTGCCAATGCTTACCGAACTGTGGGTAGCAAACCATATGGTTCGTTTTTTTTACCGAGAACCGTTACACCCCTAACACACACGTATGTACAAATACAAATCTGTTATATACAGATACAAGGGAATGTATGGCAGAAGAGGTAGGATATGTTGGATGAATATAAATAGACTAAGCTTTGTATTACACATAATTATTGCTCAATGGGGCAGTTTTAACTGTTCTTGAGATGGATAGCCTATGGGAAAAAACTGTTCTTGTGCCTGATGGTTCTGGTGCTCAGTGCTCTGTAGCGCCATCCAGAAGACAACAATTTAAAAAGTGGGCTGGGTGAGTGGGGTCCACAGTGATTTTTTTTTTCAGCCCTTTTCCTTACTGTGGAAGTGTCCAGTCCTTGAAGGAAGGGTAGGGGGCAACCAATAATCCTCTCAACAGTCGGAACTGTCCTTTTTGTAGTTTTCTGATGTCCGATATCGTAGCTGAACCAAACCAGACAGTTAAGTGCAGAGGACAGACTCAATGACTGCTGAGTAGAACTGTATCAGCAGCGCCTGTGGCAGGTTGAACTTCCTCAGCTGATTAAGGAAGTACAACCTCTGCTGGGCCTTTTTCAAAATGGAGTCAATGTGGGTGTCCCACTTCAGATCCTGTGAGATGGTAGTGCCCAGGTACCTGAATGACTCCACTGCTGCCACAGTGCTGTTTAGAATGGTGAGCGGGGTCAATGTTGGGGCGTTCCTCAAAGTCCACTATCATCTCCACTGCTTTGAGCGTGTTCAGCTCCAGGTTGTTTTGACTGCACAAGTGAGCCAACCATTCAACCTCCCTTCTGTATAGAGACTCATCGTCATCTTGGATGAGGCTGATGACAGTAGTGTCATCTGCAAACTTCAGGAGCTTGACAGAGGGGTCCTTGGCGGTGCAGTCATTTGTGTACAGGGAGAAGAGTAGTGGGGAGAGTACACATCCATGGAGGGCACCAGTGCTGATTGTACATGTGCTGGAAGTGAATTCCCCCAGTCTCACTAGCTGCTGCCTGTCCGTCAGAAAGCTGGTGATCCACTGACAGATAGACGTGGGAACAGAGAGTTGGTGTAATTTAGTCTGGAGAATAGCTGGGATAATGGTGTTGAAAGCCTAACTGAAGTCCACAAAAAGGATCCTTGCATATGTCCCTGGTCTGTCCAGATGTAGCAGGATATGATGCAATCCCATGTTGACTGCATCATCCAAAGACCTATTTGCTCAATAGGCAAATTGAAAGGGAGCTAGAAAGGGCCAGTGATGTCTTTCAGGTGGGCCAACACCAGTCTCTCAAATGACTTCATGATCACAGACGTCAGAGCGACAAGTTTGTAGTCATTGAGTCCTGTGATTTTGGGTTTCTTTGGGACAGGAATGATGGTGGAGCATTTGAAACAGCAGAGAACTTCACACTGCTCCAGTGATCTATTGAAGATCTGTGTGAAGATGGGGGCCAGCTGGTCAGCACATGATTTTAGGCAAGTTGGTGAAATACTGTCTGGACTCTTTGCTTTCCTTTTTGTCTTTTTTTTTTTCCGGAAGACACAGCACACCACTTCACAGATCTTAAGTGCAGGTTAAGTAGCAGGAGGGGGGAGAAGGGAAGTTGCAGAAGGTGTTGATGTTCAAAGTGAAGGTCAGAGTGGGTATAGGGTGTGAGACTGGGCCTTTTAAATCTACAGTAGAACACATTCAAGTCGTCAGCCAGTTGTTGGTTCCCTACAGTGTTGGGGCAAGGTCTCGTGAAGTTAGTAATGTCTTTCAAACTGCTGCACACTGATACAGGGTCATTAGCTGAAAACTCATTTTTCAGCTTATCAGAATAGCTTCTTTTAGCCACTCTGATTTCCTTATTCAGTGTGTTCCTTGCCTGATTGTACAAGATTTTATCCCCACTTTTGTAAGCATCCTCTTTGGCCTGATGAAGCTGCCTGAGTTCTGCTGTAAACCATGGTTTGTCATTGCTGTATGTTAAATAAGTCCTAGTAGCAATGCACATATCCTCACAGAAATTGATATATGATGTCACAGTATCTGTGAGCTCATCCAGATTGGTGTCTGCAGCTTCAAAAACACTCCAATCAGTGCAGTCAAAGCAGGCTTGTAGTTCCAGCTCTGCTTCATTGGTCCATCTTTTTACAGTCTTTCCTACGGGTTTAGCTGATTTTAGTTTCTGCCTGTAGGTTGGAAGATGATGAACCACACAGTGATCAGAGAGTCCCAAAGCTGCTCTAGGGACAGAGAAATATGCATGCTTTATTGTTGGGTAGCAATGATCCAGTATATTTCTGTCTCTGGTTGGGCATGTAATGTGCTGTTTGTATTTGGGCAGTTCATGTGTGAGGTTTGCTTTGTTAAAATCCCCAAGAATAATAATAACTGGGTATATATGAGTCTGGGTATTGTTGTTCCGTGTCTGTGTCATCAGCCAGCTGTTGCAGCGCTGCATTCATGCATGCGTGTGGAGGAATATAAACACTCACCAGAATAAAGTAGGAAAATTCCCGCAGTGAGTATAAAGGATTATAGTTGATGAAGAGCACTTCCAAATTAGGACAGCACATCTTCTTTAACGTTGTTACATCTGTAAACCAACTTCCATTGATGTAAAAGTATGTTCCGCCGCCTCTCATTTTCCACATTAACTCCACAATGCGATCCACTCTGAACTGCTGAAAGCCCAGCAGATGTAACACGCTGTCCAGAATGGCTTCACTCAGACAGGTTTCTGTGAAGCACAAGGCAGCAGAGTTTGAAAAGATCCTTGTTTGCATGGGTGAGGAGATGTAGTTTGTCCATTTTATTAGGAAGAGACCGGAGATTCACTAGATGAATACTCAGCAGTGCTGTTCAAAAGATGCGCTGACAAAGCCTGACCAGCGCACCGGCTCGTTTCCCTCGCCTGTGTCTCATAGCGTGTTTAAACAACACAGCTGCGCCTCTGACTAAAATGTCCAGCAAAACATCCGAATAGTCAAAAACCAGGATAAGATTGTCTGGTATGTGCTGCCGAATGTTCAGCAGTTCGTCCCTGGTAAAACTGATTGGAAACAAATTACTAAATACAGGACAAACAAACAAAAACAAAACCAAAAAAGAACTGGAGAGCCCCACACCGAGGCTGCCATCTGTGGCGCCATCTTGATCGATTTTAGCTAAGCATATGTAATAGCTACGCATATGTCTTTGACATTTATGTTTCATGTGAACAGGTGTTGCTTATATGCCGCATTTCTGCTTATAACTTCATGAAAAATAAACGGAAAATAAAATATCACACAAAAATACTGAGGCAATTATCTTTCAAACTATCCCACACACAAGGTAATCGGATGATTAAATCATTAGATAATCCACACGAAGCAGTGTTACATATGGCCACCAGGAGATGCACACTCACTGAGTAAAAAAGCACTCATTCTGCAAAATCTCAGTAAGCAATTTTATGTCTGCATACTATGAAAACCTTTAGTCACTGTTGTGTTTGGATATGTAATTAGTTCTTATGTACAATTATTAGCTTTTGGACACTTGGAGAAGTTTTTGGACACTATGATAATTATTTTTGTAAAGCTATAACTTTTGATTGCTTTGTCATATCAACACAAATCTTTCTCAGTTACAGTTGACATTATTGGGAACTAAATAAAAGCTTAAGTTTTTCGGAGCCACCTTATTTACACCGAGAGATATATAATGTCAAATCAGAAAATAAGAAAAAAACAGTGACAATGCCACCTATTGGTCAAAAGTTATAATGAAATGAATTTCTATATAACCATTTCTATTTATTACATTTTTTTTTTACAGCTTTTCTTAAAATTATTATCAGTAATATCAATCATATTTCCTTATATGCTGATGGTTTGCTTGGCCATGTTATTGCTGCTTGTTATTTTTATTTATGCCGACAAAACCATCATAAATATCATAAAATAAATAAAAAATAAACAAGTAAAATTATAATGCTTTATCTCTATTTTATGTGCTTACAAGGTATCTGAATAATGCTTTAACAACATGACACATGCACTTAAATGCCCTTTGCTGCTTGAACCCTGTTAATCGCTGCTCACAGCTATTTTATTATTATTATTATTATTCTGCCTTAAAACTGATTGTGCAGACCAAACCGTAAGGCCTAGAGACTTGAAACTTTCTGGGTATTGACATGACATTTTGGGTGTGTCATTTGCACCAAACCGTTTTGTTTTGGTAAAGTTTTTTTTTTATTTTATTTTTTTTATGATTTTTCAGCAGTTTCTTAGGCTGGGAGTCTCAGAATGTATCAATCTATATCATTCAAAAATGTGAAATTTTTTTACAATGATACCAAACACTTGACCATGTCTTTTTTTTTTTTTAATAAGCCTTTAATTTTGGGTATACCATTGAAACAGCAAATCTTTAAAAACACATTCAGAGCTTAAACGGATAACCAGGGGAACCAATTTTTCACATTGTAGCCATTATTAAATTGTACATTGTACATAGCACAGCTGGAACACTGCATTAACCAATAAGCATCCAAGATGGGAACTACTCAATTGACAATGAAATTGTAACTGACAGATTGTCAGGCCCAATTAAATGAAACTTGGAACAGATTGTAGTTGGATAATGTAAATTAAAGCCACATGAAACATACCGTTTATGCATACACTATGAGTTCATTAAGTGGTTGAGGTCTATGGTCATTGTTCATGATCATAATATGTGGGCTTAATATATTGCTGCTTTTTGGTTTCATGCACCAAACATCTGTACCACCAGTCTTCTACAAATCCACTAACCTTCTGTTGTGAGCAGTTTTGAAGCACACCCTTCTCCTTATTTTTATCCTTAATATATCTTTGCTTCTGGACAGATCATTCATAATCTTTGTGCTGGAATAATAGATTGTCACTTTGACCATTTTCATGAGCTCAGTTATTTTATTTCCCCCTAATGGCACAGCATACAATGGTTTGCCTTTGGCTATGAATTAAATATATTTTTTATGATAAGCCAAATAAGATCCTCCATCAGCTTTCTTTAAAAATGCTTTTGATGTGTTATGCCTTTTAAACTATCCCAAACATAATAATTTGCCTTACAAAATTATGATTTTACATACATTAAAGGAATATTCCATGTTTTTTTAGGGCAGTGCACATTATTTTTCTCCATACAGGTAGACCCCTCTAACCATGTTAGAAAAATCAATATCCATTATTCTCACAAATGGTGTTGTATTACCCAGGTATTCAACAGCACATTGGTATGATTGCATACAAATAGTGGAATGTTTTCTGTTAAGTAAGCACCCATAATCAAGCTCACTACCTTGAAGAGAGTCCGTCAGAGTGTTGTAATGTTTTATAATTTTGCAGTGCTTCAAATATATAGTCAAACAGACTTATGTTTAAATGTCAGCTCATGCTTTTGCAGATGCTGTTCCCAATGGGAAAAATCTCTAGTTTGTGTCACATTATAGCTTCTGGATGAACCTGACATGTGACAAGATGTGTCAAGTCGTACCACAATGACTTGAGATTGTCTAAAGTGCAAGTGTTGAGGCTGCACGTTACCTCAGAATGTTCACCAACTACTATCAACTTTAAAGGAATAGTTCACCCAAATATGAAAATTAAGCTGATAATATACTCACCCTCAGGCCATCCAAGATGTATCAGAGTTTCTTTCTTCATCAAAACAGAATTTAAGACTTTTAGGATTTCATTTCAGGCCGCCTCCTCTAAACAATGCAAGTGAATGTACTCCATTTTTTGACGGTCCAAAATGCATATTTAGGGTGCATCAAAATAATCCACATGATTCCAGTCAACAAATAAAGTCCTTCTGAATGCAAACAATTGATTATTTTGAGAAACAAAACAATACTTATATACTTTTTAACTACAAATATTCTTTGTAATGTGCGCTCATGAGATGGGATGATGTAAGCTCGTTGGTAAGGTCACGCGTCACGTGGAGGAGTCAGGAAGCGCGTCGTTTACTTTTTTTTTTTAATTATCATTTGGAAATGATTTTTTATTTGATTTTATATTGTTTTGAAATTGTTTTGGACTGTGCTCTGTGCAAGTTTCTGTTGTAAACAATGATGTGCTTTCTGCCTCCCCCTCCACGTGATGCGTGACCTTACCAACAAGCATACGTCATCCCTCTCATGAGCACGCATCACAGAGATGTACAGAAGCGAACATTTGTAGTTAAAAAGTATATAAGTATTGTTTTGTTTCTAAAAATAATCAATTGTTTGGGTTCAGAAGAGCTTTATTTGTTGACTGGAGTCGTGTGGATTATTTTGATGCACCCTACATATGCATTTTGGACCATCAAAAAATGGAGAACATTCACTTGCATTGTTTAAAGTAGGAGGCCTGAAATGAAATCCTTAAAGTCTTAAATTCTGTTTTGATGAAGAAAGAAACTCTGATACATCTTGGATGGCCTGAGGGTGAATAAATTATCAGCAAATGTTCATTTTTGTGTGAACTATTCCTTTAAGCTCTAGGTTAGACTTGATCAGTACAATGAGAGACTTTGTATCCCAGTTGTATACAATATTTGTATTTATTTTTCACCATATCCCAGTGAAATTAATTGACATACATATTTACTTTGCATGGGCTATTTTAGAATAGCCACACAATTTTACTCTTAAAAAATATTCTGGCAAACCACTATGGCAAACTTCTGGTGGTAACAAAGCACAAGAGTGCCAACCCATTTTTGTTGTTGTCTTGGTTCACAAAGTATTTTCCCCAGAGTTTTTTCACACTGAAATTTAAAAACTCACAATTTACACATACTGTGGACTAATTGCAAAATTTAAGAATTTAAGAACCCCCACCCCAAAAAAAAGAAAAAAGACTCCAATTATTCATAAATAATATTGTATATGTTTTCAATCTTATGAATATATATAATATAATATAATTTTTTTTTTTTTTTTTTCAAACTTTTTGTTGTCCTAATTTTGTAAGCATGTAATTTTGGTTTTGTTCATGCCAACACCCTCCAAAAAGTATTTTTTTTTTCCCCACTAGATGGCAAAAAGAATTTCTCCTCTATCACCTTCCGTCAAAAAATGCTGATTTGAAATGTAGGTGGTGCATTAATGCATTTCAGCTCTCAAAGATGTGCTCATCCATAGACATTCAGTCTAATTTTCAGTTCATGCACCACCCCCACTGTTTCACTGAATATCTCAGCCTCTGAGTGGACTGGAAGCTCAGGTGTCATTAGAAAGCTGAGATCCTCCCCTTTGTGATGATGTATAATCAGTAGTCGATAACATATATTTCCAATGATTTGTTTAGGATAATTTTCATGCTGGACTGCATATTTCTTTCAGGACATCTAATATATAGCATTGGGTTATTCACACAAGCAAGCTCACGGACAAGTAAAAATTTAATTTTTTTTTTTTAGAAAACTGCCTAAGGTAAAAGCAGATGTAAAGTTTTTAGCTATTTGGGGCTTACAGCAGCAGTGATTGGAGCATAAAAGAGACGTTTGTATTTGATGTCTTACAGACATCATATTTTACTATGTGATTCTTTTGAAAATCTTTCAAACTGTGGTGTTAGGGCAACAAAATAAACTGTACAGCCGTATTCCTGAGAATGAAAGATTTCATTTTATATATGATTTAAGTGCTATTTGAAAGACTTTTATATTCATATTAATATTTCTACCACATGATCTCATGCGACGCAAATGTTTTCAGGCCTTATTTTGTCATTATATGTAACATAAATGCAGAAGTGATGCTTATCTATGAAACGTTCAGACTTTAAGCTTTCAAACAATATCCCATATGCCTGACTTATGTTTTCAGAGACTTGAACATTCTAAGCATAAACTTTTTTCACAACATGGCACCCCCTTTTGGACCAACTGGCGGGTATGCAGAGTTGAAGAGTTTAATGAGTTCATGACATGAACCAAACCAACCACCTTAGAGGTGAAACACAACATTACAAACCTTGATTTGAAGCAAAAAAATTATTTTAAAATCGGACCAAAAGACAAAAAGGTACACAACTGTGTACTTAACATCTTTAATGAGAGTTAACTACAATCCCATGAAGGATTCTGAATGAAGTAAAATGGGGAAAAAATATAAAACGATTGATTTAAATTTGTTGATAAGTGTATTGCAAAACATATAAACGGTATATAAAACAGTTTGATACACAATGTAACTGCTGCTTATAAGTTTAGAAACACAATTAAATTAAATTAAATTAGAAGGCCTGAGAAAAGGAAACATGAGTTAGCAATGATGTAACAAAGTTATTCAAGTTATTAAAAAATAATGCTATTTCAGATGGATGGTAAAAACAAAATTGCAGGAGTACTTGTGGAGTGTGTAAAAAAACAGGAACGGGGTTCACACAACATGCTACATTGAGTGATTGCAATGTAAACAGCTTTGTTGATTAGAACGGGAGCAATCATATCACAAGTTATCGCACCACAACGCGCTACATGCACCCTGTGTAGACATAGTGTTGCTTACTTTCCTAGAACCCAAGACATACTGCAATGAACAAGTTAAAGAGAAGAACGTAGAGGCTAACCGTACATTAAAAAAGGAAGAATGACAATAGACTGGAAAAAGATGTGGTTGACAGTCCTTGGTGCATAAAAACTACACAATAAATGTAAGAATAAAAGACAAATTACCAAAGCATACACAAATTGCATCTATGTGACATGCACACAAACACATGTGCGTGCATGCATGCATGCATATGATACACACAGGCACAGCCCATTAGTCAGAATTTATTACTCTAATGCCATCACATAAATTAGTCAGAGTGCCTGTCTCATGTACCTCCAGTGGCTGACAGAGGGTCACCCAGCAGTGCCTACAGAGCAAACATCTGCCTCCGCTGCAGGGCCTTCCTCCTCCTCTCACACCCCAGAGAAAATGCTTCAAAAAGGGCACGCTACCCTCCTCTCTTCCTTCTCTGTCTGCGTATAATCTATCAGGGTTCCAATACTTTATTAGCAATGAATCTCTATGAATAAATTCTATGAATTTCTCAATTTTTTCCACTTATTTGTGATTATAAGGATATAGGATTAGTTTTTAAAGGATGAAGCAGAATATTAGGGACTGACAGCCTCAGTAACCATTAATTTCCATTGCGTCTTTTTTAGACGCACCTTTTATAAAGAGAATGGTAACTAAAAATAATTCTGCTAAACATATTTTTTTGTGACATCACTATGGCTTGTGAGCAAGTTTTTTTTTTTTTTTTTTTTTGACAGCAAGAGTACTATTTAGCCAATAAAACATTATTAGAGTGGAGCAAAAAAACAATTTTTTTTTTTTTTTTTTTTTTTTTTTAACTGTATATTCATTATAAAAATGTCCATGACTTTTATGGTTGCATTCATTTTCATAATTTTTAAATCCCTGATATTTCCACATTTTCCATGACTGTGGGAACCCTGTCTATTCATTCTTCACTGTCTATCTCTGTAAAATGACTTGCTTCTGACCAAAGTGCTTGAAACTTTTTCAGAGGCTGATAAGATTATAATAATGTAGACTCAAATGCGCCTAACGGTCAATTAACAGTGACAGGTGTAAGAAAAGCCAGCTCCGGGCAGACGAGGTGCCATTGCTGGTTTAATTATCCACAGAGCTAAGGTGACCTCTGACTTTTGTGCCACAGCCCTGGTGTGGTGGATGATGGCAGCAGCAAATTCGGGTGGCAATTGGGAAAATGTGAGACACAACCTCTAGAGAGAGCAAGTCAAGAAGGAGTGTGTTGCTAAAGCACCCACTAATATGAGCTTTATAAAGAATATGAAATTATTTTACTACATCTGACTGCATAGATTAAATATAACCTTTGTATAAAACATTTTTCATTGAAACATTAGATTGAAATGTTATGAGAACTGTGGTCTAGTTGTAAGCTGCATGTGCTCCATATACTGCATGTTGAGTTGTGGTGTTCAAGTGGGAGATACAGATTTCATTCCAGCCTGCATCAAGTCTCAGTTCCATTCTTCCTCTCTCTCTCTCCTCCCAAAAAGTTTCTATCCCCTCTATTCTGTCTCTATCAATAAAAATGTGGAAAAGCAGCAAGAAAAAACTAATATATATATATATAGTCCTACAGTGCTTCCATGACAGCACTATTAATATTCTTCAAACATTCCATCTTTTTTCTTGATCACAATTTTCTGCAATTAATTCAGCCTAAAGGAATATTCTGTGTTCAATACAAGTTAAGCTCAGTCGACAGCATTTGTGACATAATATTGATTGCCACAAAAAATAGTCAATGCATAAACCAAAACCATGATTGTAATGTAAAGGTGGTTTGGCATGCAAATTAATGCAAGAAATAAGACTAATCACAATTCAGCATGCAAATATTACGTCATTGTCGTTGGTTAGATTTTGAATAGCGAACGTTCTAACAATGCAAGTCAATGGGAGATTTTCAAACTGAAAACTAGTCATTAAAAAATAGACTGAAATTAATTACAGTAAAAAGTTAGAATGGAGACTGTATTTTAAGCAACAATTACTTGTTAAAGGAATATTCTGTGTTCAATAGGAGTTAAGCTCAGTTGACAGCATTTGTGGCATCATATTGATTGCCACAAAAAAAGCAAAAATGTAAGTTGCAGTGAGGCACTTACATTGGAAGAGAATTGGGCCAATTTTTGGAGGTTTTAAAGACAGAAATATGAAGCTTTTTAAAAAAAGCACTTACATTAATACATATATATATATATATATATACAGGTGCATCTCAATAAATTAGAATGTCGTGGAAAAGTTCATTTATTTCAGTAATTCAACTCAAATTGTGAAACTCGTGTATTAAATAAATTCAATGCACACAGACTGAAGTAGTTTAAGTCTTTGGTTCTTTTAATTGTGATGATTTTGGCTCACATTTAACAAAAACCCACCAATTCACTATCTCAAAAAATTAGAATATGGTGACATGCCAATCAGCTAATCAACTCAAAACACCTGCAAAGGTTTCCTGAGCCTTCAAAATGGTCTCTCAGTTTGGTTCACTAGGCTACACAATCATGGGGAAGACTGCTGATCTGACAGTTGTCCAGAAGACAATCACTGACACCCTTCACAAGGAGGGTAAGCCACAAACATTCATTGCCAAAGAAGCTGGCTGTTCACAGAGTGCTGTATCCAAGCATGTTAACAGAAAGTTGAGTGGAAGGGAAAAAGTGTGGAAGAAAAAGATGCACAACCAACCGAGAGAACCGCAGCCTTATGAGGATTGTCAAGCAAAATCGATTCAAGAATTTGGGTGAACTTCACAAGGAATGGACTGAGGCTGGGGTCAAGGCATCAAGAGCCACCACACACAGACGTGTCAAGGAATTTGGCTACAGTTGTCGTATTCCTCTTGTTAAGCCACTCCTGAACCACAGACAACGTCAGAGGTGTCTTACCTGGGCTAAGGAGAAGAAGAACTGGACTGTTGCCCAGTGGTCCAAAGTCCTCTTTTCAGATGAGAGCAAGTTTTGTATTTCATTTGGAAACCAAGGTCCTAGAGTCTGGAGGAAGGGTGGAGAAGCTCATAGCCCAAGTTGCTTGAAGTCCAGTGTTAAGTTTCCACAGTCTGTGATGATTTGGGGTGCAATGTCATCTGCTAGTGTTGGTCCATTGTGTTTTTTGAAAACCAAAGTCACTGCACCCGTTTACCAAGAAAGTTTGGAGCACTTCATGCTTCCTTCTGCTGACCAGCTTTTTAAAGATGCTGGCACCTGCCCACACTGCCAAAAGCACCAAAAGTTGGTTAAATGACCATGGTGTTGGTGTGCTTGACTGGCCAGCAAACTCACCAGACCTGAACCCCATAGAGAATCTATGGGGTATTGTCAAGAGGAAAATGAGGAACAAGAGACCAAAAAATGCAGATGAGCTGAAGGCCACTGTCAAAGAAACCTGGGCTTCCATACCACCTCAGCAGTGCCACAAACTGATCACCTCCATGCCACGCCGAATTGAGGCAGTAAGTAAAGCAAAAGGAGCCCCTACCAAGTATTGAGTACATATACAGTAAATGAACATACTTTCCAGAAGGCCAACAATTCACTAAAAATGTTTTTTTTTTTATTGGTCTTATGATGTATTCTAATTTGTTGAGAGAGTGAATTGGTGGGTTTTTGTTAAATGTGAGCCAAAATCATCACAATTAAAAGAACCAAAGACTTAAACTACTTCTGTCTGTGTGCATTGAATTTATTTAATACACAAGTTTCACAATTTGAGTTGTATTACTGAAATAAATGAACTTTTCCACAACATTCTAATTTATTGAGATGCACCTGTATATATGGCTTTTTTTTTCTCCCCTTTTCTCCCCAATTTGGTATGCCCAATTCCCAATGTGCTCTAGGTCCTTGTAGTGACTTGCCTCAATCCGGGTGGAGGAGGATGAATCTCAGTTGCCTCCGCGTCTGAGACTATCAAGAACTAGTTACCGTGGAGACATAGCGCATGTGGAGGCTTCACGCTATTCTGCGGCTTCCACGCACAACTCGCCACACACCACACCGAGAGCGAGAACCACATTATAACAACCATGAGGAGGATACCGGCAACCCTAGCAACTGGGCCAATCTGGTTGCTTAGGAGACCTGGCTAGAGTCACTCAGCACACCCTGGATTCGAACTCGCGACTCCAGGGGTGGTAGTCAGCATCAATACTCGCTGAGCTACCCAGGCCCCCACTTACATTAATTCTTATGTTAAAACTCATGTATCATTTGAGCTGTAAAGTTGTTTAAATCCTCATTTTTACAGTCATTTTAATGTTCGTTGGCTACATTGTCATGGCAATGAAGTTGTAAAATTGGCTATAACTTTACACAGAAAAGGCTAGTAAGCAATTTTATCACACTAAAATCATGTTTACAGGCATATTGTTTGTCTTGTGGCTATACTTTTGAAACGGTGAGTATTTTAACGTTTACAGATTGGCCCCCTTCATTTACACTCTAAGTGCCTCACTGTAACCCAGATGTTTGCTTTTTTTTTTTTTTTTTTTTTTAACGAGGGATGTTGAAAGAATTTTTTGTGGTAATCAAAATTATGCCACAAATGCTGTCGATTGAGCTTAACTTGTATTGAACCTGGAATATTCCGTTAACAAGTAATTGTTGCTTAAAATACAGACTCCATTCTAACTTTTTACTGTAATTAATTTCAGCCTATTTTTTTAACGACTAGTTCACAGTTTGAAAATATCCCATTGACTTGCATTGTTAGAACGTTCGCTATTTAAAATCTAACCAACGACAATGATGTAATATTTGCATGCTGAATTGTGATTAGTCTTATTTCTTGCATTAATTTGCATGCCAAACCACCTTTACATTGCAATCATGGTTTCGCTTTATGCATTGACCAGTTGTCAAAAACAAGATGCATGCTCTGATGCGGCATTTCAATTATGCAGATACAAGAATAAAACTTTATTCTTTTGCATATTACAATAGAACAGAGTGTTTACTCTAAAATACATTAATAAGGTAACTTGACATGTTCATATTGTTTAAATCCCAGCCTACTGTATTGTTTCAAAAGAGTAATACACACCAAGATTTAATTCTATCCACAATTTGAATGGGTTCACATTCGGCAAGTTATTTCACCATTATGTTCCAATTCTAAAACTGTATCACTTCTCAATTTGAGCTGATTCGTGAATTTGAGTAGTATTTAATGGGAGTGTATAACACAAGTATGGTTAAAAATGACCTGTACACTAAATAAAAATGATACACATACATATATGCTGAAACTCTTGGATTACACATAGACTCCCACACACACATAAATGGAAATTACCATAATTATACACTTATGCTGACACACACATATAGTAATTACAACCATTTCTCTCCTCTCTTTCTAAATGGTCTAAAATCAGAAAAGCAAAACATTTTCCTTGTTTGTCATCGAGGTGAATTTAAAACCGAGGCAAAAATAACTCATTTACATATTACCCATAATTCGTGCTATTAGCATATCAAAGCTGGGCATGACTCCATGGAGGTGGGATGGAGGCCATCACATTAAGTGGTCTCCACAGCTAAAGCAGTGATAATACATGGAAAACCATTCATATGTCAGAGTTTGGAGGCGATTCTTCTCTTTATAGGAACTCCTGAAAAGCACTTTGAATGGGGGAGTGAGAGCGGGTGTGACGTTAGAAGCTCAGAGAAAAAAAGAGGCAGTCATGCTACATGACTCATGTAACAAAATCCAGTAAATGGGAAAGAGACTCCAGCAGGAGGTGATTCGGGGCCACACATATGCAAGACACATACTCATTCTCAGTTATTAGCAGACAAACACACACTTAAAATACACACACAAAAGTAAAAGACACACTATCAAATATGTGAAATAAAAATATGCCCCTTTTGATTATTTTATGCTTCATAAATGATACTGAAACCATGACTACAAAAAAAAGCTTAAAACTAATTAACTTTTCAAAACAAATTCAAAATGCTATTTTTGACAAGAACTGCAACCCCCCAATGTTCAAGCCAAATCTACGCCCTTGGCTATAGTAATAGTAATGCTTGCCTTAACCAGCACCACTAAAAAGAGAGAAAGAAGTATACATATAATGAACTTACTCCTTCGCTTGCCAACGTCTCCCTTGGAGGTGGCGGCTTCATTCAGAAGAACCATTCCCATGGTGATGGCCGCATCTGTGATGGAAGTCAAGGAAATGACAAGGTAGTGGCCTCCAAGCTGGATGTGATTGGTTTTTACAATAAGAACCTTATATGCTTACAGAATTACTGTAAAATTACCAATCGTGCTGGAAAAACTTTGCTCTAGCATACTTGGAAATTTCAATAACTGTGAGCACAATGGAAGCAAGACACTCTTCATCTCTGAGCACACTCTATTCAGCTGGGAGGTCTCTGTAGCCTGTGGGAAAAGCTGGGTGTAGGTGGAAGACAGACAAACACTAGGTGTCCAGCCAGTAGCTAGAAGCTCCTCTCTTCCCCACTAGCTGAGCCAGATTGTAGCAGAGGGTCTTTGTCGGTCTGCCCATTACCCATCAGGCACAGTCAACAATTCCCCGTAATTACAGTGGAAGTTCAAGCAGAGACTGATGCTGAAAAGAGAACATACCAACATGGCCAGCTGACTGAGTGAGTGGATGTATGTTTGAGAGCTTTTTAAAAAAAAAAAAGTATGACCCTAGAAATGTGTAAGAACATTTCTTACTGAAGCAACTTGATGGCGTTTGACAACTACAGACATTTAGTTGACATAACTGGCACATGTCAATGTCCATTTTAAGACTGTTTTTAGTCCTTTATCTAAAACATCCTTTACATATGTAAAGTAATATCATTGTACTGAGTACAATAACATATGATTTTATATGACAAATAATAACATTTTAGTAGACAAAGCTGTGCGAAATTATACAAATTGGAAGTGTTGCCGTTTACTCAAATTTTCTTCTCATGGTATCCACATTCAAGGACCTGCCGCAACATTCTTGAAGCTGTCGTGCTAAACTATACAACCTGTAGGTCATAGTCTTGAGTACTCCATGATGACAGAAATCTTACAGTTGAACCTGAGGTCTGGAAATAAGTCTAACAATGAGTACACTAAAGTATTAGTTAGTGTGATTATATGATTTTTGTATTTTCATCAACTCTTTAAAATCACAACATTACTGTCATGATGCATGCTTTTCATCTCGTTTTTGTTAGCGTTGACAAACAAAACAAAACAAACACGAACTATTTAAAATCAAGTCATTACTGTCATGATATATACTTCTCAACATGTTTTTGTTAGTGGTCAAAACAAAACAAAACCACACACCAAAACAAACACCAACTGTTTAGAATTACACCAACATTGTCTTGATGCAAACTTTTAATCTATTTTTTTTTTTTTAGCTTTGCCAAACACACACACACACACAAACATAAAAAATAAAAAAAAACACATCAAATGTTTCAAATAACATCATTATCATTATGATGCATACATTTATTTTTCTCGTTTTTGTTATCATTGTTTTTATTTTGTTTTTTTGTTTTTTTTTGTCAAACAAGATGACAAAAAACAGAACAGTAAACAAAAAAAACTTTAACAAACATCTGTCAGTAATTTGGCAGACAAGATTAAAGGAGTTATAGCCTATACAAATTCTGTCATCATTTACTTAACCACATAATTTGAATCCCACATGATTTTCTTTCTATGAACATAAAAGTATTTCCTGCAGAACACACGTATGTTGTGCAGTCCTTTTTGGAGTCCAACGATATGAATTATTGTCAATTTCTGCTGTGTGGAAAATGGATTTTCTGCAAAATATCTAATTTTGTGTTCCATGGAAGAAAACCATCTGGGTTTCAAATGACATGAGGGTGAGTAAATGATGATAGCATTTTCATTATTGGGTGAACTATTCCTTAAACACATGTCTGACCTTACTTTAAACATTTAAACAATTTAAAACAATGGTACAAAGAATGGTAAACGGATCTGTAAGGAAAACGTGGCAGAGCGTTATAAAAGTTCACTTCCTTTAAAGAACAATGTGACAAGTTCATTGTGCAGAGTGAGTTTTTCTTTTATTCTGAAAGGATACTCAACAGAAGAATAATGTGAGATTCAGCCACAAATTGAGCTTGACTGCTGCCATGGATGTAACTCTGAAAGAGAAAGAGGGAGAATAAGAAGACAGACAAGCAGACAAAAGACCTTTCAAGCTTGGCTTTCACACAGTCCTATCACTGGAACCATGGATGTACTGTACAACACCGTGTCTCTATGACAAGTAATGCTTTGTATTTATAATACCACAAACACACATTCCACCACCACCACTAGTACAACTGACTTTTCCTTTAAACAAATAAATAAATAAAATCATGATTCTTCGAAGTAAAAAAGTCAAATAGTCAAAAGACAATAAAAAAAAATCCATAACAAGGGCAAGGCATATACTGTATATGGAAAGATGAAAGGAAAACCTAAAACAAAATGTAAAGAAAAGTACTTGTAAACGATAAAAGCACTTTCATGACATGAAAGTGCTTTTATCATGTCATGACAGAAGTATAAAACCATTCTAGATACAGCACAAACAAATGTATGTACTGAGGCCTGTACCATGAAGGTCGCTGAACGAACTCAGGGTTTCAGGACTGGTTTCAAGTTGACAAATTCAAACCAATCCAATCAGGTTTAATTGGTACCATGATGCAGCTCATCAACTTTCTCTGTCAACTCAGGATTCGATCCTGACTTTAAGATTAGATTACGCGTTCATGCACATGAATGAGTGATGTTTGCAGCGCACAACCAATCGTGTGAGAGAACGTGATTCACTTCTCGCGAGAGACTGCAGGATTTACCTCTCTGCTGAAAGCTGATGATTATGAAAATAAGAATTAAAATTCAATTAAACTGAGCACAACACATTGTTTTAAAAATATAAAAAAATGAAATAAAAGGCATTTACACTGCTCAAAAGTTTAGCATGAAATCATGAGACTTAAAATACATGATGTACACAGTACAAGGGATAACTGTAAAATTATGAAGCAATAAATAAATTTACACAAGAAGAAACAGCGGCTGCTATGAGAGCTCAAGAGGACTGTTGCAAACAAATTCTTAATGTGATAAAAAAATATATATAAAACAGCTGGTATATCAATGTGTAATGAATTCATAAAGGCCCACCACAAGAACATACATGCTTATTAATTTTAAAAGCTTACATTTATTTGAATTGAAAACTTTATCATTCAAAAATATTACAAATAAATATAGGCTACTATTGATTAAAAAACAAATAGAGACTATAAAGATGAATACGTTTATTTTCCTTTTTCAAAATCTACCAGTTAGTATATCAAAATGTGTTTTTAGACAATGGAATATTCTACACTGTAAATATATAGGGGGTAATAGGAAACCTAGAATTAGTATTAACATTCTTAAGTTGTCAAAAAGTCTTGGAGGACTAGAATTCACAAATGTAATAAATTAAATTCTACGTTCATCCACTTTATAATAAAGTGAAATGAAGGAAGATGGAAATTTATCAACCTATTAGTATATATCATTGTTCCTACCCAAACAAAGCAACACATTTAAATCAATAGATAATATTTGTATTAATAGTACTTTTAGAATTTGATTAGAAAAAAAATAAAAATAGTAAACTTAAGAAAGATATAGTTAATTTACAAGAAACTGCTGAAGATCCTGATTTCATGCCAAATAGATTAGATAATACATTGAAGTTTTGGGCAGATAGAGGTCTGAAAAGATATCAGCAACTGTTCACTGAATAATTGGAATGGACACCTTTTCAAACCTAGCAAAAAAGTTTGGACACCTTTTCAAACCTAGCAAAAAAGTATGAGCTTCCAAATTCACAATTTTAATTATTTACAGGTAAGAAGATATTTACTAACAGAAGTTAAGTAAAATAAATAAAAAAGGAAATGCATTCATTAATAAATTATCTAATTGATACATACTGTACAATACAACTAATCCAATAAAAATTTTAGGAATTTTAAAGAGTACACATGAAAGAGATATACAGGACACTCTGAATAAAAATATATGTACTAGGTGGGAGTATGAATTAAAATAAAAATTAGTCAGCAAGACTGGGAAGAAATATCATATAATACATTCCATACTCAATCCAGTGTTTGGAGGGAATATTCTTGGAAGATAAAAATTAGATTTTTTATAACACGTTATTCAAAGTAAATACAATAGCATGGTAAAAGGGGATAGTTGGAGAAATTGTGGAGAAAAAAAGGCTCATTACAGTCAAATTCTATACGAGTGCTCTAAATGGACAACTTATTGGAATGAAGTTAATTTAATATTTAACTGCACAATAGAAATACATCCAGAAAACATATTTTTGGGTAAAATGCCATTGTCCTTAAGAACTGAACAAAAAATATTTAGAGTAATCAGAATAGCAGCTTTGAAAAAGACAAAAAAAATGGCTTAAACCAGAACCCCATCAATCTCAAAGATGGAGAGAAAAGATTTCGGAAATATACCAAATGGGGAAAGTAACATTTAAAATTATTAATAAAAGTCTGGGATGTTAACATAAATGGGATTCGCTTAAAAATATTTTAAATTAATTTAGATAGATTGTTTCCTTCAGATTCTTGATTTTTGAACAAAATTAGTTAAAATATGAGGTATGATGTCCTATCTCATTTAATATTTAAAAAAAAGTAGGTGATGCCTTAACTTTCTTTCCACTTTATTTGAAATGAAATATAACATGTAAATTAATGAATTACACATGCCATTTATAGAATATGTTGTGAATGGTTATTTGATATGGTTATTCAAAGTAACATTATGTTTATTTATTTCTCTTTCTTGTACAATTTGTACATTGCCTTATATATATATATGTATGTGTATATATATATATATGTATGTGTATATATATATATATATATATATATATATATATATATATATATATATATATAATATGTGTGTGTGTGTGTGTGTGTGTGTATATATATATATATATAAGAAAAAAAGGCTACTACTGATTAATTAAAAAGTGAGCACTTGGAATCTTGTATGCAAAAAATTGGTATGCAATAATAAGACACATTTGTTCTTTTAATAAAATACGTATTTTGTGTACTGCTTTATAACTTCAAGTAAAATACTGTATGTTCATCTCAAGTCCAAGAAAGAAAGAAGGGATTTGGGTGGCATTCACCCCTTTCCATAGAAAGCTTGAGCTTTTAATATTTTAAAAACAATTATTTTTTGCAGGTATCATATTAATCCGTCTTAATGGCTGTTTTATATATATCCTAATATATTATGTTTATATTTTCAAAGATATTTTTTGCTATGGCTAAAGAGCTAAATTTTAAATAAAATACAACACTCTATCTGCTGAAAATCTACATTTAGATTCTGAAATAAATAATTTATCATGAAGAGTCGATTTTGTGGATTTCTAAGATTTTATGTAAAGTGTGCTTTAAGAGACACAGGGGAGTGACTTGATTGCGTCAGAGATATCATTTTACTCACAGCTGATTGGTTCAGCATGTTGGTGATCTGTAATCCAGAACGAAACCTGCTACGGAGCAGGTTAGCCTTGTAGCGTAAGTTGCTATGACAATGAACACCGCTATAAGCCGACCAACTTTCATGGTACCTAAAACCTGAAGTTGAGGCAAACTAAACTTAAACTTACCTGGCAAGCCACCAAAACGTCCTGGTTACTTGCGTAACCTTCGTTCCCTGACGGAGGGAACGAGAAGTTGTGTCGATGTAGTGACACTAGGGGTCACTCTTGGGAGCCCGAGACACCTCTGGTCTTTGATAAAAGGCCAATGAAAATTGGCGAGTGGTATTTGCATGCCACTTCACCTGGACTTACGGGCATAAAAGGAGCTGGTATGCAACCACTCATTCAGGTTTTATGCTGAGGAGCCGAGACAAGGTCCGGCCATTTCAGCGGGTAGTTCAGCATTGTGTCACTACATCGACACAACGTCTCGTTCCCTCCATCAGGGAACGGAGGTTACACAAGTAACCAGGACGTTCCCTATCTGTCACTCACTCAACGTTGTGTCGATGTAATGACACTAGGGGTCCCTATACGAAACGCCACAACTGGCTGAACTGTGTTACGTGAACTGGTGGTGTGTGGTGGGCAGACTACTGTGTGCCTCGTAGCTAGCTCACCAGGCCGAGACGTAACCTCCCCCAACATAGTTATGAGTGTCGAACGGCCCTTTGGGGACAAGTGGACTACCCAAAAGATAGAGACAGGCTAACCCAGTCGTGTCCTCTTTTCCCCTTCTTTTTTTCCACTCCCCAAAAAGAAGGGGGAATATCCGACTGGGCCGCCAGGTCTAGTTGGGGGGTGTCCCCGCAGAGACCACACCTCACCCAAAGGGGGGGTATTTAAGTGGAAAAATATATCACATGGTCTTGACGACCATGTGGAGAGTCTCAAGGTAGATCCTACCCAACGGGGGAGGAGTTACTACAAACATGGAGACTGGGGCAGAGGAGCTCTGCCAAAGAAGATGCAGTTTGCCAACAGGGAAACAAATTAGCGGAAGATATATATCGCATGGGGTTACCTTACAGGGAACCGCCACATGCGGAGCACCTACCCCAGAACAGGGCTCTTAGTTAGTATGTATACTGGGCCGGCAGCGAGTCTCTCTGAAAACTCGACTGCCACAGGGCTCAGTGGAAGTCAACCAGGGAACATAGTTTGTGAACACTACTGGGAATTAATGACGCACATCTTCAGCTCAGGAGAGGTGAAAGGCGCTATGTGCAAGCGATACACCCGGCAGGCTATCCCAGGCTTATCCACTTGTATTGTGTGCCACTACCTAGGATGAAACCGGTTCCACCCGGAGGTTGTAGAACCTTGCAAAGGTGTCAGGTGTTGCCCAGCCTGCTGCTCTGCAAATGTCTGTTAAAGAGGCACCCCTGGCCAGGGCCCAGGAGGCTGCTACACCCCTGGTAGAATGGGCTCGCAGCCCTACCGGGGGCGGCTTGTCCTGGGCATGATATGCCATAACTATGGCGTCAATGAGCTAGTGGCCGATCCTCTGCTTGGAGACAGCGCTTCCTTTCCGCTGTGCACCAAAGCAGACAAAGAGCTGCTCAGAGATCCTAAAGCTCTGTGTGCGATCCAAATAGATGCGTAAAGCGTGCACCGGACACAGCAACGATAGGGCTGGGTCTGCCTCCTCCTGGGGCAGCGCTCGCAGGTTCACCACCTGGTCCCTAAAAGGGGTTGTGGGAACCTTGGGCACATAGCCCGGTCGGGGTCTCAGGATCACGTGAGAGTAGCCTGGACCGAATTCCAGGCACGTTTTGCTGACAGAGAACGCTTGCAGGTCTCCTACCCTCTTGATGGAAGTGAGCGCAGTCAGGAGGGCAGTCTTCAAGGAGAGTGCCTTAAGCTCAGCTGACTGCAAAGGCTCAAAGGGGGCTCTCTGTAGACCCTGAAGAACTACAGAGAGGTCCCATGAGGGAAAGAGGTGAGGTCTGGAGGGATTCAGCCTCCTGGGCCTCTCAGGAACCTGATAATCAGGTTGTGCTTCCCTAAGGACTTACCGTCCACTGTGTCGTGGTGTGCTGCTATAGCAGCAACGTACACCTTCAAGGTGGAATGGGACAGCCGCCCTTCCAATCTCTCCTGCAGGAAGGAAAGCACCAATCCAACTGCGCATCTCTGGGGGTCTTCCCGTCGGGAAGAACACCACTTAGCAAACAGACGCCACTTAAAGGCATACAGGCACCTTGTAGAGGGGGCCCTAGACTGAGTGATCGTGTCTACCACCGCTTAGGTCTTCCGCGTCCCGTCCAGGGGCCAGACATGGTGATTACAGAAGTCTGTTCGTGGGTGCCAGATGGTGCCCCGTCTCTAAGAAAGAAGGTCCTTCCTCAGGGGAATTCACCGGGGGGCTGTTGCGAATGAGCGTGAGGTCCGAGAACCACATCTGGGTGGGCCAGTAGGGTGCTACCAGGATGGCCTGCTCCTCATCCTCCCTGACCTTGCACAGAGTCTGTGCAAGTAGGCTCACTGGGGGAAACGCATATTTGCGCAGGCCAGGGGGCCAGCTGTGTGCCAGCACGTCTATGCCGAGGGAGGCCTTGGTCAGGGCGTACCAGAGCGGGCAGTGGGAGGATTCTTGGGAGGCAAACAGGTCCACCTCTGCCTGTCCGAATCGACTCAAAATCAGCTGGACCACCTGAGGGTAGAGTCTCCACTCTCCCCTGAGGGTAACCTGCCGTGACAGCGCGTCAGCTGTAGTGTTGAGGTTGCCCGGGATGTGAGTGGCTCGCAGCTACTTGAAGTGCTGCTGGCTCCAGAGGAGGAGACAGTGGGCAAGTTGTGACATACAACAAGAGCGCAGACCGTCTTGGCGGTTGACATATGCTACCGTTGCCATGTTGTCTGTCCGAACTAACACATGCATGCCCTGGATCAACGGCTGAAACCTCCGCAGGGCGAGCAGAATTGCCAACAACTTGAGGCAGTTGATGTGCCAATGCAGTCGCGGGCCCGTCCACAAGCCGGCGGCTGCGTGCCTGTTGCAAACAGTGCCCCAACCCGTTTTGGAGGCGTCTGTCGTGACCATGATGTGCCTGGAGACCTGTTCTAGGGGAACACCTGCCCGTAGAAACGAGAGGTCTGTCTAAGGGCTGAAAAGATGGCAGCAGACCGGCGTGATGACCACGTGATGTGACCCGCGGCGCCATGCCCATCTCGGGACTCGAGTCTGAAGCCAATGCTGAAGCAGTCTCATATGCATCAACCCGAGCGGGGTGGCCACCGCTGAGGATGCCATATGCCCAAGGAGCCTCTGAAAGAGTTTCAGTGGAACTGCTGTTTTCTGTTTGAACACCTTCAAACAGGCCAGCACCGACTGAGCGTGCTCGTTCATGAGGCACGCTGTAAAAGAGACTGAGTCCAACTCCAAACCGAGAGGTGCTTGCTCTTTTCCCAGTTGACCCGAAGTCCTAGTCGGCTGAGGTGTGAGAGCACCAAGTCCCTGTGTGCACACAACATGTCCCGAGAGTGAACTAGGATTAGCCAGTCGTCGAGATAGTTGAGAAAGCGAATGCCCACTTCCCTTAACGGGGCAAGGGCTGCCTCTGCGACCTTTGTGAAGACGCGAGGAGACAAGGACAGGCTGAAAGGGACCGCTTTTTTTTGGTACGATGAAGTAGGAGCTGTAAAACCCCTTCTTCATCTCGGCCGGAGGGACAGGTTCTATCATGCCCTTCCGTAGGAGGATAGCAATCTCTGCGCGCAAGGTAGCAGCGTTTTCGTCCTTCACCAAGGTGAAGTGGATACCGCTGAACCTGGGCGGGCGCCTGCAGAACTGGATCGCGTAGCCGAGTCGGACGGTCCGGACCAGCCATCGCGACGGATTGGAAAGCGCAAGCCACGCATCCAAGTTCCGTGCAAGGGGGACCAAGGGGACAACGTTGTCGGACGTACCGGCAGGTGGGGCCTCGCAGCGGGGCAGAGCTCAAGGTGCCACACCATGTCGTGGCCGTGCTGAGTCCAGGGACATTGAAGCACATACCTGGCTCCATGTGACCACTCCCAGAACAGCCTGGGATGAGGGAGGTAGAGGCCTGTCCTCGTGACCCATGGAGACTGTCACATCGGGGGCAGATGTGTGCCACAGCTGGGCGCTCAGGGGCGGGAAGACCGCCGCTGAAGCGCCAATCCTGCAAGGAAAAACCCGTGGACGGTAGTTGTGATGACGACCGTGCACACTGGGTATGTGACCCAGGGAAGGAGGAAACCGCTCTTTTGCTGAACTGTTGGGTACCGCAGCCACTTGGGCATGCGGCGAAATCAAACAAAAAGGCAACAAAATATTCTCCACCTGGCCCTCCACTGGGGGATGGAGTGGTCTTCCTACCAGCTCCAGATGAGTGGGTTTCTTTGACCCTGGTTCGCCCGTCTCAGAGGCACTTTGACAACCTCCGTGGGTTCTTAGCGGCCGACTGTGAGACGGGTGGCGTCTGCTTCCTGCGGTGGGCTCCACGCCGGGGCCGGGCCGAAGGGGCAGTACAGTCACCGCAGGGGGATGTCCTTGGTGAAGAGCAGACGGGGTGCGGGATCTTGAGCCGCGCCGGGGCAGGATATGCCGGATAGCCTCCGTCTGCTGCTTCACCGTCGAGAACTGCTGGGCAAAGTCCTCGACGGTGTCGCCAAATAGGCCAGCCTGGGAAATGGGGGCAGCAAGGAACCGTGTCTTGTCGGCCTCACCCATCTCGACCAGGTTGAGCCAAAGGTGGCGCTCCTGGACCACTAATGTGGACATCGTCCGCCCGAGAGACCGCGCCATGACCTTCGTCGCTCGGAGAGCGAGTTCGGTCACCGAGCGCAGTTCCTGCATCAGATCTGGGGCAGAACTACCCTCGTGCAGTTCTTTTAACGCCTTGGCTTGGTGGACCTGCAGGACAGCCATGGCGTGCAGGGCAGAGGCGGCTTGTCCAGCAGTGCTGTAGGCTTTGGCCGTCACGGATGACGTGAACCTACAGGGCTTGGACAGGACCTTTGGGCATCCGCGCCATGTGGCGGTGCTCTGCGGGCATAGGTGCACCGTGAGCGCCTTATCCACCGGGGGAATCGCCGTATAGCCCCTGGCCGCCCCACCATCGAGGGTAGTGAGGGCAGGGGAACTGAGGAATCGGGACCGGGCAGTAAAAGGTGCCCCCCACGATTTCGTCAGCTCCTCGTGCACTTCCAGGAAGAAAGGCACTGGATCGGGGCGTGGCTGCTTTGAGCAGCGCTACGAGCCCAGGAACCAATCATCAAGCTGCGAGGGTTCAGGGGAGTGCGGAGGTTTCCACTCTAGCTCGACGCTCGCGGCCGCCCGGGAAAGCATGTCCGTCATCTCTGCATCAGCGTGTGACTGGGCAATGGTCCCCGAAGGGGGGAGCCCAGCTGAGGCTTCTGCATCAGCGTGTGACTGGGCAATGGTCCCCGAAGGGGGGAGCCCAGCTGAGGCTTCTGCATCCAGCTGGACAAGCCCACTCTCCGATGCTGCGCTCGAGAGCTCATCAGTTTTGCGGGCTCCGAACAAGAGGCCAGACTCGCCGTGAGACGAGCCGGCGGACTCATCTGGAAGCCCGATCGGGGCAGACGAGCGTGCTGGGGAATGGGAGGTCCGCGGGGATACCCGGCGGAGGTGATCCCATTGGGGTCCCCAAATCGCCCCCAGTGCTAGACGCGCTGGCCTCAAACCCGTAGGTAGAAGGACCGAGGCGGGGAGCCGCTGGGGTGGCTTGCTTTCTTACGAAAGCAAGCCGCGACTGTAACGTTGCCATGGTCATGTTCTCGCAGTGAGAAAATGAACCATCAATGAACTCTACCTCCGTGTGGGTCGCACCCAGACACGAAAGACAGTGATCATGACCATCTGAAGTTGAGAGGTAACGACCGCAACCAGGAATAACACACAATCAGAAAGGCATCTTTAAACAGACGCGTCTTCAAAAAGACGTTCCGTGTGTGCCGCTCTTTTAGAGAAATGTACTCTTTTAGAGAAAAAAAAAACTCTTTCAGAAAATATACTCTCTTTTTTCTGCCAAAGCGCCCAGGGGCGTTCTCTGCAGTGCACCAGTGCAGAGGAGGGAGAAGCCACTGAAATGTGCCATCAGATCCAGAAGAGGTGAATGAACGGTAGGAATTCAGTTCAATGAGCATGACCGTTCGGCTCTGAAGAGAAAATCTGAATGAGTGGTTGCATACCAGCTCCTTTTATACCCGTATGTCTGGGGGAATGGCATGCAAATACCACTCGCTAATTTTCATTGACCTTTTATCAAAGACCAGAGGTATCTCGGGCTCCCAAGAGTGACCCCTAGTGTCACTACATCGACACAATGTCGAGTGAGTGACAGATAGGGAACTGGCTTCATGGTACAGGCCTCAGGTCCCTCCCACTCTTAGCAAGACTTTCCTTATTCTGTGGTTGAACCGTGAATGCAATGCAGAGTTTCCAGCCTTGAAATCTTCCTATAAAACGTCTGTCAGTGCATGGTTTTAAATGAAAAAATCAAAACTGAAGATCACGCAAAAATGAAATTGCTGTCATCATTTACTCACCCTCAATATTGTTGGAAACCCTAAATAATTTTCTGTGTCCGTAGAACACTAAATAAGTTATTTAGCAGAATTCCAAGCTACACTTTGACATACAATGAAAGTGAATAGTACAATAGGAGGGCTGTCAAGCAAAAAGTACAATAAAAGTAGTCTATTCACTATATTCCAAATCTTTTAAAGTTGTGTGATAGGTTTATGTTGTATGGGAAATAGTTTGGACATCCTGCTATAAAAGACATCCTGCTATAAAAGACAGAGATGATAACAGAATAAAAATTTTTGGGTGAACTATAACTTTGCCTGATAAAATCTGTCAGTGCACAGTTTTAACAGATTATATCAAAAGCTTGTCAATATTTTTGCAAGGAAGTTTATAAAAGGAAACAATGTATCTGATCCCTTGAAGGTTACGTATTTATATAGGAATTATGAAGGAATGTTGTATTATAATGATAATGTATTAGCTTAATTCAAAGTGGAAAAACTCGTTTCAAGGTGAGATGAATACCTTAAGAATTATGTATCTTTTAGTTCAAGAAAATTCTTGATTATTATAAAATCACTGCACTACCTGGATACAATTCATGTAATTTAAATATGATAACTGGATTTTATTTTACTTTGAATAACACCTACATGAAGACATGTAAGCCTACTGTAAATACTTTTTAAAAATAGATATAACAAAAACACATCTCATTTGATTTGAGCAGAAATCACAGAAATATTTTTAAGTTCAGTGTGACAGAAAAAAAATAAAAAGCCCTAAAAACTCTATTCGAACCTGACAATAACAAAGGATGAAGGACCTAAACACTGCCAGAAGCAGCTCCTCAATATTTAAGGCTGTCGTCACTTGCGGTATTTCACATCGAGACAAAAAAAGCAAGAGATAGGGAGGGATTTTGAAAAGGAGGGGGCCATTAAGGAGAGGATATGAGCAAATAGGCAAGTGCATTTATCACTGTCATGTCACCTGTCGCCTGTGGGTTAACGCATCTTCTAACATTTAAACACAGCCATACCACAGCATATTTTCATATGAAAGAAAACAGCATTCAAATTAGAGGCACTTCCAGCACTAACACAGAGACATAATAGTATTATTATACTTGCGTGCTGTATCTGTTTTTGGGCCTGGATGGTATGCTTATAAACAGTCATTCCTACTTTTGAAAACACCCGCAAGTATTTTTTGTTATTTGGCAACTTTTTTGTCTAATAAAAATCTCATTTACTAACCATACATACATACATGCATACTTTTTTGGTCCATCAAGTTTGCTATATTTTGTTTCTAAATTTAGGATACAATTTAACATAACATTTTTATCCAACTTTCACCACACAGACTCCTGATGGAAAAAGTCATATATATACACACTGTGGTGACAAAAATAGCATCTCAGAATGCTGAACATTCGACAGCTTATACCAGACAGTCTTTTCCCGGTTTTTGAATATTCAGACGTTTTGCTGGACATTTTAGTCGGTGCGCGGCTGTGTTGTTTAAATGCGCGAGGAGACGCAGGCGAGGGAGACGAGCCGGTGCACTGGTCAAACTCCGTTGGCGTGGCTTTCGAACAGCCCTGCTGAGCATTCATCTTGCGAATCTCCGCTCTCTTCCTAACAAAACGGATGAACTACATCTCCTCACCCACACAAACAAGGACTTTTCAACCTCTGCTGCCTTGTGCTTCATAAAAACCTGGCTGAGTGAAGCCATTCCGGACAGCGCATTACATCTGCCGGGCTTTCAGCTGTTCAGAGTGGATCGCATTGCGGAGTTAACGGGGAAAACGAGAGGCGGTTACATCAATGAAAGTTGGTGTACAGATGTAACAACATTAAAGAGGATGTGCTGTCCTAATTTGGAAGCACTCTATTAACTGTAAGCATTTCTACTCGCTGTGGGAGTCTTCGTCGTTTATTCTGGTGAGTGTGTATTTTGCCCCAAACGTGTGTTTGAATGCGGCTCTGCAACAGCTGACTGATCAAATCACAGACACGGAACAACAATACCCGGTCTCAGTTATTATTATTCTTGGGGATTTTAACAAAGCAAATCTCACACGTGAACTGCCCAAATACAAACAGCACATTACATGCCCCACCAGAGACAAAAATATACTGGATCATTGGTACACAACAATAAAGGATGCATATCCCTAGAGCAGCTTTGGGATCTCTGATCACTGCCTGGTTCATCTTCTTCCAACCTACAGGCAGAAATTAAAATCAACCAAGCCAGCAGTAAGGACTGTAAAGAGATGGACCAATGAAGCAGAGCGGGAACTACAAGCCTGCGTCGACTGCATGGATTGGAGTGTTTTGAGGCTGCAGACACAGACCTGGACAAGCTCACATATACTGTTACATCATATATCAGTTTCTGTGAGGATATGTGCATTCCTACTAGGACTTATTTAAAGTTCAACAATGACAAAATGTGGTTTACAGCAGAGCTCGGGCAGCTTCGTCAGGCCAAAGAGGATGCTTACAGGGGTGGGGATAAAGTCTTGTACAATCAGGCCAGGAACACACTGAACAAGGAAATCAGAGTGGCTAAAAGAAGATGCTCTGAGAAGCAGAAAAACAAGTTTTCAGCTAACGACCCTGCATCAATGTGGAGTGGCATGAAACAACTCACAAATTACAGGACTCCTACCCCCAACCCTGTGGTGGACCAACAACTGGCTGACGACCTGATTGTGTTCTACTGTGGATTTGAAAGGCCCAATCTCACACCCCACACCCACTCTGACCTTCACTTCACACAAACACCAACACTTTCTGCAACCCCCCCCTCCTACTCAACCTGCATTTAAGATCTGTGAAGATGATGTGAGCCGCGGCTTTCGGAAATAAAAGACGAGGAAAGCTTCAGGCCCAGATGGCGTCTCACCAGCGTGTCTTCGATCCTGTGCTAACCAGCTGGCCCCCATCTTCTCACAGATCTTCAATAGATCACTGGAGCAGTGTGAAGTCCCATGCTGCTTCAAACGCTCAATCATTATTCCTGTCCCAAAGAAACCAAAAATCACAGGACTTAATGACTACAGACCTGTCGCCCTGATGTCTGTGGTCATGAAATCATTTGAGAGACTGGTGTTGGCCCACCTGAAGAACATCACTGGACCCTTTCTAGATCCACTTCAATTTGCTTAGAGCAAACAGGTCTGTGGATGATGCATTCAACATGGGATTGCATCATATCCTGCAACATCTGGACAGACCAGGGACATATGCAAGGATCCTTTTTGTGGACTTCAGTTCGGCTTTCAACACCATCATCCCAGCTATACTCCAGAATAATTTACACCAACTCTCTGTTCCCATGTCTATCTGTCAGTGGATTACCAGCTTTCTGACGAACAGGCAGCAGTTTGTGAGACAGGGGAAACTCACTTCCAGCACCTGTACAATCAGCACTGGTGCCTCCCAGGGATGTGTGCTCTCCCCACTACTCTTCTCACTCTACACCAATTACTGCATCGCCAAGGACCCCTCTGTCAAGCTCCTGAAGTTTGCAGACGACACTACTGTCATCGGCCTCATCCGAGATGAAGATGAGTCTGCATACAGAAGGGAGGTTGAACAGCTGGCTGTCTGGTGCAGTCAAAACAACCTTGAGCTGAACACGCTCAAAACGGTGGAGATGATTGTGGACTTTAGGAGGAACACCCCAACACTGACCCCCTCACCATTCTAAACAGCACTGTGGCAGCAGTGGAGTCATTCAGGTTCCTGGGCACTACCATCTCACAGGACCTGAAGTGGGAGACACACATTGACTCCATTGTGAGAAAGGCCCAGCAGAGTTTGTACTTCCTTCGCCAGCTGAGGAAGTTCAACCTGCCACAGGCGCTGCTGATACAGTTCCACTCAGCAGTCATTGAGTCTGTCCTCTACACTTTAATAACTGTCTGGTTTGGTTCAGCTACGAAATCAGACATCAGAAGACCACAAAGGACAGTTCGGACTGCTCAGAGGATTATTGGTTGCTCCCTAACGCCCCCCCCCCCCCCCAGTTTTTTCTCTCAGGCTATCCATCTCATGAACAGTTAAATTGCCCCATTGAGCAATAACTATGTGCAATACACAGCTTAGTCTTTTTATATTTATCCAACACATCCAACCTCTTCTGCCATTTCATTCCTCTGGGAAAAAAAACAAAAAAAACATTTGCACTGTACATAACAGATTTGTATTTGCACTGTACATAACAGATAACAGGTTTGTATTAGATTGCACTACGTATGTGTATGTGTGTATGTATGTATGTATGTGTGTGTCTGTGTATAACTATTTTTTATTTTTTATTATTATCTATGTCTTGCTACTGTTTTTGTATTGTTGTACACTGGAAGCTCCTGTCACCAAGACAAATTCCTTGTATGCGTAAGCATACTTGGCAGTAAAGCTGATTCTGATTCTGATAACCACATTGCCCATACAGCTGAAATTTTGCTTACTGCACCCTGGAGAAAACAGGTGGTACTTGAAGCTTGAATTGCTCAGATTGAACGAATATTCCTAATCACGGACCGGGGACATGATTACTTTTTTTTACGCGTTATTATTTATATAATTAATCGCACTGAATTAACGCATTAAATCGACAGCCCTAATACATATATATATATATATATGTACACAGTTGTGCTCAAAAGTTTGCATACCCTGGCAGAAATTGTGAAATTTTGGCATTGATTTTGAAAATATGACTGATCATGCAAAAATACTGTCTTTTATTTAAGGATAGTGATCATATGAAGCCATTTATTATCACATAGTTGTTTGGCTCCTTTTTAAATCATAATGATAACAGAAATCACCCAAATGGCCCTGATCAAAAGTTTACATACCCTTGAATGTTTGGCCTTGTTACAAACACACAAGGTGACACACACAGGTTTAAATGGCAATTAAAGGTTAATTTCCCACACCTGTGGCTTTTTAAATTGCAATTAGTGTCTGTGTTTAAATAGTCAATGAGTTTGTTAGCTCTCACGTGGATGCACTGAGCAGGCTAGATACTGAGCCATGGGGAGCAGAAAATAACTGTCAAAAGACCTGCGTAACAAGGTAATGGAACTTTATAAAGATGGAAAAGGATATAAAAAGATATCCAAAGCCTTGAAAATGCCAGTCAGTACTGTTCAATCACTTATTAAGAAGTGGAAAATTCGGGGATCTCTTGATACCAAGCCAAGGTCAGGTAGACCTAGAAAGATTTCAGCCACAACTGCCAGAAGAATTGTTCGGGATACAAAGAAAAACCCACAGTTAACCTCAGGAGAAATACAGGCTGCTCTGGAAAAAGACAGTGTGGTTGTTTCAAGGAGCACAATACGATGATATTTGAAAAAAATGAGCTGCATGGTCGAGTTGTCAGAAAAAAGCCTTTACTGCGCCAATGCCACAAAAAAGCCTGGTTACAATATGCCCGACAACACCTTGACACGCCTCACATCTTCTGGCACACTGTAATTTGGAGTGACGAAACCAAAATAGAGCTTTATGGTCACAACCATAAGCACTATGTTTGGAGAGGTGTCAACAAGGCCTATAGTGAAAAGAATACCATCCCCACTGTGAAGCATGGTGGTGGCTCACTGATGTTTTGGGGGTGTGTGAGCTCTAAAGGCACGGGTAATCTTGTGAAAATTGATGGCAAGATGAATGCAGCATGTTATCCAAAAATACTGGCAGACAATTTGCATTCTTCTGCATGAAAGCTGCGCATGGGACGCTCTTGGACTTCCCAGCACGACAATGACCCTAAGCACAAGGCCAAGTTGACCCTCCAGTGGTTACAGCAGAAAAAGTTGAAGGTTCTGGAGTGGCCATCACAGTCTCCTGACCTTAATATCATCGTGCCACTCTGGGGAGATATCAAACGTGCGGTTCATGTAAGACCACCAAAGACTTTGCATGACCTGGAGGCATTTTGCCAAGACGAATGGGCAGCTATACCACTGCAAGAATTTGGGGCCTCATAGACAACTATTACAAAAGACTGCATGCTGTCATTGATGCTAAAGGGGGCAATACACAGTATTAAGTGTGTGCATACTTTTGAACAGGGGTCATTTCATTTTTTTCTTTGTTGCCATGTTATGTTTTATGATTGTGCCATTCTGTTATAACCTACAGTTAAATATGAATCCCATAAGAAATAAAAGAAATGTTTTGCCTTCTCACTCATGTTTTCTTTAAAAATGGTCCATATATTACAAATTCTCCAAGGGTATGCAAACTTTTGAGCACAACTGTGTGTATATGTGTGTGTGTGTGTGTGTGTGTGTGTGTGTATGTATATATATATATATATATACACACACACACACACACACACACACACACACAGTACTGTGCAAAAGTTTTAGGCACTTGTGAAAAATGTTGCATAGTGAGGATGTCTTCAAAAATAATGAAATAAATAGTTTTCATTTATCACTTAATGTCATACAAAGTCCAGTAAACATTAAAAAAAAAAAAAAAAAAAAAGCTAAATCAATATTCGGTGTGACCACCTTTGCTTTTAAAACAGCACCAATTCTCCTAGGTACGCCTGGACACAGTTTTTCTTGGTTGTTGGCAGACAGGATGTTCCAAGCTTCTTAGAAGAACTGTGGCAAATTCTCCATCTATTTAGGCTGTCTCAACTGCTTCTGTCTCTTTATGTAATCACAGACTGACACGATGTTCAGTGGGGGGCTTTGTGGGGGCCATGACATCTGTTGCAGGGCTCCCTGTTCTTCTGTTCTAATCTTTTCTATTTGCAAAAGTAATGTTTTGGACTCTAACATTTATATTTCCTATTGACACACTAAAGCTGAAGATATAAATAACCATCTTAAGACAAATGCTTTTGTGAAACATCTTATGACTTTTGCACAGTACTGTGTGTGTGTGTGAGATATATATATATATATATATATACATACACACCACAGGTCTGTTGAATGCTTGATTCTGATTGGTTCATGGATGTTCTAAGGTGTGCAATTATTTTTCAAGTAAACGCACAGATATAAAGTAATTCCAGGTCTTGACCGCATAACGGTTCCATATTACTTTGCCAAATTCAGTTATTTCAAAGAGCCCTAGGCTACCACAACAAAATAACCAATTAAAACAAAGTCACTGGTTAAAGTAAACTGGTTAAGAACATCAAACAATGTCTAAAATATCCTACATTTATTTCAATTTCGGAAGTGTCCTCATGCTCCCTCATCTCCCCCACACTTTCACACACACACACACACACAAACACACACACTGAGACTCGAGTCGCGACTGACAAACAGAGCCGCACCCCCGCGACTTGATCAATACAACAGTTTCTATATTATCTGAAATATCTCTGGGAAACACCCTCGAGCTCCCCCTCTCTCACACACACTCGTGGACACACACACACATTATACGCGTAACACACACACTTAAGGCCCATACATACTCATGAGAGAAACACAGTCATCAGGTCAGCACACTCTTGCATCTCAGTGGGGATGAAAAAAAAAAAGTTATTAAGGTTTACAATGGCGATTTTGAAGCTATGTTACTTCTGATGAGAGCTGCAACAAATGAAGGTAATCCCAGTAGCGATCTCTCTCATTTTCTGAGTTTCTCTCTTTCGATCCCTCAAATACAAACACACACATGCACAAATGCACAACCTTATTACTCCAGTAAGTGCTCCAGTAAAGCAGTGCTATCCTCTGTTGTTAGTTCTAACGTGACATTTTTGAATTAGCAATGAAGGCTTGAGCTGTATTAAAGCAAGACTCTGAATCTGTGGCGAAAGAAAGTAGTTCCTCTCATAAGAGCATTTTAGGGATGAAAACCAGAAAATGTCTTGAGATAAAACCATGAACGATGTCTCAAGGTGTCGTAACTGTGGTATAAGCGGAATAATTGGGTAACAGTCACTCCGCTGCATGTCGTGACCACATTACCACCTCAGGTGTGCATTATATTTCAACAATTCAATGGTCCATCGTCAATTATTCCTTACATATACACTGGCGGCCAAAAGTTCGGAACAATTTACAGATTTTGCTCTTAAGGAAAGAAATTGGTCGTTTTATTCACCAAAGTGGCATTCAACTGATCACAATGTATAGTCAGGACATTAATAATGTGAAAAATTAATATTACAAATTGGAAAAAAAAAAAAAAAAAAAAAATGATCAGAACTTAAACTACTTCCAAGATTTCTCATCAAAAAATCCTCCACATGCAGCAATGACAGCTTTGCAGATCCTTGGCATTCTAGCTGTCAGTTTTTTCCAGATTCTCAGGTGACATTTCATCCCACGCTTCCTGTAGCACTTGCCATAGATGTGGCTGTCTTGTCGGGCACTTCTCACGCACCTTACAGTCTAGCTGATCCCACAAAAGCTCAATGGGGTTAAGATCCATAACACTCTTTTCCAATTATCTGTTGTCCAATGTCTGTGTTTCTTTGCCCACTCTAACATTTTCTTTTTGTTTTTCTGTTTCAAAGGTGGCTTTTTCTTTGCAATTCTTCCCATAAGGCCTGCACTCCTGAGTCTTATCTTTACTGTTGTACATGAAACTGGGATTGAGCGGGAAGAATTCAATGAAGCTGTCAGCTGAGGACATGTGAGGCATTCATTTCTCAAACTAGAGACTCTGATGTACTTATCCTCTTGTTTAGTTATACATCTGGCCTTCCACATCTCTTTCTGTCCTTGTTAGAGCCAATTGCCCTTTGTCTTTGAAGGCTGTAGTTTACACCTTTGTATGAAATCTTCAGGTTTTTTTTTTTTTTGGCAATTTCAAGTAGTGTATAGCCTTCATTCCTCAAAACAATGATTGACTGATGAGTTTCTAGAGAAAGCTGTTTCTTTTTTGCCATTTGTGACCAAATATTGACCTTAAGACATGCCAGTATATTGCATACTGTGGCAACTTAAAAACCAACACAAAGACAATGTTAAGCTTCATTTAATGAACCAAATAGCTTTCAGTTGTGTTTGATATACTGGCAAGTGATTTTCTAGTACCAAATTAGCAATTTATCATGATTACTCAAGGATAAGGAGTTGGAGTGATGGCTGCTGTAAATGGGGCCTGTCTAGATTTGATCAAAGGTGACTTTTTTCAAATAGTGATGGTGCTGTTTTTTACACCAGTAATGTCCTGACTATACTTTGTGATCAGCTGAATGCCGCTTTGGTGAATTAAAGTACCAATTTCCTTCCGAAACAGCAAAATTTGTACATTATTCCAAACTTTTGTCCGCCAGTGTGTGTGTGTGTATGTAGGTGTATGTATATATATATATATATATATATATATATATATACACACACACACACACACACAGTATATATATGTATGTATATACATGTATACTGTATATATTTAATACTGAATAACTACAAATAATAACCATAAGTGCCACAAGGCAATGCATCTCCAACTAAAAACACATTTTATTTTATTTCACAGTGACATTTGTACACTATATTGCCAAAAGTATTCGCTCTCCCATCCAAATAATTGAATTCAGGTGTTCCAATCGCTTCCATGGTCACAGGTGTATAAAATGAAGCACCTAGGCATGCAGACTGCTTCTACAAACATTTGTGAAAGAATGGGCCACTCTCAGGAGCTCAATGAATTCCAGCATGGTACTGTGATAGGATGCCACCTGTGCAACAAGTCCAGTCGTGAAATTTCCTCGCTACTAAATATTCCACAGTCAACTGTCAGTGGTATTATAACAAAGTGGAAGCGACTGGGAATGACAGCAACTCAGCCACGAAGTGATAGGCCACCTAAAATGACAGAGCGGGGTCAGCAGATGCTGAGGCGCATAGTGCGCAGAGGTCGCCAACTTTCTGCAGAGTCAATCGCTACAGACCTCCAAAGTTCATGTGGCCTTCAGATTAGCTCAAGAACAGTGCGTAGAGAGCTTCATGGAATGGGTTTCCATGGCCGAGCAGCTGCATCCAAGCCATACATCACCAAGTGCAATGCAAAGCGTCGGATGCAGTGGTGTAAAGCACACCGCCACTGGACTCTAGAGCAGTGGAGACGCATTCTCTGGATTGACGAATCACGCTTCTCCATCTGGCAATCTGATGGACGAGTCTGGGTTTGGCGGTTGCAAGGAGAATGGTACATGTCTGACTGCATTGTGCCAACTATGAAGTTTGGTGGAGGGGGGATTATGGTGTGGGGTTGTTTTTCAGGAGCTGGGCTTGGCCCCTTAGTTCCAGTGAAAGGAACTCTGAATGCTTCAGCATACCAATAGATTTTGGACAATTTCATGCTCCCAACTTTGTGGGAACAGTTTGGGGATGGCCCCTTCCTGTTCCAACATGACTGCGCACCAGTGCACAAAGCAAGGTCCATAAAGACATGGATGAGCGAGTTTGGTGTGGAAGAACTTGACTGGCCTGCACAGAGTCCTGACCTCAACCTGAAAGAGCACCTTTGGGATGAATTAGAGCGAAGACTGCGAGCCAGGCCTTCTCGTCCAACATCAGTGTCTGACCTCACAAATGCGCTTCTGGAAGAATGGTCAAAAATTCCCATAAACACACTCCTAAACCTTGTGGAAAGCCTTCCCAGAAGAGTTGAAGCTGTTATAGCTGCAAAGGGTGGGCCGACGTCATATTAAACCCTATGGATTAAGAATGGGATGTCACTTAAGTTCATATGCATCTAAAGGCAGATGAGCGAATACTTTTGGCAATATAGTGTATGTTCAGTTAGTGCCTGGCAACAATAGCTTATTTCATCACACACAAATGCACCAACCTTTAGTTGATGGAGTGACCAGAAGAGGGTAAAACACAGAAAAACAGAGGGATGAATGAAGATGTGTAATAAACTGAGCGAGTGATTCAGTAGCTAGAAGGACAAGTGTTGGTGTCATTGTGTAGGCAGATAAACTCATGCACTAACACTGTTCATATATACAGAGCTGACTTCTGCTCTGTGCTTTTAAGCAGTGCACTGAAGTGCTGACCCATGGTACACCAGAGTTACATATGCCTACTTTACACTCAGACTGACGTCACCATTCAATGAACCATCAGAAATCATATTTAGTGTTTGTGTAGAAGCATAAATCACTGAATTTCATCACTGTGAACACCTAGATGCATTTGAATACAAAAAGCATTATTTTTGACTCGTGAAAACTCCACTCCTACATTTTAGAGAAGTGCACTGTCTGAGGCTGTTTTAAACTCTAAACCATGCATCTGAAATGGCAAGGCTTGTGGTGTGCTCCAGGTCAGCAGTGGCGAGTACCTACCGACAGTGGTCTGAGGGGGGATAAACCACAAACCAGTGACAGGGTGTTGGGCACCAAAGGCTCAGCAATGCGCGAGGGCAACGAAGGCTATCTCGTCTAGTCCGAACCAAAAATTTTAATGATGGTTACGGGAGGAATGTCTCACAACACACAGTGCATTGCACCCTGCTGCGTATGGAGCTGTGTAGCCACAGATCGATCAGAGTGCCCATGATGACTCCTGTCCACCTTTGAAAGCACCTACAATAAGCACGCAAGCGTCAGAATTGGTCCTTGGAGCAGTAGAAAAGGTCAACTGGTCCTATGAGTCCTGTTTTCTTTTACATCACATGCACTGTTGTTTACATGTGCGCTGTTTACCTGGGGAAGTGATCGTACCAGGATGCACTGTGGGAAGACAACAAGCCAGTGGAGGGAGTGTGATGCCCTGGGCAATGTTCTGCTGGGTAACCCTGGGTGTGGCCATTCATGTGGACATCAATTTGACACGTGCCAACTACCTAAACATCGTTGCAGGCCATGTACACCCCTTCATGGAAATGGTATTCCCTGATGGCAGTGGCCTCTTTCAGCAGGATAATGCACCCTGCCACACTGCACACATTGTTCAGGAATGGTTTGAGGAACATGATGAAGAGTTCAAAGTGTTGACCTGGCCTCCAAATACCCCAGATCTCAATCCGATTGAGCATTTGTGGGAAGTGCTGGCCCAACAAGTCCGATCCACGGTGGCTCCACCTCACAACTTACAGGACTTGAAGGATCTGCTGCTAATGTCTAGGTGCGAGATAGCACAGGACACCTTCAAGAGTCTTGTAGAGTCCATGCCTTTGTGGGTCGGTGCTGTTTTGGCGGCACGCGGAGGACCAACAGCATTTAGGTAGGTGGTCATAATGTTTTCGCTCATCAGTGTATATAATGAAAGTGAATGTTGACTGAGGCTGTCAGCTCCTCACATTCTCTCATAAAACATCATCTTTTGCATTCCGCAGAAGAAATAAAGTCAAAAGGTTTGGAACAACATAAGGGTGAGTGGATAATGGCATAATTTTTATTTTTGGGTGAACTATCTCCTTTAAGAGAACTCTTCTTATGTAAAATCAATGTTTATATGTAATTTGCATATTTCATTAATAATTTCACTAAGTATGAGGTCAGGATACATTAGCCTATGAACGCATTAATGGTGGTGTGTATCAAAGGAGAAGCAATTAAAGATGTGCTGAGAATATAAAATAAAGTAGAAACCACACACACACAGAGAGGGAGAGAGAGAGAGGGAGAGAAATTAAAACAAATTCAATAAAATCCTCTCCATACACATAGTGGGTCTTTAGGTTTAGACTTGAATTCAATGAAAAAGACACAGTCAAAAACACCTGGGGACACTTCAATAATGGTTTAATGTGTCTTGGACTCTCAATAATGCCACTAATTTCCTCCAGAGAACAACAGACTGTAGTTCCATCAGGAGAATTAATCAGCAGCAACACTTCTGTGGTTAAAGACACGAGTGCCAGCAGGTGACTTTATTATGCTTTACCAGAATATTTTTTTTATTCTAAGTCCCTAAGAGCAAGGCTTTCCAGAATACACATCCAATGTACTTGTGTGCCTAGTACCTGGTAAAGAGACTACTATAACAGTTTACTGTTATAATTTGTTTTTTTTTTTATTATTTATTTATTTATTTTTTTTTACAGTTTTTCATAGTATTTTACAGTAGATAACATGGGCAATCATTTTATTTACCAACCAGAGAATCTAATTACAGAGAAAAATGTATGAATTTTGCTATGTTCTACACAAAATAAAACTAAGCAATCAAAATATACATATGCAATTGGACTTTACATTAAAATGTGTATACAATGCCACCAGCAGCACATAGAGATGATTTTGATCCTAGTGGAATATCTCCATATAAAATACACTGAATTAATTTGGAATTATCTAATCAAGATCATTAGAGTGCTAAACAACTCAAGACACCCCACTTCATGAACATTCCTTTGTAGAGGGGTTAAGATTGTCACAGTAATCACTTTCATTTGCGTTGAGTTTCATCTGAGCCCATCGCTTTGAATTTCTCTTATTGAACAGCTATTTGTCTAGCTCATGTACTATTGATGCCTTTTTAACAAGCTCCTCCCAGTACGAAAGAACATAATAACGTTTCCCTACGACCCATGCAAGTGTTCCCAATAAACAACAGTCCATATTATTTCATCACAGCAGATGTTTTTTTTTCCCTTTTTTCATGCCCTTCTTTTTCCACTCGAATGGCTTATTTTAATGCTGCTTTCAATCTGTGAAACAATGCAAAGCTTTTACTCAAAAAGCCAGAGGAACATGCAAGGCACATTAGGGCGACAACATAAATCCGAATTGCAAATTGCAGTCGTGCTCGACAGTTGCAATGACAAATACTGTAATACTCTCTGTGGCACTTTCAATTGATCTGATGAATTGAGCTTTATGTTTTCCCTCTTTCTCAGACAAGGAAAATAGTTGCAGGTTACTTAGTGAGAGAAGGGAGGAATAAAACATACTGTTAGAATCCATAAAGTTCAACGTTCAGCACTATAATGAGTATATATATATATATATATGTCAGAACAGTTAGAACTCTTGTAGAGCTTCCATAAAAGTTAGTGGATAATTTGAATTTGCATAAAATATGATTTTGTCAGATTTAATTCTTGATCATGACTGAACATGATTGCTACACAGGGAGTTGAGGGCAAACCAAAGCTAACCAGACTGTTCCAAAGCCACATTATGTATTTTTTTATTTTTTCTGTGGAACAAAAAGGATTAATTTAATGAATGTCTCATTGGCTGAATTCAATACAATGGTCGTACATAGTGACTTGCTTTAACACTTAATGAAGTAATGCCCAAAAGCATCATGAAAGTAGTCCATGAAACTGGGGTATCATATACCAAGTCTTTTAAAGGCAAACGATCACTTTGTATAATGAACAGACCATTATTTAAGTCATTATTCACTTTCAAATCAAATCAAATAATTTATAAAGTATGCAAACCAAAAGTTTGGACACGAGACACGCAAGAACCTATAAGGTTTGATGATATGCAATACATATTGGATTTCAGCTCTGTTTACAGACTCATTTTTTTTTTTTCTGAGTGTGAAAAACTACTTAAATAGCGGTCTGTTCATCATACAAAGTGATTGTTAAAACTGAATAAGATGCATGGACTACTTTTGACACTTTTGGATGCTTTATTTTGCATTAAATTGAGTCACTATGTACTGCCATTTTATTGAATCCTGTCAACGGGACATTTATTAAAATATTTCCTTTTGTGTTTCATAAAATAAAAAAAAATCACATGGGTTTGGAGCGATATAAGTGTGAGTAAATTATAAGAAGAGAAAATACTGGGGCCTGGGTAGCTCAGCGAGTATTGATGCTGACTACCACCCCTGGAGTCGCGAGTTCGAAACCAGGGCATGCTGAGTGACTCCAGCCAGGTCTCCTAAGCAAACAAATTGGCCCGATTGCTAGGGAGGGTAGAGTCACATGGGGTAACCTCCTCATAGCCACGATTAGGGGTTCTTGCTCTCAATGGGGCGTGTGGTAAATTGTGCATGGATCGCGGAGCGTAGCATAAGCCTCCCATGCTGTGAGTCTCCGCGGTGTCATGCACAGCGAGCCACGTGATAAGATGCGTGGATTGACTGTCTCAGAAGCGGAGGCAACTGAGACTTGTCCTCCGCCACCCGGATTGAGGTGAGCAACCGCGCCACCATGAGGACCTACTAAGTAGTGGGAATTGGGCATTCCAAATTGGGAGAAAAAGGGGAGAAAATAAAAAAAAAAAGAAGAGAAAATACTAAAATTGTCATTTTTGGGTGAACTATTCCTTTAAGAAATATCACTCGGGTACACAAGTGCTGTTGAACTCAATATAAGCACAGCTGTGATTTAGGTAATTACAGGTGTGATTAATTCAACAGTTCTATAAAAAAACAGTTAATATCAAGCAACTAACATTTATTTGGTCAATTTTTGCTAATGAAAATAGCACCAAACAAAGACAAAACAGGATCAACCACTGCGTATTGCAGAGCAACGCAAAGACTGACAGCCTGTCTGGAAAACTATGAAAAAACAAGTGGAGTTATACAAATAATTTTACTATTTGCTGCGTAGTAAAAGCCATTATGGATGTTTTTATCCTCTCTCCGATGAAAAATCCATTTCCCTTTCTCCTGGGAAATATGCATGAGATTTCTCTTTTCAGCCTCACGTACACTGAAATTAACATTGCACGCAATACAGTTTGGGATTCAGAACAAGTCCTGTTGTTTAAACTTTAAAAAAAATCACACTTAATTGCTTTAATGGCACACCGAGCATTAGCAATCCAAATTCTCCTGATGATGGATCATTCAATTTAAATTTCTAATTGAAAAAAGACATATTCTCCATTCTGGTGACGTAGTTACCTAATAGTTTTGATGTAGTAACCTTTAAAAATAATTCTGTTCATTTTTTTTCTCAATGTTTTTAAGGCTTCACTGTTAAAGGTCAAAAGAATGAGTCAGTGATGGAGATGTATGAAAAGTCAACAAAGCAGAAAAAGAGGAAAAGAGAGTGAGAGAAAGAGATCTTATAGTAGGTGAAAGAGGTTGGGGGGTTGGAGAACAAGTGGGGTATTAATTATACATTACTGCTTAAAGGTGCTGTATAATATTTTAGCCATTCTGGAACAAGCTGTTGAATTAGCCACACCCCTCTTTCCAAAACCCCACACTCCAAAGACGCGCACACACACAAACACACTTGAGACCATTGTGTTTGAGCAGATGGGGGGCTTGTGCCCTGTGAACAAGCACAATGTGCACAACAGGCAGAAAGTCTTCTGACTGGCTAAACAAATGATCTGCCCAAGGACGTCTTTTCTGCTGCTGATGGCTGTTATAGAGCTGTTCAGCTTGTAGTCCAAAAACCCAGAAGAGAATTCGCCATGGGTTCCATCTGGATTTTCCTACAGGTTTTTATAATGAGGTTTTTGAACTTATAAGTAAGAAAAGGTCTGTAGGAAACATCACTTGATGATATGTGGACATTTTGTTCTACAACATAAATTACAGTCATGACTCAAACATGAATTTTTAAGACATATTGAATTACATAAGAAAGGAAGATGATTTCCAGGGATGGTGGCTGGTGGTGTGTTGCATAAGCTTTTGCTTTACGCAGATTATATTTTATTATTTGTCTCCGACCCTACTAGATCTATGCCTTGCCTCCACAGAATTATTAATTCCTAAAAGGAGGGGGGCTTGAAACAGTCTTTCACAGTTTAAAACAGTCTTACACAGCTAAAACAGTCTGACATAGTTCGAACTGTTCTTACAATACACCACTAATACATCCAACCACTATAGGAAATATCAATCTGTTTTCCTCATAGATAAAGCACCCAACATTCCTTTAAGGTACCTGAAAACCCTAGCTACCCTACACTAAGTTCATAAAGTACACACAAATACTCAACACTGGTTATGTTAACCTACCACACATTATGATAGGAAACACTCAGATTCCACTTCAGTAGGAAATTGCTAAAGCTAATCCAATTAGCCAGCAAGAAAGTCAATGGTACTATATCAGGATTGACTCCATATGCTTTTCGTTCACAAGCCACCATGAATTCATAGAGCGTTCAGAAAGCCTCCTGCGGATAAGACATTTATCAGTGATATGCCATGACAGTGTGTACAAGAAACAGTCCCAACTAAATTGAAGGAACTTACCGCGTTATGCTACACCATTGAACCATGTGGATCAATCCCCATAAGAACGCAATCCTTCATTTTAATGACTTCGCCTTTCAGTACTTCCGAGTGAAGAGTGTCAAACTAAGCTCAATCCTTCTGGTTTAAATGGGTACTCCTTCACCCTTGGTTCTCAATCACGACAGAAACAAGGTGGAAGGAATTCACCTAGCTAAACTGACTCTAATCGATTCAATTTAACAAACAATCACTCGTATTCACAACGATTCACCCCAATCAAATCGAAATTACCCTTTACTAGTTTCCGAACCACTAAGGATGATTAATGATGACTCTAAAACCCAAATAATCGTAAACAAGTCCAAATAGCACCAAAACATCTCAAGATTCATACGAACGCTAGAACACCTAATGAATAAGTTCATTACTCTGCACCAATGCTTTAGTTTTGATGGAGGTGTTGTCTTGTTGTTTGTTTGTGTTTGTCTTATTCTTCGGCCTGTTTTCCAGTGATCACAGATGATTGTCTCCACTTCAACCTTCAGCGATCGAAGGGGGGATTATGTAGTGACTGAAGGCAGGAAATTCCTCAAAGCCATAAAACTAAGAGACTACCAAAATGGCACCCTAAAGTCTGGCATGGCCCAGCTAAATGAGAAGTTTGTTACATCTGCCTAAAATATAACTCTCATAAAACAAGGGAGAGGGTCCAGGAAAACCCACCTGTTTAACCCAAAATTCCTCAACATCATAAATGAAAGACTCTGCTCTGCTGGTGCCAAGGAGCCTGAGATGACCCACATCTGGCCAATAAAATGAACAAAGGAGACTTGTCCAGACAGCACATACACGAAAACACTCATGTTAATAATTATTCACATGAATTGAAGACTACTTTTCTGAAGAAACCCCCCATGCCATGAAATCTAAGACACACTCCTTTTGTCCTTCGATATAAACAATTTGCTACACTTAAATTAGGCCAATAAGGGAGCATGAGGCATTTCCTGTGTCACATGCTAAAACTCTGTATAAGACAAGAGAGAGCTTGAAAACTGTCTTACTGTCTTTGAAAGGATCCCTTTGAACTCTTATCAAATCCAGGCAAAACTAACTTTTCTTGGGTTTTAACAATGCAAATACATGTATTATGGGCTATAACGCTATCAGAAGACTTCATTGTATTGTTTCAACACATCTATTTTTGATAGTAAAATTTTATCTTACACAAATAATTGTAGCTTTAAGTAACCTTTAAAATATGTGTAGTGATTTGTTTATTATTAACAATTTGTATTTATTCCATTCACAAATTAAATAAACATAACATAAAATATGTAATCAACTTATATAAATTAAATCCCTCCCCCAAAACATAATTATTTAGAACATAAAAAAAAACATTAAAAAAAACATACTTTCAAAAAACAATAAGAATGCACACACACACATTTAAAACTACAAATCCCTCTCCACTGACCCTCAGAGAACCCTCCAAAAAGGCCAAATATCTTCCCAACTTCCTATTAAACAAATCCCATTTTCCCAGCCTTCTATATGTCACCTCCTCGAATGCCGCCACCCCGCCCATCTCTGTGCACCACTCCAGAAATTAGGGTGCTCCAGCCGACTTCCATCCCCTTAGAATGATCCATCTGCTGATCATAACTCCGGCTAGGACCCAACTTTTTATACATCTATCCCTTATATTAATGACCGCCCCATCACCTAAAATACAGAGTCTGGAGCAAAATAAAAATTGAGTGTCCAATACATACACATAAAACTCAAAATTCTTGGATCTTAACACACCACCAAAAAACATGGGTTGTGTTCACATCTTCTAATTGGCATCGCCAGCAGGTGGGTGTGTCTTTAAGACCAAGCCTATACAATCTAGAGGGGGTCCAACAGAATCGATGTAAAATCTTAAATTGCATAAGGCACACCCTTGCATCTCTAGATGTAGACTTGACATTTTTTAGAATCCTAGCCCACACTCCCTCCTCCAATACCAAGTTTAAATCTTTCTCCCATAATCTCTTGAGAGAAGTTGAAGCTCTGTCCCCCAGACTCCGTCCCCAAGACTTAGCAGGGAGTAATACACTGATGCCTCATGACCTTTTCCAAAAGCAGTAATCACCACTCCCAGAGTATCTGCCACTTTAGGGGGGTGTATGCTACTCCCAAAAATAGTACAGATCAGGTGCAGCTGTAAATACCTAAAGAACGGAGATCTGGGAATCCCAAAATGTTGAACCATATTTTCAAAGGATCTCAACACTCTACTCTCATATAGGTCAATGAGCGCATTAACCTCCCTCACAATCCACTCTGACCAGCAGAAAGGGGACTTATTAATACATAATTTTGTGTTTAGCCATATGCTCGTGCAAATGCGCGATAACGGGGTTTAACTTAACTTCTCCTGTTAGTTTAACAGAAAGGCTTTGCAATGGCGAAATAGGGGCAAGAAACTTCCTGTTCAACACAAAACCATGGAGGGGCTCTCAGGTGGAAATGACCAATAAGCCAAATATCTGAGACTGAATGCATAATAATAAAACAAAATCTTGCGTAGGCCTAGCCCACCTTTGTCGATGTAGTTTATTGAAATGTAATCTGGGATGTTTACCATTCCAAATGAAGGACTTTGCTATGCTATCAAATTGCTTGAAATAAGACAGGGGGACATCTATAGGGAGAGATTGTAGCAGGTAGTTGAATTTTAGAATACAATTCATTTTAACAACATTACCCTTCCCAATCATAGATAAATGCAAAGAAGCCCACCTGCCCACATCACTCGAAAACCTTTTTATTAAAGGGTCAAAATTAACTAAATCACACAAATTTGCTGGAAATAAAATACCCAAATACTTAATGCCCTGTTTGGGCCACTGGAAGGCACATGGCTGAAAAGCCATTACCGGGCAGTATGCTGTCAGAGCCAAAGCTTCGAATTTAGACCAATTCATTCTGTATCCTGAGAGCTTAGACAAGGAATTAATAATTCTGTGGAGGCAAGGCATAGATCTAGTAGGGTCGGAGACAAATAATAAAATACAATCTGCGTAAAGCAAAAGCTTATGCAACACACCACCAGCCACCATCCCTGGAAATCATCTTCCTTTCTTATCGTGGCTTCTAATGGTTCCAGGGCAAGACAGAACAATAAGGGGGAAAGAGGGCAACCATGCCGGGTGCCCCTATCCAGAGTAAAATAATCTGAAAATAATCCATTCGTTTGAACCACCGCTACCGGGTGTCTATAAATTAACTTAATCCACCCAATAACAGTATTCCCGAACCTGTACTTTTCCAAAATCTTAAAAAGACAATCCCATTCTACCATATAAAATGCCTTTTCGGCATCAAGTGAGATGGCAGTGACAAGAGTCTGATCATTCGCCACTGGCCACATGATATTGATGAAACGCCTAATGTTATCAGAAGAGCTGCGGCCCCGAATAAAACCCACCTGATCTATATGTATATGAGTTGTCATAACTTTATTTAATCGGTTAGCCAAAATTTTTGACAATATTTTAACTTCTGGCTGGATCAGGGAAATTGGACGGTAACTCTTATACTCGCTTGGATCTTTGTCCTTTTTAATAATCAGACTGAACCGGGCTTGTGTCATGGTTGGTGGAAGCTTTCCATTCTTTAATGATTCCGTATAAACTTCTAGCAAAAGTGGAGTCAGTTCTGTAGCATAAGATCTAAAAAAATTCAGTGGGAAAGCCATCTGGCCCCGGAGCCTTGCCTGTAGGCAAGGCCTTAATTACCTCGCCAAGCTCTTCCAAGGTTATCTCAGAATCAAGAGAATTGTTTTGCTCAATCGTCAGTTTAGGAAGTTATAATGGTTCCACAAAGTTTCTAATATCCTCTTCAGTAAATGAAGATGTGGAGCTATAGAGATCAAGATAGAATTCTTTAAAATAATTATTAATATCAATGGCTGAGGTAAATATTTCACCAACAGCAGATTTCACTGAGGGAATGGTAGAAAAAGACTCTCTCTGTTTTATATATCTAGCCAGAAGCTTCTCCGCTTTGTCCCCCGAATTCAAAGTATGACTGTCTTGCCCTGAATAGACAAAACTCCACATTTATAATCTTTACTCTAAGACATTTGAATTGTAGATGTTTACTTATCAGTGTAATGACTCCCCTGATCTTACTCGAGCCAGCACTATAAAAAAATGCCCACCCCATATCTTTCCAAATTTATCCGCTTCCTGCGGAGAAAGGTGCATTTCTTGAAGAAACACTATATCATATTTCTTACGCTTAAGAAGAGAAATAACCTTTCTTCTTTTTATGGGGTGCCCTAACCCATTCACATTCCACGTGGAGAGAGACAATCCACTCATATTAACATTTGACATTTTGACATACAAGAAAAAAATAGGTTGTGTGTCAAAAACAAGATTATAAAATCACATTCCAACATTGGTGCGACCATTAAAACCCGAACATCCCCCGGAACAAAATAAACAGAAAAAGAAAAACATGCGCATTAACCCCGTGCACGACAGCGCCAACTGGTGTCCATCCCTCCAAACTCAAACAGTCTATGTATGCCTACGAGGACCCCTGTGACAACGTTGCCATCGGATTGCTCAAGTCCGGTGTTTCTACACAAATTGTGTGAGACAGAATTACACAGCAAAATATAATCTATAAAACAAACTCCAGCCAATAGGTGGAACTCACTCAAAGGGTGTGTAGATTCATCCACAAAACTGTCCTGAATGTGTGCCACTCTGCAAAATAACTCCAGCCGCTAGGCTGAACCAGAAAAACAAAACAAAATAAAAAACACTCCGTTTCCTCAAACAGTCAAGTGAATGATCAGTGAGCCGGTCCACTCGGCTGCAACGCGAGTACCACAAAATTACTTACTCACTCCATTGACTTTATGAAGAATATTTGCTCTGGGCATGTGAATGATTTACAGCTCTCCTTAGCATCTATTCTCAATTTGGCCGGGAATGTTAGTGCAAAAGCAACCTTCTGTTGATGTAAACGTTTCTTGCATTCCTTGAATCGATCACGTTTCTCTCGTCGAATTCGCAAAGTCTAGGAACAAGAAAATGCTGTGGTTTTTCCAAGAAAGCCTTCCTTTACTCCTCGCCTTGCTTAACACGATTATCTGGATGACTCCAGATAATCTATCCGTTTCTCGACATCCCCCACACTTGTAACCATCTCAGAGAACTTTGCCATCATGGCAGTGATCGATCGACTTATCACAGCAAGATCCTCCAAGTCAGCAACGACCCTCGTCAGCACTGCCGACATGCCCAGTATCTCTTGCTGCATTTCCCGCATCTCTCCGACCAAATCGACTCCCTGGCTCGTGGCCCACTCGTGGGTATCAGCTTGAGCACATAAGTGTCTTTTAATGTCTCCAGAGCCCAAGGATTTTGAATTCTTTGACATATTGTCCTCCTCAAACAGTTATGGAACAGAGTGTATTGAATCTCACCGGTTTATATCATTAAAAGTGTTAAAACTAGCAAAGTGCGCAGAGCTCGCCATTCACACGTCCGATCCTCGCATGGCGTCATGTGACTCTGCCATGTGTAGTGATTTGTAATCACTTATAACTGACAAATTGATAGATATAATTGACATATTACTAGAATGGTAACCATTCATGATTACTATCGTTGAGATTCTTTTGGCATTTCAGGAATGTTTATGTTAATTAATTTTTGATCAATTCAGTTGTTCCCGAGATATATAAAATGTATGATTAAAACATGTACTTTTTGAGCAGGAAACGGGAGTCTTCACAGACAAAGGCTCATCAATCACCTTCAGAAGGAGGGTCAGAAATGACCATGTGACCCCGCAGAAGACATTTCTGACTGGCTCAGGACACCTCTGGGATGTGACCAATCTCAACAGTACAAAAGCCTTCTCGCCTCTCTTCAGCTTTCTCTCTCTCTCTCTTCAGCTCTTCTTGCTCTTCAGCTCTCTTCATCCTCCGTGCTCTTGTCCTTGTGGCTTGTAGCCTTCTCTGGCGCCCCTCGAGTCCCGTACAATGTAGAGTCCAAGAAAGCTCGGAACGCAAAGTTCCGAGGAAACTCTTCACACTCTCTGCTCTATGACTCAGACACGTGACTTGAGTCACGAGTCTTCCTGGTGGAAGGGCCTTGCTTCAAAGCCCACTTCATCATTCCAGCAACAACCCGATATCCACAATCTTAACAGAGGCCCAAAACATCGACGGAACAACCAGAACTGTCTACAAAGAGCCAAAGAATCAAGCAACGCAAGGAAACGCAAGTACATCTCCAGACTTTGCTGAAAGTACTGGTGTCTCTCTAATATAATTCGAGTTACCCAACTGCAAGTCCAGTTAGACTGAATTAAGTACCAGTGGTTCTCAAGGCATTGTCTACAGACTCCATGAAGTTCAATTTTATCTGTACTGATCATTTACTTTCTGTACAACTCACTTACCAACCTGTTTATGTTCTTCTATTTGTAATAGTTAGTTTTATGTTGTAGATTAGCAATAAAGTCTTGTTTATATTCAAAGATGAATTGACTGTGGTATATTTTGATAAATATTCTCATCACTGGATTTTTATAAGATCTGTGCTCTGAAGCTCGAACCATATCTAAACATATGTGATATTATTTTCAATAAGCCACGTGAATATTATTACTCCAATAAGTGAATTAATCATAATTCCCTTATTAAAGCTAATTCCTTACAATAGAAATTGTGAGTGGATACAACGAGCCGTTGTATTACATTTTAATGGTGGATCATTTTATATAGACAAATAATCAAATTATTTGTCATTTATCCTTCTTATAATGGTGGTCGAACACAGCTAATTCCATTATAAAATTCCTTACATATTATGGTGAAGGTACGTGGACACTTTAATCCATACCATGTGCATTTATATTACCAAAATTCCTACATGGCTGAACAGCTCTATTTCATGGTGCCTATTTCAGTGATATCTGACGGGTAAAAGAACCGTTTTCTGGCATTTAATAAAACAATTACTTATAGCACCTTTATGGAGGGAGTTCAGCAAAATTCACAAAGAACCCATTCATTTTCTATTTTTAATGATGCCAGTGAGCGTGTAACAAGGTTAGTAGTTCAGGGAAGAAGCCGGGAACCAGTGAATGTTCAAACATACTTTAATTATAAAATAAACACAAAACGAAAGCGGCACGACGCCCCTCATGGACAACTGCCACACAAACATAAACAAAACACAACGTAAATAGCCCAGGCCTGGTCCTCTCTCATCCTTCACTGTCGTCCCTCCTCCTTTTATCCTCCCGGTGCTCCTCCGTGAGACACGAGGCCGGTGCGGCGTGCAGGTGATGCTCATTAGCAATCGCGCCAGCGGCCTCACTCCATTCCCACGGCTTTTGGCCCCGCCCTGCTTGCCACAGGACGTAAAAAAATAAAATAAAAATAGAAACACTATCCCTATAACACTATATAGCAAAAAAGCCATTAAAAAAACTTGTATCGCATACACAGTTGAGTCCTTGCAACAACTGTGTGGATGTGCGTGTGCATGTTAAATAGCCCCAGAAAAGGTCAGGGTATTTTTTTTTTTGACATTTCTTGCATCATCAGTTTTATACTACTGGTGAGATCGTGCCAACGACTGAAGCGCTTGCTAAGAGTGCTGAGTTCTTCCCAAAGAATTTTGTAATAAAAAAACAAAAACACATTAAAAAGGAAAGGTTCTGTATTTGTTAAAGGACATAATTGGATTCACTCTGGTTTAAATACGCAGTAAGCAGCCGGAGCATCTATGAGTCTGGATGGTTTGAATGCTTTGTTGGTGTGGGAGCAACCTTTCATTACCCCTTCACTGTCATCAAGCATTATGTCTCCACATACTAATGTGTTGGCGACGAGCTGACCCCACAGTAGCTCAGTGTTGGCATTGCTATGGCCTCAGTACCCCCTTAGGCCTGTCACTCTTTCCAATGAGACCTAGCCTGGTTTTAAGATAAGTCTGTTTTAGAAGACACTGGTTGGGTGCTTAATCAATGTTGTTGGCGGATTTAATGTGTTTACAGACAACTTTAGATGTCTTGGGATGCCGATCCCAATGTTTACAAGGTCATGTCATGCCCAGATCCACCCCTGGCCCACCATTAACACCACACCTGTGCCCCTTTAGCTATTGCAGAGTCTCATCCAAAGCAAGCCTTATATAACCAGTGCCTGTTTTGCACAGCCAACATCCCTCTTATTTGCGTACACCATGGATTCCTATTCTGTTCAAAGTCATTATAATCATATTTTATTAAACAAAAAAATCAGTCAGTATTTTTATTAATACTATGCAGCTGGCTCACTTCTGTTCAAACTAAAATATTTGTATATATGCATTCATGTATGTATGTATGTATGCTTTGTGTAAATTTGTTTAAATATGTGTCAGCCTTAGGAGGTGGTCATCCCCAGATGAGTCTTGATTCCTTCAAAGGTTTCCAACTGTTCTGGAACTTCTGCCAGACTTGGACAATGAATTAGACAAGCCCCCTCTTTCCAAAACCATGGCCTATAAAGATACCATTGTAACATTAGCCACTTTTCCACCATTGGGACGATGGGTTCTGAGCACGATGAGAAAAGATTCCATTAGCATTTCCACTTGAACACAGTTCGGTACGGTATGATTGCAAACCACTCCCAGCCCTGATTTCTCAGCATGGTTAGCTAATTGTAGTCAGGGCAAAGAACCATGCTGTTGGAATGGCTTTATTGACATGGCAACTCAAGATTGGTCACTTGCCCAGTCAGTCCATCCTAAACCGGATTTCACAGCACAACAACGGAAAAAGAAACTGTAACAATGAGCCCGGATCTATACAGAACAGCACGATAAAACAACAATAAACATTCGGCCCGATGGTGGAAAAGTGCCTATATCATGACTGCTGTAATCAAAGACAAACAACTGACAACTATTTATGAAGCTGAATATGGTGTTAAACTTGAATGATTCGCTTCAACTACCACACTCTCAGCTTCCTGCTTCCTATATAAGGGCTGGCCTGTGAATGTGCAAAATGATTGACAGGCAGAAAGTGCTTAAATGTCTTCTGATTGGATAAACAAATCTGACTGTGGTCTGCACCTACATTTTTGTTTGCTGTTTATATAGAGTAGTGCTCTAGTCACAGAGTCATGTTTGATATTTCAGGACATTTAATGTAGTAATATCCAACTTTTTCCTGAATGCAGAAGTGTTCCACGATTCATAACGGAAGTCTGTTTTCGTTTTCCGGTCTCCAGTGTTTTCACTTGCATCTGCGGATGTTTTAGCGGATAATATAATGTTCAGCGTAAAAAAATGTAAACATTGGCATATAAAAAAACTTCATAGTTTTCATAGTCATGGCTTCATAGTGACAATACTTTACAGAGTCGTGATGACCATCTTTTGACAGTGCAAATTTTAATGAATGGGTAATTGACATGAAACGCTGGCCCAAGCTTAGTTACACTGATATCATTCCTACTGTTGTGATGACAGCCAACAACTGCACAAGTTAAGCCTGAACTCATTTTTATTCCAATTAACAGTTGGATCCATCTGGATCACTTGTTTCGGTGGTTTTTACATAGATCCAAAGCCTGTAAGGTAAGCTTGCCTAAAAGATAAACACTGTTACATTTTATTTTTTTTTTTTTAAATATGCAACCAAAATGTACAGCAACTGAAGGGACATGTCTACGACAGAAATAGATTGAGGTTCTGTATTTGGTGGATTTTTACAACTGAAAATAGGTCAAGAATTGTATCTTGGATAAGAATGAAGGCATAATTCATTGGGTATTATGAAAGCATTAGTACAGTATTTACAGTGGCAGATCAATGCATTGATGCATTTGTACACCCTTAGTCCTTGTCCAACCAGCACAATACAACCACTTTCAGAGAAACGGATTCACACTGATTCGTCCTTCAACACATGCTCACACAAACAAAACAAATAATCAGGACATTCAAAACACTCAAAAACATTCAGTCATTCTTTCCCCACGTCTTCTCTGGCCAGTCGGATTCTGAGTGTGTAAAATAAGGGTGCCAGCACAAGTTAGAGATAGAGTTTTCAAGCCTGTCAAAATAATTCTCAGGCTTGTGGACAAGACGATACCGAAACTCCCAACAGCAACCCTTCAGCACTACTGTATGGTGCCTAACAAGCTCAGAAAAAGTGGCTCTGCATGGAGGAAGATATGGACTTCTAGACAGGACGAGAGGGTGGTGATTTCATCATATAGCACAAAGCAATTAGATGCCAGTAGACGACAGACCAGTTGAGACATCTGGGTTGGCTTGCAACAAATCCGTTGTTCTCTGCATATTACTGCCAAAGGCATGACTAAGCATATCACTGTTTTCTACTTGCTAATTAACACTATTAATCAATTTATGTTTCCAAAACATATGCACCACTTCTAGACAAATGACTTAAGATAAGTAAACACAGTTCAACCAACTTGACAGGAATTACACTATAGTCACACGCTTGATTAGACCATCAAAACCATGACAAATATGACAAAAAATAAAATAAAAAGGTTAAAATAATTACTTAAAGCAATATGAATAACAAATACAATTTCGGTGTGTTCATCACACAAAGCAATTTTATGGTTTTAGAAGACTTGGAATGTAGCGCACGAGTAGTTTGGTCATTTTTATGATACTTTTATGGTATATATATATATATATATATATTTATTTTTTCTGTCAGTTTGGAGATTGACAACCCCATTACTTTTTCAGTTTCATCATATGGAAAAGAGTGACTAGGACAGTCTTCATGAAATCATCGTGATTTCATGAAGGTTAGAAAATGGCAGAATCTTCTGTTAGGGTAGACTATTCCTTTAAATATTTTTTTACTAATATATTAGCATCTTGTGTTATTTCCAGGGTTGGGAGGTTTACTTTTGAAATGTATTCCACTACAGATTACAGAATACATGCTGTAAAATATAATTTGTAACGTATTTTGTTAGATTACTCAAGGTCAGTAATGTATTCTAAATACTTTGGATTACTTCTTCAGCACTAGTAGATTTTTTCAATTGTTTTGACTATAAAAACTCTGCCAGTACAGTAAGACAAAATACACATGTTAAAAATGCATTCTCTGAAAAACCTAAATATATTATGCAGTGTTGTTTCTAAAACAAGATCAATCAAATTGATCTTGTTTGAAGGATTTTTAGATATTTTTACAGGAAAATAATACAAAAATTATCATCAAGAATAACATTTTTGCTCTAATATCAAAGGTCTTACTAGAAAAATAGAAATTATGATACAACGTGAATTTTCTTGATAAAAAATATGATTGTGCCTGATAAAATGTGCATGTGCCTGGTAACGTGCATGGCTAGAAATAGCATTTTAGCTTAGCGTAAAGCTGACAATTTACACAACTTATTTCTATTTCTTCTGCTCCAAACTTGCTTCAAACTTACTTCTCTGTCTGCTCGTATGAATGTAACACATCATAAGAAAGTGTTTCACCGCTGTTCAAATGCACTTTGGATTGCATCATTTATATGTATAAATGTTTTCCATCTGAAAGGACTAAATATTAAATGAAACAAATGCAAATTAATCTCTTCAGTAATCAAAATACTTTTTGAATGTAACTGCATTCTAATTGCCAATGATTTAAATTGTAACTGTAGTGGAATACAGTTATTTATATTTTGTATTTTAAATATGTAATCCCATTACATGTATTCTGTTACTCCCCAACCCTGATTATTTCCACCTCGTAACCCTATAGTTTTCCGCCAAACCAAGAATAAATGTTTAACATGCCATTATAATACCTCAAAATGTTACCTTATAATAGAATCACAAAATAAACAGGACACTGCTTACATATGCCATAAAATCTAGCAGAATACTGGCAGGAATATAAACACACCACTGGAACGCTGTAGTGCACTGAATTGGAATCGATGAATGCCAAAAAAAAAAAATAAATAAAAAATAAAGTGAGGGGGATTGCTGGAAACTGTCCAACTGCAAGAGGTCGTAGTGGCAGACAGTCTGGAGGCTTCTTGGTTGAATTTTAACTGACAGCTTGAGCTGATACCAATGGAAAAATAAAAAAACAACAATGAGGGACAACAAGGGAAACAGTGCTGCCTTACAAATAAGTAATACACATGCTAAGGCTGCTTATTCAGATTTAAAAAAAACACTTTTATTACAAATCTTTTTTGGTTATTGTAACACATCAATGGAAAGGAGGAGGAGAGAACCGGCTTAACAATATAAATAATATTTTAATAATGAACTTAAACCAAAAGTCACAAACACACACAGGTGTCGGCCCCACCCTCTGCCCTGCCACATTCCTCCCCCGTTCTCTCAGGCCGGGGAGACCCCGGCATGACGTACACACCCCCCCCCCCGCGCCTTTCCCTGGGGAGGGGGGGGTGCCTTCCGCCCCGTCTGCCGGCAGGTCATCCCTGTCTACCTGGATCAGGGGAGGGGACAAGGGGAGGGAAACAAAAATTTTTTTTGCACCTACATGCCGTAACGGCGATCGTGCCAAATTAACAAAAACATTTAAAAAGAGAGGCAAAAGGCCAACACGGAGTGCCAGCAGGTGAGAGAGAGGAGAGAAAAAAAAAAAATTTACTTGCCGGTTCTTCGATATGCCATAGCCTGGTCCTCGGCCACTCCTCCACTCTCTGGCAGATGACAGCCGCACCTCTCTGGGCGGATCGGAGGCAGTCCTCCGGCCCCTGGCAGACGGAACGCCCCGCTGCGTTTTCGGTGGACAGAAGAGGTCTCCCCCGCCCCTGGCAGCGGTTCTCCCGCTCCAAGTGGTCAGCCAGGAGCCCCTCCCCGCTCGCGGTCGGCGGTCTCAGACCCCGCCGCGTTTCAGCAGCTGGTAGGTGTCTCCTCCACCCCTGGCAGCGGCCCTGACCGCTCCAGGCGGTCGGTTAGGAGCCCTTCCTCCCCTCTCGGTCGGCGGCTGTTCCTCCGCTTTCTCTACTACAGCACATCCCTCCTCCTTCCCGGATTTTGGCACCAGTGTAACACGTCAATGGAAAGGAGGAGGCAAGAACCGGCTTAACAATATAAATAATATTTTAATAATGAACTTAAACCAAAAGACACAAACACACACACACAGGTGTCGGACAGCTGTCCGTAACTCTTTCTCTGTCGCACTGCTGTCTCCAGTCGGCCTTTATCCCTCTCGGGCTAATCAGCCTGATTAGGGGCTGGGTGTATAGAATCATGACCCGGCCCCACCCTCCGCCCTGCCACAGTTATTTACAAAGGCTATAAGGATAAAAACTCTGAAATACTGACAAACAATATCTGCACCACATTTTTTTATCTTAGTTAATGGTCATTTCTACACACATGCACTTTATTAGGAACACTAAGACCTAATAAAGGAACACTAAGTCCTAATAAAGTGCCCGACGTGGTCTTCTGCTGTTGTAGCCCATCCGCCTCAAGGTTTGACGTGTTGTGCATTGTGAGATGCTATTCTGCTCACTACAATTGTACAGAGTAGTTATCGGAGTTACCATTGATGGTGTCCAGACGCAGCAACACTATCTGTTTGTTCGACCAATGGAAGACGGTGGGAATATTTGCGGGGAAATTTATATATATATATATATATATATATATATATATATATACACACACTACCGGTCAAAAGTTTTGAAACACTTGACTGAAATGTTTCTCATGATCTTAAAAATCTTTTGATCTGAAGGCATATGCTTAAATGTTTGAAATTAGTTTTGTAGACAAAATATATAATTGTGCAATGATATTAATTTATTTCATTATAAAACTAAAATTTAATAAAAAAATAAAAATAAAAAAAATTGAAATGGATGACGGACCAAATAATAACGAAAAGCAGCCAATAAGTGCCCAACATAGATGGGAACTCCTTCAATACTGTTTAAAAAGCATCCCAGGGTGATACCTCAAGAAGTTGGTTGAGAAAATGTCAAGAGTACATGTCTGCAAATTCTAGGCAAAGGGTGACTACTTTGAAGATGCTAAAATATAACACAGTTTGGATTTTGTTTAGTCACAACATAATTCCCATAGTTCCATTTATGTTATTCCATAGTTTTGATGACTTTACTATTATTCTAAAATGTGAGAAAAAAAAAAATATATATATATATATATATATATATATAAAATAAAGAATGTGTAAGTGTTTCAAAACTTTTGGCCGGTAGTGTATACTTATGACACTTAATGTATTAACTGATTATAACATATAGGACATCATTGTTTTACCAAAACTTCTTAAGCCAGAAGGTCCTGGTGGTGAAATAGAAGACTGGCATCAGTGTGATTAATTCACAGTTAATCAGCCTTCTGTTTGTTTTATTCCTTTTGGCTTTCTTTTTTCTCTCTATTCTCCTCCACAGGTCTCTTGATTCAGCTGTAATTAAAGCTCCCATTTGCTATACAGATTCATTTTTATTTCTTCACTCCCTCAACATCAGTGAGCAAGGAGAAAACAAGAGAAAAACACAAATCGCCAGGATGAGATCTTGAAAAATCTTTGCCTCAAGTGCACCATTTATTTAAAGCTTCAGTTTGCAGTTCAATTCAGTTAATAAAGACTCCCCAGCAAAGTTGTGCACAAGCTAAAAGCCAGAATATTTGCAGGGATGTAATAAAAGTGACAACATTGCTGGAAGGGAAGAGCTGATGATTTACCTTGCATTGGCTCTCAGAGGTAGACGACACAGAGAGCCTACGAGAGTTCATTAGAGAATTGTGGGAAATGAAATGAAAATGGTTAAGTGAAGCAAGGCTAATGCAGACAGAGTAGCTGGCATCTTAAGGTGACTTTGAAAGAGCACTACAAATAAATGTGAATATTAAACTCCTCAAAGAAAGTTCAAGAGACTAACTTTTTAAGTGGATTAATGCCAGAAAAACAAAGTTCAGGCCAAACACAAGATCATTAGCCTTTAGCTTGGACTTTAGGAAATGATACTTTGAAAGAGAAAAGTCTCAACAGACCTCTTGATGGCCTTGTGAATCAATGAAATTGGCTTTACGCAGCTATTTTCGAGTAATAATTAAAGCCTTAATTATACAAAAACACATTTCTAAGTTTAGATATGCATACTGTAGTTACTCTATTTGTTTATTGGATAAAACAATAACCATACATTTCTATGCTTTCTAGTTTTTATTTCCAATTGGATTGTCATCCATTTCACGCTTTAGCTTCATGGATCTTGGATACACACTAGAGCAAGCTCAATTTCAGGAGGACCATTTATCTCAAAACAAATAACCCACAATCCTCTCCACCTGGACTCAGTTGGCTTTTTTAGGAAATTATTAGAATGGCAACACAGCCCAAAGGCAGAAAAGTGGAAGAAATAAATGGCTTTATATTACAACATAAAAGCCAGGGAAATGTTTCAGAATTGTTTTTGGCCCGGAGTACGTTCATCCTGACTATCAACACAGCGAGGTGTTTATGTATGTGATCTGTCCTAATGTGCGAACCACAATTTGTTGTGTATAGCTTCACCTCACATTGTCTAGCCATTTCATCTGTAAGCAGCCATACACTTTCATTATCAAAACAACCTTCAACTCTCTAAATGGGTTTTGCTTTGGGCTGCAGGATGAAGCCAGCAAAAATGTGGAAATGGCACTTTCGGAGTCTGACAAGAGAAATATAATTTCATGCAAATGTAGTGTTTAGTTTAGAAAATCAGGATAATGTTTTTTCCCCTACCACTTTCTCTCGCGCAACCTCTTTCCACTTTTTTTTTTTTAATTTCACACTTCAATGCACAACTATAAGCAATGACCAAAAATCGATTTCAGTAACATGCTATAGATTTGTGTACCATTGAGGCCTTTTAGCGAAGAATAATAATTGTATGTACGCTTTGGACATGTTGCATAAAATATTAAGCTAAACATTACAGGAATGAAGAGTAATTTATTTACAGAATATCAGCTATAACAAACACAGTCTTAAACATCAGCTATATCCCACACAGTAGATGATTTTCAAAACTTTGCTCCTGGTGCCTTTTTAGGTGCCATTTATCTTAGAAATATTGTTACCTGTTGCACAGATTCCCCTAGTGTTGCACAATGTTGTTCATTACAACAAATATGATACTCCAATAGTCAAGATATGCAGTACTAACGATGATTTTGCTGGTGATAAAACAATTAAGCAACATCCTGAATATCGCAATGATTTTAACTTGCTTTTTTGTGCCATTATTTTTCCAAAAAAAGTGTGACATTAGACTAATTTATTGACCCTCAATTTATCGCAACTTGCAAGTATGTTAGGACAGATTAAGTATGTTTTAATAGTTCTCTGCACTTAGCAAAAACAGTGTTAAGCCTGTTGCACAGCATGCTGAAGCAGCACCGAAGCAGCACGTCAGGAAACTTAAGCAGCAAACAAGTGGTTATCAGGAGTGAGCTATTGATAAGTATAATAAACTTGATCATCATGACAACGTATTTACGTGACGCTGGTGCAACCTAATGTAGTACTGTAGAATTATTTTATATAGTGACAGTCAACACAATAAGCTCAGCTCATTTTAAACATAATCATAGCGTGGAATGGGGAGGGGGAGGACGATGAGCCTTTGAATATTGTTTTGCACAACAGAGGATGGTTTGATCACTCAATTTGGCTAGACCAGTCTTAATATAGTAAAAAAATAAGTCTACAACAATTGAATAGCATTATCTCTTTGATCAATTACCAGCCAAAACTTTTAAGTATTGAGTACTGTGATGAGGAGGAGGGCGGGGCCGGGCCGTGACTACACAAACCCAGTCTCCAATCGGGCTAATCAGCCAAGGAGAGGGATAAAGGCAGCCGGATGAGGCAGTTCGAGAGAGCCACACGCAGCTGCTGTGTGTGCGTTTGTATTTTGTCTTTATGTTTTAATTTTTACATTAAATATTACTTTGACTGTTCATCCGGTTCCCGCCTCCTCTTTTCCCATTTTAACCCTGTTACATTGGTGCTGAAACCTGGGAAGGAGGAGGGATGCGCTGTCGTGGAGTCCTCACCACTGCCGTCTGCCCAAAGGAGCAACCGTGGCCGTCCGCCGGGGGATGGAGGAGTTGCTGCCGGCCACCTGGATGTGGAGGAACAGCCGCCGTCAATGAGGGGAGGAGGGGCTCGCTGCCAGCTGCCTGGAGCGGTGGAGCCGCTGCCAAGGGCAGAGGGATCCGCTATTGGCTGCCAGAATGCAGAGGGTTGTTCCACCCGCCAGGGGTCGGATGACTCACTGCTGTCCGCCTGGGGAGGAGCGGCTGTCATCTGCCAGAGGGAGGAGGAGTGGTCGAGGACCAGGCGACGGCGTGTCTAGGAACCGGCGAGCACATTTTTTTTTCTCTCTTCTCTCACTCACTGTCGCTCTGCCTCGCTCTTTCCCTCTCCCCTTTTCACTCCCCTTTCTCCCTCCCAGGTCATGAGGAAGGTGGGCAGGCCTGAGGCAAAGGAGGAAGGAGTGTGACGAGGAGTTCGGATTGTCTGCGAGCGATTTTATCGGACCCAATGTGAATAGCGCCATAGGAAAGCATTGTTCCCGTTCAAAAGCTTGTTCATAACGAACAATCACACTGAAAAAAAATAAAAGCTTTTAGTACAAATATATTTGGGTAAATAATTTTTTTAAGCATTGAGACATTAACAGATGTTAACAGAAGTGACCCCTTCAGGTCCAGCTTGCGGACAGAGAACAGCAGATCAAGAAGTACTACTCTCAGTGAACTCTCAGTGTTGGGAGCTACAGATGTTCAGTGCTTGGAGTCTGGGATTCATAGCATTGTTATAGCAGTGTGTTTACGTCTCTGGATCAATGTTCAGGCTTGAATATTTCATAAAGGCTGTCTTCAGGCCACATTCTTAGAATAAGGGGATTCAGAGTCATAAGACAATAAACCAGAGCAAGAGAATCAACAATCCCCCTCTCCTTCCCTTCACCATCACATCCTCCAAACAAATGAACCATCATTTACAATTCCAACCCGTACAACAAATGAGACAAGCGATGAGCCTTTTTAACAATGTATCGTACATTAGCTGATGTGGATCTGCATTAATCATTGTTTGGAGATGCTTTTCTGCTCTTTGGAATTCTGTCTTCTGTATTTGGGCAGAGGTTTTCCTACCCATTAATGGAAGATTATCTAATTGTTGAGACTGAATCTACAAAGAAAACAAAGGAATGAGAAATATAGCTGCTACTCCATTAATGTACAGTAGACACATAGACTTACAGGTGCATCTCAATAAATTAGAATGTCATGGAAAAGTTCATTTACTTCAGTAATTCTACTCAAATTGTGAAACTTGTGTATTAAATAAATTCAATGCACACAGACTGAAGTAGTTTAAGTCTTTGGTTCTTTTAATTGTGATGATTTTGGCTCACATTTAACAAAAACCCATCAATTCACTATCTCAAAAAATTAGAATATGGTGACATGCCAATCAGCTAATCAACTCAAAACACCTGCAAAGGTTTCCTGAGCCTTCAAAATGGTCTCTCAGTTTGGTTCACTAGGCTACACAATCATGGGGAAGACTGCTGATCTGACAGTTGTCCAGAAGACAATAATTGACACTCTTCACAAGGAGGGTAAGCCACAAACATTAATTGCCAAAGAAGCTGGCTGTTCACAGACTGCTGTATCCAAGCATGTTAACAGAAAGTTGAGTGGAAGGAAAAAGTGTGGACGAAAAAGATGCACAACCAACCGAGAGAACCACATTTTTTTACTAAGGAAGACTTGCTTGCTCTGCAACTTTTCTTAACCCTGTGGCTACACACTCTAGAGGTTAAAACATTCAGTGCACGGATTCACAAACAACTTCCCTATCTCACACCATATCTAGTCTGAAAATACAGATGTATCCATCCAACTCTGAGAGCAGCTGGACCCAAGTTACAGTACATAAAGACTTGTAGGTCCAGGTGGGGGCTAAAACAGCACTAGTTTTCCAAGACACATCATCCTAAAACTGGGCTGTAAAAGAGCAGATGGTCAAAATGTCTCGTGTGTGACTGGTAGGGATGTAAAACTACCTGCTCTTTGGTATCAATTCAATGCGTGTATAAGTGTCTTTTCACACTATCGGTAGAACAGAGTACCAACTTAATTCAGTAAAGCTGCATACTTTTTGAATGACAGGAGCTGCTTTGAATGCTCAGATGCATGTTTGCACATACTTTGTGACAAAGTTTCACGCCTTGCGGTTATGTGAATGTTCAAATAACATTTTTTCTTGTCAAAATACCACTCTTTTAGAGCTACTACTGAAAAACACAGTAAGTTATGTCTTAAGTAAATGTAAACAGGAGACAGAAACATTGATAAACACTTGGCATTATTCTGAAAGTCCTATATATTTTTGCTCTGCGAGGACTAATAAATATAACAAGTCGAAATTAAGAAGGGCTTATAATGAACATCTTCATTTACATTTATTTATTTGGCAGGCACTTTTATCCAAAGCGACTTACAAAAGAAGAATACATTATAAGTGAATCATCTTAAGGAGACAGTGGTACGAAAAGTGCTGTATTACAAAGTTTCACTAGCATCAGAATAGTAGTATTCAAGACAGATTCAAGTGCAACAAGAATATATATCTATGTATTTTAGTGACTGGTTAAGTGCTCATGGAATTAAGGGTATAATTTTAAAATAGCACCAATGGTATCTTTTGTATAGCATGGGTTAGATGTTGCAACTTCACCTCAATGCCTTTAATTTCCTTATGTCATCAGTGTTTTCATTTTACCTTGCCTCAGATGGCTATTAGATGAAGGAACACAGCTTCTACTTCCTGCCTGGAGCTTATTGAAAAACGGTGATGAAGATGTACTGGGAAGGATTATGCACTGAAAGAGGTTTATCTGCTTATTTATGTTTTAATAATTAAAAGGTCTTAATTCATTTGAGATTTATTGTGTTATTGACTGGAGAGATCCCATAGAAGCCAATAAGAGATTGATGCAAAAGATAATGTGAGTGAAGCTACTTTTGATTGCTCATGTATAAATAAAAGGACTATACTCAAGGCTAAGCCATATTAACACTTTTTGATATAAATTGATAAGCTAATTGTAAAAAAATTGAAACATGTAGGAAACCAGAAAAAAAAAAAAAAAAAAAAAAAAAAAAATATATATATATATATATATATATATATATATATATATATATATATATTGCTCAGAGATTGCTTTTTCATTGTAAAATTGCTACGGTCCATTTCTCTGGAGAAAAATCTGAGAAGGAGACTTAAAGTAAGCAACAATCTCCATTTGTTGCTCATTTAATCTCATTGCTGTCTGGGAGAAACAACTGAGATATTAAAGGGATATCTTTTGCCATTTTTTTTTTTCCCCAAGGAAAATTAATATTCCACAGGAGTAATTGCCTTGGCATTGAGGAGATCCTGGTTATCCTAAGCAGGGCTTGAATTGGTATTTGTTTTGTTAGCTTGAAAAACCTAATATAATGAATTAAAAAAAAAAAAGAATTGAAATAAAGGAAACCAAGTGAGGAGAGAACAAAAAATATTTGAGACAGTAGAGGTTTTGAGCATAGAGGAGTGGTATGGCATACAGTGTTTCTTGCACCGTTATTCAACAGCAGTGCTGTCTGATTTGCAAATAAATTGCTAGATTGGAGAGGTTCTTTTTAATTAATGAGTCGAAACTGAATGGTGAGTAAGACTGAATCGATCACAGGAGTCAACAACGGTCTGAATCATGGACTGAGTCTATCAGACTCAACTCACTTTTCAAACTAAATCAGTTAATTCACTTACTGAGACGTAGGTTTTTATGTCAGCCAAGAAAGTTATTGTGTTGAGTACATTTTGACCACAACACTAAAAATAAAAAATGTTACGTTTGTGAAACTTAAATCACTCTATACTGACTGGTTGTTCATATGACAACATGTAGCTCAAGATGCAGATATCTGCAACAGTTTCAGAGATTTGTTGCAATATACAGTATATATCCCACACACTGGCAAAAGCAGCTTGCATTATTCCTGTAACGCGTGCCCACAGTGAGAACTTTATCTTTCCCGGTTATGCTGGCCATCACAAAAATTTCTTAGTGGACACATGAACAGTCTGTTCTTGAATTTCATGTGATCTGAGCGACTTTGACATGGGCCGAATTGTGATGGATAGAAGACTGGGTTAGAGCATAACCAAAACGGCAGGTCTTGTGGGGTGTTCCTGGTATGCAGTGGTTAGTACCTACCAAAAATGGTCCAAGAAAGGACAACTGGTGAACTGGCGACATGGTCATGGTCGCCCAAGGCTCATTGATGCGTGTGGGGAGCGAAGGCTAGCCGTCTGGTCCGATCCCACAGAAGAGCTACTGTAGCACAAATTGCTAAAAAACGTAATGCTGGCCATGATAGAGAGTGCATGGCAGCTGCCAAACTGCAAAAACACTGCCCTTCACACCAGTGTTTATGCTGTATTAACCATCAATGCATTAATCAGGATTAAGAAAAATTAACGCATTAACGCATGCAATTAATAAAAAAAGTTTAACGCGTTAATTTTTCTTAATCGCAATTAACGCATTGACATTTAATACAGCATAAACACTGCTGTGAAGGGTGGAACCTCTGTAATGTGTCCACCAGGAGTCATTACTCTGATGCACGCCACAGCGCCAGAGCCCTTTTACCTTGGAGAGCCTACAAGCTTAGCATAAAATAGCATAACGCATAGATATTCTATGGGCGGAACTGTCTTAACACACTAGTTGACCATTACGCTCTCCCCTATGATGGAGCCACAGAGGTTGTTATCTCGATAAATAAAATAATCTCTGACAGTGCTTCCCTATCAGTGATAAAATGGTGGAGAAAGGAGCTCTTAACACTATTTGATGTACAAAACAATCCCAGATGGGACTTGTGATAGAAATCAAGTATTTTTAAGCCTATGTATGGCACTTTTAATTACCACAGAAGCACACCAAATCTAAACTATCTAAACACCAGCAGCCATATCACCCTGTAGCTGAAGACTGGTTGCCTACTGAAGCAAAGCAGGGCTGAGCCTGGTCAGTACCTGGATGGGAGACCTCCTGGGGAAACTAAGGTTGCTGCTGGAAGAGGTATTGGGGAGTCCAGCAGGGGGTTCTCACCCTGTGGACTGTGTAGGCCCTAATGCCCCAGTATAGTGATGGAGACACAATACTGTAAAAAGGCACCGTCCTTCGGATGAGACGTTAAACCGAGGTCCTGACTCTCTATGGTCATTAAAAATCCCAGGACATTTCTCGAAAAGAGTAGGGGTGTAACCCTGGTGTCCTGGCCAAATTCCCCCATTGGACCTTATCAATCATGGCTTCCTAATAATCCCCATCCATTAATTATCTCCATCACTCCACTCTCTCCTCTCCACCAACAGCTGGTGTGTGGTGAGCATACTGGCGCACTATGGCTGCTGTTGCTTCATCCAGGTGGATGCTGCACACTGGTGGCTGTAGAGGAGAGTCCCCTGTTCACTGTGTAAAGCACTTTGAGTGTACTGTCAGAAAAAGCACTATGTAAATGTAACATTCATTCATTCATAAACTATCACCCAAACGCAGAATGAGAAGTTTTTGTTTGCAAGCACTTTTCAGGGTGAGTTCAAAGTGGCGAACGACGCTGGCGTTGCCGCTTTGATGCGAATCATGAACACAACTTCAAGATTGCTGTAACAAAGCGTATAGCCCCAGTCTACTTACAAATTAATATTGTGGAGGATGACATTTTAAGGGATTTAATGCCCACTGCAAAGAATTTGCAACCTATGTGGGGACTAGGGCTTTCAATTAGTCAACCTCCCAATTAGACTTTGGGAAAAATTCTGACAGCTCTAATATTTATCTAACTTATTATTGTTTAACAAGTTGTTAGGCCCGATTTCATAGTTAAATTTCATGGGGTACAAAATCCTGTAAAAAACACTGGCATACTGCATATGAAGCTCTGAGGTAGGAAGAAGGGTCTATAAGCAGTACTTACCACCTGACCATTTTGTGGGTTTTTGTGGGCGTACGGAGGACCACGAATATGATTCCACATTTGACCTGAGGTCATAGCAAACACCACACACTGCGGAAGAAGAGAGAGGGAGAAATTGTGAGTGTGCATATTAGGTGAATGATATGGTAAAACAGTGAGAATGACAAATGGAGAGCTGGAACAATAAAGATGGATTACAACCTTACAGCCTGCAGAAAACTTTGCTTAAACTGCCCTTACAATCAATATGGTGGATATCAAACTTTATCCATTGGAGCAGTAAAGGTCAGCACATTATAGACTTCAGTGAAGAGATATTTAAAGCACGTTTCTACAATTTAAAGACAGCACCCTCACTAGACTGGAAAAAAGCATGCAAATCAAACTTCCATGCACAATATTTTTGGCCTTCGGTGGTTTAGAGGTGCAGTAACACAATGTTTTTAGCTTGCTTTGTCCCCTTGAGCTGTTGCTTTCTGTTTTTATTATGTCATCTTAGGTTTAGATTCAATAAAAAGCATATTTTATGACTAAAAACTCTATAAATAATTTTTAATCTAGGTTTACTCCATGGTCAGCTGATCTGATATTATTAAATGACTTTATAAAGCTTATAAAGCAAAGTGTTCAAGTTGTTCTTGAAGTACTTGAATGGTTCAACGGCCTGAGCTGACCGTTGTACTGCTGCCAAGATATGCATTTTTGTTTGATCTGGCAGGTTTTCAAATGAAAAAATGGCTCCAATAGTTTAGTTTTGAATTAAGGCTTAATAATTAACATTAGGCACCAGTGCGGCCATTGCCCAGCCAGTCTTGTTGTAGATGAACTCCAGGTTGTTTCTCCGCAGGTACAGAAGCCCACCGACCAGAGACACCAGCAGAGCCAGAGCAATCGTACCAGAGTAGTTGGGTGGCCGGAACACTCGAATCTAGTGACAGGAAAAAAACAAATAATAATGGAGTTTTACTTTTGACTGTCCACTTACATCTGAGAAACAATTACTTAGACGCTTCTTAGCACTTCTTTTTAGCAGTACATTCAAGCAGGGTTATTAGTTTTGAATTTTTTATTTTGTTTATATTTCTATTTTATTTTCAATTTGTCCTTTTAATTTTTTGTTAGTTTTCACTTTGTGACTGTATTGTATATTTAGTTTTTATTTTAGCTTTAAGTATTTTAGGGCTGCCATGTTAAATTAAGTTACATTTCTCATGGTCGCCTAGAGTATCGCTATCTAAATTTAATGTTTAATGAAGGCGAGTTGTAAAGGTTTAACATTTTATAATATACTGTTTCATTTTTAAATTAGTTTTGCAGTCATGAAAATGCATTTCAGTTTTTTCCAATTCTGTTACCATAGTTTTTATTTTTATTTAAGTTAAAGCGTTTAAGCAGATTTTTTGTTTAAGTTTTCGGTTTTGTTAACAATAACACAGCATTTGGCTGTTATTCTTTTAATCAAAATTTAGATTATTGTTTCACAGATTTGTCCATTCTGTAATTTAAAACAAGTTAAAGGTGGACTAAACAATATACCATTCAGACATAAACTGTCAAGGCAGACCATTTCCAGAATGATACAGCATAATAAAGACAGCTAGGAAGCTGATATAAAACTAAGCAATGTCATAAAATTGTCCTAATTACAATGATGATAACATAAAGCACACTGTTCTTTACATTCTCAACACATGTCCACATTATACTGTGGTAAAAATACTGAAAATAAGTGTAGAAATGATGTGTGTTAGGAATTAAATTAAACTGTCCACATATCCATGCCATTATGTAGGAAAATTAGTGACTTTGCATATCTCCAACAATAATACATAGGAAATTGTATAATGGAATTAGCACCCTTGCATCTCTAGATGTAGACTTGACATTTTTTTAGAATCCTAGCCCACACTCCCTCCTCCAATACAATGCCAAATGAATAAATGCAATACCAAGTTTAGATCTTTCTCCCATAATCTCTTGAGAGAAGCTGAATCTCCATCCCCCAGGATCTGAATTAGCAGGGAGTAATACACTGATGTCTCGTGACCTTTTCCAAAAGCTATAAACACCACTCTCAGAGAATCTGCCACTTTAGGGGGGTGTATGCTACTCTCAAAAATAGTACAGAGCAGGTGGCACAGCTGTAAATACCTAAAGAACTGAGACCTGGGAATCCAAAAATGTTGAACCATATTTTCAAACGATCTCAACACTCCACTATCATATAGGTCACCGAGCGTATTAACCTCCCTCTCAATCCACACTGTCCAGCAGAAGGGGGACTTATTATTATATAATTTTGGGTTCAGCCATATGCTCGAGGCTACATTTAAATAAATGTCCGAATTAAACACTCTGGAAGCTTTTGTCCATACCGAGTGCAAATGCGAGATAACGGGGTATAACTTAACTTCTCCAGTTAGTTTAACAGAAAGGATTTGCAATGGCAAAATACGGGCAAGAACTTCCTGTTCAATACAAAACCAGGGAGGGGCTCTCTCAGGTGGAAGCGACCAATGAGCCAAATGTCTGAGACTGAATGCATAATAATAAAACAAAATCTTGGGTAGGCCTAGCCCACCTTTGTCAATTGGCCTGTGCAACTTACTGAAAAGAAATCTGGGACGTTTACCATTCCAAAAGGACTTCGCTATGCTATCAAATTGCATGAAATAAGAGAGGGGGACATCTATAGGGAGAGATTGAAGCTGGTAGTTGAATTTTGGAATACAATTCATTTTAATAACATTAACCTTCCCAATCATAGATAAATGTGATGAAGCCCACCTGCCCGCATGGATCGAAAACCTTTTTTCTAAATCACACAAATTTGCTGGGAATAAAATACCCACATACTTAATGCCCTGTTTGGGCCACTGGAAGGTGCCCGGCTGAAAAGCTGTTACAGGGCAGTACACTGTCAGAGCCAAAGCTTCGGATTTAGACCAATTAACTCTGTATCCTGAGAACTTAGAAAAGGAATTAATAATTCTATGGAGGCAAGGCATAGATCTAGTGAATGAGTCTTTGTTCCTAAGGTTTCTGTTTCCTGCTCAAAATTGTGCAATGTTTAAGCATGAACTTTTATATAATGAAATCGCTAAGAAATATAAGAAAATACCCTTCATTAGCATTCGAGACTTACAAAATTAAACTCATCAATAGTAAATATGACATACCTTCATGAATATTCAACATGCAAGTTACAAAACATGAAAATACCTGATTAAAAATCATAATGGTTAATACTTTTACAACATGGATAATAATTACACATTATGAAAAACAAAATTGTCAGGGTATATTATCAGGTTAAACCTTGAACGAGAATTCTAGGCACTTTGGCAGATTATGTACAGAATAAAATTACAGTAAAGTAAGATTTGCAACAGTGTCAAAGTTCCTGGATTAAGATGAGATGTCCTGATATGTGTATACACTTAAAAAGTCAATTTTGCACATTTGAAGTTATGAACAGAGCATTAGTTTCGTGTCCTGCTAAAAAGATAATTTTCAAAGAAAGTAAGACAGTTTTCAAGCTCTCTCGTCTTGTACAGAATTTTAGCATGTGACACAGGAAATGTCTCATGGTGGTCATTCAGTATATAATTTTAAGTGTTCGTGTGTTACTGAATTAATGTAACCAAGGAGCTTCTTTTGGATTTCTGGACATTAAGGACGGTCAGGCGCTCTGCGGGAAATGTCTTATGCTCCCATATTGGCCTAATTTAAGTGTAGCAAATTGTTTATATCGAAGGACAAAAGGAGAGTGTCTTAGATTTCATGGCATGGGGGGTTTCTTCAGAAGAGTAGTCTTCAAGTCATGTGAATAATTATTAACATGAGTGTTTTTGGGTATGTGCTATCTGGACAAGTCTCCTTTGTTAGTTTTATTGGCCAGATGTGGGTCATCTCAGACTCCCTTTGCACCAGAAGAGGAGAGTCTTTAATTTATGACGTTGAGGAATTTTGGGGGCCTCTCTCTGTGTCTTAGTTTTAATACTTGGAAAGTAAAGTGTTGCTCCTGGATACAAGTCATTTTGCATAGCAATTGTTCGTTCTTCTGCCATAATATACTATACAAGTTACAGCAATTCTGAAGCAATCTTATGTCTTTGTAGGAAATGCATAAAAAAAGGAAATGTCATGGAACATCCATGATCTTCACTCCATGCTCACCATGACCACAGCCATCTTTAAAAGTAAACATTGCTTTGTTAAGATTTAGAGAGCAAACGAGAACATGGCTAAAAGTCAGGGTCAGCATTTGAAGAGGGTCATAAGGAAAGATGAATTGGAGATGAATTAAAGCTTGGGTTCAATTGATAAAGCCCTGCAATCTCAAGGACAACCTTGGTCACCATCACCCGACAGCTTCTAAAGTCAAAATCTGTTTCAGTTAGAGCTTGAAGTGAGATGGTAGTCACTGGAACACAATACAAGCAATTCTTGAATATCTTTCATTTAGTCAAAGTCATTAATCTTATAAACTTTCAAAAATTGAGTGAGTAGTTTCACAATTGCTCATTGTTGCAGTAACCTTGTAAACTGACCACTGTTTCCCTTGGCAGGTCAATATAGGCGTATATTAGGGCTGTCAATAAATCAAAATACAATCACCATTATATACATATATATATATATATATATATATATAAATTGTTTTCCTATGCATCCAGTTCCATTTTAACATTGTGCAACTCCGCGTACACATGCGTGGATGTTGTTATTTGGCTTCGCTATATGCAACACATAATTGAAATTCATTTAAACCGACTGATCTCAGTTCAGACAACTCTGTGCTGTCAGTAAAGAGTTAAACTTTCGACATACGGAAAGATTAGAGTCGTCGCCACGCTGCAAAACACAATGTGCACTAATGTGTACTTCAGAATTGAGAATCAATGGGTTCATCCAAAAGCTGAAAAATTTGCTCACAGAAGCATTATATGGAGTTAGGATGAGTGCATTTCCAACTATTCTGAGACCAGTGCAGACAGACAGCACACTGGAGGTTAAGTCATTCACTAAATAGGGAACATGGGAGCAAGGGAGCATCCTATTGCTTTCCTATACAAATAAGTGCATTCACTCCTAAAATCCAACCATAAGTTCAGATTCAGGCTACAGATGATGTTTGGATCACTCAACATGTTTGGAAAACATGGGACAATGGTAATCAATACATAGATTTACAATTTATAATGTATACATTTTTTTAACATCATTGGCAGTGATTGGATAATGCTGGACATTACTTTGAATCAGAATTATTTATGCTGTAATGTCTGTGACGTCTTAAAAACATGAATAACCAACGGTCTTGGAAACATAATAAAATAATTTGATAAAAAAATACTTTCTATAGCTTGGTATTATTTAAACTTAGTCCCACTGTCCACATATGTTGACATCAATTTTTAGGAAAACTATTTTTTTTTTTTTTTTTTGCATGTTTATTAGGTGCTTCTAGTTACAAATCAAAAAGGGAAATGGAAAATGCACACAGCAATCATGCTCAGGTCTCAGGAGGTTAATGAAAGATGTTTTAAAAACAGTTTTTATGCCAAATTAGTTTTTATTTACTGCGTTAACTAACTTAAATTATATTTTATATTTATACTTATAATTACGTATATGTAAATAATAATAATTATTATATAGTATTATAACAAATTACTCAAACAAGGGATGTACTACATCAATTGGTTTCCACTTCAAGCCCTAGTGTCAGCTGACTGCATTCTATCCTGCTCAGCTTGGCCGTACCTCCCTTCCCTTTTATTCTCTTTTCTTCTCGTTCCTCAAAGCCTTGAGCCAAAAGCAGACCCAAAGGGCCAGTAAGTCTAAGATGCTTTATTTATGAGCGATGTGACACGAGACCCAGAGGGTTGTAAACACGTTTAGTGCCTGTCGTTCAAGGTCTTAATGTTTCCCTTCAAGATGTGTACAACAGCCTCTGCTGCGCTCTCTTCCCCTCCAAATCAGATCAGATTAATCTGGGATAAAAATGGGGGGCTTCACCTATAATTCAGTCTCCTGCAGGGGGTGTAGCAGCAATGCTCCAATAAGCACGGATCGGCCGACAAAGACTAATAGCTACTTTAGCTAATGTTATGGTAATGAAGTAAACAGAGTAAAAAAAATAAAAAAATTTGATGTATTCATTATCCTTGCATTCTCCCTACTCTACCCTATTGTTTAAGATGAATGACAATTAGGCAGACTCTTTAAAAAAGAATGAGATTTTAGAGTTCTTCCATCAGCCAGAATAAAAGATTGCAGTTCTCATAGTTGTTTTGGTGCCTTTATGCATATGTGAATTGGAGATGAATCAAACATAATGAGTCCGACTGTGCAGAGCGAAGCTGGTCACTGACTTATGACACCTGCCGTAATCTATGTACCCCTTCTTAATCGGCGAGTGCTCCGACTGAAGAAAATCAGCCTTAAAAATTTGCTTTTTATCGACTCCAACATAACTCAGGCCTTCCCTTGAGGCGATATATACCTTAAGTGACTTATTGAAAAGTATTAAAGCTGAACCTGAGGTAGAGTCTTAATAAGGTGACTGAATTAGTGTGAGCGCTCCAAGGCAGTCATCTGTAAATGCATTAAGGTACTGGTAATATTTTTCAACCAAGAGGTTCTCTGGAGGGAAAAATCTATGTTAACATTATGGGGAAATCAGATGTTATCTGTCTCTATTTCTTGGACGAAAATCCCATACCTGAGTCTGCTTGCATATGAAGGTGACAATTTTACCTTGTAGACTTTGTGAATCTCTTCATTTGCACTATTACTGAATGATCAGGTGTTTGTTTGGAACTGAACAGTATTAAAGGAATAGTTCACTCAAAAATGTAAATTATGAAATAATTTACTCACTCTAATGTTGTTTAAAACCTGTATGACTTTCTTCTGTGGAACAAAAAAAGAGAAATTCCCAAAAAAAAATCTATCAACCTTTTTTTTTTTCATTCAATTACAATGAATGGGAACTGAAGCTTTCAAACTTCACAAAGGACACTAACGCTCCACAAAAGTCTCATAAATGTGGTAAAAAGTAAATAAATAAATAAATAAAATAAAATATATATATATATATATATATATATATATATATATATATATATATATATATATATATATATATAACCTGGGGTGAGAAACAGAAATGTAAGTTATTATTCACTAATAATCTTCCACTATTTTAAGCTGTTAACTGCTGTGACTGGATCATTGAGTAAGAGTTGAACTTGAGAATCAGATCAGTCTGATTTGTGAACAAATCATTCCGACTGATTTTGTGAACCGGAACAACCGATTCATTGACAAGATTCAACTTAAAAGAATTATCCTTCTTGAATCAGACATTGCTACTTCCCTCATGAAGTTGTCAGGGCAAGATTTTATGTTGAGAATAGCAACAAAAATTTCTGTTTCAGAAGACTTGGAATACTTGGAATATCCTCAAAATGTTAACATATCTTAATTTGTGTTCCACGGTAGAAAATAAGTCATATGTGTTTGGAACAGCATGAGTGTGAGTAAATTATAACAATTTTCATTTTTGGGTGACATACAGCTTGATTTACCAAGCAAGCAGAATTAACAGGAACAGTGTTCACTTTTCCAGAAAAACAAGACAAAGCGAGGATTACAGAAGCCATATTTAAATTGTTGGCACTGTAACTGTTGACAGCACAGAAGAAATATGAACAGACTGTCAGCTTTATATTTATCCTCAGACCAGGTTAAAATTTGATAATTGTAAAGCATGTCAGACATCTAATTATACCTGAGAAATACAGTAAATTAGTAGGCTATATGAAAGATGCATATACACAATGTACACTGATGGCTAGAGTAAATAATCTGTGTCCTTTGATGATGATTTTTATCTAATTTAATGGAAAACTATGCGAGTAACGCTCCGTGGTGCTGAAGATTTTTGAAATGCCTTGAGAGACGGCGAGCCCATGGTGAGCGTGTGCCTTCATGGAAAATAATTGTTTTGAATTTTAGAATGCGCCATGTCATCCGTCAGACATGTCCAGTGTGCGACCCCCTTTAATTTACCCTGCCACTCACACTTTACCAAAGTTGTGTCCAGAAATATGTTTGAAAAGACAGACTATTTTATACAGCCTTGTTCCTTTGTCCCCTTCGGGGTTGTTTATGTTTTTGTTCCCCCTCGTGGGAGTTTTTATGCTGGCCTTGCCTTTGTTTTTTATATTAATAAATTAATTTGTTTTTGACTCTGCGTTTGGGTCCTACCTCTGCCCCCACCCCGTTACAGGATATTTTAGGATTTTGAAACATTTAAAACAAAGAAACTTTTGAACCCCTCTGTATATATTAGGGCTGTCAACAGGGCTGAGAAACTGAATTTGAAATTTTACCTTAAATAATTCAAAACTTTGAATTAAATTTGAATTTTAAAATCAACAGATTTTTAAATTAACGTTGTTTGCTTAGTCCACAACAGGGCACAATGAATACATATAAACCATACAGCACTGTGTTATATTATTGCACTGAACATTCCAGGCTATTAAAACGTGCATAACAAATTATGTAATATATAAAATGATTTAGCTTCTTCATATTCTAAAATGTTAAGTAAAAAGTAAAACAAGATGTGAAAAACACTTCAATAGACAGTTGTACTATATGTTAACATGGAGTTAAACTAGTGCAACAGGACTACCCCAGACTCAAGCATCATAATATGAGCAATACCACAATGTTTGTCATTCATTACAGTTGCAACATTTCCAGATAGTAGTGGTATTCGGCTGAACTCGGTGGTGAAGGGTCTCAGACTACATGCCAAGGGGTTGTTCAAACAGACGAAGCAGAACAGAAAGGAACAAAACACAAGTATCTCGAGACACACATTTCCAAATTGAACTCCTTTCCTGACAAAGACTTTTAAAACCCATTGTTTAATCTGGGATAAACTGATAAGAGAGCAAGGCACAACGGCCAAAGACCTCCACCTAAGGGGCTGTTCACACAACGCTTTTGAAGCTACCCAGTTTACTTTTTTTTTTTTTTTTTAAATATGCACTACACAAATGTTTTTGATAGTTTCACCACATTATGTTGTTTATTCAGCATCTCGTGCAGGAGTGCTGAGAGGCCTAAATGGCAATAACCATCCTTGATGTCATAATTGCAGTATATCGTGTTGACTGATTGCAGACGTACCTGCACATCAGTGCGGTCTGCGATCCACTTGGCCAGTTGCTCAGATGCGAAGCCAATCCGCTGAAGGTCAAAGGTGTCGGCCCTCTTAGGCTTTCCTTTAGCTGGGAAATGCATGAAGGTGGGGGCAGAGTTCATGTTCAACTGGAGGAGAGGAGAGTGTTGAGGATGTAAGGGCAGAAGATCAGATGAACAGAGAAGAGAGATGAACAGAGAGCAGTAATAAACACAGGATGAAGGAGAGGAAGAGAGAGGAGTGATGAACAGAAGAGAAACAAGAGCACAAAAACATTCATATCTACTAATAAATCATTAAAGCAGCAGGAACAATGTGAAGCGTATTACTGATATTTATTTTAATAATCGGACAGGAGCAATTCAAGAGCCTCGAGAGGGAGGTGAATTACTTACTACATTAATGACTATCTGAGGGGGAGAGAGAGAGAGAGAGAGAGAGAGAGAGAGAGAGAGAGAAACAAGTATTGAAAGACAGAGCAGAGGAGAACAAAGTGTACAGCAGATATAGAAAGACTTAAAGGCATAGTTCACTAAAAAATGAAAAATTCTGTTATCATTTGCTCACATTTACTCTTTTCCATACAAGGAAAGTGGATAGTGATTTATACTGCCAAGCTCAAAAAAAGACAAAAAGTACCATAAAAGTAGTGACTCATGCACTATATTAATAATACTATAATATTATGTATAATATATCATAATAATTTATACACAAATATACACAAATTTATATACTACTATTTTGTATAAATTATTATTTATTAATGAATTGTGTTATAATAATATTATAACTATAATAATATTATTATATAATATAAGTTTACTTATTACACTATATATATATATATATATATATATAAATTGCTAATTTGGTACTAGAAAATCACTTGCCATTATATCAACACAATTGAAAGCTATTTGGTTCGTTAAATGATGCTTAACATTGTCTTTGTGTTTGTTTGTGTGTTGCCACAGTATGCAATAGACTGGCATGTCTTAAGGTCAATATTAGGTCAAAAATGGGAAAAAAGCAACAGCTTTCTCTAGAAACTCATCAGTCAATCATTGTTTTGAGGAATGAAGGCTATACAATGCTTGTAATTGCCCAAAAAAAAAAAAACTGAAGATTTCATACAAAGGTGTACACTACAGCCTTCAAAGACAAAGGACAACTGGCTCTAACAAGGACAGAAAGACATGTGGAAGGCCCAGATGTAAAAATAAACAAGAGGATAAGTACATCAGAGTCTCTAGTTTGAGTATCTGGACAAACTGACAGCTAGAATGCCAAGGATCTGCAAAGCTGTCATTGCTGCAAATGGAGGATTTTTTGATGAGAACTCTTTGTAATAGTAATAGTAATTTTTTACGTTATTAATGTCCTGACTATACATTGTGATCAGTTGAATGCCACTTTGAATAAAAGTACCAATTTCTTTCCATAAGAGCAAAATCTGTACAATATCCCAAACTTTTGGCCGCCAGTGTATATATATATATATATAATATGCCATTTACTGTCAAACCTGATGTAACCTGTATTAAATTGGGCTGCAGCCTGCAACTAACAATTATTTTGATAATCGATTAATCTAATGATTATTAGAACGATTATCGACTATTCGGTGATTATTGCAACATTTAATCATTAGCTCTTAACCGATCATTCAGCTTGTGCCCCGACTTAAAAGGTTGTATTAAACGTGCTTACTAACAATAAAGAGGACAAAATCATCTTTTAAAAATATCTCTAAATGACATTTACTGAATTAAAGGGGAAAAAAATACTTTTTATTAAGTTTAATTCATTAAAGAAATTCACTGCAAAAAAATCCTATTGTTATCGAATGTTTTTGTCTTGTTTTCCATTTAAAATGGTCTAAAAATCCTTAAAACGAGACACATTTACTTGAGAAGCAACATATAAGATATTTAGACTTGCTTTATGATAATGTATCTTAAATATATGTGTATTTTGTATATAAGTGTATTTTTCCATTTGGTTATACTTCTGCGAGTAAAGACAAAATATACTTATATTTATGATCTATTCTCTAAAAGCAAGTCTAAATATCTTATATGCTGCTTCTCAGGTGAATGCATCTTTTTTAAAGGATTTTTAGATATTTTAAAATATTTGTATTTTAAATATTATATTCAAAATTCTCAGATAATTCTGTAGTATAGCTGCTAAAGAAAATGTAGGTTGTTTTAAAGGAGTTTTAGATAGTTATATTGGAAAACAAGCCAAAACAAAAACAAATCAAAAATGTATTTTGTTGCAGTGTATAATGGGGCGAAGACTACCCTCTCTTACCTTTTTGTTCACTTCAATCCATCTTTAACTCACAAAAAAGCAAACTCTCTCACATTAATAAAGCTGCATATTGCCAATTCTCTTCACGATAAGAAATGCACAGTGACACATATATTATGACTCAATAAGTTGCGAGACATCATGTTATAATCTAGCTGCATTAAGCTTGCGCGCTCGAGGGATGAGGGTCCCCGCACCAGAGTGTGCATCAGCCGGATGCAGTTTCAATCTCTCCCCCTTAGATCAGGACACTTCGCGGAACACATAGAAGAGGCGCTGACCACACAGAGAAATGCCAGTTTCAGAGTTTGTAGTTATTTACATGACCTGCCTCCATATTATTTGAACTTTAATAAAGCTATAATGTATTAAATATAACTGTATTTAAGATGTAACGCTGGTGTGTTTCCTTTAAAGAGCACCAGCTATGCTTATTCCAAAATGAGAGTGCTTCTGTATTTAATTATTTGGTATTTTTGCATTATAATTCCTTCATAATTTGCGATCTACATCACCTGAAGCTGTTTGGAAAGTTTAGAATGCATCTGGACTCTGAGCTGTGTAATTCTTCCTCTCCTCAGTCAGGCACAAACTGCAGTGCTGCTCACGCATGTCATCATTAGAGTTTAATGTGATCTCGTTATGTTAAATGAGATCAAACGACTATTCGACAACAAAAAATTTTGTAGACAATTTTTTTTTTTTTTTATTGTCAACGTCGATAATGTCGAATAATCGTTTCAGCCCTAGTATTAAGATGTTATTTTTTAACTGAACATACAAATTATATTTGTGAGCTCCTGCAGAAGGGAAGATTATCACTGAATAGTAGCTTTAATTTAGATCTGTTTCCCACACAAAGCTATTGTATTGCTTCAGAAGAACTTTTTGGAGCTTCCTTTTTTGGAGCTTGATGGTATAAATCACCATCCACTTTTGTTGTATGGAAAAAAAGCAGTTTGGATATTCTGCAAACATATCGTTAAAAATAATCCACAGACAGAACAACTTGAAGGCGAGTAAATCATGGAAAAAATGTCATTTATGGGTGAACTATTCCTTTAAAGAATACAAAGAGGAAATCTGGTGATCAAGTGATATTCATGTAATTACATATACAGTAACTTAGTGTATGTAAACTTATGACCCACTGCATTGTGATATAGTCAATTAAAAGTGAAACGATCTGTCTGTAAACAATTTTTGGAAAAATTACTTGTGTCATGCACAAAGTAGATATCTTAAATGACTTGCCAAAACTATAGTTTGCTAATATTAAATCTGTGGAGAGGTTAAAAAATGAGTTTTAATGACTTCAACCTAAGTGTATGTAAATTTCTGACTTCATCTGTAATTTCAATCATGGAGCATAATCTTGTAATGGCTGGTGAAAACTCATCTTTTAAAAAAACACAAGGGGACATTAATAACCAGTACCTCTAGTATGCATCTGTTTATTAGCATGCTAATGGACTGACTAATACTGCTGTCCCCATGCTCTGGATTAAAACACATCAAATCAACATTAACCCACATGTCCTCCAAGAAATGGGTTAGCTGGATATTGTATGTGTAGGACTGTGGGTGAACAAAAGCTGTTTCAGCTTTCTAGAGATGTTAAACGGCCGTCACACCAGACTTTAAGCATGCAAAATTATTTCAAACCCCACAACAAATATGGCCAAAGGGATATAATGTCCCACTTCAGGCACTATGTTTTGAATATACACTGATGAGCCAAAATATTATAACCACTCACGGGTGAAGCGAATAACATTGATCATCTCCTAACAAGGCCACATGTCAAGGTCTGGGTAGATTAGATGGTAAGCGAACAATCAGTTCTCATAGTCAACATGTTGAATGTAGGAGAAATGGGCAGGAGTAAAGACCTGAGCGACAAGGGCCAAATTGTTATGGCCTGACGACTGGGTCAGAGCGTCTCTAAAACGGCAAGGCTTGTGGGGTGCTCCCAGTCAGCAGTGGTGAGTTCCTACAGACAGTGGTCCGAGGAGGGACAAACCGGCGACGGTGTGTTGGGTGCCCGAGGCTCATTGATGTGCGAAGGCAACGAAGGCTATCCCATCTGGTCCAAACAAACAGAAGGTCTGCTGTGGCACAAGTCACAGAAAATTTTAATGATGGTTACGAGAGGAATGTGTAACAACACACAGTGCATCACACCCTGCTGTGTACGGGTCTGCGTAGCCGCAGACTGGTCAGAGTGCTCATGATGACCCCTGTCCACCGTTGAAAGTGCCTACAATGGGCAAGTGACTGTCGGAACTGGACCTTGGAGCAGTGGAAGAAGGTCGCCTTGTCCGATGAGTCCAGTTTTCTTTTACATCACGTGGATGGCCGTGTATGTGTGGATTGTTCACCTGGGGAAGTGATGTCACCAGGATGCAATGTGGGAAGACGACAAGCTGCTGGAGGGAGTGTGATGCTCTGGGCAATATTCTTCTGGGAAACCCTGGGTCCGGCCATTCATGTGGATGCCAATTTGACACGTGCCAATTACCTAAACATCGTTGCAGACCAGGTACATCCCTTCATGGCAATGGTATACCCTGATGGCAGTGGCCTCTTTCAGCAGGATAATGCGCCCCTCCACACTGCACACATTGTTCGGGAATGGTTTGAGGAAGAGTTCAAGGTGTTCAAGGTGCCCTGGCCTCAAACGCGGAGGACCAACAACATATTAGGAAGGTGATCATAATATTTTGGCTCATCAGTGTATAATAACAACTTACTAATATGACCATCTACTGTTGTTTCCTGCAACATTTCTATTAATTTAAAGTTGTATTCAGTTAAACTAGTATTGATGTGAAACTGCCAAAATAAAAGTAAAAACAAAAAATGTCAATCTGTGAAATTTAGATCCTATGTTGGTCAAACTTTTTGAGCTATACGAATTCACAGGACATCTATAATATCATCACAACACAGTTCATCACCCATAAAACAAATCAAAACCTTAGGAAACATGTTTCTCGAAACAGCAAATCAACATCAGCAGTGCTAATCTAACTGATAATTGTTCTCCTAAAAACTGCTCTGCGGGGGTCTATAGGCATAAATGTACAGCATTTGTGAGTTTATGATAAATCTTCTTTTACACAAACACATTTATGCAGACTCATGCCTCTTTAGCATGAAAATTGCAGCGAAACAGCTACGTATCAGCGTGTGCTAAATTAATGTGCATGTTCTGTGTTGTAAAGATTTTCTTCTCTATAATTTGCTTCAAAGAAGGGTGACATGTCATTTCATTATGTTGAAAATAGACAAGTAGCTATTTTCCATTTGATTGTTCTTGCTGCTTTTTAAAATGTAATTCCTGAAGTTGTCAGGCTCACACAAATTAGAAGTTGAGAGCCTGTGTGCATGCATATGGAAGAATAGATCAACATGTAGCAGAATGTGGTCAGGAAAACTCTCTACTTTTCTGAGAAGGTTTTAGTATTTTAATATTTTGTGGGGTTATTATGCTTATTAACAACAGGGTTCCCAGACCTATCGATTAATTAATCTCCATGACTTTTCCAGTCGCTAAGAGACCAAAGCGCAAATTCTAGCCCATGAAATATTTTAGAGCATAACTATAACATTGATATTCATTTCACAGCCAACAATAATTTCTGTAATCTGTATTTTTGTCTTGTTTTTTCCAGCAAAATTATCTAAACATCTTTAAAATAAGAAACTGTGTAAGAAAATTATAGTTGTTTTCAGAGAATATATCTTTAGATAATTGTTTTTCATTTTATTGTATTAGTTATTATTAATAGTGGAAATTTGGCAAAGTGGAAATTTTACTTTATTCCAATTATAAATCAAAGATAGATTCTCTAAAACACTATGCAATTTTACTTCTAATCAAAGTAAAGTTAATTTATTGTGTTTTGAAAAGGTTCAGATACATTTACTGTAAAACAAGACAAAAATACATATTGGATTACAGGCTGGATTACACCACATTACTTTAATACCGATTTTCAGTCTGTCATAAATTGCATAGTTTATGATTGGTACAGACTCCAACTATGATTCCATCTAGTCAGAGGATATCAAACATGTTTGATATTTTTAGCTGACTATCCTCAACTACAGAAGAAATCTAATAGTGTATGATGCTCCATGATGATTCAAATCTGAAGACGGTGAGCAACCAATGCAAATCGAGTGCACGGGTCCACGAAGCTCAAGAAACAGTGATGGCAAACAAGCACAAAAGTGGAGTTTAACTTTTAATGACACTCACTCACCTCAACTCCCATTACCATCTCTAGAGGCCATTCTGGCCTCATATTCACACCCAAATGTGCTCAGCCCATTTCATGAACACAGAGGAGCAGCAACAAAAGCAGCAGATATTTCCTTATCCATGTTTGTTTACATCTGTCATGTGTCTTCAAAAACGGGACAGCGTGTATTTCCATACAGTGTTGGCCGATAAATTGTGTGAGGAAGAATGTTCACGGGTGGACAAAATTTGGGCTAGTTTGGAATGATTTGGGCAGGTTAAAAAAATTATACAATTAAGAAATTCCATTGTTCATGCACTTAAAATAAAGAAAATGGCTCCATACACAATCCTGGTATGGAGTCATGGCTCCACAAATAAATTGCACCTGAGAATTTCTCGAAATCCCAAGATCGATATTTTACTCTATGCAGCAACCCTCTACTACATGAGAGGAAATCATTCGCATTTGCAACAAAATTTTGTGCTATGTGACTAAAATGTATATATTTGACAGCTGGTTGGTAAATGTATACATTTCACTCAACAGTAATTGTGTAGTATAGTGGTGGAGTATTCAGAAGCGAGATCCTTTTTACTGTGTGTTAAGAGTAAGTTGTTCCATGTAATGCATGTCCAATTACGAGATCCACGTGACTCATTTGTCATTTAATGAAGTCTCTTTTAATACCCTCTCTGTTCTTTACAGTCAGTTGTTGATAAAAAAAAATAAAAAAATTATAATAATACACATTTAAATCGAATCATGCATGGCACAGATGAGATAAAGTCATTCTAGTCCTCTCTTGTTAAAATTCAATCATTTATAGACGCTCTTTACAGAAATGCCTTTTTACTGGTTTTAGTACGTGTTCAACAGATCAATGTAAACACTTGTAAATAGCATCGATTGTGCAATTAAACAATAAACATTTTACAAAAAATGCAATATAATATCTTATTTATTGATTGAATACATTTTTAAAAAGCCAAAATGTAACCAAAAAGATGAAAAACTAAAATATAATTAGTAAAATTAATATTTTTGTAATGTACCTAGTTAGAAGGTCCCCTGTATACAATTAGTAGCATTAGCTGGGAGAGAATTTCTTTCATATGTAAGCAAAAGGTACATTATAACTGAAATATATTCTCATGAATCGATAATTAATCGAATCGCATTGAAATCAGAAATCTAATTGAGAGCTTGTGGATCGGAACTGAATCTAATCTGCAAATCTGTATCAATACCCAGTCCTACTGGAACTTTGACGGATCTGTGTATTAGCCAATTCAACTAACTGTACAAAGATGTACAGTTTAAACCATAACAGCATTAAAAGGTAGGACAGATTATATTATTTATATTACCTCAAAAATACTGAATGGCAAAAACATAACTTTAATCGTAGCACAATGACATACTGTACATTATTTGGCTTCCTGATGGGCCAGGGGAGCATATTTGTTCTTTTTCAGTGCATGTTCATCTATTTAGGTGAATAAGAAAAAATGGGGGTAAATGTAAAGGTTTTTGGAAACTTTATTGTTTCATTGCTTAATTGAGTGGTTAAGGTTGTGTAAAGACTGTGCTTTGGTATTGTGGTTGAAATGCGCTCAAATTTCATATACTATTTTGTCAGCATCCTACCTCCTGTACTTTGTCTCCATGCCTCTAGAGGTCCCCTGTGTTCTCCTCTACCTTAGTTCTTCCTCGTGTGGCCTTGTTAGCGTTATCCAGCTCACCTGTGCCTCGTTTCCCCCAGTGTATTTAAGTTGTTTTTTTCCCTTGGTTCCTCACTCTGGTTTTGAGTCTCTGCCCTGTGTTTCCTGCCTTGTCTCGCTAAAGCCTCTCTAGCTACCCCAAGTAAGATATCCTGAGTTCCTTTCACTGATTGTAATTGTTCACTGGCTTTGTTTTCTCCCCTCGTGGAGTTTTATTTTCTCCTTTGGTTTTGCCCGTTGTTTTTTGTTTATGTGGGTTATACCTCGGTCCGAGAAGAACTTTTGTTGATTCATTTTTGCAAGGACTTTTTTTTTAATAAATCTACATCTCCTGGAATACTGCCTTAAGTGTTTCATTTGGGTCAAACATTACCACTCCCATGGCTCAGTGGTAGATCTCTCAACCACCACACCAGCGACCAGGGTTCTAGCCCAGCTCGTGACATTATTTGTGCAGTTTTATACATTTGGGCTGGGTTTGAACCATCACTGGGCTGGAAAACATCAAACTAATTTGGCAAAACTGTTTCCACATGAGTTTGTGATCGGATTGGATCGGATCAACAGTTGGGTAGTGTGTGATCCCCAGTCATTTGGTGTGTGATGCCCAGTTTTTGTCTGTAGCGTTTTTCGAATTCAGTAAGTGAGTCATACCTAGAATTATAAAGTCTGTTCAGAATTTAAAATTTGTGTAGTGTAATCCAACCTTAAGACTCTTCAAGGTCTGGCAATCACAATTGTATAATTCCCTGATATTTCCAGGTTTTCCATGACCGTGGGAACCCTGCATGAAGCAAATCACTAGACAGACCTGACAAAATTCATGCAAATGAGGAAGAAAGAAAGAAGAGGAGTGGGTTGGTTACCTGCTGAAAGACATCAGCCCCCTCATCATAATCCACAACAGTGAAGAAGAGTTTGTTAGAGAAGGATGAAGAGTACCGCCATGAATTAGCCAGCACTTGATATTCTTCATTAGCCTGCCTATTAGAGAGACATTTCAGAAGTAGAGAGAGAGAAATTACTCATTAGAAGAAAGCTAGCTAGCAAACAAAAATAATGTGGCAAGAAGGACTTCATTACAGGAGTTTCATCTCTCTGTTACTTATTACATTGATTGCTGTTTACTCCATACTGGGTGGGCAGCATAGAGCAAAAAAAGAGCTAATTACAGTAGCTAACTACACTTCCATATATGCAACACAGACATCCACCTGCCAGTTCTTGGAAATCGTCATTGTGACGCCCCCATAAATAAATATATACATGAAATGAGCACAGATGACGTTGGATCACAAGTACTTAGATCATTTCAAGTCGAGTCATTTTTATTTGTATAGCACCTTTCACAACACACATCGTTTCAAAGCAGCTTTACAGAAAATCATGCATTAACAGAAAATTAACATCTATAATGTCTTAGAGTCATCATTGTGTAGTTTGATAAAATAAGATTGCGAATTGTGTTTAAAAATAAGTAATTAAATAATAATTTTATTTAGAAACCCAGTGAGCAAGCCGAAGGTGACTGTGGCAAGGAACACAAAACTCCATAAGATGTTGGTTAATGAAGTCCAACACAAAGCAGGAATGGAGCTGGATCGAGCCGATTCTGGTGACCTCAGGATAGGAGTCCCAAGGTTGAGACAGGGATACAAATAGAACAATATTAGCATAGATGCCATTCAATTTATTGCAGAGTTATAGATCAAGATCAATGTTTCTGGTTCCGGCAGACCTAACTAAAGTAGCCCTAATTGTGAGCTGAAGGATAAATTAGGTGTATGCCTGGCTAAATAGATGAGTCTTTAGTCTAGACTTAAACTGAGTGAGTGTGTCTGTGTCCCGAACAGTGTTAGGGAGACTATTCCATAGTTTAGGAGCCAAATATTGAAAGGATCTACCTCCTTTTGTGGATTTTGATATTCTAGGAACTATTAACAGGCCAGAATTTTGCGATCGTAATGAACGTGATGGAATATAGCATGGTAGAAGGTCACTTAAGTACTGCGGAGCTAGACCACTCAAAGCTTTGTACGTAGTTAACAGAATTTTAAAATTCATACGAAATTTAACAGGTAGCCAATGTAACGACAATAAAATGGGGCTAATATGATCAGCACTCTGGCTGCTGCATTTTGAACCAATTGAAGTTTATTTTTTGATCTTGCTGGACATCCTCCCAGTAATGCATTACAATAATCAAGTCTTGAGGTCATGAACACATGAATTAGATTTTTGGCATCAGCAACAGAGAGCATGTGTCATAATTTAGCAATATTTCTTAGGTGGAAGAATGCTGTTCTACAAACACTGGTAATTTGATTTTCAAAGGATAGATTGGTATCAAATATATCGCCTAAGTTCTTTGCTGTTACACTAACAGTACATCCATCGAGAGTCAAATTATATTTTAGCGGCTTGTTTTAGAGGTTTTTGGTCCAATAATTAGTACCTCTGTTTTGTTGGAATTTAGTAGAAGGAAATTCCTGGCCATCCAATCTTTGATTTCATTGATACACTCTGCTAATTTGGAGAATTGTGAAATTTCGTCAGATTTTTAAGAAATATAAAGTTGGGTTTTGTCAGCATAACAGTGGAAATTTATTCCACAATTCCTGATAATATCTAAAACCGTGGCTCTCCATACTTAACTTTTGTTTGGTTTGACAATTCCTCATTTACATAGACAAAGTGGTAGCAGTCTGCTAAATAGGACCTAAACCATGCTAATGCAAGTCCACAAATGCCAATATAATTATCTAGCCTATTCAAGAGAATGTTGTGATCTATCGGTTCGAAGGTAGCACTAAGATCTAAAAGCACTAGAAGTGAAATGCAGCCACGATCAGATGATAAGAGTAAGTCATTTGTAACTCTAATAAGTGCAGTCTCTGTACTGTGATGAGGCCTAAATCCTTACTGAAATTGTTTATATATACTATTTCTCTATAGAAATGAACATAGATGGGAGGACACTACCTTTTCTAGTATTTTCGACATAAACGGGAGATTTGAAATCAGTCTATATTTAGCCAATTCTCCAGGATAATGTTTTGGCTTCTCAATAAGCGGTTTAATAACTGCCATTTTAAAGTTTCTTGGGACATGTCCTAAGAATAGCAAGGAGTTAATAATATTTAGAAGAGGTTCTGAGATTACAGGCAATACCTCTTTTAAGAGCTTAGGTGGTATTGGATCTAACATACATGTTTTGGCTTTTGATGTTTCAATAAGTTTTGTTAGCTCTTCATGACCTATGACAGCGAAGGATTGAAGTTATGAGACACTGTTTTCTGAGGTACTGTGACAGATGATTGCATAATTCCAATTTTATTTTTGATTATTTAAATTTTATCAGTAAAGAAATTCATGAAGTCATTACTACTGTGCTGCAACATAATATCTGGTTCAGTTGAGGCTTTATCCCTAACCAATTTAGCCACAGTACTGAATAAACACTTAGGATTGTTGTGGTTATTTTTTTTTGAGTTTGCTAAAATATGCTGACCTGGCAGCTTTTAGTGCCTGTCTGTAGCTACAGACACTATCCTTCAGCGCACTGCAAAATATCTCTAATTTTGTATTCTTCCACTTGCGCTCCATTTTCCGAGCTGCTCTCTTGAGAGCATGAGTGTGATCATTTTACCATGGTGTGGGGCTATTTTCTTTAATAGAAGGGGGGTGATAATATCAAGAGTGCTAGAGAAGACTGTATTTATATTTTCTGTTATTTCATCAAGTTCTTCTAGACTTTGGGGCTTAGTGAGTGTATGAGATAGATCTGGAAGATTATTAGTGATGCTATCTTTAGTGGTCAAAAGAATAGTTCTACCTGAACGATAGCGTGGTGTAGATCGAGTAACATTAGCTTATCGCAGCATACAAGAGACGAGGTAATGATCTGAGATGTCATCACTCTGTGGAAGAATTTCTATAGTATCAACATCAACTCTGACAGAATTAAATCTAGTGTATGATTATGGCGATGAGTTACTCCTGTCACATTTTGTCTGACTCCAAGAGAGTTGAGAATATCGATAAATGCTAATCTCAATGTGTCATTTTCATTATATATGTGAATGCTGAAGTCTCCAACAATTAAATCTACAGTAACAACAAGATCTGATAAAACATTTCACCAAGGAAATCAGAATAAGTCCCAAGCGATCTATATACTGTAGCAAAGTGCAAAAGATGACAGTTTTTTTTTTTAAATTTATATCTGACGGTGTCACATTAAGCATTATTAGTTCAAAAGACTTAAACTTATATCCTGTCCTCTGAGTAACACCTAAAACATCACTGTAAATTGTAGCAACACCTCCTCCTCGACCCTTCAGATGAGGCTCATGTTTATAACAATAAGTTGGGGGAGTAGATTCATTTAAACTAATATATTCATCCGGTTTAAGCCAGGTTTCGGTCAAACAGAGTGCATCCAAATTATGATCTGTAATAATTGCATTTACAATTAGTGCTTTGGTAGAAAGAGATCTAATGTTTAGTAGCCCTACCTTCATATGATGTTTATATTTATTTATTTATTTATTTTTTCAAGTTTGACCTTAATCAATTCTTTCCTAAATGATTTAGTGAGAGTTTTGTGTTTGGTAGTTCGGGGAACAGACACAGTCTCTATGAAATATCTAGGTGATACAGTCTCTATGTGTTGTAGTTTATGTGACCTGTGTGACGTCTCAAGGCAGCTAGCAGAGGTTCAGGTTAACCAGTTTGTCTGCTTCCTGACCTGGGCCCCAGTTAGTCAGATACTATCATTATTAAGACTATGAGCCAAAGTACTAGAGAGGAGAGTGGCACCTTCCCTGGAGGGATGGAGACTGTCTCTCTTTAGCAGGTCAGGTCTACCCCAAAAACTCTTCCAATTGTCTATAAATTCTATGCTATTCTCCAGACACCACTCAGACATCCAGCCATTCAGTGACACTAATCTACTCTAAACCTCGTCACCATGATGAGCAGGGAGGGGGCAAGAGCATATTACAGTGTCTGACATCATTTTTGCAAGTTCACACACCTCTTTAACATTATCTCTAGTGATCTTCGACTGGCGAAGCCAGACAGCATTAGTTCCGACATAAATAACATTTTTAGAAAATCTATGTTTAGCATTAGCCAGCACTTGTAAATTTGATCAGATGTCAGACACACGAACCACAGAAATGCACTTAACAATAGTGGCTGGAGTCTCTATTCACCAATCATTCACCAATCAGAATCACCAATTATTAGGGCTCTTTCAACATGATTCTCAGTGGGTGCATCACTGAGTGGGGAGAATCGATTGGAAACCCTAACAAGAACGGGAGAGTGGTGTCGCTTTGCTGAGCGAGTATGCCACCGAGATGTCACCCAAACACCCTATTGCAGGGGCTCTAGAGCTGGAACCAAAGTGTGTGTTTTGCTCGCTGTACTACCCACATCCAAAACATTATCTACCGGCTTCTCTTTCTCACTGACCTCCACTAGTGTTCGGATGTGTGTGTCTAACTCATTAATCTTCTTCGTCAGCCTGACTAATTCCTTACATTTATCACATGTGAATCCCCCAATGCTGATGGAAGACGCTATCATAAACATGTGACATGCAGTAATCCTGAAGGACCTCCAGCCGCCGGGCCACCTGACCCTCTGTATTTCAGAAACTCAGCAACCAGGTTGTAGAGGGTGACAGCTGGGTCCTCAATATGGATATTGAAGAATAAAAATTTAGAGTCAGGTTTTGCAATAATAAAATGAGAGAGTTTACTGATTGTTCTCTGTAGGTTCAATAGGCATCACAAGTCGATGAGATACAACAGTCAGAAAGACAGGAAGTCGAAGTGAAGTTTTACAAACTTTCCAAAGCAATTACAGTCATATGCAAATTACATTAAGGGTGTCATCTTACCAAAATTTCTAGCATTCTGGTAGGTCAATTACTTCAAACATTTTAACATATTACAAATTATTTCCGTCTTCGTGCAAACAATAATTGTTAGCCACAACATGAATCGAGGGATCAGATATCAAAGATTAGCTATCAGTTATGGCTATTCCTTAATTCTTTACGTCATAGGGGTACCAAGGAGAGCAATTAAAATCATTGGAAGTTGTTTTTGACTATGGCAAAGTCACATTTGAGAGGGCACAATAACCGTAAATAATTCAGAGACATGAGTTTTTTAGACATGCAACGTATAGGTGTTATATCCTTCTCCCCAACCTTGATGGAATGCCAGGCCTCACCATTGCTGCATCTAGTTGCCTACTACTATAGTAAAGTCAGGAAGTAAATTAATGTTTCAATTCATTGAAGACATGAGGTAGATCATAATGAGGTAGATGTGTTGTCCAGTCATGGTTACCATAAAACAAAGATAATAACAAAAAATCATAACTACTATCCCTCTCTCTCTTAAATTACTACTTGTGATTAATCAATCCTCAATATAATCAAATGGTTAAATAGGGTATATGATTTATTATGTAATAAAAATAGAAATAGAAATGGAATAAATGCAATACAACATAAAATCTCCTCATCACGCAGGGCTGTGTTCTCAGCCCACTCCTGTATTCCCTGTACACACATGACTGTGTGGCAACACATAGCTCCAATGCCATCATTAAGTTTGCTGATGACACGACGGTGGTAGGTCTGATCACTGACAATGATGAAACAGCCTACAGAGAGGAGGTGCACACTCTGACACACTGGTGTCAGGAGCACAACCTCTCCCTCAATGTCAGTAAGACAAAGGAGCTTGTGGTGGACTTCAGAAGAAAAGACAGAGAACACAGTCCCATCACCATCAATGGAGCACCAGTGGAGAGAGTCAGCAGCTTCAAGTTTATGGGTGTCCACATCACTGAGGAACTCACATGGTCCATCCACACTGAAGTCGTTGTGAAGAAGGCTCATCAGCGCCTCTTCTTCCTGAGACGGCTGAGGAAGTTTGGAATGAACCGCCACATCCTCACATGGTTCTACACCTGCACTGTAGAGAGCATCCTGACTGGCTGCATCTCCGCCTGGTACGGCAATAGCACAGCCCACAACCGCAAAGCACTGCAAAGGGTGGTGCGAACTGCCAGACACATCATCGGAGGTGAGCTTCCCTCCCTCCAGAAAATATATACCAGGCGGTGTGTGAAAAAAGCTCGGAGGATCATCAGAGACTCCAGCTACCCGAGCCATGGGCTGTTCTCACTGCTACCATCAGGCAGGCGGTATCACAGCATCAGGACCCGCACCAGCCGACTCCATGATAGCTTCTTCCCCCAAGCAATCAGACTTTTGAACTCTTGATCTCCCACGATCAAAATACAACAGCACTGCACTTTATTACTCTTACTCTTATATCTCACACCGGACTGTCATAAATTATATTATTATTATATTATATTCTCTCTTAACAACTTACTATCAACCGACAGCCTGAATGTCAATACAGTACAATACAACCTACTGTACATTTTATATATACTACTATATATACTTTTTTTATTTTTATTGATTAATGTGTATCTATATTGTGCGTATTGTATACTGTACAGTGTATGTTATTATTTGTATATTGTGTTGTGTGTAATTATGTGTATATTAGACTTAAATTGTGTTGTGTTAATTTGATGTTATTGTAAATTGGTATATGTCTCATCACTGTCACGACTGCTATATTGATCGGAACTGCACCCAAGAATTTCACACACCATTGCACTTGTGTATATGGCTGTGTGACAAAAAATGTGATTTGAAAATGCACATTCTCCGGAAGCCGGGCTAAATGAGTAATCACAGTTACTGCACTCCTGGCATGAGCCAGACCCTCAGTCACCCCTCAGATTACATAAATATTGCTTGTACCTTTTAAGAAAAGAGAACAGAACGTTGATTAATATAATAAGAATAAGTGAGGATTATGAAATATAAGAAATACATTTCAAGAGCAAAGAGGGATTAGAATTTTTCCCCTTCAAGGTAATAGAAACGTGGTCAGTCTACAGCTGGAACCTTTGGCCATAGAGGTATGGCCGGAAGTGGCAGAGCGCCCGCACCACTGCCAACAACTCTTGACGGGTGACGCAATAGTTCCTCTCAGCTTTACTTGAGGCTTGGCAGTAGTAAGCGACAATGTGCTCCCCATTGTTGCCTGCCTGATACAACACTGCTCTGAAAACCATGTTGATTGCATCAGTGTCAATGATGAATGAATACCCTGGGTCAGGATATGCCAGCACTGGAGCCCCAGACAGAGCCTCCCGCAGCCGATGGAAGGCTTCCTCGCAGACGTTATCCCAATTAAAGGGGCGGCCTTTCGGTACAGTGGACTTGCGATGGTGGCGAAGTTCTGCACAAATCACAGGTAGTAAGATGCTAGACCCAAGAAACTGCTCAGTTCAGTAGTGTCCTTTGGCATGAGCCTGTCCCATACTGCTGTCATTTTTACCGGGTCAGTGGCTACTCCCACGGTGCTTATTACGTGCCCCAGAAGAAATGTTTCTCGGCGTAACAAATGATGTTTCTTGGGGTTAAGGCACAGACCGGTAGCAAAAACTTCCTGGAGGTGTTGCAGAGCCCCTCCAAAGTCTGGGGTGTGTACTAACAGGTCATCCAAGTATACCACAGAGCAGCGACGAGAGATGCCCATAAGCACCCGCTCCATCAAATGCTCAAAGTGGCAGAGGCATTGCAAATCCAAATGGCATCACCCGGAACAGGCAAAGCCCTTGACCAATGGAAAAAGCGGTCTTGGGCTTTGCCTCTGGGGCCAGTTCCACCTGCCAATGCCTGCTTCATAGGTCAAGGTAGCTGAGCCAACTAGACCCGGCAATGTAATCCAGGGTGTCAGCAGATAGGAGTCTTTCCTTGTGACTACGTTGAGGCATCGGTAGTCAACACAGAATCGCCAGGAGGAGTCCTTTTTCCTAACAAGCACAGCAGGAGCCACCCATGGACTGTTTGACGTCTCAGTGACTCCCACCTTTTCCATCTCCAGGATCTTCTGCTCCACCGCCGACTGCTTGGCCAGAGACAGTCATTGGGCCACAGGCATATGGGTGGAGCAGTGCCGGTCAATTTCGTGTTTTACCTGCCCCGTCCGCCTACACTTCTCATCTTGTGCTGCAAAGGTGTCCTAGCTTTTGTCAAGCAGCTCCCAGAGCTGACCTTGATTAGTGGTGAGTCCTCCACTACTGCGCTGCCATAGTTCATGGACAGCCTGGATGGTCTCTGCTGATGGGGTTTCCCACTGCAACAAACTGCCAGTGTGGGGCGGCAATTGTGGGGAGTCCTGGTGTGGTATGGTCTGGACATCCAGGGGCGTAGTTTCCTGGGGTGGCTCCCGGGTTTGCTGGCTGGTTGATTTCTTCCGTAGGTGGGCGTGGGACACTCCAGCTGTTCTCCGACCCCTCTGCAAGGGCGCAATGTCCGTGCCTACTCAGAGATGAGTCCCTGCTACATCTACACATGCTCCACAGTGTGTCAGGAAGTCCAGCCGCATAATGCAGGCATCCTCAAAGTCAGCCAACCAGAACTCATGGGTGATGTTATCAGTGCCAACAGTCACTTGCAGGAGCTTTCTTCCCCTTATGGCTGCCCGTCCCCGGTCACTGTCCTCATCTGCATTGACGTAGCTGACCAGCCAGGCAGTCTCAGACCCAAGGTGCCTGGATGGTCCCCAGGGCGGACGATGGTGATGGTTGATCCTGTGTCAATCAGGGCTTGGCAGGGGTGGACATCGAGGACACAGAGTATGTACAAGCCCTGACTGTGGCCCACCAGAGAGCACTTATCATGGAGAGGAGTAGAAAGCGGTGGGAGTGGCAGTCCATCCGCCATGCCACCAGCCTTTAGTTTTCCGACAGTGGAGGGATGTGGGGCCAGGGCGCAGGGGCAGGACATTCACGAGCCATGTGTCCCATCTCTCCACAGCAGTAGCAGTCCACGGGGTAGCTGCCACCACCTGACACACCTCCTCGGTGTCTCCGCCATCAGCACATTTAGCCTGCCATAATCTTGCATGAGGGTTGTGGAAGGCTGCTGGTGCTCGTGCCGTAAGAAACACAGCCTCCGCCAGTTCTGCCTCTGCCAATACTTGCACCAGAGTTGTGCTTGAGATGAACAGTTTAATAGGATGTGCGTTATGTGTAAACCCTGCAATTTTGTTTTATAATGTCAAGGTTCATTTTCTTCTGATTGAGTTTGCTGAATTGGAAGGGCTGCATGATGTTAGCCAATCATAACATTGGGTGTTTACATTGAAGTTTTAAGGAGGAAAACGAGTGTTTCAGACAGAGGGCCAAAAACAGGGTGGAAAATGATCATATATTACTAAATTGTGACTTTTTTGGTGTAAAAAATATTTTATAACATTATCATTGGACCCCTTTAAAACAAGCAGACTTTGACTTCTGAGACATCGGTATGTTATCCATACTAATTACAATGCTAATTACATTGCAGTTTCATAAAATAGATCACTAACATTGCCCTTCTCACACAGCAACCCAATATTATCAGTGATGGCTAATTTACAGGCTAGATTATATACAGTATATACATAATCCAGAAAGCAAAAATCAGATTTTTACCTCAATATGTTTCTTCAAATAAGAGGTTTTGAATGCCGATATCTCGACAGGCTTAGAAAAGCAAAGCTTACATGTCATGATCACACAATCGCCCTTCTTAGTCTTCATTGTGAAAAGCCCTTTCATGTACGGCCAATCAGGTGTTGTACTGCTGCTTGAGGCATCCTCCACATTACCCCCCACCTCCTCCATAATAGCAGTTGGCACCAAGTCTATTACTGCCATTTAATTTTCTATGCACAATTTGTTTTGACAGGAGTCACGAGACTCGGAATCGGAACAGGGATGTAGTGAACACAGACAGAGGGAAAATAGCGAAGTAATAGGGTGATCACACTAGGCTTTGAGCATGCAAATGTTTTTTTTTTTTTTTTTCGGAAAACGCAACGGACCAGGATGTGATGTCATATGGGAGAGCTTCTGGTTTTAGTAAATAACACTTCACAAATAACAAAAAATATGATAAAAACAAATGCTAAAATATACTATCTACTCACTTTCCAGCAACGGTAAAAACACACAGCTTTGAAATATGTATCCTTTGAATTGAGCCAAGAGGTCAGTGTGTGACGTTTCGATCTTCTATTGGTCACGCATCCTCTCTTCATGCAGAGTTGCAGTTCAGAGTTCACCAAGCTTGCACTTTGGAACGCAGCGGCGTATGAAACTTCTTTGCATGAGCTTGCGTTTCTGGTCTCCCACGTTCAGATGCGTTTAAATGGGAGTGAATGGAGTGCAAAGTGTATTGTGACCACTCCTTAAAAGTACAGTTACAGCACTTAAAATGTACTCAAGTATAACATTTTGAACTGCTTAATAAAGTATCATTCTCGAAAAAAAAAATAAAAAAATAACTTAATTACAGTAACAAGAGTATTTGTAATTTGTTACTTTACAACCCTTGGGCGTACGCTCCCTCATTTACCATAATCTAGATTTATCAATATTAGAACAAGGGTAAGAAAGAACAAATATATTTAATATTTTTTTTGACTGAGACTCACATTTTCCTCACATAATATACACTCAGATATAACAGATATATCAGATAAATAAATATCCAGACCTATCCACACATATAAACATGTCTGTTTAGATGAAAAGTGTCTGCATTTCACAAAGACAATTATGCATCAAGAAACCAATTATACCCATAAACATTAATAAACAAGGACACTCAAACACTCTGCAGGGGGTAAAAAGCTTAAATATGCACGCTTATACAGAACACATTAATGTTTCATGTTATGCTGAGTATCCAGTTTTTAAAAAAAGCAAGGGCTGAGTTGATGTTCCATCATTTAGACCCTTCTACAATTAAAGCTGTTAAGAGCAAAGTCCGTCTGGACAAAACAATGGAGCGAGAAGATAATTAGGTGCAGAGAGAGGGGGTGGGGGATTACAATGGAGTCCAAAAGTTTGAAACCAATAATAAAAAAAGCTTCTATTTAGTATTTTTTTTCTAATTTAAGACAGTTTTTCAAAAATTAAGTTATGTCAAAATTTGAAGGAAAAGTTTAAATGAATTTCAAAATTACATAGTATCTGATCAGTACCCCTTTTGCTTTAATGACTACATGCATTGGACTGGACTCCATAGGTTTGTGCAAAACCTGATGATCCGTGTTATTGCAACATAATTTGAGAATGTTCCCAGAGTATCTTGTGTGCATCAAGAAAGCAAGAAAATCTGACCTTTCGTACAAAAGAGTTAACCTAGTCGATGTCACAAATTTGCTTTATTGATTAGTGACCTAAAAATAGTGTACAATCTTAATATTTCATATTATTTTGTCATTTTAACATTGCTTTGTTTTAAAATTGTCAAAATATTTACATTTTTTGTTTATTTCCAGTTTAAATTAGATTTTGAGACACAGATTTTCAATGTGGACTTTTGAACCCCACTGTACATAAACAAGCGCTTTGAGTAGAGAGCAGATAATTAAAAAAGCATTATGGGTAACATCGATGTGAAAGGGTGACTTGGCGTTTAAAGGTCATTCTGCTTTAAATTAACTTCCTCTATTTTGGTAGCACACATGACTGTTCCAGTCCGTTATCTTTATTCATTAAAGACAGCAGATGATGTCTCAGAATTCTGCATAGGTCTAGTGGGAATACTTCACTTTCCAAGGCTTGATATTTAGCTGAGAAACATGAGAGTATGAGCATGAGTCATTTTACCTGATGATGGAGTAATAATGATGGGAGAGATGGATGTGAGGGTGGGTGGATAGAGGGTAAGTAGCTGTCGTGGTTTAAATAGATGGGAAGAATGTCTAGGGTGGAGGCTGCTTCAAAATAGACAGATGTAGATTGTTTTTTGGTGGTGCTCTGGGGCATATCAAATGTTTATCTAAGCGCAGTGTATGCATGACTGCAGTAAACACAGTATTATACCTATGGACAGGCATTGAAAGATGGATGTGTGTGGCTCACCTGCAGACGGAACATTGTCTCTGAGGCTGCAGTGCAGTGAACATTACAATGACGGAATAGTTCCGGGGCGGGGCTTTGACGAACCGGCGGAACTTATCTCCGTTCATACGGATCACGGAACGCCGGGAACTCCACTCCATCATCTGCTCCACCTTCTCTGCCAGCATGTTCTAGAACAAATAGATGGAGAGAACCAGAGAAATGGAGATAAAGTTTCATTGGGAGTAAATGTAAAAGTGTTACAGGGAGCAAGACAGGGAGCAGAATGGAATTCCAGCAGTTCATGTGTACAGTTTCATAATTGAATAAAATGTTACATTATAAAAGATGTAACACTAATTTTTCCAAGCAAACAAGAAAAAAATAATTAAGTGTTCCTTTATAAAACAAAAATAGAATATTAAAGAGCCTAGAAAGCTGTACTGATCTGTAACTGCAAAATTGAACAGCCTATTTTTGTATTGTTTACAAAGATATTTTGTAAATGTCACCAAAAAAGATTGCTTCCTGGCGAGAGAAAAAATACAAAACAGTTATGGCTAAAGGAAATACCAGGCAGCCTTCAGTAATTCTTAGTATTGTACACAAGAGCAGCCTCTAGCTGTAGCACAACTTACACAGTCTATAAAAAGACCAAGCATCTATCTATTAGAACTCGATAAATATGATAAAATCACCATCTCAAAATGACAGAGAAAACTACACACAGTGGGTACTAAAAGTCAGAGGCACCTAGTGTATATGCTTCATTTAGCATTTTTCTGATTTCATAAAAAAAAAAAATAAATAAATAAAAAAAAAAAAAAAATATATATATATATATATATATATATATATATATATATTTTTATTTGATGGCATGGACCGGACTCCTCAAGCTTGCGCAATACTGATGAACCATGTTATCCCAGCATGATTCCAATGTCACAAATTTTCCTATTAAATTAATAAATGTTAAAAAGTGCAGAACCTTAAACATTTCATTGTTTTATATTTTTCAAAATCCTAAAACTTTTTCTTTTTTTAGTAAAACAATATCTGCTGATGTATTTGATGAAATATATTTAGTTGTTAGTTTTCTGAAATTTATAAAGGCAGTGCTGTCAGTCGATTACAATTTCTAATCAAGATTAAGCGCATAATTTTTCATAGTTAATTGCGATTAAACACAGATTTTGAAAGTCCTGAAGTTTTACTCTATTTATACTTTTAGGGTTGTAATGGTTCTCGGTAAAAAAACAAACCATACGGTTCGCCACCCACGGTTCTGTAAGCATTGGCACTGCGGTTCACCTCAAGTTTAATGACGCATCTGGAGCACAAGGTTTGGCGAAGAAAACAAAGCGTCAAATAGACACGCACATTTACAACCACCGGTAAGGCACCTGAATGGACCTGTAAATGGATACACTCTGCCTGTGTTTCACATGGGTCAACTTGATGACAGCACAGTTCTGCACTAATTGGGTGTAGTTTAAAATGGCAAGCGCCAAGCGGAGAAAACGAGATAGATAGAGAAGACCCCTGCGTTATTCAAGTCTCCTGTCTGGGAACATTTTCTTTTTGCAGTCAATTACAACAGCGATGGTCAATAAAGTTTACAAAACAGACACTGTTTACAAACACTGCTCGACGCGAGTGCCGTATACTGGTAATACATCGATATATGATTAATCATGTATGCCGATATCACCCGGAGAAACACAGAGCCACAGGTGAGCCAAAACTGCACACACTCCCTTCCATTTTTAAGCAGTCACTCAGTGTTAATTCAGACAGACATGAAACAGTAACTAAAATGCTTGTGGTGTTCATTGCCATGAAGTTATGTTGCCATTCTCCGTTGATGGAGATGTGGGATTTCAGCATATGATTTCAAACACTTGAGCCACGATATCCCGGACCCTTCTCGTATCCATATTAATAGCAAGGTTCCTTCTATAGTGATGTACAGCTTCCGAATGTTGAATATATGTTGAGTTGAGTTTGAAATGCACTTTATGTTGATGCATGTAGCGTAATAGTGCAGGGTGTGGAAGGGTCCACAGCAGAATGAAAGGAGGACACAGGGAAACGGGCTTCTACTGGCACAGGTAAGACTTTTAATTGGCAACTTCAATGCTTACAGCTTTCTCATTAGGTACATAGTTTCACAAACTCATTAGTTTCACAGATATGAACACTCATAAACTCGTCAGCTTCACAGACACCATGGACTTCCTTGTGCCAGGCTCTCTCTCTCTTGGCTGGTGGCTTGGCTGCTTATATGCCACTCTCCCCATGCTCACTGGAATTAGATACAGGTGTTAGACATAATCTAGCTCAGGTGTAAACACCTTTCTCTCTCTCCGGATCGACGCTTGATCACGCCCCCACTGCCACATATCCCCACCGCCCGACTCAGACGGTGCATGTGCATGTGCCACTGCCAATCATTGCTGTAATTGATGATGTCATCTAAACAGGCATTGGGTGTGCATCAAATTTAGACACCGCGTTGACTTCTCTATAATCCACACAAAACCGTACAGACCCGTCGCTCTTAGGAACTAGAACAACCGGGCTGGACAAATTGCTGTGGGATTCCTCTATTACCCCCATATCAAGCATTGCATCCAATTCTTCCTGGACAATTTTCTTTTTGTGCTTGGGCAATCGGTAGGGACGAGTCTCAATGTGGTGCTGGATGAGGTTTGTATGACCCGGTAGAGGGGAAAACACATCTGCAAATTCCTGTTGCAACTTGGCAACCTCTGCAAGTTGATACGGTGAGAGGTGGGTTCTGCAAGTGACCAGGGTGATATGATTGTGTTTTGTATTCACCTCCGGCCCGAGCTCCCCTCTCTCTGGAACTACCGTAGCCAACGTCACAGGGACCGCCTCACTCCATAATTTCAGGAAGTTAAGGTGATATATTTGACGTGCACCCCCTCTATCGGTTAGTTTTACCTCATAATCGAGATCCCCCACGACGAGTGTGACCTCAAAGGGCCCTTGCCACTTGGCGAGTAATTTGGAGCTATACGATGTGAGGAGTAATACGAGTACCTTATCTCCCGGTGCAAATTCCCGTAGCCGAGTTCCCCTGTTATACAGTCGGCTCTGTCATTCTTGAGCTTGGAGCAAATTATCCTGTGTTAGTTGCCCCAAGGTGTGGAGTTTTTTTCTAAGATCAAGAACATATTGAATTTCATTCTCACTGTTTGATGGTCCCTCCTCCCAAGCTTCACGTATGATATCAAGCACGCCACGCGGGCGCCGCCCATACAGCAGCTCGAATGGGGAAAACCCAGTGGAGGCTTGCGGGACCTCTTGTACTGCGAATAACAGTGGATCGAGCCATTTGTCCCAGTTTCTAGCATCCTCATGCACCAACTTACGAATCACGTTCTTAAGGATTTTTATTAAATCGCTCCACCAGGCCATCTGTTTATGGATGGTAAACGCTGGTGCGAATTGACTTAATGCCCAATAATTCATAAAGCTTGCGTAGTGTCCGTGACATAAAGATTGTGCCCTGATAGGTGAAGATCTCTTTCGGAATCCCCACCCGGGAGATTATTTTGAAGAGTGCCTCCGCAACACTGCATGCTGAGATGTTGCGCAGGGGCACTGCTTCCAGATATCACGTTGTATAGTCCACTAGGACCAATACAAAGTGATGTCTGCATGCTGATCGCTCTAATGGCCCGACAAAGTCCATGCCAATTCTCTCGAAGGGGACCTCGATCGGCGGAAGGGGGCACAATAGCGCTTTTGGGGTGGCCGGCGGGTTCACCAGCTGACATTCACGGCAAGTCACACACCACCTGCGGACATCGCCACCAATGCCCGGCCAATAAAAACGGGCTATTAGATGGTTCAGTGTTTTTTTTCCCCTAGATGACCCGCCATGGGATTATAATGAGCAGCCTGGAACACCATTTCCCGACGGCTCCGTGGTATTAAGAGCTGGGTTGTATTTTCCTTTGTTTGAGCATCCTGTGTCACTCTATACAACCGCTCATTTATAATTGCAAAATAGGGATATGAAAGAGCGACATTCGGCCAGAGTTGTTGACCATCGATCACTCTCACTCGCGACTGCTCCAAAGGGAAATCCCCTGAGGATGGGCGGGGCTGCAGCCTCACCCCCCACCCCCCCACATCATCCTGACGTGGAGCTGATGAAGATGGCCCCGGCTTAGTGTCCCCTGCCAGAGCATCGCACATATCACATCTCATCGCTTTTATGCAGGACCCATCCGCGCATTTTCCCTTTAACACATTTCTGAATTCAGGCCAATTAGTCCCCAAAATCAGCAGATGGGTAAGCGGGAACTACCTGCGGCCTCCACTCTATGTTTTGTTCTCCAAAATTTTATCACAAGGGTCACCATGGGGTAATTGTGAATATCCATATGCACACACTTCACCCTCAACCTTCTGGTTGTGCCCAAAGCCTCACGTTGAACCAAGCATTGGTGGATAGTGGTTTGATTACAACCCGTGTCCACAAATGCTTGGTGAGTACCCCCTTTGACTCTTACCGGTATCCGGTACATTCTGGCCCAATCGGGGGCAGCCTGCGGAGTGTCAGGGATCCAGACCACCGTCCCCAGCTCCATCACAGGGCATTGATCCAGGAAGTGTCCCAGATCCCTGCAACTCCAGCAGGCCGGCCCAGGCGCCACACCCGCACCTGCATCGGTGGACACTTCCACTTGAGGGGGAGAGCGGCGGGGCACTGTAGATGTTGTGGGCAGTGCGAACTTCGCGTGGGAAACTGGCTTCGGCGGTGAGACTCGCCTCCGCGGGGCAGGAACAGGCTCTGGGGTGAGAGCAGAGTGAGAGAGAAGACGGGAGTGGGAAGAGAACGGGGAAAACATAGGGGGAGGGGAGAGAGAATGGGAGGGCTCTTCCGCCCTTGGGTACGCCACCATATGGTCCTCCGCCAATCGGACAGCCTCATCCAGCGATGTCGGGCGTTGGCACTGGACCCATTCCACCATTCCTCGCAGTAGCCGATGGAGGAGCTGCTCCAGTACCACCTGATCGATCACTCCCTCGACATCGCGATCCCCCGCCAGCAGCCATCTCCGGCAGGCATCTCGGAGCCGTTGGGTGAAGGCAAATGGGCAGCTGGTTGTCTCCAACTTCATCATGCGGAAGAGCTGGCAATGCTGCTCCGGACTGCGGCCAACCCGCTGCAGGATGATCTTCTTCAGATCTTCATAAGCCAGGAGGTTAGCCGCTTGCAGTTGTTGTGCTGCGAGCTGGGCTTCCCCGGACAGCAACGGCCCCAGATCTCAACGGTGTGCTCAAAAAGATCGAGGAACGCTTCTGGGTTATCTTCCACCCCCATCTTCAAGAACGTGGGCGGGGGCATGGGGCTGTGGTTGTCCGGGGACGCAGCCGGGGCTCTTTCCTGGCTGAGAAGGCTCCGGATCGCATCCCGGTCCTCTGCTTGAGCTCGAAGGACCTCAAAAAACCGGCGATCTTGATCTTGCCGGAGCTCAAGCAGGGATTGTTGGTGGGACTGGCGTAGGCCAACGAGGGACTTGAGGATCTCTGCCAAATGGGAGGACTCCATGGGGCGTACTTCCTCCAACTTCAATTCCCGGGTTTCAGCACCAGTGTGAAAGGGTCCACAGCAGAATGAAAGGAGGACACAGGGAAATGGGCTTCTCCTGGCACAGGTAAGACTTTTAATTGGCAACTTCAATGCTTACAGCTTCACAAAACTCATTAGCTTCACAGGTACGTAGTTTCACAAACTCATTAGCTTCACAGATTTGAACACTCATAAACTCGTCAGCTTCACAGACACCATGGACTTCCTTGTGCCAGGCTCTCTCTCTCTCTCTGCTGGTGGCTTTGCCGCTCTCCCCATGCTCACTGGAATTAGAGACAGGTGTTAGACATAATCTAGCTCAGGTGCAAGCGCCCTTACCGCTTTCTCTCTCTCCGGACGGACGCTTGACCACGCCCCTGCTGCTACACTGGTATTAAGGTAAAATATTGATTTAGTAATTAGAGAAAAGGGTTTTTTTATAGGTCAGGTCCCTAAAGAAAATTAACCTATAGTAATACTGCAGTAATCATGACTGAAGTAGCCATGACTGCTGTCACCAGGGTTTTCTTTGCAGAAATCATGGTTTTGATAGAATTAACCATGATTTTACAACAATAATACTGTAGTTTCCATATAGTAACCATGGTTTTTCTATATATTACAACCATGAGATTAATCATGCTGAACTTGTGGTTACTATGATTTTACTACAAATACCATGATTATGGGTACTGTAGTAAAACCATGATTTTTATTAAGGGCAAACCTGCTGAAGTGTTACCAAATACAGTATTCTTAATTTGGATTTGGAAATAATTTAGATTTATTTTTCTGGACATAGCAAATCCCGAACTGTACCGAAACCGTGACCCTAAAACCGTGATACAAACCGAACCGTGAGAAATTTGAACCGTTACACCCCAACTTATTTTCCTGTCAAAATTAAATCTGTGCGTGCTTACAAGTTTTTTTCCCGCCGAGCGGGCTTTTTCAAACACATGATAATCACTTCAGGTGAGTCAGGTCGCATTTTTCACCCTACCATGTTGACGTTAATTTTGTTCATCTAAAATGTAAGCTTTTTAGTAAGTAGCCTAGAAAATGACAATTTTAGGCTGGGTATTCAAATTATTTTTACCCTACTGATCAAGAATTCTACGATGTGCCGACTGCATCTATGGGATAAACCCTTTTATTGTGTGCACGTCATGTTTAGAACAATACATTTGTGTTATTGTATATTTCTCACAGACCAATTTTTTTCAATCCTAGCTATTTTTTACATCGTAACCGTTATTGGTTAACATTTTTAACCGAATAGCTGTTATATTAGATAATATGCTAATGCATGTCATGAAATACATGAAAAATCTTTTTGGCACTTTTTTTTCTCTCTCGTAGATTTGGCTTACCTGTGAATTATTTTCAAAAATGTCCTGACTGTTTTAATAGATTAAGTTACTTTTACTTGGTGATTTCTGTTTAGAACAGGCTATTAGGGTTGCTCTATTGGTCCTGCACTATTCACTCAATTATTTTCAATAATTATGCCTGTATTCATTACATGCACGTCATGTCCTATATTTCATGTAGCCAGGGTTGGGGGAGTTACTTCTGAAATGTATTCCACTACAGATTACAGAATACATGCTGAAAATGTAATTTGTAACGTATTTTGTTAAATTACTCAAGGTCAATGTATTCTAAATACTTTGGATTATTTCTTCAGCACTGGTAGATTTTTTCACTTGTTTTGACTATAAAAACTCTGCCAGTACAGTAAGACAAAATACACATGTTAAAAATACATTATCTGAAAAACCTAAATATCTTATGCAGTGTTGTTTCTAAAACAAGATAAATCAAATTGTTCTTGTTTGAAGGATTTTTAGATATTTTTACAGGAAAACAATACAAAAATTATTATCAAGAATATGATTTTTGCCCTAATATCAAATGTCTTACTAGAAAAAAAAAGAAATTATGATCTAATGTGAATTTTCTTGATAAAAAAAATATGATCGTGCCTGGTAACGTGCATGTAAAATGGCTAGAAATAGCATTTTAGCTTAGCGTAAAGCTGACAATTTACACAAGGTTTATTTCTATTTCTTCTGCTCCAAACTTACTTCAAACTTACTTTTCTGTCTGCTCGTATGAATGTAACACATCATAAGAAAGTGTTTCACCACTGTTCAAATGCACTTTGGATCGCATCATTTATATGTATAAATGTTTTACATCTGAAAGGACTAAAATTAAATGAAACAAATGACAATAAAATGCAAAGTAATCTCTTCAGTAATCAAAATACTTTTGAATGTAACTGTATTCTAATTACCAAATATTTAAATTGTAACTGCAGTGGAATACAGTTACTTATAGTTTGTATTTTAATTACGTAATCCCATTACATGTTTTCCATTACTCCCCAACCCTGCATGTAGCCTACAATGATGATAATGCAAGTCAAGCACATCGCAGATAAATGCCCCTTTTTCAGTGGAATTTAGTGTCAGATTTGGCAGTTGGAAGTATTTTAAATGGTTCGCTTAAAAACACAATAGTTTTTGACTGTTTTCTAAGGGTTTCTTTCTTTTAGACTAGTCAACTAGTCGACTCCACACATTTCGACTCCGTGAAATTAGTCGTTCCGCACATCCCTAGCAGCAAAGTACTTGATTTCAATCACAAGTCCCATCTGGGCTTGTTTTGTACAATAAATAGTGTTAAGAGGTCCTTTCTCCATCATTTTACCACTGACACAGCTGTTGTGTGTGTTTGTAGTGTGTGCGTCGCTGTAATGAGTCCAGGCGGACACATCGCAAAGGTTCCTTCCAACTCCGACCAGTGTTTATGCTGGTTTATGTTTTATTAATGGTAAATGCGTTAATCGCGATTAAGAAAAATGAAAGCATTTATTAAATTAATCGCATGCATTAACTGACAGCTCTGTATAAAAGCTTTAAAAAAGTCTCTATCATGAACAAGGAATGTATCCTCCACTTGCCTTGGACTCAAGTACTAAATAGTAAATACTGTAGTTTTTTTTTTCTGCTTTTCACTTCAATTTCATATTTCACTTTAACACTGATGTGTCTGTTACCATATTAATATTAATGTTCAGTTACACATAAATCATTTTTGCAGAACAATTTAAAAAATAAAAAGGTATAATTTTGCAGTCATGCATAATTTGAATAATCAATTTATTTTCCCAACATTGAAAAGTCTTTTGAATAATGAAATTGGAAAGAATGTATATGTGAAAGCAGAACGTGAGCACATGCTGATATTAAGGGCATTTCACATAAAATTGGAAATGTTTTAATGTTTTAAGTGTGAAATCAGTTCTCTCCTTCATGAGTTTGTTTTCATTCTCACACACAGGTGTGAAAATAAGAAAATCTCACAATACAAAGAACATCAATAGAAGTGTATTTTCTTTATTTATTATTTAGTCACAGCCTTCAGAATTCGCTATTTGTAATGATCTTGAACAGCGCTACGTATAACAAAATAGAATTTGTCTTTATTAGAATTGCATTCAGCAATACCATACTGTAATAATTTTGAATAAAATGTATGTCCATGCTAAAAGAAGCCAGAACAGGTTTATTATTAGAGATTTTTACCTCTATCAGCACTCTGCACATACTGTCACTTACCATTTGAAGAGCAGATTGAAATAACTAAAAAGGAATCAGTAAATTAGGGATCTTTGGCTTCTTTTTAAAGCAAAGGTTTGTGTTGATGTGCAAATTAAAAGACCCATTAAAAAAAAGTAAAAAAATAAAAACCCATTAAAAAAAATTCCAGTGTTATTTACAAATTCTGCCTTACAACATACAAGTAACGAAAAAAGGCAACAGTCCCAAAAATTTATAAAAGATGAAAAACTAGATTAACAGGGTTTGGAAGTGATCACACCCCTGGATTTAATACTTTGTAGAGCTACCTTTTGCTTCAATGACAGCCATCAGTCTTTTTGGATATGTCTCTACTAGCTTTGCAAACCTAGATTGGGGAATATTTGCCCATTCTTCCTTGCAGAATTGTTTGAGTTCAGTCAAATTGTGGTGTGAGCGGAGATTAACTGCTCTCTTCAAGTCTATCCACAGATTTTCTATTGGATTTAGGTCAGGGCTCTGACTTGGCCACACAAGCCTACCTATCGTTAAGACACTGTTTTTTTTTTGTTGTTGTTTTTTTTGTTTTTTTTGGTGGTGGTGGTGTGTTTATGGTCATTGTTGTGCTGAAAGGTGAATCACCTCCCATCTTCAGTTGTTGAGAAGAGGGCCACAGATTTTCCTCAAGAATTTGGCTGTAGCTCAGTGAGTATTGACGCTGACTACCACTCCTGGAGTCGCGAGTTCAGATCTAGGGTTACTGAGTGACTCCAGCCAGGTCTCCTAAGCAACCAAATTTCTAGGGAGGGTAGAGTCACATGGGGTAACCTCCTCGTGGTCGTGATTAGTGGTTCTCGCTCTCAATGGGGCATGTGGTAAGTTGCGCATGGATCGCGGAGAGTAGCATGAGCCTCCACATGCTGGAAGTCTCCGCAGTGTCATGCACAATGAGCCACGTGATAAGATACACGGACTGACTGTCTCAGAAGCGGAGGCAACTGAGACTTGTCCTCCGCCACCCGGATTGAGGTGAGTAACCATGCCACCATGAGGACCTACTAATAGTGGGAATTGGGCATTCCAAATTGGGGAGAAAAGGGGATAAAAAAAAAAAAGAATTTGGCTGTACATAGTAGCATCCATTTTCCCTTCAATCCTGACCAACTGCCCAGTCCCCGCTGAAGAGAAACATCCCCACAACATAATTTTGCCACCATAATGCTTTACAGTATGTATGGTATGTTAGCGCTTTGAGTTCAGTCCAAAACGTTATTTTTTTTTGTCTCATCTGTCAGAAACCTCCATGGTCAGATGAGACAAAAACTGAACTTTTTGGACTGAACTTCAAGCGCTATATTTGGAGAAAACCAAAGTCCTTGAGAGGCCAAGTAAGAGCCCTGACCTAAATCCAATAGAAAACCTGTGGATGGACTTGAAGAGAGCAGTCCATTGCCACTCACCCCACAATTTGACAGAACTAGAACAATTCTGCAAGGAAGAATGGGGAAATATTCCCAAATCTAGGTGCGCGAAGCTAGTAGAGACATATCCAAACAGACTGATGGCTGTCATTAAAGCAAAAGGTAGCTCTACAAAGTATTTAATCCAGGGGTCACTTTTTAAACCCTGTTATTCTAGTTTTTTATCTTGTATACAATTTTGGAATTGATGCCTTTTTTTGTTACTTGAATGCTGTAAGGCATAATTTGTAAATAAAGCTGGATTTTCTTTATTTTTTATTATTATTTTTTTTTTTTTATGAATTTTGATTTCAGGTTGTAAGACAAAAATTGACTACTCCAAAGGGATTTAATGATTTTCTATAGGCATTGTATCTTACATTAAGGCAGGGACCCAAACCATAAAGGGACTTTAACAATAAACAGGTTTACATGCAAAGCAATCTGCTCATAACTATCAAATCATTTTATTATTATATATATATATATATATATATATATATATATATATATATATATATATATATATATATACACTATATTGCCAAAAGTATTCGCTCATCTGCCTTTAGACACATATGAACTTAAGTGACATCCCATTCTTAATCCATAGGGTTTAATATGACGTCGGCCCACCCTTTGCAGCTATAACAGCTTCAACTCTTCTGGGAAGGCTTTCCGCAAGGTTTAGGAGTGTGTTTATGGGAATTTTTGACCATTCTTCCAGAAGCGCATTTGTGAGGTCAGACCCTGATGTTGGACGAGAAGGCCTGGCTCGCAGTCTTCGCTCTAATTCATCCCAAAGGTGCTCTATCGGGTTGAGGTCAGGACTCTGTGCAGGCCAGTCAAGTTCTTCCACACCAAACTCGCTCATCCATGTCTTTATGGACCTTGCTTTGTGCACTGGTGCGCAGTCATGTTGGAACAGGAAGGGGCCATCCCCAAACTGTTCCCACAAAGTTGGGAGCATGAAATTGTCCAAAATCTATTGGTATGCTGAAGCATTCAGAGTTCCTTTCACTGGAACTAAGGGGCCAAGCCCAGCTCCTGAAAAACAACCCCACACCATAATCCCCCCTCCACCAAACTTCACAGTTGGCACAATGCAGTCAGACAAGTACCGTTCTCCTGGCAACCGCCAAACTCAGACTCATCCATCAGATTGCCAGATGGAGAAGCGTGATTCGTCACTCCAGAGAACACGTCTCCACTGCTCTAGAGTCCAGTGGCGGTGTGCTTTACACCACTGCATCCGACGCTTTGCATTGCACTTGGTGATGTATGCCTTGGATGCAGCTGCTCGGCCATGGAAACCCATTCCATGAAGCTCTCTATGCACTGTTCTTGAGCTAATCTGAAGGCCACATGAACTTTGGAGGTCTGTAGCGATTGACTCTGCAGAAAGTTGGCGACCTCTGCGCACTATGCGCCTCAGCATCCGCTGACCCCGCTCTGTCATTTTACGTGGCCTACCACTTCGTGGCTGAGTTGCTGTCATTCCCAATTGCTTCCACTTTGTTATAATACCACTGACAGTTGACTGTGGAATATTTAGTAGCGAGGAAATTTCACGACTGGACTTGTTGCACAGGTGGCATCCTATCACAGTACCACGCTGGAATTCACTGAGCTCCTGAGAGCGGCCCATTCTTTCACAAATGTTTGTAGAAGCAGTCTGCATGCCTAGGTGCTTCATTTTATACACCTGTGGCCATGGAAGTGATTGGAACACCTGGATTCAATTTTCAACTTCAACTTTTGGCAATATAGTGTATATATAAAAATAAAAAAATGACAATGTAAGACACTTGTGTTTACATGAGATTTGAAATCATTGTATTATTCTCTGCTTTTGATGTCAAAACATAAACAAGCATACACACAACACTTTGTATAAGCCAGTAAGAACGGCAACAAAGGTGAAACACAAAATCGGGGTGATGAGAAAAATGATATGTGTGCCAATCAGTTTATTCTTAAATCGATAAAGGAACACTGTTTAAGTGGTTTACAAAACCTCTTAGTAATCAGAATCTGTGTAAGAATGTGCATGTAAATGCTCTTAGGGTTTCCCAACCCACTGAGACTTGTAAACTGTAAAATGTTAACTCAGTAAACCAGTTTAAAATACTTGTGGCTCTTAACTCTTTACTCAGAAAACTTAATTTATATAATTAAGAATAATTTATTTTAAATAAGTTCAAACTTTTCATTTTCAATAGTGACTTTGGCTATAGATTTGAGACTCAGCAGGGGTGGACCAATAGCACATTAGTGTGTTATTCCCAGTTATTTCCACTTCAGCATAGATACACACTCTATCACCTTGTATTCCTACCCTTCTTCTGCCCTCTTTCTTTTTATGGACACCACTTCCTCTAACACCCTCTGCGCCCCAACACCCTGTTTTTTCTCATTTCTCTTTCTCCATCCTCCCTCCCTATCATTATAAGTAACCTGCCATTTATTTATTTCAATCCTGTTTTTCCTCAAAGTTAACAACACATAAGATGCTGTAGCTTTCGGCACTCGTTTGTTTAAAAGGATGATCATAGTTTGTGAGTGTGTGTAAACTCAAGGGCATGCTGAATTATTTAGCTGCATTTGTTGTGGACAGGAAGAGTCTGACAGAAGGCAGGCAAGTGATGGCTCTGTCAAAGGGCCCAAATTGAAACATTGTGCGGAGGTCACACTCAGGCCTGAACAGATAGCTGTTCGTTAGTTTTGCTTCTTTTCAAGCTTTTTTGGGTGACTTCAACTTCTTCTGCCTCGTCCTTTTTTGTTGTTCGATGATTATGCTACACACTAATGGATCTACAGTCGAACTGTTGAGGTTCACTTTGCTGTATACAGTATGTCCTGCATTTGTTTGGCAATATACTGTAAATAACTTTGCAGCACCCTACTGAAAAAAGAAGACAAATAAAAATAAAAAAAAAAACTTGCCAAAATAAAGGTTTTTAAAATACATGTAGGACTGTCCACGAACAAAGCCATCAAATGAACAACACCAAAATCCACAGATCAGAGAGAGAGCCCCCACCAAGCCATTAGAGAGTCATAAAACGAATCCATGTCACCTAAATTGCTGAAGGAGACCGTCTCTACCATTCCTGCTTAATCTCAAACTAGGGTTTGTAATGACAGAGCTAACCCATAAGGACAACCCTTCATTGTTCCACAAACTTAAACCCTCTGTAAGACCAAATGGCCAAGTAAGACCTTGTGACCTTAAATGCATAAATCCGCGGCCATATCAGGAAACGGAGTCTCGTGAAGGAATCCATGAACGTTGTACTTTCAACCCTGTGAAATGCACAGAATGCATTTAGATCCACAATGTACACAAATTACTTTGAACTGTGATTACTTTTATAACTGACAAATTAATGATTATAACCGATGTACCTTTTAAAATGTGTAGTGATTTGTAATCACTTCTAACTAACAAATCGATGATTATAATCTTTAAATCTTGTACTATTCAAGGCTTCACCTGTTAAAATACTCCGACAATCAGGTTTCTCATAATGTGTAATGCATTATCCATGTTGTAAAACCAATGAATTAACCAGTATGATTGGTAATCAGGGATTTTCATGTTTTGTTACTTACACGTGTAATATTTACGAAAGTATGTCACATTTAGTATGTAAATGCTTGCTTGTTTACGTGGAGAATGTTGATGACAACGAATGTCATGTCTCTTGCAATGCTTTCAATATATAAAAGTTCATGATTAAACATTCACTATTTTTGAGCGGGAATTTTGCACACAAAGGATCATAAATCAACTCTGAAAAGGACAGACCAGTCGACCATGTGACTCTGAAAAGTAATTTCTGAATGGCTCAGGACACCTTTTTGGGTGCGGCCAATTTCAGTTCAAATGTTTCCAAAACAGGAAGAATGTGCTTCTTCTCTCTTGCTTCTGCTCTCTTGGAATCCTCTCTTGGAACCGTCGCTTGGTCTCCTCTCTTCGGCTCTCTTGCTTCTTCATAATCCTCCATGCCATGTAGAGTCCAAGGAAAACTCGGGACACAAAATTCCTGAGGAAGCCTCTCACTCTATGCTCTACAGTTCAGACATCCAACGGGAGTCACAAGTTCTTCTTGCAGAAGGCCTCGCTTCATCCAGACAATAACTACCCGATCATAACAGAAGTCCAAAACATCGACAGAACGAACTTTCTACAAAGAGCCAAAGAACCAAGCAACACAAAGAACGCAACGCAAGGAAACGCAACGACATGCAAGTACATCTCCAGACTTTTGCTCAAAGTGCTGGTGTATTAATTAAATACTTTGGGTAATCCGATTGCAAATCGATGTAGACTCAAAGAAGGATAAGTGGTTCTTAAGGCATTGTCACCAGACTCCATAAAGTTAATTTTCTCTGTATTGATAATTTATTTCGCATTCTGTCACTACTCACCAACCTGTTTCATGTTTTATCTGTTAGATTAGTTTATGCTTAGAATAGCAATAAAGTTTGTCTGTATTCAAGGATAATTTGACTGTGGTATATTTTGATAAATAATCTCGTCCCTGTTTTTAAAAGATTTCGCTTCAAAGCTGTACCTAAATATGTGTAATATTATTTTCAATAAGCCATGAGAATAATATTACTCCAATAAGTGAATTAATCATAATTCCCTTATTAAAGCTAATTCCTTACAATAGAAATTGTGAGCGGATACAACGAGACATTGTATTACGATTTTAATGGTGGAGAATTTTATAAAGACAAACAATCTAGTTATTTGTCATTTATCTCATTTATAATGGTTGTCGAACGCGACTAATTCCATTATAAATTTCCTTACATAGTAATGTAGAATAGGGACAGTTTTATTTAATTCCTAGCTCACACACACTGTTTCCCTACATATAATGGTGGGGGTAAGCGGGCACTTTAATCCCGTGTACATTTAAACTACCAAATTTCCAACATATATTGGTGGTCGAATGCGGCCAAGATTCGTAAACAAATTAATTAATTATTTACATACAAATTCGCTACATACACATCATCACCCTTACTAAAATGTATCACAATTTTACAGGTGTAACAGTAACTGTGGTATTTTGACAAGAGTGTTGCAGTTTTATATTAAGTGTGCTTATATATAAGGTGGAATCTATTAGACTTGTTTAAGGTTAAAAAGTTTCAAATGCGTTTAGGCTACTTTTTTTCATAAATAATTTTCAGCAACATAAATACAATATACTTATGTAAATTTATAACTAAACCAATTAAGCAAGACTAGCTATAATATTCTGACTGTTCCCATGAAAAGAACACTTTACTGCGTTGGGACTGTGCTAGTGAAAATCTTTGTTCCCTATTTGTCACTCACTCGACGTTGTGTCGATGTAGTGACACTAGGGGTCACTCTTGGGAGCCCGAGACACCTATGGACTTTGATAAAAGGCCAATGAAAATTGGCGAGTGGTATTTGCATGCCACTCCCCCAGACATACAGGTATAAAAGGAGCTGGTATGCAACCACTCATTCAGATTTTCTCTTCGGAGCCGAACGTTCATGCTCACTGAGCTGAATTCTCACGACTGTTCATTCACCTCTGCTGGATCTGACGCCGCATTTCAGCGGTTTCTCCCTTCTCTGCACTGGTGCACTGCAGAGAACGCCCATGGGCGCTTTGGCAGAAAAAAGAGAGTATATTTTCCTGAAAGAGTATATTTCTCTAAAAGAGAGGCACACACGGAACGTCTTTTTAAAGATGCCTTTCCGATTGTGTGTTATTCCTGGTTCAGACGGTCACGATCGCTGTCTTTCATGTCTGGGCATGACCCACACGGAGGCAGCGTTCGTGGATGGTTCATGTTCTCACTGCGAGAACATGAACATGGCAACATTGCGGTCGCGGCTTGCTTTCGTAAGAAAGCAAGCCACCCCAGCGGCTCCCCGCCTCGGTCCTTCTACCTACGGGTTTGAGGCCAGCGTGGCTAGCACTTGGGGCGATTTGGGGACCCCAATGGGATCGCCTCCGCCGGGTATCTCCCTGCGGACCTCCCATTCACCAGTACGCTTGTCTGCCCCGATCGGGCTTCCGGATGAGTCCGCCGGCTCGTCTCAAGGCGAGTTCGACCTCTTGTTCGGAGCCCGCGAAGCTGATGAGCGGGCTTGTCCAGTCGGACGCGGAAGCTTCAGCTGGGCTCCCCCCTTCAGGGACGATTGCCCAGTCACAGGCTGATGCAGAGATGACAGACATGCTTTCCTGGGCGGCCGCGAGCGTCGGGGTAGAGTGGAACCCTCCGCTCTCCCCTGAACCCTCGCGGCTCGATGATTGGTTCCTGGGCTCACGGCGATGCTCAAAAAAGCTGCGCCCCGCTCCAGTGCCTTTCTTCCCGGAAGTGCACAAGGAGCTGACAAAATCGTGGGAGGCACCTTTTACTGCCCAGTCCTGATTTGTCAGTTCCCCCACCCTCACTACCCTCAATGGCAGGGCGGCCAGGGGCTGTATGGCGATTCCCCCGGTGGATAAGGCGCTCGCGGTGCACCTATGCCTGCAGAAGCGCTGCCACCTGGCGCGGACGGCCAAAGCTCCCATCCAAGCCCTGTAGGTTCATGTCGTCCCTGACGGCCAAAGCCTACAGTGCTGCTGGACAAGACGTCTCTGCCCTGCACACCATGGCTCTCTTGCAGGTCCACCAAGCCAAGGCACTAAAATAACTGCACAAGGGTAGTTCTGCCCCAGATTTGATGCAGGAACTGCGCTCAGCGACCAACCTCGCTCTCCGAGCGACGAAGGTCAAAGCACGGTCTCTCGGGTGGACAATGTCCACATTAGTGGTCCACATTTGGCTCAACCTGGTCGAGATGGGTGAGGCCGACAAGACATGGTTCCCTGCTGCCCCCATCTCCCAGGCTGGCCTATTCGGGGACACTGTCGAGGACTTTGCCCAACAGTTCTCGACGTGAAGCAGCAGATGGAGGCTATCCGGCATATCCTGCCGTGGCTCAAGATCCCGCACCTTGTCTGCTCATCGCCAAGGGCATCCCCCTACGGTGACTACACCGGCTCCGCCGGATCCCACCCCTTCGGCAAGGCCCCGACGTGGAGCCCACCGCAGGAAGCAGACGCCACCTGTCTCACGGCTGGCTGCCAAGAACCCACGAAGGTCGTCAAAGCACCCCTGAGACGGGCGACCCAGGGTCAAAGGAACCCACTGCACTGGAGCTGGTAGTAAGACCGCTCCACCCCTCGGTGGAGAATCTTTTGTTGCCTTTTCATTTGATTTTGCCGCATGCCCAAGCGGCTGCGGTACCCAACAGTTCAGCAAAAGAGCGGTTCCCTTCTTCCCTGGGTCACATACCCAGTGTGCACGGTCGTCATCACAACCACTGTCCATCTTTTTCCCTTAAAGGATTGGCACTACAGCGGCGGTCTCCCCGCCCCTGCGCGCCCAGCTGTGGCACACATCCGCCCCCGATGTGACAGTCTCCACGGGTTGCGAGGACAGGCCTCTTCCTCCCCCTTCCCAGGCTGTTCCAAGGGTGGTCAAAAGGAGCCAGGTAAGTGCTTCAATGTCCCTAGACTCAGCACGGCCACGACATGGCGTGGCACCACGAGGCCCCACCTGCCGGTACGTCCGACAACGTTGTCCCTTTGGTCCCTCATGTGCGGAACTTGGATGCGTGGCTTGCACTTTCCAATCCGTCGCGATGGCTGGTCCGGACTGTCCGACTCGGCTATGCGATTCAGTTCGCCAGGTGTCCGCCCAGGTTCAGCGGTATCCACTTCACCTTGGTGAAGGACAAAAACGCTGCTACCTTGCACGCGGAGATTGCCACCCTCCTACGGAAGGGTGCGATAGAACCTGTCCCTCTGGCCGAGATGAAGAAGGGGTTTTACAGACCCTACTACATCGTACTGAAAAAAGGCAGTGGGTTGCGGCCAATCTTGGACCTGAGAGTACTGAACCAGGCTTTAAACAGACTCCCTTTCAAGATGCTGACGCAAAAACGCATTCTGGCGAGCGTCCGGCATCAAGATTGGTTCGCGGCGGTAGACCTAAAGGACACGTACTTTCACATCTCGATTCTACCTCAGCGCAGACCCTTCCTGCGGTTTGCATTCGAAGGTCAGGCGTATCAGTACAAGGTCCTCCCTTTCGGCCTGTCCTTGTTCCCTCGCTTATGGCTTATGGCTTATGGACGGGCCTGCGGCTGCGTTGGCACATCAACTGACTCGAGTTGCTGGCAATTCTGCTCACCCTGCGGAGGTTCCGGCCGTTGATCCAGGGCAAGCATGTGTTAATTCGGACAGACAACACGGCAACGGTAGCATATATCAACCGCCAAGGCGGTCTGCGCACTCGTTGTATGTCACAACTTGCCTGCCGTCTCCTCCTCTGGAGTCAGCAGCACTTCAAGTCGCTGCGAGCCACTCACATCCCGGGCAATCTCAACACTGCAGCGGACGCGCTGTCATGGCAGGTTACCCTCAGGGGAGAGTGGAGACTCCACCCTCAGATGATCCAGCTGATTTGGAGTTGATTCGGACAGGCACAGGTAGACCTGTTCGCCTCCCAAGAATCCTACCAATGCCCGCTTTGGTACGCACTGACCGAGGCACCTCTCGGCATAGACGCGCTGGCACACAGCTGGCCTCTTGGCCTACGCAAATATGCATTTCCCCCAGAGAGCCTACTTGCACAGACTCTGTACAAGATCAGGGAGGACGAGACCTCTGGGATCTCCATGTCTGGCAGCTGGATGGGACGCAGAAGACCTAAGCGGTCTACCACCCGCGGTGGTAGACACGATCACTCAGGCTAGGGCCCCCTCTATGAGGCGCCTGTATGCCTTTAAGTGGCGTCTGTTCACTAAGTGTTGTTCTTCCCGACAGGAAGACCCCAGAGATGCGCAGTCGGATCGGTGCTTTCCTTCCTGCAGGAGAGGTTGAAAGGGCGGTTGTCCCCTTCCACCTTGATGTACGTTGCTGCTATAGCAGCACTCCATGACACAGTGGACGGTAAGTCCTTAGGGAAGCACGACCTGATCATTAGGTTCCTGAGAGGTGCCAGGAGGCTGAACCCCTCCAGACCGTGCCTCGTTCCCTCATGGGACCTCTCTGTAGTTCTTCAGGGTCTACAGAGAGCCCCCTTTGAGCCTTTGCAGTCAGCTGAGCTTAAGGCACTCTCCTTGAAGACTGCCCTCCTGACTGCGCTCACTTCCATCAAGAGGATAGGAGACCGGCAGGCATTCTCTGTCAGCGAAACATGCCTGGAGTTCGGTCCAGGCTACTCTCACGTGATCCTGAGACCCCGACCGGGCTATGTGCCCAAGGTTCCCACAACCCCTTTTAGGGACCAGGTGGTGAACCTGCGAGTGCTGCCCCAGGAGGAGGCAGACCCAGCCCTGTCATTGCTGTGTCCGGTGTGCACTTTACGTATCTATTTGGATCGCACGCAGAGCTTTAGGATCTCTGAGCTCTTTGTCTGCTTTGGTGCACAGCGGAAAGGATAAGCTATGGCATATCACGCCCAGGACGAGCTCATTCTACCAGGGGTGTAGCGGCCTACTGGGCCCTAGCCAGTGGTGCCTCTCTAACAGACATTTGCAGAGCAGCAGGCTGGGCAACACCTTTGCAAGGTTCTACAACCTCCAGGTGGAACCTGATTCGTCCCAGGTAGTGGCACGCAATAAAAGTGGATAAGCCCGGGATAGCCGGCAAGGTGTATCGCTTGCACATAGCGCCTTTCACCTCATCTGAGCTGAAGACGTGCGTCATTAATTCCCAGTAGTGTTCACAAACTATGTTCCCTGGCTGACTTCCTCCAAGCCCTGTGGCAATCGAGTATTCGGAGAGACTCACTGCCGGCCCAGTAGACATGCTAACTAAGAGCCCTGTTCTGGGGTAGGTACTCCGCATGTGGCGGTTCCCTGTAAGGTAACCCCATGTGATGTATATCTTCCACTAATTAGTTTCCCTGTTGGCAAACTCTGTCTTCCTTGGGCAGAGGCCCCTCTGCCACAGTCTCCTTGTTTGTAGTAACTCCTCCCCCGTTGGGTAGGACCTGAATGAGTGGTTGCATACCAGCTCCTTTTATACCCGTATGTCCGGGAGAGTGGCATACAAATACCACTCGCCAATTTTCATTGGCCTCTTATCAAAGACCAGAGGTGTCTCGGGCTCCCAAGAGTGACCCCTAGTGTCACTATATCGACACAACTTCTCCATCAGGGAATGGAGGTTACGCAATAACCAGGACATTTCCTACTCCAGAGCCCTTTATGTACTTGCCCTTATGTTTACAGTGCAATGCCATAAGCATATGCAAGTATGGATGGCTCCTCATTTCTGTGGTTAGATCAATGTAGCTAGTCTTTTTTTTAAATAATGTGTTAATTATATTAAGTTAAGTTTGATTTCACATAGCACCTTAAAGTAAACAAATTCTGCACTGAATTCAAAAAGTTCCATATAATAAGATGGTGAAAAATAACTAATATCCAATGTAAACATGAGAAGCAATAAAGTAATTATGTTATATATTAATTAAACGCAATTATGTAATAAACTATTTTCGAGCATGTGGATGACCGTATGTCACCACCGAAGACCATTTTGACCAAGGAAAAACCCTGGGCAAGCTGATGTTCAGCTGGTCTAGCTGGTCCCTCAGCCTGAGCAGCTGACAAGGGCCTAAAATCCCAATAAAAACCATAACAAATAATAAGCCTAACAAGTGGAAACCAGCTTTGGTGGCCAGCCTAAATCAGCAAACACCCTAAGGCTTGTTTAAGCTGGCATTTCAGCAGACCAGAGCAATAGAGCAATAGTCCACAAGTTATTTTTCTTATGTTACTTCTGGAATTCGACCTGGACACTTAAGAAATGGGGGCTCGTCCAGGATTGTAAAAAGATATGAATCCTTATGGAAACACATAATTAAAAAGTGCTCTAGTGGTGAATTCATAAAAACACACACCAGTCTAACCATGTCATTTTCTCTCCTGTCTCCTTTGTGAGCTTGTCAGTCTTCTTTAGGAAAATGAGAAAAAAAAGGGGTTTCTACCCACAATGTCCAAACATCCCAGCTGTCAGTTTAGCTGTCAATCAGACAGGCATTAATGATGTGCTGTACTGACCAGGATGTGAGGAACCAGCAGTGCGTAGAGGAGATGAAATGCTCCCCAAACTACAAACAAGAATGAAACAGCCTGTTTCCACATGTTTGATACCTCTGATCTCAACTTTTTATTTTTCCCCCTTTTTTTCCTTTTTCCCCCTCCAATATTTGGATGGTTTTGAGGCAGAAATGTGAAGCTTATAAATTTATAAAAGCACTTTCATTAATTCTTTTGTTAAAATTCATGTATTATTTGAGCTGTAAAGTTGTTTAAAATGTAATTTTTTTTTTTTTTTTTTTTCACATTACATCATCATGGCAATGAAGTGGTTAGTAAGCAATTTTATCACACTAAAATAATGTTAAGATGCATATTGTTAATGTCTTGTGGTTATTCTTTTGAAATAGTAAATATTTCAACATTTACAGATTGGCCCCATTCACTTCCATTGTGAGTGCCTTTTTGCTTTTTTTAAAGAAAAGAAGGGGCAAGTCCAAATAACTTATTTTGTGGTAATCAACATTATGCCACAAATGCTGTCGACTGTTCTTACCTTGTATTGAAGCTGGAATATTCCCTTAAGCGGAACACAAAAAAAATATGTTGTAATAAAGATAGCTCTACGTCTTCCAATACAATATCAATACATAGTGCCTCTCTTAAAAGCTTAAGAAAGGACCCAAAAGTATTATAAAAGTAGTCCATGCAACTCATGCATCATAATCCAAGCATTATGTAGGCATACAATAGGTTTTGGTGAGAAACAACCCAGAATTCAAGTCATTTTTAGCAAATACTGTATCTTGACCTCCATTGCACGTTCATGAGCGCTATAAGAAAAGCTCATTCACAGTGGGTTTGCATTGTTTTTAGTGCTAAACAACACATTCTCACATGAACACAAGCCACTGTGAATAAGCTTCTCTCATTCACGGAGGGCTTTCTTCGATAAAACATCTCTGGTGTTAAATAGGTGAAAAAATGAAAGTCGTACAGGTTTGGAACAACATGAGGGTTAGTAAATCATGACAGAATTTTCATTTTTGGGTGAACTATTTCTTTAAGCTCTCTTATTTTCAAAGGGCTCCTTTAGTTTCTCAGTGCCGAAAAAGAAAAGACAAAAAACACTGATGTCCTCGTTGTCTAGAACAGGAATTGCCAAATGTGTCTAGTGTCTAATGAACAAATCTCACCACTGAGAGTCATGATCCTGCTACTTTGGTCTCGCTTTATTCTTGTTGCGGCAGGATTGTGGCAGTCTCCTCCGCCCATCTGTCAGGTTGTCCTATGTGCTTGTTTTTTCCTTTCTCCTTCGTGTTTCTCACAGGTGCAGCTCAGCAGTGCAATCAGCGTTGTCATGGCAGCGCTGGTTCACGCTGCTCGTTAGTATTATTGGCGGCACCTGTCTTCAATGTTTTTTTTTTCTATTTAGTTTCTCCTTTGTCTTGTCTGCCCTGCCAGATCATTGTTTTTCATTCTGTTGCCCTGTCTAGTCAGTCGTTTCATGCGAGTTCTCGTTTAATTATTGGCTTATCTTTTCCATTTTGTCTTGCTTTATGTTTATTTCTCCCTTGTGAGAGCTTTTGTTTGTATTTTGTTTTGTTTTGTTAAACATTTATTCATCTCCAGCACTTTGGTCTTTCCTCAAAATTCGTGACAGAACGATCTGACCAATTATGGACCCAGCGGAGACTAATTTTTGTTTTTCCCCCAATCCCATTTTTTCTGTTCGTCAGAGAGTGGCACGGGTCAATAAGCTCTACGTGTTACGGCAGGAAGATAAGCGTGGGGGTATGCTTTTGAGTTTTTGCCGTTGTCCTTGGATCTGGGATACAGTCAGGCCTGCCTGATTGAGTGTTTTAGGGAGGGTCTCAATGAGCCCATTAGGTCCTGTGTCCCAGATGAGGGTGAGAATGAAGACTTTCACGAGACTATTAGGCTAGCCATGAAATGGGAGGCGGTCATTTCAGCCTGTGTCTCGGGAGGTTCCCAGTATTCATCCCAGTCCGAGGACAATGTCATTCCCCCACCTCAGGCAGACATCTCATCCATTTCCTCCAAGTCTTGGAGGATGAGAAAGAAGCCTAGCCCGTCAGTTGAGCTCGCTGCAGCCTTCCCGCCTGATCCCCCTTCCAATCACCAGGATGCAGCCCCTGTTGCTACCAGTGTACATGGCCACAGAGTCAGTTCCCTTCCCGCTGCCAGCGCCTACAGCCACGGAGGTCGTTCCCCTGCCCCTGTCAGTGCTCACAGCCACGGAGGCCGTACCCCTGACCCTGTCAGCGCTCACGGCCACGGAGGCCATTCCCCTGACCCTGTCAGCGCTCATGGCCACGAAGGCCATCCCCAGTCGCTGCCAGCGCTCTCAACCACAGCGAATGCTGCACAGCCTGTACAGTTCCCTTTGGCTGTTGACGAGTCTGTCCAGTTCGCTGTTGTGATCAAGTCTGTCCTCGCTCCCATCCTGGAGCCATCTTTCCTTGCTCCCATTCTGGAGCTGTCTGTCCAGTTCCCTGTGGCTGTCGATGAGTCCGTCCAGTTCCCTGAGCCTGTCCAGTTCCCTGAGGCTGTCGATGAGCCTGTCCATTTCCCTGTGGTCATCAAGCCGTCCTGTTCCCTGTGGCTGTCGTCAAGCCTTTTCAGTCCCCTGAGGCTGTCGACGAGCAAGTCCAGTTTCCTGTGGTCGTCGATGTGTCTGTCCAGTTCCATGTAACTGTCGATGAGCCTGTTCAAGTCCCAGTGTCCAGTCAAGTCTTTTCGTCCAGTCAAGCTGTCACATCAAGACAAGTTGCCAAGTCTAGTTACCACACATTGTCAAGCTGATACACCTAGCCAAACCACCACACCTAGTCAAATCACTATACCTAGTCAATCAGCCACTTCAAGACAAACCATCATGACAAACCAAGCCACCACACCAAGTCAAACCGACACGTCAAGTCGTGCCATCAAGTCATCACTGCCACGGCAAGTCAAGTCATCTTGACTAGTCCAGCAGCCAAGCCAAGTCCAGCAGCCAAAGCAAGTCCAGCAGCCAAGCATAGTTCAGCTGCCAAATCCTGTCAAGCTGCTATACCCTTGTCTATCCTGCTGGCGTTGCTCTGGTTTGACCCGCCGGCTCCTCCCTGGTCCACCTCACCGGTGCTATCCTGGTCTTTCCTGTAGGTGTCTTCCTGGTCCATCCCTTTGGCACCACCCTGGTCTATCTCACCAGCACTATCCTGGTCTGTCCCGTTGGCGCCACCATGATCCAACCCACTGGCTCCTCCCTGGTCCATCTCGCCGGCACTACTTGGTATGTCCTGTCAGTGTCTCCCTGGTTCGTCCCGTTGGTGCCACCCTGTTCCATTCCTCTGGCGCTACCCTTGTCTGTCCTGCCGGTTCTGCCCTGGACCTTACCTTACTCCCTGTATATTTTGTTTGATCTCATGTTTTTTCTTGTCTATCCTGTGTTATTTTGTGCCGCCCACATGTTTCCCCCACCCTCCCTTCCCGTTGACTGGTTATTTGTCTAGTTTTGTTCTGTCATGTTCATGGGACACCTGTGAGTCATCCCTTGGGGGGGGTGGAACTGTCATGATCCTGCTACTTTGGTTTAATTTTATTCTTGTTGTGGCAGGATTGTGGCAGTTTCCTCCGCCCATCTGTCAGGTTGTCCCATGTGCTTGTGTTTTCCTCTCTCCCTCGTGTTTCTCACAGGTGCTGCTGAGCAGCGCAATCAGCATTGTCACGGCAGCACTAATTCGCGCTGCTCCTTAGTATTATTGGCGGCACCTGTCTTCAATGTTCTATTTTCTATTTAGTTTCTCCTTTGTCTTGTCTGCCCTGTCAGATCGTTGTGTTTCATTCTGTTCCCCTGTTAGTCAGTCAGTTCCTGTGAGTTCCCGTTTTATTATTGGCTTGTTATCTTCTCCATTTTGTCTTGCTTCATGTTTATTTCTCCCTCATGAGAGCTTTTGTTTGTATTTTGTTTTGTTAAATAAACATTTATTCATCTCCAGCGCTTGGGTCTTTCCTCCAAATTTGTGACATTGAGGTCTTTTATTTTAATCTTCTTCTCATTCTCTCTCAGTCTCTCCTTCAGCAGGTGTTTTGTTTAGGTAATGTGATGGATGCTGTTGACAACTTGTCCCTGTGGTGGGCTCTGCTGAAGGAGACAAAGCACCTTCTATAGGTGGCATTTTTTGAGTGTGTCTTGGCAAGCAGAGACCCTTCTGTTTTGTTTTTACTAATTTTCATAAAGAAATGTATACTGAATCCTTGCAAACAGATATTTCACAAAGAATTGTGGAATTCAAAACATCGACAGAATTACCAAATCTTAAAGACTTTTAAATGGCAACATTTAAAAATCAAGATTTTCAGTGAATAAATATTAAAATTTCAGTCTGTTCCTCACACAAACACAGCATATAAATTAAGACTTGTTATATACTCTCACTGAGCACTTTCTTATAGGAACACTTGTACATCTACTTATTCATGCAATTATGTAATCAGCCAATCATTTGACAGCAGTGCAATGCATGCAGATACAGATCAGGAGCTTCAGTTAATTTCCACATCAACCATCAGAATGAGGAAAATATGTAATCTAATTGATTTCGACCATGGCATGATTGCTGGTGACAGACTGGCTGGTTTGTGTATTTCTGTAACTGCTGATCTCCTGGGATCTTCACGCACAACAGTCTCTAAAGTTTACTCAAAATGGTGCCAAAAACATCCAGTGAGCATCAGTTCTGTGGACAGAAATGCCTTGTTGATGAGAGAGGTCAACGGAGAATGGCCAGACTGGTTCGAGCTGACAGAAAGGCTGCGGTAACTGAGGTAACCACTCTGTACAATTGTAGTGAGCAGAACATCATCTCAGAATATACAACGTGTCATTTAGCAAAGATGACCCCATCGGTCTGTTGGTGTCCATCAAATGTAATTTACAACAGAACCATCAATCAATGCTGAAATCGGTCTGTGCTTACCAAAGTTCAAATCACTACCCCAGTGGCCGAAGTTGGAAGACTTGTTTAACATATGGCCACGTGTGAGCTCCAGTTTCTGGGTGAAATGTCCACAGAGTGGCATGAAAAGCGTTTTTTAATGATTTAAGAGTCAACAGTAATGCATATTTTATTAGTTATACCCCCTAACACCAACCCTAAACCTAACCGTCAGTCAAGTAAAAATATAATTTTAGAGCAAAAAAGCAACTTCCGAATCACACTTACCATTATGTGAACGCAATTACTTCATGGTTCCCACATGACGATTTCCTGTGTGATCATGTTTTGTAAACACTGGCATCAATAGAATGATAAGTAAGGGATTACATACAGTCAGCTGGTAGTTATCAAAAAATAAACCCAGACAGGGTGATCAAGACCCCAACGTGAAACTGAGGCTTATTTTGTGATAAACTATCTACCAAAAAATAAATAAATTGGTATTAAATACTAATTTGCATTGAATTTATAGAATTATGTGAGAAGAAAGAAATCGCTCTAGAAACAGCTCAATTCAAGCTTTTATCTTGTTTATTACACAACCATTTTCCAAATAAATAAATAAATGGACATGAAACACTGATTTGAGTTGAAATAATTTTTTTGCTTACTTATTTTTTATTAGCTTACTTGTAGAGATGACTCGCAATAACTGGATGACTGGTCTGATATTTCTATATAACAACCACACATCCGGGGGGAAGAGAGTCATCTCTACAAGTAAGCTAATAAATGATGGCACGATTGACCAAATCAGAATCAAGTATTCCAGAGAGCCATAATAAGGAATGTTAAATATTAAGAGTAGCATGCACATCTACTGTTTTGCCGGGACGAATCTCACAAAGTAATGTCATTGTCGAATTTCACCCCAAAATCATAGAGAAAAAAGAAGTTGTTTTTTGCAAAAGAAAGCAAAATATATGAATAAAGCCTGATTTTTGGACCATTAAGATTTTTTTTTTTTTTTTTTGCTTTGACACTGTTTTCATGGCAGTTAAGCACACAGTTTTCCCCAAAATAATGTGAAAAAAGATTCTAAATCTCATTACTCATTATTATTACAGTAACAAGCACTGGATGTTTGAAATAAAAATCATCTAAAATTAAATTCTGTTAAAATTGCACTTTAAAATATATATTTATTTTGTATTTTATTTTTGTATTAAACTGAACATTTTTAGCCTTACTGTAAAGAGAATGATTTTTTTTTTTTTTACATTAAAGATTATTGAATACTGGGGAGAATACTGGAAGTGTGCTTAATTGTTAGGCTACAAAAAAAAATTTTCACAATATAACAAAATCTTAATGGCCCAAAAACAGACTTTGTTTCCTTAATGCAATCTGTAATATTCCATTATATTCTTTTGATTTACAGCTGACCTGGACATTTCTTGACAGCTGAGATTCATCTTCCTGCATTAATCAAACTGTCCTTAAAATGTAACCATTTCCTCTGCCTCTTTCTAACTTTCTCCAAAATAAATTTTTCCTTCCTCCCTCTCTCTCTTTCTCTCTCTTCTCTCTCTCTCTCTCTCTCTCTCTCTCTCTTTCTGTAGCTCCAGTAGTTTGTTCAGTCGCCACATACTGTGCTGGGACATCTGTATACCTGCTGTCATCGAATGAGACCGAGTCTGTCTCATTAATCTCTCTCTATTCACAACACTTACCGTCTGCTTTTTCAACCCTCCACACACACACTTCACTCCCCAATGCTGTGTATATCCAATCTATAATCATCACAGCTCCTCAAGACATGACTCAAAATGTGCTTTGGGCCATTGGTACCAGAACCTGGGCTCATGAATATGTAGCAGATGCAGGACGAACCTGGTGTGAGAGTTTGCCAGGACAGTGGGAAGAGATCCACATTGAATACCAATGAAGGACTCTTGTATGGAAGCTCCATGGAGTTTCATAAAAGTTGCTTTTGTACGACTGATCACAGAGCAGTTTTGCAGATGCTGGTATGATAGTTCAAGGCTGAATTTGGGGGGTGGATCCTGATCATGGTGCAGAAGAATCTAAATTTCATAAACAGAGGCCGCTGAAGACCAGCGGTGATGAAAGAGTGGCGCTGGAGAACCGGAGGCTATTTTCCTTCATTTTTGTTTCCATAGCACGAGTGGAGGGAATGAAAAGAGCCTGATCATGGCTTTAGAATTCCCCTCTGAATGAGGGCATTTTCACATTGGCATAGAATACGTCCACATGACCAAAGAGCAGCATACTTAGAGAACACACACACTAGAGTTTAGAGGGATGGATGAAGAGAAATGCAATAAGGAAGAGAGATTCCATCACTTTGACCAAACCAGTGTGATGGAAGATCAAATCTGTGCCATTACAAACACACAAAATATACACACGGGCTTTCTCTAAGGGGCCTGTGGTAGGGTCGAAGGCTAAATGAAACAATTCGACATGTTGTCTTTCCACAGAGAGCACAACCCCCATTTCATCCCTCTCTCCATTCGTCCCTACGGAGAGAGAGAAAAAAAAGATAGTCTTGCACTCTCTATCCACTGAGATAGTGTCAGCATAATGGAGGACATGGTGTTTTCATACAACACCTGACTCTACTAGTTCACTAACCATCAAATCTTTCCTCTATATTATTTAAAGGAATAGTTCACTTAAAAATTTTCACATAATATAAACATCCTCATATCGATTCTTTCTTAAGCGTAACACAAAAATAAATATGTTTTTATGAATGTCACAGCCAGTCTCCTCAATGCAATGGCAGTGGATAGTGCCTCATTTTTAAGCTTAAAAAGTATCCAAAAGTATCATAAAAGTAGCTGTGACTTATGTGTCATATTCCAAGTTGTCTAAAGACACAGTAGGATTTGAAAAGAAACACCCTGAAATCTGTCAAAAATGTACCAAATATAAATATTTATAAAAAATCTCTGTCTTGGCTCATATTTTTCTAATACAGTTAGAGCTTTGTATTGCAGCACTTTTTATGTTACTGTCTCCTTAAGATGAATCGCTTATGTTGTATCATTCCTCATTTTGTAAGTCACTTTGTATAAAAGAATCTGCTAAATGAATAAATGTAATGTGTAAATGTAAACTTAAGTAATTTTTCAGTGAAAATCTGAAGCTTGCTCAGAGTGACATGCAATGTTTGGCGTTAAAAACAACTCAAGCTCTTTTGTCAACTATGATCAAGCTTCTCTCATAGCGCTCAAAAACGCACAACGAACTACAAGATTTTCACTGAAAAATGACTTACATGTTGTGATTTTATCACTAAAACCAACCGTATGTTTCTGAAAACTTGGTATATGACACACAAATGAATGGACTGCTTTTATGATACTTTTGGGTCCTTTTTAAGCTTTAAAGTGAGGGACTTTCCACTAAAACTGTATTAAAAAGATCGACCGTGATATTCATTAAAACATCTCCTTTTGTGTTCCACAGAAGATAGAAAGTCGTATGGGTTTGGAACAACATGAGGCGAGAAAATTATGACAACATTTTTATTTTTGGTTGTGCTATTCTTTAAGCTGACATTAACAAATCTTTTCTCCAAACTCTCTCCTTGAAATTGAGGTAATGGAAATGAGTTGTTTCAGTCACTTAGTGGGGAGTAAATGGGCATCCAGCTCTGCACTTTCAAAACTTTCACTGGAGAAGAAAGTTGTGTGCAATCACTAACAAGTAGTTGCAACAGTGCTTTTCAGATAAATGGCTTGCATGGTAATTGATTTGCCAACTCCAGCTGCTCTTATTAAATAAAAATACAGGTGCATCTCAATAAATTAGAATGTCGTGGAAAAGTTAATTTATTTCAGTAATTCAACTCAAATTGTGAAACTCGTGTATTAAATAAATTCAATGCACACAGACTGAAGTAGTTTAAGTCTTTGGTTCTTTTAATTGTGATGATTTTGGCTCACATTTAACAAAAACCCACCAATTCACCATCTCAAAAAATTAGAATACATCATAAGACCAATAAAAAAAACATTTTTAGTGAATTGTTGGCCTTCTGGAAAGTATGTTCATTTACTGTATATGTACTCAATACTTGGTAGGGGCTCCTTTTGCTTTAATTACTGCCTCAATTCAGCATGGCATGGAGGTGATCAGTTTGTGGCACTGCTGAGGTGGTATGGAGGCCCAGGTTTCTTTGACAGTGGCCTTCAGCTCATCTGCATTTTTTGGTCTCTTGTTTCTCATTTTCCTCTTGACAATACCCCATAGATTTTCTATGGGGTTCAGGTCTGGTGAGTTTGCTGGCCAGTCAAGCACACCAACACCATGGTCATTTAACCAACTTTTGGTGCTTTTGGCAGTGTGGGCAGATGCCAGATCCTGCTGGAAAATGAAATCAGCATCTTTAAAAAGCTGGTCAGCAGAAGGAAGCATGAAGTGCTCCAAAATTTCTTGGTAAACGGGTGCAGTGACTTTGGTTTTCAAAAAACACAATGGACCAACACCAGCAGATGACATTGCAACCCAAATCATCACAGACTGTGGAAACTTAACACTGGACTTCAAGCAACTTGGGCTATGAGCTTCTCCAACCTTCCTCCAGACTCTAGGACCTTGGTTTTCAAATGAAATACAAAACTTGCTCTCATCTGAAAAGAGGACTTTGGACCACTGGGCAACAGTCCAGTTCTTCTTCTCCTTAGCCCAGGTAAGATGCCTCTGACATTGTCTGTGGTTCAGGAGTGGCTTAACAAGAGGAATACGACAACTGTAGCCAAATTTCTTGACACATCTGTGTGTGGTGGCTCTTGATGCCTTTACCCCAGCCTCAGTCCATTCCTTGTGAAGTTCACCCAAATTCTTGAATCGATTTTGCTTGACAATCCTCATAAGGCTGTGGTTCTCTCGGCTGGTTGTGCATCTTTTTCTTCCATACTTTTTCCTTCCACTCAACTTTCTGTTAACATGCTTGGATACAGCACTCTGTGAACAGCCAGCTTCTTTGGCAATGAATGTTTGTGGCTTACCCTCCTTGTGAAGGGTGTCAATGATTGTCTTCTGGACAACTGTCAAATCAGCAGTCTTCCCCATGATTGTGTAGCCTAGTGAACCAAACTGAGAGACCATTTTGAAGGCTCAGGAAACCTTTGCAGGTGTTTTGAGTTGATTAGCTGATTGGCATGTCACCATATTCTAATTTTTTGAGATAGTGAATTGGTGGGTTTTTGTTAAATGTGAGCCAAAATCATCACAATTAAAAGAACCAAAGACTTAAACTACTTCAGTCTGTGTGCATTGAATTTATTTAATACACGAGTTTCACAATTTGAGCTGAATTACTGAAATAAATGAACTTTTCCACGACATTCTAATTTATTGAGATGCACCTGTATATAAAAAGTAAACAGCAGGGTGTCTACAATCAATGGATTTACTAAGATCAGTTTTTCAACAGAAACTTTGGTACTGAAGTTTTATCTATTGTTGTTTTGTCCTATCTAACAGCTAGCGCAAGCTTTTCTTTGATACATTTTTTTTTTTTTTTTTTTGCTGTTCTATAAAAATGCTCTATAATATAAACATACAACCGCTTTATTCTGGTAAAACAGGGCTCCAGACAAAAATCATTTCTTGGGACCCATGGCTCAGAAAATAAAACTTCAGGAGAGAAATGACTTTTCTGGTCACCAAATTACATAATTAAAATTGTACATAATGGATGGATAGCTCGATTTAGAATGTTGATCCATGCACTGCCACCAATGCTGATGCTAAGTGAAAGATCAACTGGGAAATGCATCAAACTCTTTAAAAAGTTATTTTTAGCTTGGCCATTGTGACACCGTATCCAACACGTAATGCGTTAAAGATTACAGTGACGAGTAACTTGTCTGTCCAAACTGAACATGAAATTGCTGTGTGACATGACAATCACAGCCTAGGAGATTTTGATATTTTATGTACAGATTTAAGAAGTGGGATTTTGGAAAACAAGAGTTTATAGTGGGCAGGGCTACCCAGCGAGACGCCACAGATTAAGGCTACGTCCACATTCATCCGGATACATGTGAAAATGGCGTTTTCGAAATGCCTTCTGTCAACACTGTCGTTTTCAAGTGTTTTCCAAAAGTTGCTCGTCCACACTAAAACATATTAAAACTCTTAAATCCCCTTACTGTGCATGCGCAAAATAGCTTTTCCATGTACGGTCTGAATCGCAATTTTCCTTGTGTTCCGTTGCCGTACAGCAATTCCGATTTAACTTCCTGTCGCCTTTGAAGGAATGCAATGTGAAGGTTGTTCAAAGTAACATTTATCTTTAACAACGCTATTAAAGTGAATAGCAGGCACAACAATGCATGAGGGCGCCATCTTGATTGTTTTGGGTTGAATGGATGGATGTCATGGTTTTCAGATATTTCTCCTGTCCACACAACGTGAAGATGACGTTTTCAAATTTATCCACTTGGGAGAGTGTTTTCGAAAAGTTTTCGCTGTCAAAAGCTCAGTGTAGACCAGGGGTGTCAAACTCGGTTCCTGGAGGGCCACAGTCCAGCAGAGTTTAGCTCCAACCCTAATTAAACACACCTGAAGCAGCTAATCAAGGTCTTCAGGAGTGCTTGAAGATTACAAGGAGGCATTTTGGAGCAGGGCTGGAACTAAACTCTGCAGGGCTGCGGCCCTCCAGGAACTGAGTTTGACACCCCTGATGTAGACGGATGGCCAAAGCGTAGAGAAAAATATGCTTTTTCAAACAAAAAGGTATTTGTGTGGATGTGGCTTTGGAAACCATGCAATCAAGAAAATGTCCTTTCATCACGGTCACAGCTGGTTAAGAAAAAAACCAAATCAGGCAACCTCGCTAACCTAGCTAGTCGGTTGCTAGACTAGTCAATCATCTCAGTATGCCAACAGTTTAACAACAGTCACACCTAATGGCAAATACATTTCAAAATATTTATATTTTTAATTCTTTCTTTTTTATTTGTCACATTTGTGATGATTTTTGTCATTGTTTGTAGTCTGGAGCACTGTAAACCCCCTCGTTATCCTGATTCCTGTCTTTTCTTCCCTGACTTCTAACTTCAGTTTGAGTTTGCTCGTTCACCCTGCAATCCAAACTCCACTCTAAACATCACCTATTTTCTGTTGTACTTCCAAAGTCTGATTACAAAGCTTGGAGAAAAACTCATCAGTCTCATTATGCTCCAGCCATTTGGCAGGCTCAGACATTGTGGATGATATAATACTCCTCCTGTGTGCCCTGCTCTTGGCTTTCATGGGTGGAGTAGCTTATCTATGATCTGCACACCTCGGTTCAATTTGATCTTCACAATGTAAGCATAAACTCTGACATGATCCAGTAAAAGCACAGCAGTTAAAAATAAATGGATGGGGGACGTCAGCTCGACTGCTGTAAATTTCAGCTCAAGGATGATCCATGTGTGAGTATGAATGTGGTTCATCATTTTGAATGAAACAAGATATTCAACAAGAAAAAAGTGAGCTTTCTTTACCATAATGGAGCCAGATGTGAATGCAAATTTGCAGCCTGAAAGCATTTGGCTATTGATTAACATTATCCAATAGCATGCAAGGCCTAGGTGATGTCAGGTTAAAAGGGCCGTCTTTTCAGAGGCAGAGCAAGTTCATTAAAAGGTCAATGGAATTTGTAATTTATCCCAGCTTAATATGACAACTAAGAATTCCAATGTTATACCATTTTCATCTTTTCTACTGATGAAACAATCTCCCTCCATTACAGGAATTATTTCACAAGCATACATTTTAAGCAGTTACATTCAAACTCTTACGGCTTGCAGGAGCTGTAAAGTAGTGATGTGCAAGACTAGTCGACTAGTCGACTAAACGGTTCTGATGCTGCTAGTCGACACTGGAATTACTAGTCAGTTGTTATTTCCGCCATTAAACTGATAATCATTTTTACACATTTACATTTGGCTTTATATTTTTTTTACAGAGGCTGTGCTTAAATTACTGTCATATTAATGTTACATATTTTAAATAGAATTAATAAAACAAATATAATTTTAAAAGAGGATATGTGGAAAGTTTAATTTCACCTCAGGCTGTGCATGCTTCTTCCCTCTCTCACTCACGGCCCGCGCAGGAAAATGTCCTCTCGCTGACAAGCAAACTCAGCAAAGTAGTTATGAAATCACTTCGGTGGTGGTGCAGGAATTGGATTTCCAAACGTTTGAAAGTCCCTATGGATGTTTCCACATTTGAGTCTTCTTTATATCTGTGGATGCTTGTACATTATTTTTCCGCTGTGCAGGCTTTTTCAAGCACAGGATAGCAGCCTCAGGTAAGTCGAGTCCCATCTTTCACCGGACCATGTCAACGTGTTAATTTTGCTCATCAAAAAATGTATGCTTTTGAGTAAATGGCTAGGTATGCCATTTTTTTAATCTGCTGATTAAAAAGGCTATTTTCAACGATGTGCCGACTGCTTAACGGATTAAATTATATTTTTATTCTGTGTGCACGTCATGTTTAGAATACATCAGGTTTATTGTAGGCTACATCACAAGCCTATTTTTTTCTATCCTTTGGCTACTTTTTTTTTTTTTACATCGTAACTTTTATTGGTTAACGTTCTTTACCGAACAGCTGTCATATTAGATCAATGGCTAATGCACAACTGCATGTTGTGAAATACGCAAAATGTTTTCTCTTGTAGATTTGGCTTAGTCTACCTGTTAATTATTTTTAACAATGTCCTGACTGTTTTAATATGTTAAGTAACTCTTACATGGTGAATTCCGTTTAGAACAGGCTGGGTGGATCTATTGGGCCTGCACTATTCATTCAATTGTTTTCAATAAATATGCCTGTTAAATATTTGCTAAAATTGACTCTGTGAATGTGTGTCATGTTCTATATTTAATGTAAAATGATCATAATGCAAGGTGAGCAGGTCGCAAATAAATGCCCCTTTTCAGTGGAATTTAGCTTCGGATTTGGAATCCATTAAGTATATTAAATGGGTCGCATAAACACATTTTTTTTAATGTTTTCTGTAGGTTGGTTTCTTTTAGACTAGTCGGCTTCAAAATTTCCATTTAAACATCAGTGAAATTTGTCGTTCAGCACATCCCTACTGTAAAGTTGGGGTTTGGACAAGATTGGCTTCTCTGGGTGGTTTTAATATTTAAGTTATTATCTTTAATTACAGAGAGTGTCAGATAAAAGCACATCACTATGCTCTGTTGGGCAAGCAAAATAAGAGAATCTTTCAGCTCCAATCACCTTGATGAATTCCCATATATGTCGAACGATGAAGCCCGCAAAGTGACTTCAAATTGACAAAGTGAACTTCAATTAAAACGTGCCTGTGCATTTCATGTTACTCTCCTCAGGCTTGAAGAGACAGAATGCTATCAGTGGCTGTACAGTGTTGCATACGCTCACAGAAACATGCAAATATCTCCATCACACATCCATACAAACAGACACACTCTCTGAAAAATATATCAAAACGTCATTAGCAAGTTCTGCTAGTCTTGGCTTCCGATGGTGTTTGCTCTCTTGTCAGGTAAGACTCAGCAGGGCTGGAGTGCACTTAATAGATGATATACACCGTACACTTCTCCTCTACATCAACTTAAATGTGAAAAAGTGTGACAGAGGTTTAATGTTTTTAGACCATGTGAGTAGATACATTGAAATTCTTTATTTTTTGTGTGTTGCAGAAAATTTGTCCTATTATTTTTTCAAAGCAATCAAGGCACGGTCACATTTACCTTCACATGCTGAAATTCCACAAGCAAAATACAGACGTACTTCCAGTGGCAAAGAAGTTTCCCTCACGGATTTCGCGTAGAGTTTAAGTGTGGTGAACTTTGACAGGCAAATTAGGAAGTTGCTTGGTCTGGCAGCAACCTCTGTGTGGGCGATGCTTCGTACACAGCTAGTAGCTACACTGACGCTGCATCCAAATATCCATACTACTTTATGCCAAAAATGCCAAAAACAGAATGCCAATGGTGTAATATGTCTGAATCCTCAGTCTTTATAAAACAGTAAGCAAGACATAACCAGATGACCTACTATTTCTGGCGAGATTCTGAAGTGCAGATTGACTGGACAGTTTAAAATCCCATAATCCCTCGGGAGCTGAGGAGACGTCACGTTCAAAATGCTGGATTTAAAAGAATGGTGTTGAACCAGAAGTCGGATGGCTCTTTTCAATTGTAGGTGATCTACACTCACTGAACACTTTATTAGGAACACCTGTACACCTACTTATTCATGCGATTATCTAATCAGCCAATCGTGTGGCAGCAGTGCACTGTATAAAATCATGCAGATACAGTTCAGGAGCTTCAGTTAATGTTCACATCAACCAGACATATTGGTTTGAGTATTTCTGTAACTGTTGATCTCCTGGGTTTTTCACGCACAACAGTCTCTAGAGTTTACTCAGAATGGTTCCAAAAACAAAAAAACATCCAGTGAGCGGCAGTTCTGAAAACGGAAAGGCCTTGTTGATTAGAGAGGTCAACAGAGAATGGCCAGACTGGTTCGAGATGACAGAAAGCCTACGGTAACCAAGATAACCACTTGTGCATAATAGCATCTCAGAATGCACAACATGTTGAACATTGAGGCAGATGAGCTACAACAGCAGAAGACCACATTGGGCATTTTATTAGGACCATGGTGTTCCTAATAAAGTGCTCTGTGAGTGTATATACAGAGAAAGTTGTTTTTTGTGCTTAAATGGTGCTTCTTTAACAAAACCAGAGATAGGTCATTTCTGTGGTTGTTGTCATTACGTCATATATTCGGGTCATGGGTCAATATCCACATCCCCAGATGAAGTATGTCCGGAATCTATTCATACTACTCACATGAATACCTAAAGAGCGTACTGTTTTACAGGCCGAGAAGTGCGTCCTACATCAAATACAGTACATACTCTGACAGTACGTGATTTCAGATGCAGGCTGAATATGTAAAAATGAACTAGGATATCAATTTAGCGGCGAGTTGCTTTTTAACTTCACTCTCCCAGCCTATAAAGTGTAGCATTACAAAGAGGCTGCTTGGCAATACGTTTTTTTCCTGATTTCACATGTGCTCAACATCTACCCATGCCTGCTAATTTTGCTGTACAAAGGTGAATGTGACCGCGCCTTCAGACTTATTATTTTTGCTTAGTAGATGACAAAACAAACTACAAATACATAGCAATGCTCCGAAACCACCAATTACACCCTATCATTGTGATGGCAAGTTTTAACGTTACATTAAGTGCCTTAGTCAAGAGCCCAGTGGCAATAATACAAGAATCGCCCCTTGCAGGGTTCAAACCTGCAACCTTTTGGTATCCTACCCAGATCTTTAACAACTAGGCTACACCACCACACCCTCTGGAACACATTTCTTTTCATTTCTCTCACTGCAAAGGCAGGCAATATTTCTGCTGGGAGAATAATGCAGTGAAAGCCACACGGTTGCTTATATTATGCTCTGTTTATAACAAAATCAAACAGTGCTTTAGTTCAATAAACAGAAAGCTGGCAGGGGACGTGGAGCTACCAATGGGAGCGGGTGGGGCTTGCTGACACAGCAACTCCATGTCCAAGTCTGTTTGATGGGAGCGCGATGTCAGACAGCAGCTAGTCTGCCGATCTATCCATAAACCAATCATGAAAGATTCTAGGTCTACACCTGCAGAGTGACTTGTAGTGACTTAAAGACTTAAATTCTGTCATTTACTTACACATCTTATATCTTTCTTTCTTCTGTGGAACACAAAAGGAGATGTAGAATTACAGTATCAGTCACCATTCACTTTCACTGTATGGAAAAAAGATCCAATAAAAGCTGATTTTTTATTTTTAAGTGATGGCAGATTTTTCATTTTTGGACAAACCATCCCTTTAATGTTGGTAGAAGTTGCTCTCCTTGTGGTTTGGAGACTAGTTTAAGACTCTCTGACTCTTATCATGATTGTGGCTAGTTCTAACTGGGACCATTATTTATACCATGTTCAATGAAAGAGATGATTTATTATTCTTAAAATCTTCATTTGTGTTCAGCAGAGCAAAGAAAGTCATACACATCTGGGATGGCATAAGGATGAGTAAATGATGAGATAATTTTTTGGGCTGTACTATCCTTTTAAATGGTGTTTAAAAGCATCCCATGTGGATATCTTATGAAGCTGGTTGAGAGAATGCCCAGAGTGTCAATATAAGATAGTTTTAATTTGTTTAACACTTTTGGTCACAACCTAACTGGAATATTCTTCCATTTGTGTTTTCATAGTTTTGATGAACTTGTTAATCTAAAATGTGGAAAACAGTAACTGGAAATAGGCATGTCCAGACTTTTGGCGGGTTGTGTATTCACTATGCCTATCTGTCACTATGGTTAAAGGCATTACTCAAGTCTATAATGAGTCAAAGAAAGTTTGGTTCCTTGTCCATACAGACTTATCATTGTCTGTATCCTGTTGTTTCTAAAGTACAATTTGAGCATCAAACCTGTCAGTAAATTCAGTTATAATTCCCCAACACTAACTGTATGAATATAGCCCTTTCGTGTTTTCCTTAAAGACAGCTACTAGAAGTTGAAAAGTCGCAATAATTACAGTCTGTCCTCAACAACAACAAAAAGCTCAAATATTTCCTCAGGATTCAGGATTATCATTACTAATTACTGAGTATAATTTACTCAAGGATTTGAGTCAGGCCGAAGTGTATTAAAAGACAAAGCAGCTCAATTTGGGAGTTTGGCCTATTCTCTCTTTCTTGAATGCTGTTCTTTCTCCATACTCCATTTTAAAAGGGAGAGAGACGCGGATCAAATTTTCCTGTCAATTAGACGGTGACTGGGAAATGAATCGTGATGGCCACAGGTGAAGGGATATTAGATCTTGAGATGGGATTAGTTCTTTGATAGGCACTAAGTGCTTACACCACCTCAACTGAATGAAAAATACATTTTGAAAACAATCTTCAGAAAAAGATTAATATGGCAGCTCAATATAAGCCGAAAATCACAGAGCCAGTACCGTTAAAGGAATTTGGCCATTTCACTAATAGATTGGCATATCTTGGTGTGTGTACCTTTTAAAAATAAAATAGCTAATGCCGCTAATGTGCTCAGGTGGGTCTTGGTGTCCAAGCGGCTGCCAGTAATTTTGCTTTGTCTCTTTGCTCTGTGAAATGTGATGAGGCGTTTGCCCTTAAAAGCAACAAAGCATCCAGTTACATCACAACAATGGCACCTTTTGGAGTCTGAACCGAAACACATAAAGGACACTGATAAAAATGCAAACATCTCCAAGAGGCAACTGTTCGAATCAGCGGCTGTAATCAGAAAAAAAGTGAGAGTGATAAAGAGCAGAACCAAGACGAGAATTAATAAAAGAAAAAGAGAAACAGATGGAAAGATGTGCTGAAGAGATTCTCGCTCCCTCTCCTCCCCTGTTACTACTCTCCCTAATGAACGACTCTCTCTGATTCACTCTTTAATACATGTTTAAGGCTTTGCCATGGACGGCTGGCATGGCGCTGATAAGGCTTCCTGCGTTATCCGGTTCGACAGGCTGACTCGGCCACGCCGGCCTCCCGCCTACTGCATCTCCCCCGGATCATCCTCAGGCACGCTGGATGTGCCTGCTATGACAGCACTGATAAAGGACAATCAAAGATGACACAAGCTATGGGAGGGACAGATGGATGATACACAGGACTAGGAGGGATAAAATGAAGAAATGAAAATAAAGAAGAACTGAAAGTTATTACCTTGTACTGTGATTCAAAGTAAGAAAACATGATAATTTTTCTCTTGATGCCTTAAAGGGGTTGATCTTTTGACATATAAGAGCTCATTGTACTATAAAAACATACTGCAAGTTTCAGAACTCAAAACATCTTCCCCTATGCAAAAAAGCATTTATTGAAACCAAGCTGCATCCTAAACTAAACATATGCTAGACTGTAGTGTTGTCACGGTACCAAACTTTCAGCAGTCTGTACCAATACCAGTGAAATTTCATATTTCGATACCACAGCAAAAATATGCTAATATGATAATGTGCTGTTTAACACATAAGTTTAGTTATTATAATTATTTTAATAATTACAGGTTAATAATTATTATTATTTTCCAGAACATGTTTTAAAGTTTAATTTAATTTAATCATCAAAATGGTTTTAATTCTTCAAACTTTTAATAGGTGAACACTGTCACTGCATTTTTATTTTTTATTTTTTTTGCAAAACTTTTATTCAACAGCTGTCTTGCTTGTGATAAATTGATTAATTATTGTTATTATTATTATTATAGATAATATTACATTTTACTATAAAGTTGTAATATATTTCTATTAATTTGTTTTTATTTCATTTCTTCAATTTCAAGCATCTAGCTTTTATTTTTAATCGTGCTTTTATAATGACGTGTGTTTTTTTTGCCAGAAGCTTCACTTTTCCGGATAAACCACACTCCAGTGTGATCTCTGAAGACTTTTAAGTCACGTCTGAAATCTCATCTCTTTACACTGGCCATTGAGTCTGACAAATGAAATGTAGGACACAGTTTTGGAGTGTTTGTATTTTAGACTACTGGTGTTTGTGTATGTGGTAATTTTCATAAAATGTTATGCTTTAAATGATATTACTGTGAAGCACTTTAGTCAACTCTGTTGTTTTAAATGCTATATAAATAAAGTTGAGTTGAGATTAAAGCGCAAATGCTGTGATTTAATTATATAAATATATAGTATACATGTGTTGCATAGTTCACAGTGGATTAGTGCTCTGCTCTGTCATCTCAAACAACGTGAATGTTTCTCAATGTCTGTGGAGTTTTCAGAGTATGAGCCGTCAGATTTATACATTCATTTAAAGTACGCAGCTCATCCACACTAAGATTGCAGCCTTTAGCGGTTTAATAAATCACACTAGGACATGTCATTTGGATTAATTGTCCATTTCAGTGTAAAAGGAGTAACAGAGCACGTGTTCAAAATAAGCCTGTGAGCATTTTAAAGCGGTCGTGTGTCAGTCATATTGCGCGCTAGTACCGGATAGAGTCGGTACACGGTACTACCTGTACAGCAGAAACACTGGTATCATTACATCTTTTCTATTTTTGTATCGACTTGGTACCGAAGTACTGGTACTTTTGACAACACTACTACACAGACTTCTTTGGCAGTTGTAATGCATCTTGCGCTGCTTTTAAAAAAACAATGTACTCATTCTGTTTTATTCTGCTGCGTTGCGATCTTGGTGTTTTCAGTATAAACATGTTATGGACACGTTCTTGCGGCCATCTGTGCTATTTTTTATTGTTCGTCTATGTAAACATGTACTAGATGGACGTCTTTGACCTTTTTGATTTATTTCCGGCGATGTGCACCATGTTTTAAGAGCGGAACAAGTTTAACTTCTAAAGACGCATCTTGTTTTATTCCATTCCACGTCACTTTTAAGTCACGTCTGAAATCTCATCTCTTTACACTGGCCATTGGGTCTGACAAATGAAATGTAGGACACAGTTTTGGAGTGTTTGTATTTTAGACTACTGGTGTTTGTGTATGTGGTAATTTTCATAAAATGTTATGCTTTAAATGATATTACTGTGAAGAACTTTAGTCAGCTCTGTTGTTTTAAATGCTATATAAATAAAGTTGAGTTGAGATTAAAGCGCAAATGCTGTGATTTAATTATATAAATATATAGTGTACATGTGTTGCATAGTTCACAGTGGATTAGTGCTCTGCTCTGACACTGTGTAAAAGCCTAGTAAACTGATATTAAACAAATGGTTGGAAATGTGGCCTGGTGACAAGCGTAAATTCTCTGATATGTTGCATACTGGCTTTTACACAGGCGATCCCAGTTTTAATTTAATTCTAGTTACCTTCCCCTATCGTTTCCGGTCACATTTCACTGGTGGCAAAAAGATGATTGTAAATGTAAAAGATTAGAATAGATACGGTGTATTCACAACAGTAATTGTATAATCTACAATGGCTTGAAAAATAATTTGAATGTATGAACATCATTGCATTAGATAACAAATGATCTAAACTAGAGTCATTTATTTCAAACACAGAACGCACAATGATACTTTTTAGACAGATTATTTCACAAAAATCTTTAAACACTTTTTGGTTGTCAAACGTTAGAGAAACGTTAGTTAAAGTAATGAACTACACCTGTGATTACTCTGCCAGAACACCTGTGAACTTGACAGTAAAATTAAAATGTTGTTATCTAAGGCAATGATATTCATACATTTTGAGTGTGACTTAATATACTCTTTGGGGTCACTGTACTATTTGTGTGTTGCCATTCAAACACAGACACATTGTGCCTCTTACTAATTTAAAACAGAAAACATCTGATTTCCTTGTGGTCAGTCTGACATACCCTCCCTTTCCCTTTCCAAAATAACTGTCCTCTGATTATGCCCAATTTCTGACCAAAATGTCAAAAACTAGGCAGGGCGACGTCTCTGGAACAGAAAGCATCCATCAAACAGACAGCTCTGCCACACAAGCTATTATCATTCATTCAACAGGGCTGCTGCCTTCTAGTGCAAAACATTAAAATACAGAAATAGAATTATCCGGTGTCACATAATTTGATCAGAAACTTTTTTCATATTGTTTACTGTAAAAATAAGGCCTGACCCAAATTAGTAATTTTAATGGAAAATAAATGTAAGAAAGCTACAGTAAGAGGCTGTTAATGGTTAGTTACCTAACCATATACCGTATACTGATCATTTATATTTAACAAGACAATAGGTGTAATTTTTATATGAAATGTTTTAGTTTATTTAAATAATATTTAATTAAACCAATGTTGATGAACTTAGTCATCATGTGACCTTGTTTTCTGTTTTACCATGTGTTTTATGGTGGTTATCATTAGCCTACATTTTAAAGTACTAATAATGAGAGTTGTGTAGTCACTTGTTATACTACTATTATATACTTTAATGAAATATACAGTAATGAAATGTAAAATATATACAGACACAAAATGACATTTCATTATGCCACTGTATTTTATCAGTTCTAGCAAACACAGATTCCAGTTTTTAAAAAGAATACTCTTGGTTTAATACAATGTAAGAAAAGTCGACAGCATTTATGCCATAATATTTTTTGATTATCACAAAAATTTATTTTGAATAAAAAAATCGAGGTTACAGATTACAAGGTTTACGGCAAAATGTTGTCATGGCAACAAAGTTGTAAAATTGGATATAACTTTACACAGAAATGTTAATAAGTGATTTCATCACACTAAAATCATGTTACCACACATATTATTTACGTCTTGTGGCTATATACTTTTGAAACAGTGAGTATTTTAAGGTTTAAGTTTTGGCCCCATTCATTCCATTTCAAGTGCCTCACTGTAATCCAGATTTTTGCTTTTTGAGTAGGAAAGAGTTTAAATTCTTTTTTTTGTGTTAATCAACATTATGACACAAATGCTTGTATTGAACCTGGAATATTAACTGTAAATGCAACTTTTTTTACAGTGTTGCATATATATACTTAGGCTATACCATTTATTCACTGCAGTGAGTGCACTGAACATACACCATTTGTCAGTTAGACCTCTTTTTCTATTTCCTCCCTATAGGCAAGAAGGTAAGAATATCAATGCACTTGATACAAATGGCCTACAAATCTCTTGAATATTGAATAAAATGTACAAGGGAAATGGAATTACACCAGCAGACCTGGAACTGACATCAGAGCAGACCAGAGGGTACCGGGGCCTGCTAAATATTCATGTCTCTTTTTTGTTTATCTTTTAAAGCCTTATTTTGCATTTTAAAATGCAAAGTGAAAGAATGGCCAAAGCATGCGTATTGGAGAAGAGAGTAGGGGTTTGAAGGCTAGGTCGCTCAATTTGTAGAATGATTCTCTATAAGCAATGCATGTGCAATGGCCCAGGGTCTAATGTTAATATATCACAGTCTACCAGCGGCTGGGGCACTACGTCTGTCTGGATGGTAGGGAAAATCATATTTAGTAATGCTTCTCAAGCACAATGCAAATCATTTCACAAATCCAGTACACTGGGCCTTAAACACGGCTCGCAAGTCTCTCTACCCAGACATGGGAGCGAAAGCCATGCACTTGTGCTATGGGCTCACGCTCCTTTGTGCTTTCATTCCTTGCTCTCTTCTCTTTCTGTATAAGATACCAGATATCACTTTGTGTTTCTTTGTATCACTGTGTAAATTGTGTACATTTTGCTCCACTAGTGGCACCAAACAGAATTGCAAAAATAATGACTGTTTTTGGATCTGGTCCCATGGAAACCAGGAAGTAATCGCATTCACATAACCAATGGTAAGAGCGATTTGGAGGTTGCATTTTGCACATTTTTACTCCACTGACATTTAGGTTTAGGGTTGGGGTTTGGGGAACTAATAAAATATACATTCCTCTTGACTGTGTTCCATAATTAACAACTAAAAACATCACGCATTTTCCACCAATCTGTGGACATTTCACCTGGAAACTGGAGCTCATACGTGCCCATCCGTTCAACAATGCTTACAGCTTCAGCCACTGGGGGTAGTGTTTCGAATTTTGGTAAGCACAGATAGGGCTAAATGATAAAACGATATTTTGATATTTATCAACAAAAAAAATGTTGATATCGATGATAAACTTTTGAGTAATTTTCTATATTTAGTAGAGCTAATTAAGCATGCGATTAATTTAAAAAGCTTAACGTGTTATTTTTTTCTTAATTGTGATTAACGCATAACAATTAATACAATATAAAAGGTGGAACCTTTGTAATGTGTCCGCCCCAAGTCATTACACTGATGCACACTTCACAACACACACACCAGAACCTACAAGATTAGTAAAAATAGCTTATCGCGGCGGTCCCGTAGACATTCTATGGCCAATATTGTTGTAACACACTAGTTGACCATTACACTCTCGACTATGATATAGCCATGGAGGTTGTTATCTCAGTAAATAGAAGAATCTCTGCACACACATACAACAGCACTTCAGTGATAAAATGATGGAGAAAGGACCTCTTAACACCATTTGATGTACAAAGCTTGATGTCATGACGTGAATCATGAACGCAGCTTCATGATTGCTGTAACAAAGTAGATAGTCATAGTCTATCGGCAGATTAATATTGTGAAGGATGAGAGTTTAAGAGATTTAATGCCCATTGCAATGAATATGCAACCTATGGGGAGACTAGTTCTTCCAATTAGGGTACGTTTACACGAAAACGATGTACTAAAAATGGAAAAGTTTTTCCTTTGCGTTTTTGAAAAGTTTCACGTACGGACGACAACGTTGTCAAAACGATCCCCGTTCGCACGGATCCGCAAAAATGACTAAAAACGCTGTATTATGCATGCCAGGCCAGTAGTTGCCAATGTCACTTTGTAAAGAAACACTACGCGCCTGTGCACATAAGCATTCTTCCACAGAGCGGTGAATACAAACAATGAAGATGGCGATCGCTGGTCGTAGTAGTGATGAAGTGTCAATAAACTCAAAATCTTGAGCAGCATAAACACAGTCCTGTAGGCCGCCATTGTAGTTTTGAATGTCTCGCACGTTGTTTTGAAGTACTCACACGCATGCCTATAAACTGAACACGTAATATGCGCACGCATGACGTCATCATTTTCACAAATTCTTGTTTTTGTACATTTACACGGAGATGATAACGCCATCGTTTTTCAAAAACGTGCACTTTGAAACCCGTTTTCAAAGTTTGTGCTTTCAGGCCTCAAAACGCCATTGTCGTGTAAACGAACAGCCAAAACCCATAAGAAGTTTTCAGTTTTTAGTTGAAAACGTTGTCGTGTAAACATACCCTTTGTCAAAATACCACTTAGACTTAGGGAAATGTTTAATGTTACTTGAATGTTACTTTAATGTTACTTAGTGCCATTTTAGTGCATTTCTATCTTTATACTGTGGAAATCTTTGTTTGGTTAATAAAGCATTATATTATATTGTTACATTATGTTTTGTTTTCTTTCCTAAGTTTTGACAGGAAAAGAAGTATATATAGTGTCAAATTTCAGGACTTTCAAAATCTGCGATTAATCGCAATTAACTAAAAAAAAATTATGCAGTTAATCGTGATTTAAAAATTTAATTGACAGACAGCATTAATATTTAGCCTATGTCTTATATCTAGACAATCGGATCAGGTACATCTCACTAAACATGCAAGCAGTTAGGCAAAGTTATACACATAACTAGCTAGCAGTCTAGCGGCTACATAGCTCTGCTGTCATGGAAACTGGTAATGAGTCTCGGTAGTCGCTAGCTAGCTAACCGGCTAATATGAAATCGTTGTGCACCGAACAAGACAGCACTGACAATGCAATACAGCTATTGACTGAACACAACAGCAACTCAGACATCAACTCCATTGCTGTTTATTTATTTTTTATTTAGTTAAACGATTTTTCATTATTCATTGTGCAGTCACAGGCAAGAAAGTGTTTCTTCTTCTTGTGAAGTTTATTGCCAGTTGGCAATCCAGCTTATGGTGCATTAACGCCACCTGCTGAGCTGGAGTGTGGAGCGACAGAAAGTCTTTCAGTGGAGTCATACGTCATTGGCAAAACTTAATCAAAAAGAGGTCACACACCTTATGTAGGATTAAATCCTAAAATGAGTATACGTTAAAGATAAAGATAAAGCTTAACCTCTGGGGTTTACTTGTAAACAAGCAAGTTATGTTTACATTCATTCTTGAGGTCTAACAAACATGAGGAATGCATTTCCTTCCCCATTAATGGTATGAAATGTATAGTGTGATAAACATTTTTGTCCATATCACCCAGCACTAAGTACAGATCAATTTCAGCAGTAGAACTTTTCACCTACTGTCGCCAAATTCACAGTGAGATCAGTCTGGCATGGAGGAACTTGACTGACCTGCTCAAAGCCCAGACCTGAACCCTAATAAACACTTTTGGGATGAATAGGAACACTGACTGAGCCTGACCCCATCACCCAAAATCTGTGCTTGGCCTTAATGATGCTCTTGTGTCTGAATGGGAGGAAATTCCTTCAGCCATGTTCCACCATCCAGAGGAAAGCCTTCCCAGAAGAGTGCTATAGCAAAGTGAGGAAAAACTCCCTATTAATTCCCATGGTTTTGAAATTGTTCAACAAGCATGTGAAAGTGTTTGGATGTCCACTGTCCACATCCTTTTGGCCATGTAGTTCCAACCCAAACTCATACTATTGGTTAAGACAGAGGCTGAGATATCGGACCACGTGCTACAGTGCTTATACTCTTCAGGAAGTCAACTTTCGATTGGATTACTTCAGAGTTGTCTCAGCATATTAAACTGAGACAGAAGTAAGTATTTTAATATTAAAATAAATACACACAAAAAATGTAGAGGCAGACTGCAATGTTACATATGTCGAATTGTGCGTAAGTTTTGAGAGACATTGCCTAGCGGTTGGTGCACATTCCTCAGCTTGTTGAGCCGTGGTGCGCACATAATTTCCCAATTCCTTTTCCCCATCATTTCCTGTCCTCTCTTAGTGAGGAAAAAAAATAAAACTACCTCTTGATGCTCTAGAGACATCATCATCTCTACCAACAGAAGACAGGGAGATTAATTTGCAGTGAGCCATGTTGTATTTAGAATTTGAATCTTGCTGAGTCTTGAGACTCATTATGGAAATGCATATATGCAGGTCTGCACGATGCAACTGTGTCCCCAGTCTGAGAGATCAATGCTTCTCGAGAGTAGTCCATCACGATGGGTTGAAGAAAGAGAGAGAAAGAGAAATATAGAAAGGGGGAAAGAATGAAAGAGGCAGAGCAGCATGATGCTCTTTTCCTATCCGTGGATGACTACATGTATGCATCATTATGTCTCTAAGCTTTTAGAATTAAACTGCTTTCATCAAACACTCAGCGGGGTGGCCCTCTTCGCACTGTTCACCCCAGCATGAGTGAGGCTTTAAGACTTCAAACATTTCAGTCGTTTCAGAACATAAAATTGCCTTGCTGTCTTTCAAACCTTTTGCCCCAGTGCCAGTCTGAGCAGTAATGAGTAGAGCCGTCGTTTGAGAGCTGAAGGGAGAAGGGATCACACTGATATTCAGCTCCAGCTGCTGCAGTCAGGATGGAGCTATCATGGGCCTGACTCAGATAACACTATTACTGCTGCAGACATTACAAGACTATGAGGAATAGACATGGCAGAAGAGTGTGGGAGTCATACAGCTTAAGTGTAAAGAACTAGAAAAACCATATCCAAGGATGTAACCAAATGTAAAAAAGCAGGAAAATGTTAATGTTTTAGAATTGGCTCATGAAAAAAACATATTGATGGATCACTATTATAAATATTGGTATTTTTAGTGCCCTTACCATATTGGTATTGACAAATTTTAGCATTTTCATCTGCACCCGTCTATTAAGGCTGATATAAGAAGCTTTTAATATCAGGGCTATTTTTTAATTAACAGTGCTTCATAGTTATTTATCTTTTCTACTATAAATCATAATGTTATGATTTCACTTGAAGCATGTAAAATTTTATATTGTAGCTTTTAAAGTGTACCCTTTGTTAAAAGTAAAAAATAATAAAATCTAAATAAAAATAACAGATCAGAAACAGGAAACATAACAGTCTGAACATTTCCATATTGGTGCTACAATGGCAAAACAACAGACCAGATGCAATTTTGCTTCAAAATTGTTAAATTACAATCATTTATAAATCTTATTATTTATTCAAGTATCCAGTCATAAAAACGGAATTAACTATAAAACACAGAATGTCAAGGAATTTGACATATTTGGGATGAAATTAACGTATAAATGCACAATTAATCAAATTAAAATCTGCGTGATGTCCTATTGTTATGCTTAAACAACAAAAGGCTGAGATTTCATTTAACAAATATATGGTTTGCATGAGCTGCATGCTTCTACAGTAAGTGAATGTGAGAAACCGCATCATTAACATCACATGTGCTCTGTGTGTATTAAGCAGAGCACTTTATTCAATGTGAAGCGCATAGCACATGCAGACCATATATTTATATAATAAAATCATAGCCTTTTGCGGATTAATAAGCACATTAGCCCATATAGTGAACTGCTTTTCCGGAGGTGAGAAGTGAAGCCATCAAAAACATCCAGTTTTCCACCAAAAAGGCAAAAAATAAAAGCATTTAACTAGTCGCGAGAAATTGAAAAAATGTGACAGAAATATATTATTTCTGTATAGTAACATTTTATTATAAATGTAGTAGTGGTAGTAGTAGTAGTAGTAGTAGTAATGATAATAATATATCAATAATAATTACATTATATTAAAGCAATATCTCAAGCAAGAGTTTTATCACTGCTTTAATTAATACTGTGCCGCTCTACTGTGCAGCACTGTATTAGAACAAATTAATAATAAAATAATAAAATAGCTCTAGTTGTAGTATAGTTGGGGTTTTGGATTATGCTGTGAGGATCAGTATAGATGCTCTTCGTTTAATAAAAAATAATGCAATGGTATGTTGAAAACCAATTGTTCTCTTTTCATTTTATTAAAATTCTATTAATTACTTACTTTGATTAAACTTGAAATTCAGAGAAATTCAGAGAAAACTGAAAGGAAAACACGGAATTTGGGAAAAAATCAAATGAATTTCATAGGGCCCTAAAGATGACAAGATGCAAAACCTACTCTGATGTTCTCCAACACTAAAAAGAGCATACCATTCAGACAAAAATAACTTAAAGGCAAAAAAACTATCGACTCATTCTTAGCTAATGATTCATTGCTGCCTACAGGATTTTGCTGCTAATGTCAGCAACAGCAAAAAAGTGTTTGACACACATGTCTTCAAAAAAGGTGCCTATATTCTGGGTTATACAGTATATATACAGTACTGTGCAAAAGTTTTAGGCACTTGTGAAATATGTTGCATAGTGAGGATGTCTTCAAAAATAATGACATAAATAATTTTCATTTATCACTTAATGTCATACAAAGTCCAGTAAACATAAAAAAGCTATATCAATATTTGGTGTGACCACCTTTGCCTTTAAAACAGCACCAATTCTCCTAGGTACACCTGGACACAGTTTTTCTTGGTTGTTGGCAGACAGGATTTTCCAAGCTTCTTGGAGAATTCGCCACAGTTCTTCTATCTATTTAGGCTGTATCAATTGCTTCTGTCTCTTTATGTAATCTCAGACTGACACGATGTTCAGTGGGGGGCTTTGTGGGGGCCATGACATCTATTGCAGAGTGCCCTGTTCTTCTGTTCTAATCTTTTGTATTTGCAAAAGTAATGTTTAGGAGTATAACATTTATATTTCCTATTGACACACTAAAGCTGAAGATATAAATAACCATCTTAAGACAAATGCTTTTGTGAAACATCTTATGTGCCTAAGACTATTGCACAGTACTATATATATATATATATATATATATATATATATATATATATATATATATATATATATATATATATATATATATAGTTTGTTTGTTTCCCCCTAAAACAAGGGTGAACTAAAACTTATTTGCAGATGAAATGCAAATGATCTTGAAATATCCAAATATTGGCCAATTAATTGACATTGTTGAATTATATATTTGGTCTATCTTTACATTTAAGCTGAAAACACGGCTCAACAGTATCACAATTTTGCACCTGAATCCACAAAATGCCAAAAACATAGAAGACAGTAACCACATGCAAACCTTATGCCCCACCCAGAGAGTAAACAAATAAAGGACAGCATGAGAATGACACAAAAGGTGATGTCATCTTTAAAGCCTATAAAAAGTCCAACTTAGCCTGAATCTGAGGAGAAATAAAGGCAAAACAAAGACTCTGGAACTCAAGCAGCCTAAAACTGCTTACTCCATCTTTTCTCACCTTCTCCCATTAGTCAAACCCAAAAACGAAACTGTGATGATGAACGAGTAGCTTGGCAGGAAAACAAAATAATATTCCTCACACCCTACACATTCTCCGTTTTTCTTCCCATGCTCACAGAGGGCAGCGCAAATCATAACAGAAATATTAAGGCTTAAAAACAGTCACCCCAAATACTGCCTTTCTCATCACCCATAGAGCACCAGGGAGGAAAAAGAGGGAGGAAAAGACAAAAGAGGAAGAGGAAATATGAGGAAATGAATTTAAAAATGCAGAAAGTTGCTGTTTCACCACATTGCGTGAATTGTGCTCAATATGATCATTTTCCTGCTCCTCTGCTACAGGGGAGAGTGAAGGTCAAATACTCATTATATTTTCTCAGGATCTGAACAGACACAGAGAGAGATAGAGAGACTCTATCTGATAATTCACCTGACATTATGAACAATGCATTAAGGCCCAAACATACGCAAGTATGTGAACGCAGATGCATCTTGCTACGCAAGCTCGATTTCACTCGTTGTTGCGTTGTGAAATGTTTCAGAGCGCAATTCATAACCTAACGCAAGTACGCACTGTATTCTCAGATTACAGCAAGGGGTGCTACAGCAGATTTTCTTTTTTCAATCAACAACTGTTATGGCGGAGCAGCAATTTGAGGAGAGTCTTGCCGAACAAGTTAGATTATACAAACATGTTTTTCAATCACCTTTTTAGCAAATAATAAAAGCACACTCCACAACTGTCAACATGTTGACTCCACCACATCCGGTTTCGTGGTGCCTAAAAAACTATTTCGCCCCCTTGTGGTCCAAGGTTTGTAACTACCAGAGCAACGCAAGACCTCACATAATGTATGTACAACAGGATCACGCGTTGGCGAAGCGCTTGCGTCTGCGTTTGCGTACTTACGTGAAGTATGTTTGGGCCCTTATAAGCAATGAATAAAGAGTCAGAAACCAACAAATACATCTTAATATTAGTGTAGGATTTTTCTTTAATACAAATGATGATAAGGGTATTCGGAATTATCACTTTTTTTTTTCTTTTTTATAAAAACAATATTAAGTATTTAATTTATCTGTGTTCATGTCAATTATTAATAAGCCTCATGTTTTGTTAAGATTGAATCTCTTTTTAGGACCATGCAACACTCATTTAGGAAATAATGATAACAATCATAATAATAACAAGCTAATAATAATAATAATTATTATTATTATTATTATTATTATTATTATTATTATTATTTACCCTTCCCCAGAAGTTGCTCTGACCTAATCAAATCCCAGTAGCCATACATTATTAAACTTAAATATTGCCATTAGTACTGGAATATTAGAACTGCAGAGTAGACTGCTAAGTTAATCAATTTTCAAATAAAACACTCATTTATTCACAATATTAAATAAACGAATAATAAAATATGCAAACAACCAATCAACATACACATAAGACATGTATATGAAATAAATAGCGTTATTTTAACTATTTCAGTTCAACGTGCCCTTAGAAATATGAAACAGAATGACTTATCATGTTTACGGGCACGCGCAATCGTCACACAGGCACTGGCACTCAGCTGCCTTTACAAAAGAACTGACACACGCACGGATACACCTAAAGAAGAAACCTGTCATACCTGTAATGTAAAATACTACACTATTAAAAAAAAATACTTTCTATTCTTTGTATGCATCACGTAAATAACCATCTAGGGTCATATACTTTAAACATAATTTAACTACGGTGATACAGATTCAAGGGTTGCACACTGACTTCGGGTCTTTTATCAGAAACAAAAATCGCAGGATGCAAAGAAAGGTAGTTTCATGAATGTATCAGTACCTCCTTTTTCTTTTGACCTCCCCCGGACTGGATACATAGCAGCAAAATCACCAGAATGGATGCAAACGGCAGTTTGAATGGGAATCCCTTGAATACAGCCGCCATGATGGAAGATGCTGTAATTGCATCAGTACGGTTGCGGGATTTGATTGGCTACAATAATCTCCAATCAGAATCAACTTGATCTGTTTGTGGGATATGTAGTTTTTATTTTCTGGATTTTAAAAACAAGAAATAATTAGAGAAACCCATAAAAAAAAATCTGTATGGATACTTTAAGAATAAGTTTAAGAATAGCCTCATAATTAAGAAATGATAGATGTTTTTCTTATATTGCAGATATGCATTATTTTGTCACAGCCTTTGCGGTCAGAGAAGATGTACGTGTTTAGATATAGCCCTGCTGTACCTCCAGTTCCTGCCAATGGGGGGCAAACCCGAAAAGTGTTTGCTGATATTGGACATGGAGAATGCATGACTTGGCAAAAACGAGAAATTACGGCATTTGAAACTATTAAACAATGTTTCTTAGAGTTAAATAAATTGCTCTTTATAAAATTACAGTGTATAAATTATATAATTATATGTATTATTAATAATTATAATTAATATTTTTATTAGTATTAATTTTTATATTATTGCTATTATTATTATTATTATTATTATTATTATACACCTAAATAAAGCCAAAACATTTATTCACTCAAAACAGTGGCAAACCTAAGTATTTACATTAATCTCTTGCAGTAAACCCTACAAATCTCTTGATCTTTGTACAGTGGTATATCAAAGTCAGTGTCTATTGGTTTATTGTCATTTATTTCCTGCATAATGTAAGATGAAAGAAAATGAAGTGTCTCCTGAATGTATCTTGTGAAGATCAAATAATTACATTGTAAATGCAGTAACATGCCTTTAATGTATTGCATTATGACATTTAGTTTCCTGGATTTATTTGCTGCCTAGTGCTACATCTTTAAGTTGTTTTACTATAGCAGCTGAGAGGTCAGTAGGGTAATAGAAAGTATTAAAAGGGGGAGCAAAGCTATTTACAGCCTCATGACTGCATCTGATTGTGAGAGAAATTATGTCCCTTATACACAAAATGCCCAGAGGTTAAATGGCACTGTATAACTTCTGCTATGGTGGTCTCGCATACTCTGATTGTTTGTGCATTTATAAATGCATTTGAACAGGTGATAAAATGAATGTGCATGAATATATTAAAGCCAGTAGGTCAGAAAACAGATGCATGTCTATTGCAATTAAATTTCTATGCAAAACAGGACATTATCATTTCCTGTCTTTAAAAGATTCTGAAAGAATAGCTTTATGATAACCCAAAAACATGTTCTATAATCGCATAAATAACACATCAGACATATAAAGTTATTCTGTCATAATTTGTATTAGCTCACATTCAAGCTAAGTACTATCAGTTTAGTTGGTCTGTTCCTTGTCCCCCTAAGGACCTGACTGACTATAGCAAATTATGTCCTTCATTTGGCCAGCATGCGTCTGTATGCAGGATGAATATAAGGTCAGACATTGGTAAACACAGATGTCATTCACTGAACAAATGCATGTGGCAAATGTCAGACTAAGTCACTTAATTGCCTGTACAGCTGGTTGAAGCTGTTGTTTTATTATGATCTATTATTAAATGGTTGATGTAGAACAACATCTACTGGCTGCACTGTAAAAATGTTAAATGCACAGTTGTTACCTTAAAAAGCCATTTCTACCTAACCTCACCCTTTAAAATGACTTGGTAACACTTTACAATAAGGTTCCATTTGTTAACATTAGCTAACAACATTAGTTAACATGAACTAACAATGAACATTACTTAAGCATTTACCTAAGTTCATGTTCATTTCAATATATACTGTAGTAATACATTTTTAAAATCAAAAGTTAACATTAGTTAATGCACTATGAACTAACATGAACTAACAAAGAACAATAGTATTTTATTAACTAACATTAACAAATATTAATATGTCAAGTAAAAAATATATTGTTAATTGTTAGTTCATGATACCTAATGCATTAACTATTGTTAACGAAAGGAACCTTGTTGTAAACTGTTACCAATGACTTTTGTTGGTGTGACCTAATGTATTCAGACTGATTTGGTCATATAAAATAATATTTTGACTTGAATAAAACCATTTAATTAAGATTTTACCACATGAAACATATTTTTTAGGTTACCTGACCAAACATTTTTACCATGTGAAGATTATGTGGAGAGTGTTAAATCAAATAGTGTTGAGGTATTACTGACAATGTTCAGTCAATATAATAGAAACAAAAGTGGGCAGGAGTTTTTATCTTGCTGCACTGTAAAAAATAAATAAATAAATAAATAAAATACAAAAATGTGGTAACCTGATTTTACCTTAAAGGAATATTCCAGGTTCAATACAAGTTCAACTAAATTACCAAAAAAAATATATATAATAAACAAATAAAATAATAATAATAATAATAATAATAATAATAATAATAATAATAAATTTTCTTTTAAAATAAAAGCAAAAATTGAGGTAAAGGCTCTTACAATCGAAGTGAATGGAGACATTTTTTGGGAGGGTTTAAAGGCTGAAATATGAAGCTTATAATTAAAACTAACATTAATTACTGAATTAAATTGGCCCAGTTCACTTTCATTGTACTGTAAGTGCCACGCTGTAACCCAGATTTTTGCTTTTTTTTTTTTTTTTTTTTAAAAGAAAAGGAGGGACAAGTCAAAATAAATATCTGTAGTAATCACAATTCTGTTTTATAAATCAATAAATAATAGTTTTCTTGTTGTAACCTAATGTAGCCTATTTAGGTTGATTTAGTAATGTAAATTATATTTCGATATGAATCAAACCAGTTCATTTAAATGATACCACATAAAGCAATTTTTTGGGGGGTTAAAATTTTTCAGTGTAAGTTTGAACATAAGGTTGTATAAGTTAATTTCTGATTAATACACAGACACGCAGGAGGTGAGACAGACAGTAATGGCTGAACGAGAGCATTAAAGCTGATCCTCATCCAGGAATAACAGGCCAAAATTTGCAAGACAGAAGATGATGTACGATTCCCATTTATCTAGGACACAACACTTAAATCTACACCTTCGTGTGTGTGTGTGTGTGTGTGTGTGTGTGTGTTCGTGTGTGTGTGTTCGTGTGTATGCGCGCGCGCGTATCGTTCTCAGACACCTGCACGGATGCGCGAAACACACGATCCATGTTGAAATGTTCCACTTGAAACCTGTCGCGCCACCTCACTTTACGGCGGGCTGTTCATTTGGGTCGTAGACTGTGAGTTGACGTCACTGAAGCTGGAGCTGGCACACCATACCCAGCTGAGGTCAGGTGCGCATCCATACCAAGAAATGATTAATTACGAAGTTGCACAATGAAAAAAAGATCCACAATGCAAGCCCTGCATTTGGAACAATGATTTCACTTTGTAGGTTATTTTCAAAGTATCTAAGCAATTTTGATCTATGATTTAGAGCGAGTCTTTCTCGTTTTTCATTTTTAACCATGTGTGGTTAATCTGCATTGAAATTTACACTTGCAAATGCATTTGCAATCGTGTAAAAGGACAAGTCAATAGCATGCACTTAAGATGCAACACACACGCATGCGAATTAAAACTTAAATAGCATTGCGGATCAGCTCAGCGGGCAAGATACGGAGTCTCCCCCCACCCCCCACCCCCACCCCCGAACTGCAGGACAGTTTGTTTTTTGACTGATGAAAAGAACCTGCTCGTATCTTCAGGCAGAAGACTAAAGAGGCTGTGCAGTCACCTTGTTGTGAAGGAGCGTGAAAAAGCGAAACCGGATAGTCACCGCGCTCCGCCAAAGAGAAGAAAAATCCACACGTTTCCCTCACAAATCACGCTACACTCTAGGAAGATCTCCCCCTTTTCTTCCCCTCCCTCCACAGACTCCCTCTCCCAGACACAGACTCCGTATTCAGAGCACCGGGACTCGGCTGAAGGAGCGCGTTTGGAAACGGGAGGTTCCTGGAGATCACCAAGTAGGGAAATAGCGGAGTGCGCCACGTCTAATCAGTTAATCAATCAATAATCAATCAGTCAACCTGATAACGGCAGGGAGCTGACATCCTCCTTCTCATCCACCTGCGCGAATCGAATCGAATTTAAGGGAACTGATCCACCAGGCTCACTGCAAATGTGCCAGTCGCGCATTCAATGCTCTCAGTGACAGCATGGTCTCTGACTGACGGAAACACTTTTGCCTTTTGGAGAGGGATAGGGACGGCGATAACAAGCAAGTCTGTTTATTTCATATCACTGCTGTTGGGACACTCTGAGTTAATTGTTGTCCCTGTGTGTTACACCGGCAGTCGTGATCTGCGGGAATGAGACTGAGGAAATCCGCCGCGGCTCGGAGAACTGGGCTGGCTCTCGCTCGGGAACTACAAGGCTAAAGATACAACTTTTGTTTTAAGACTTTATCTTTCCATATGGACCGATCGGAATCGCTGGACATTGAGGCGCTGAAGGTGAGTTGCTGATTTGACGTGTTGTCAGGGTTTTTTTAGTTTTCGTATAGTGTGTGTGTGTGTGTGTGTGTGTGTGTGTGTGTGTGTGTGTTAGGGGCTCGATGCTTGTTATACAGTGCGGTGGTGGTGGGATGCTGGATTTTGTGCGTGGAGTGCATTTCAATAACCCACGTTCAATCTGCGGCCATCGGCTATTAAAGGCACAGCTGCCGATATCTGTGGAATCTCCTGAAACATAATGACCATCTGATGTCAAAACACAAGTATTTCGCATGTATGATTTTCTTTAGCAAATCTTATATGCATTATGAATACCTGCAAAAAACGAGTATTCCCCGTTCAACCCCTCCCTCTAGTAACATTTCCCTTGCCTATGCGTGCATCTATAATATTCTTCTACTATATGCAATGGGATTTTTGAAATATTTCAGTTCGATGTAAGATAACTTTCTAACTTTCGGGCATTAATTTCTCAATTATCAATATATATATATATACACACACACACACCAGTCCCGATTTGCAAACTATTGGTTCTGTTTCAGCACCACTGGCAGTGGACAGCTCCAGAGTTCAACTGGAGAAGAAGTGCTGGAAGGGAAATTTGTATGGCCAGGTTCGGTTGTGATTGTGATCTCTCTCTCTCTCTCTCTCTCTCTCTCTCTCTCTCTCTCTCTCTCTCTCTCTCTCTATACACACAACCACAAAAACAACAAGTGAACACATCTTCTGAGCACATATGCCAACAGTATTACAAAAAGGTTTCTTTGATTGCCATCTGTTGTCAAGAGATGTGCTTAGCTCCCTACACTCTCAGAAAAAAAAAAAAAAAAGAAAAAAGAAAAAAAAAAGTGTAGGCTACCCTTCAAAGCTGTCACTGGGGTGGTGGTACCTTTGTTTTGGGTACATATTTGTACCAATACGGAGACAAAAAGGTACATAGTTTTGTTCCCAGAGGAATAAAACATATATGTACCTTTAAAGATACACAATAGGTCCTTAGGGTAACTAGAGGTTCAAAAAAGGCCCCCTTGAGTGTAACACTCCAGTGACGGCCCTTGTACTTTAAACAGTACCCTTTTTTTTATCTGAGAGTGTATAGGCATTTGTTTTTGTATTGTATTTAGTCGGGGTATTATTATTTGAAAGGATCAACGCTTAACCTGGCAAGTGTCTTTATTTTTCTTATTATTACTTATGCCCAAAAGCACCGAACGACACCAACAATTCTGTATCCTGGGCTCTAAAATACAATATAAAACACGCTAGACACCAAGACACCAAATAACCCTACATCCTGTATTCAATCTTACATAGAAAAGCATATAACTAGGAAAACACTAGATTATAATAGGAAAACCAAATGCAATTGACAGCTGATCAGTTTAAAGACTAGATCTATCAAATACAGATGAGAGCAACTAATATCTGGTTCCTCGCTCAATGTCTGGTTCAGTAGTTGTCAACTCATCAGGGTGATTGAAAAATTATTTTTTAATCATCTTCACAAATAGAGGAGGCAAGACCACGTGTTTCCCAATCTAGAGCCTACAATAATTGCATAAGTGTTTCTGTTATAATTTAATTGTGTAAAGAGTGACACATGCTGACTTTTTTATTTTTTATTAACTGACCTTTTGTATTTGCAACACAGGAGGGAGTACCGGACCCTTCTTTTTTAACTGTATGGGAACGATACTGTTGCAGCATCACAGAATCAGAATCAGAATCCAGGAACATGGAATCTATTGAATTAGCATTTGTAATTTGCATCAAATCTATCAAGAGCTCATTAAAAACAGTGACTCTTTTGTAAAGCAAGTCACACTTACAGTGCTCATATTACTGTGTAATTAAATAAGTAGGGTACTTCTAATGAACAACATGTACTTAATATGTAATTGCTTTGTCGGGCTGTTTGTAATTGCATGTTCTTCTTGTTATAACTATTCGAACTATTTCTGATAACATGGAATATTATGGAATATTATAGAATATAACACTATAAGTGTTAACAGCAATACTTGTTTGTTAGACAACAGGGCAAGAATTGATTTAGAGATAGAGGAGTCATTTTAAACAGTGGTGATGAGGCAAACAGTGCTCTGCCTTAACAGGGGATGTTCAGTGATATATTTAATTAAACTGGCATCTCTGGATCGACTCTTATCTGGAGGCATATGTGTCCCATGTGAATCAGAGGCTGATGAAATGCCTTTCTTAATCCTTTGGAGTGTCATTTCAATTTACTTCCAATCCTTTACCACCTCCCTTAAAGTTCCTATGGAGGGACCGTAAAAATGCTTGGGTGGGATAACAAACTTTGATGAGAGATTTAAAACTAAAGTAAGAAATACATTAATAATGCTTTTCAGAGTATGCAAATTTTCACTTCATTGGTTTTACATAAGCTCATTGCAGTTCTGTATGAACAGGAAAAACATAACCCTAAGAAAGATGTTTAATATTTCATGAACTTCTTGTTTTTTTAAATTCCTAAAACCTCAAACTCACAAAATTATTTTTTTGTTTAGTTTTTTTAAAGTTGATTAGAACATTCTTGCCAGTGTGTCCTGACTGCACTTCAAAAAAAAAAAAAAAGAGCAAAAATCACGGTTTAGCACTTACAATGTAAGTGAATGTGGCCAATCTGTTATGGTAAAAATACTCACTTTTTTAAAAGTATAGCCACAAGATGTAAACAATATCTGCATTAACATGATTTTAGTGTGATAAAAATAACCTATTTCTGTGTAAAATTATTTCCAATTTTAAAACTTTGTTGGCATGACGACATAACACCGTAAACCCTAAAACTCTAAAATTACTGTAAAAATTATGATTTGAACAACTTTACAGCTCAAATAATACACATATTTGAATAGAAGAATTAATGTAAATGCTTTCATATAATTATAAGCTTCACATTTTTGCCTTTAAACCCTCCAAAAACTGGCCCCATGCACTGCCCCATTCATTATTTTTTGTGGCTATCAACATTATGCCACAAATCCACAAAAAATAATACTGACTTGCCCCTCCTTTTCTTTAAAAAAGCAAAAATCTGGGTTACAGTGAGGCACATACAATGGAAGTCAATGGAGGTAATCTGTAAACTTTAAAATACTCACGCTTTCAAACGTATATCCTCAAGATGCAAACAATATGTGTGTTAACATGATTTTAGTGTGATAAAATCAATTACTAACCATTTCTGTGTAAAGTTATAGCTAATTTTAAAACTTTGTTGCCATGACAATGTAATGTCAACAAACCCTAAAACCCTTAAATGACTGTAAAAATGATGATTTAAACAACTTTACATCTCAAATAATATATGAGTTTGAACAGAAGAATTAATGTATATGCTGGGCAATTCCACAAAAATGTCAAACATACCATGGAAAAAATGATGATTTCAATCTTATTTCAATTCATCATGCAGCCTTGATGGGTATTATAACATAATATAAAATGTTTTATAGGTCGAAGTCTGCAGATTTCAAAGCGTTTTGGATGATTTCCCCTCTTAATGTAATTGCCGCTTTCACAACCGTCATGTCCGTAACGAAGACATGTCACGTCCTTAACGCCGGTTTTTCCCCATTTATGTGAAAACAACAATAAATAAAAACTAAATATAACTTGTTCTTAGGAGTGCCAACCCTTATACATTCGATGGATATTATTATTTCTGGATTGTGCATTTCAATTAACAGAGTTTTTCCAAAGTGCGTGGTCTCCCAAAAACTTCCCAATCTAAAAAAAAAAAAAAAAGTGTCTAGACTGAAACTTTTATAATATCTGGACTTTATCCGCTGGGGTCTATGATTATACATTTTTCATATTCATATGCTGGTAATGAATGCTATATATATGAAGTTAAATTAAAATGTCACATTTTCACTGCAAATGTCACATCCATAATGCTGGAATTGCCCTGCTTTTATAAAGTTATAAGCTTCACATTTCTGCCATTATACCCTAAAAAAATTGGCCCCATTCACTTCCATTGTAAGTGCCTCACTGTTACCTCGAAAAAGAGGGACGAGTCAAAATTATTTTTTGTGGTAATCAACATTATGCCACAAACGCTGTTGATTGAGCTTAACTTGTACTGAACCCAGAATTTTCCTTTGACTTGTATTGAACCCGAAATATTTATTTAAAGAGAGGTATTTTTGTGAATGATCCTAATGCCTTTCAAGTGATGTTTTAGTCATCTTACTTTCATATTGCAATGAACACATTTTCCATATTTACCTCAACAACTGTCCATGTTCTAATCTGGAAACTAGGAATATGGACAGTTTGCTTTGGTCTTCAATGTCAGCACTATGTACTCACGCTGATCCTAAACCAGCCAGTAAAAAGCTGCTGCGAGCAACGGACCCAATCAATAACACTAATAGCATCACAAATGGTCATAATCCATCTTCTCATAAGTTTGCTGCACTGGTTTGAGTGTGAGAGGCAGATGAAGGCCCCATTGGTGTCCTGATCCCCTCGCTAGACTCATTGTTCGAGTATCGGGGTCCTAGCCAAGCTTTCCTTCCCATAACCCCCCCCCCCAATCCATTTTACACTTAATTAACTCTGCCAGTGGAAAAGGGCAGTCCGATTACAACAAAACTCTCAGCAACAGCAGTATCAAATGATTAATATATATATATATATATATATATATATATATATATATATATATATACTGGGTTGGGGAGTAACGGAAAACATGTAACGGGAATACGTGTTTAAAATACAAAATATAAGTAACTGTATTCCACTACAGTTACAATTTAAATCATTGTTAATTAGAATACAGTTACATTCAAAAAGTATTTTGATTACTGAAGAAATTACTTTGCATTTTATTGTCATTTGTTTCATTTAATATTTAGTCCTTTCAGATGGAAAACATTTATACATATAAATGATGCGATCCAAAGTGCATTTGAACAGCAGTGAAACACTATGATGTGTTACATTCATATGTGCAGACAGAGAAGTAAGTTTGAAGTAAGTTTGGAGCAGAAGAAATAGAAATATACCTGGTGTAAATTGTCAGCTTTATGCTAAGCTAAAATGCTATTTCTAGACATTTTACATGCACATGTAACCAGGCACGATTTTCATGTTAGATCATAATTACTTTTTTTCTAGTAAGACTTTTGAAATTAGGGCAAACGTCATATTCTTGATAATCATTTTTATATTGTTTTCCTGTAAAAATATCTAAAATCCTTAAAACAAGATAAATTTGATTTATCTTGTTTTAGAAACAACACTGCATAAGATATTTAGGTTTTTCAGAGAATGTATTTTTAACATGTGTATTTTGTCTTACTGTACAGCAGAGTTTTTATAGTCAAAACAAGTGAAAAATTCTACCAGTGCTGAAGAAGTAATCCAAAATATTTAGAATACGTTGAGTAATCTAACAAAATACGTTACAAATGACATTTTACAGCATGTTTTCTGTAATCTGTAGTGTAATACATTTAAAAAGTAACCCTCCCAACCCTGTATATATATATATATATATATATATATATATATATATATATATATATATATATATATATATATATATATATGAAGGAGGAGAGGATTGAAAGAGTTGTGTTAAAAATTTTCCCCAGATAGCCTTCAGCATATAGCAGAGAAGGAGGCACTTCATTGTGTGGAGGAGTACCGAACAGGTGATCACTAAAGGTTAACATCACTAAAGAAGAAAACGTAGCACAGATGATTAACTGGTCGACTGGTTCATAATTTCCCTTTTGAAGGAGGGGGCATGGTCCAGACATTACACCAGTTCAAATCTATTGTTTCAATTTGATATTCAATTTAACATATTTCCTCTGATATTACAAAGAAGAAAATGAACTCTGCTTTAATTGCGGTTTAATTTACACCATAAATCACTGCTCTTAATCTATTACTGCACACATAATTATAACTGTGATCTACCAGAAAAGCTCTGTTAATTGCTAGCTTTGTTTTTCTAATTGGTGGCCATGGTAACCAAACCACTCACGCTTGGTAAGGTGGACTGTATGAGGAAGCCATCTTTGCATGTATTAAAGCATCCATCATACTAAACCTGACATATTCCCAAGACATGACCACATGTAATTCTTTTTGACAGCAATCGGTTCTGGTGTAGAGTATATATTGTCCGAGTTTCTCAATTGCAGACAGCTTTCTGTCACAGCTGATCCACAATACACTCTAATTACCTGAGGGTAGTGATTTGTCCTCACTCTGGTCAGAAAGCTTTTGTCGTCAGGGTCAATAGAGTGACAAGGCAGCCCAGCCCATATCTCCACCCCTAGAGAGGAGATGAGACAAGAGGAGACAAGACGAGATGAGAGAAGACGAGATGAGAGGAGATGGACAGCTTTGTTGCAATGATCTCCCAATGTGAGGCTACAGCTGGGCAATGACATGATAATAGCAGCTTGGAATGGCCATAGAAAGGGCTGGGAAGTAAGAGAGGAGAAAGACAGAATGAGAGAAATGCCCACTCTAGGTTCGAGGCTGATGGGCCACATCATGAGTCAAATGAAGTGAGTGGCACGGTGAGATGGGCCGTATGCCTGCCGTAAAACCAGCAGCATTACAGAGTACAAATGACAGAGAACACCTGAGGCCAATCTCTTCATTTTTTTCTTCGATCTAGAAAGGTTCTCATTCCAAAGGCATCAAATACTGCCACTTGGGCAGGAACACACAACATCACTATGCTGATGCCAATTGTGCCCCTTAAAATTTTTATAGCAACATGGCCGTTAACCCCATTGCTTTCACTCAAAGGGCATCTAAATTTGATCATATAATTTAATAAATGTCTCTACTGATAATTTTACTAAAAAGTCTAACACTGTAAAAAGTAGTAACCTGCAATTCTTACCTGCGTTACCATTTATTCATATTGATTCAGTGTTGAGTAATATTTATGTAGCACAGTTTGTTTGTTTTTTCAGAGTAGATTTCCACAAAAAAAAAAAAAAAAAAAAAAAAAAAACCCCAAAAAACCTGTATTGTATGTTAAGCACTTTTCTACACATTTAATCAGCTGCTCTTGTATCTGTAAAAGCAGGAATGATGTGGGGGTGTAATTTTCAATTTTAACTCAGCAATCTTTATTAGCTTGAAATATAATCTGCTGTTCTCTGCAGAAATTGTGTAGATATTAAAAATGATGCCCCAATATATCACCAGTCCTAATTTGTCAGATACAGGAACAGCTAATTAAATGCACAAAATTAAATGCATAATCAATGTACAAAACTTTATTCAGAAATAAAATGACATGCTCAGAACACATTTTAGTCAACAAAATTATCAAAAATATTATTAGACATTATTTTCATGACAGTAAACATTCTCCATTCACGTCAGTGTATTAACTTTAAAGGTTTCTCGTTGAAAGTAATGGGTCACCAGAATCAGACTGTGAATGCGGAAACGGGAGGTCAAAAGTTCTGCTGCTAAAATCAGTCTATGCTTATTGAAATTTGAACCACTGCTCCCAGTGGCTGAAAGTAGAAGTGTCATTTAGGTGTTATTTCCAAAGGATGGTGCCAAAAGAGAGTTGTATTTTTAGGTGTAATTGATGTAAACAGTCAACAGAAATGCATATTTTATTAACTCTACTCCCAAACCCAAACCCTACCCCTAAACCTAACTGTCAGTGGAGTAAAAGTTAAATTTTATAGCGAAAATTTAACCTCTGAATTGTGCTCACTATTGTTTATTTGAACAAGATTACTTCCTGGTTTCCACAGCACCAGAACCCGCACCTCAGAGATTGCTCACACAATGTATTAGTATTGCAACAACGTTTGAACATGTTTGAATTGATGTAAAAATGCCCCATAACTCACTCCTCTTTCTCTCTGGTTTCTTGACTCTACATCTGCCTTGACCCCTCTGGAGAGCACCTGCCAGTAGCACAGGTCTTAGGTCATTCCTATTTCAAATAATTAATTAAGGGAATAACAAAGATACATATCAAAATGCAGGGTGCCAATGCAATTGGCCTGCATATTCAGTGAGTAAATTCACTCTCTTTAGGTTTCATCTGCATAAGCTTAGTTCATTCCTCACACCAGTCGTACATACTTGTATTTGCATATATAGTTCATTTGAGTCATTATAGCAGTACAAACCCACGCTCAATGGGTCTGTCAGTACAGTTCATGCCTTGAAAAGATAAGACGGCATACATGTAGCACGTCCCAGAACCTGCAGTATATCCTTTTGTCCTCTAGATAGATGAGGGAATGGGTATTCCTAGATAACTTGGCAAATATTTACAGAGAACTGTAGAACTGAATAAATGGTTCAGCTAGATTCTGCACCTGAGTAGTGTCCTAAGAACTATCTGTTAGCTCTTTTATCTCAATGGCAGTTGCTGATTGTAAATGCAAGACTGCAGGCACATTACATTTAATTCTTCTACAAAAAATAAATGGAGCCTCCCTCTGCGGGCATTAACAAACAGATCTTGTAGATCTTTATTGTCAAGGAGCAAGAGGAGACGGAACTGAGTGAAAACCTGAGATTTAGCTCTACAGTTGTACAAGAGGAGTTAATGCTCCGATGCAATTATCTCATTGAGGCCACTAGCACGCTGAGCATGCCAAATTCACTCACTATTACACACAATCATTACACACTGACTGTTGCGGAATTCATCTGCTGTAAATTCACACATGGTTCCTCAGAGAGCTGAGAGGTGTTTACAATACCGTAACTCTGCCATGACTCTTCATTACCATTACTCTTTCATTTCCTTGTTAAAACTGCAGTGCCATGTTGACAGAGCACAAATGGTTGTGGGATGACAATCAAATTTGGGCAATGTGTTGTGAGTTTGTCAGTCATTATTACACCCTCGGCATAATGTCAGGCTGTTTAGATGGGAAATGTGTTATAATTGAAGGAAAATTGTTAATTTATTAGCTTGTTTGAGCAATTTGCATCCGATTTTGAAATAAAGCAATAAGCCACAAGAGGATGTGTGTTACAGTAATTTTACCATAGGTAATGCTCTTTGCATTGTGCCTAAAGCCCCTTGGCCCATGGTAAAATCACTACCATGCTAAAAGCTTTATGGGGAAAGAGCAATGTTATAAAATAATACATGTATTATTAATCATTTTTATAATGAACAATATTTCTGCCAAGTCATATTCTTACTTTAGGCTGTGGTTTCCAAGCAATGGAGCAACTTTGGGGATAATATAGAATGTGCAGTCATAGGTGTCCTTATATAGTCATTATACAGTGCCAATTTAGAGACAGAATCATTGTTTTATTATAGCCCATTTGGTATTTAGGACATAAATAGTCTTTATTTATAATTTTCTTGGCTTATTTGGGAGGGTAATAACTTTATCAATGACCTTGATGAATTTATAAATGTTGTCTGGAATAGTAAGCAATCATGCATGGCAAACCTGTGAGGAGATTATTTTATAGATTTATTTAGTACATCTCCCATGGTGCACTTGTTACCAACCTGTGGATGTGGCAAACTAAAATTATGTTTTGCTCTGTTGGAGTCTGTGTTCACCCACTGTAATGTTGTTTGAGTCTGGTTTTCTCACATTCTAGCTTTAGCTGACAGTAACCATGGTAATAGCAAAGAGAGCAAATCATGCTTAAGTATCTAGAGAAGAAAGTAATTAAACACTGTATGTTAGATATGTTTTGTTTCTTTTCTTTTCTTGTCTGTGTTTTGGTTGTCTTTAACTTTAGAAGTTATAACTTTTATTGACTGCCAAAAGATTCCTTGTCCTTTGGTGTTTATCAAACAACCCTTTTCTCTGCGCTGTTTTTCTATCTCTAGGCTTAAAAGAAACTTTGTTGTTATGGGGCACCTTTTTGTCCCAGGTACGGCTTGCATGCGGGTTTGTTTTGTGCTGCATTTGTTGTGGTCCTATCTGATATTTGGGGGCTTCAGATGTTCTGTTTTTTGGATGTGTTTTTCTAAGGGCCTTTGATGTATCTGTTTGATCTCTGTGGTGAGGCAGTCCGCCTCGGCTTTTCTTCCACAACTAATGTCCAGCTTAAGATTATTTTATCCGCCTTGAAAAGCCTCCATTTGATGTTCAAAATTTGAATTATGTTTTTGAAAAATCAAAACAAAAACAAACAAGCAAGCAAAAACACCCAAAGAACAATGACAACAACAAAGAGATATAGCGCATCTTGGAGCTGAGACCAGCCACAAAGAGAATGCCATTTTGAAAATCGCAAAGACATTCAGATAGGATGGCTTCTCAGACAGAAAATCCTGTAGGCAGTTCTGAAAGATGAATGAAGGATAAAACCAGAAACTACTTCTGACAGTTTAGTTGTTTAGTAATGTTTTAATACTTTTTAATTCATCCTTTTTTTACTTTAAACAGGTTTCAGTGTACTTTTTTTTTTTTTTTTTTTTTTTTCTGGTTGAAATTAACAAATATCTGGTGCAGAATCCCATTATAAATAGTTTTTGATGAGGGAGTGAAAAATAATATATTTTCTAGGAAAATCCGTTTATTTTTGTTCTTTTATAAGGTGAGGGAGCATTCCACAAGACTTCTGGTGGCTGTAGAAAATGTGTGTTTATCATATTTTATTTTGCGGTATTTCAGTGGTGTTGAATCCAATTCTTCATATTGAGTATACATATACATATACAGTATTGTATAGTATATAACCAGTGCTAAAATTAAGAACACATTTGTTTATCACTGTGACTCTTTTATTCATAACTGTATTACTTTAATTTCCATTTATTTTGTTTGTATTTTTATTATGCTGTGTTATTCTTGTTAAGCAATTTTTATGGCAGTATTGGCACTAAAGGTGCTACAGTATATATATAAATCTAAAGTCTGAATCTGAATTTGTTTCTTCCATGCAGTCTTTAGAGTTGGATCCAAAAGGGCATATCTAGTAAATAACACACCCACAAATATGTCTTTCTTTAGAATAGTTTAGTTGCTAAGAGCAAAGTCAGGTTTTGAAGAATTTCAGGGTTTAACCTAAGTGACTTAGTGTAATTAATTGAAGTGGCTGCTTGTGGGACATCTTCTCTAGTCACGCAAGCTTAAATTTGAAATATAGAAAATCGTTGTCTTTTGAAATCAGACAAAGATGCCATTCTTGTTCTTTGTCAAGTCATGATTTTTGATGTATAATAGCTTTTTGATAGGTTTCTCTGATTGGCCTTCCAAATAATACACTTTTTTTTTTTCTTCATCTGCTTTGGCATTGATTTCTATGGTGCATGAAAGGTTCCCCAACAAAGCCCTTGTGTTTGATGCTTTTGTCATAAAGTCCAGACAGAGCAGAGCAGTAAAGATAACATCAAGGAGCAAAGAACAATGTATTCAACACAACACAAAACACAGATTCATGCCTATTGGAATTCCAGCACACTTGCTTAAAGCGCCAGATTAACCATATGGGCAAATCTGGTAAGTTAACCACACAATGCAGCACTTTAAATTTTTAATTCAATGGTTGTTAAAGGTTTTCCCAAAATTATTATGGTGGAAAATATTTCCAGATGTAGACGATGTTGTCACTTGGTACCTGAGTTACTTTTTTCAGCGCTTGTCAGCATCATTTATGGCTACTGAATGGGAATTTTTTTTTTTTTTTTATAATAATTTTATAGATACTGGGGCGAATTTCCATTAACAGAAAAAAAAAAAAAACTTTCACGTTTTTCTTCTTTTTTTTTTTTTCAGTGAGACATAAAACATCCTGAGGTTTGAATGTGGATCACTGGAGGAAACATTTTCTGAATCATTAAGCGCCCCCTTGAGGAAGAAAACAATAATTTGTGTCTCATAGGAAACAGTAAATGACAGCATTAGCAATTTCAGTCTGTTCCTCACAAAGCTATTTTATGACCTTAGAAAACAAGGAATATAGCACAAGAGACTGGACTATTTGGTGCTTGGAGAATGACAGTACCAGTTATTCACTTTTGTTGGAAAAAAGCAGCTTGGACATTCATTATGGCTACTTTTTTGTTCCATGGAAGAAGAAAAACAGGAGTTAGGAACAACTTGGCATGAGGGTGAGAAGTGCATTTTGTTCATATCTCCTCCTGGAACAGATGTTTATGCTTTTGTAACTGGGTTCAGTTTTTCTATAATTTATCTATCAGAGTAGGGTAGGCTAATGGATGCATGCACTCTCAAGCTAATTATTTTATCCATTTGTGTCTCTTTAAAGCATAATGTTCAGATTTTGTCCTGAAAAGCTATCGTGCCTCTGCACAATTTGTACATTTAAATTTTTGAGGTCGGCCTTAGAATCTGATTTTTAAGCCCAGTGGTTGATTTGTAATTTTTTTTTTAAGGACATGAAACATTTGAAAACTTGTGGCGTAAGTTTCATGTGAACACTAGGAAGGACAAGTCAACCCATTGCAAACGCTGACATAGTGTTTTAAGAAAACCAGAGCTCGCACATTCAAGGTTGCCAGATTGCGGGACTAAAGTGTCACCCAGGCAGCATATATCCAAACTCTACAAGTGTCCAGATCTGTTTGGGGGATTTCACCTATAGAAATCTGGCAACCTCACACATCAAAATCTAATTCTGACCGGCTAATTGCCCTTATTTAAAGTCTGTTATTAAACGTATTAAAATGAAATAGTAAATATTTTACTGGCATGATTAGTTCTAAGTAATACACGACACAACTGATCTAAAGGGGATGGTGGTTTTACAAGGGGGATGCTTTTTGTGTATTTCTTGCAACAAGGGGGATGGCGTCCCCTTGCATCCCCCTCAACTTGAGCCCTGGTTAAGCCTAATGTCTTGTGTTGGCCCCAAAAATCCTAGTAACTATTGGTAACTATCAGCACTATGAGGTGATTAGGCCTGCACACTAGCAGTGTGATCATTCACATTGTCGATAAAATTGCTTGTTATTGTGTGATCTTGTGTGCACCCTGCACTACTCTCTGGACTATTAATCTTCCATGTGTTCATTTCAGAAGTGATTGAATATTATTTGTGTGTATGTTAAAGGATCTAGACCTTGCTTAAATGTAGCCCATGAGAAGACATGAAACCCAAATTTATTTTGGGTTGTTATCAGTCAGTCTTTTGCTCTTTGTTGCAATCTGCTTTTCAGTGGAGACAGAAAGACTGAGACAAACAACAGATAATCAGTAGATATTGTATGTTCAAATAAATAGCATAAACATCAGTGCACAGCCACGGCACATGTGTTTGCGGGGATGTTTAAAGATTGGTCACGGGTCACTTACCCAGCAGTAAAGTAATTGCCAAATCAATAACCTAACACAGTACGTCTATATTAGTCCCATAAATCAATATGATCAATTAGGGTCCAGATTTGTGAATATGTAATGGTCAAGATGAGGGTACAGATTTGTTTTATTTGCAATTGCAGTGAGGTTTATAGGCATGACAGATAACAGAGCCTTTGTATTTCCAATGCAGATGTAGTTTAACTGACTCGCTCCATGTCTGCCACTTGTGCATTGTAATCTGTATGCAGTGGCGATTTCTCAGGGCCAGCAAAGCCTTCTCTGCTGACATAACATGCCTATTAAATAAATATTTTTTCATCCTTTCATTCTACAAACGAATAGCAAAAAAACAAAAAGTTTATCCAATCAGAATTAATCCCTCGGTGTTTATAAGCAAAGTGTGTCTGCTGTTTCACAAATCGCAGGCTCTTTAGCCGAAGCACTGTGTGAGTCTAAGCTCCACCCCGTCAGGCCTTCAGAATTTCTGCAGAATCCCTCAACAGTGCAAATTAATGGGTATCTAAAGTCAGATTGTCAGATTCATCAGCCAATCAGATTGAATTGTTTGTTCTTGGTGGGTGTGGTCTTTAGGATATGTCCCAGTCCAGGCCTTCCAGCTGGCCTTGAGTGACGCAATCATACTTTAAGTGATGTACGTAATTTGAAAGCGAAGAGTGCAAGATCTTGCTGACGAGTCGGCTGTCATCACTGCCGCTATTGCCATAGAGAAAGAGATCCTTATGGATTTAAAAATCCAAGATGTTCTGCATGATCGTGCGATTGATTAATTAAACAGGAAAGGAGGGCTGATTTTCACTTCAAGCAAATTCGTAAGTGCTTCTTGCATTGTTATAGCAACATCAGGAGTTTTCTAAGTGTAAATTAGGCTACTTGAGCATTCAGTATCGGAACAAGTTTTGAAAAGTAACTGTGAAACCTTACGAAACAAAGTTTATTGCAAGAAACATTTAAATCGCAAATATTATTAGAGAGCTTTTTCTTGGTATTAGACCTCCTTGGTTCTGGCTTTCATGCGTGGACGTGTTTTTAAAATGTCAATTGGTATTATTAGTTGGCTGCGACGTAATATATGATTACGTAATTCATTGTGTTTTCTTAATGCCGTGAATCGCACTGAAAGCCTAGACCTAAAATGCACGGGCCGCCACTGTCTGTATGTGAGATCGGTACAGAGCGCTCTCCCTGTACTTCATTGTAACTGTAGCCTAGTTTCCATCCACTTTTCGTGCTATTTTTTTATCGACAAAGTGAAAATGCGTAAATAATTTTTTGCAAAATTTTCTGCCTGTTTCCATTCAAATGGCCTTTTGTCGATAAAAATGGTGTGCGTAATGATGTCATGCTAAAAAAAAAAAAAAAAACACTTTGTCGCATAAGTTTTGGTTTATCGCAAAAGACATCTGCCCTTAAGCCGTTTCCATACAGAAGTGTGTGTTTATTGCTAATTTGCCTCCCAGATGTCCCTAATTTTTTCCTCCTAAGTTTTGGTAAAATGGGGAGAGTATTGGGACAATTCATTGACATTAGACAGCTTACTGTCATTTTAATTTCACAAATAAATGCAATCAGAAGAGGAGGAATTGCAATCAAAAGGGAGCAGTTGCTCTTCTGATAGGACTGTAATATTGGTCCTGATGTTGCGCCTATTGCAAGTTGCCATCGGTTCCGACCCGAAAACGAATCGTCATGGCACTGTACAAGCTGGCAACCTGCACCAAGTAATGGGGGAAACTTTCAGTCTTAGTATAAGGACTATCCATCCATGTGTATATGCTGTGTGCACAGCTATTAAAGAAAAACTGATGCTGTGTAATTTCAGGGTTTACATATGATACATTCCTGGTATTCAATAGGCTATTTTGAACAATCATCTAATCAAATGCATCACAACTGCATTAAGTCCAGTATATTTGTCCAGCAACTTTTAAAGACCAACTGAACTTGATTATTTAAAATTAATTTTAGCGTCATAATGCAATTTACACTTTCTGAAGAAGCTCAGCAAATGCGATCTGAGGTAAAGAGGGTTAGATTTAAAATATTTCAAAGTTTTAAAAGGTTCAAAAGCTCATTTTCTGAAGTGAAACTTCAGCACTCCGCTGAAGACTCTGCATTGGACTCCGCATTGGACAAATAGTTCAGATAGTTTATAGTCTTGAAGTGTAGAAAATGTCATTCAGCTGACTTTATTCGTGTACAGAACAGGGTACGGCTCATTTAAGTTTGTATAAAGAAAAGGCATATATAGGTCTAAAAATAAAATAAAACAATTTAGTTTGGTAATTAATTTTTTTAATTTAATGTGTTTTTCATTTGGTAATTTATTTAATTTAATATAGGGAACTTTGCTGGCATTTTTTCAAAACCTAAACAATAATTTTATAGAATTGGGCTGTGTTAGTGTTCCAAAAATGCACACTGAAGCTTTTCTCCTAGTATTGTGTATTTATTTTTCATTTAAAACATCTTTGTGCACAGAAATTATATGTTTTTGTATCGTGGACTAATTCCGTGACTGCCATCTATTATTTTGAATGGTGTGAAAAAGTAACTTTAATAAATAAACAGATGTCTACTGCGATTAAATTAATCACAAACAGCGGCCATTCATTTGTTCTCCCTGCACTTGTTGATGTGAATGATAAGAGATATTTGTGTTGGCACTCCTGGAAGTGTCATGTTTGCAGTGATCGGATCTTTATGCCGTTCAGATCAATCCATAATCACGTACAATAAATTGTGTGTTACATAGATTACAACATGATGGTGCCGCGGATGGCCGCCTCAGTGTGGAGCGCTTCTATTGTTTTGTTGTTTTTGTTTGTTTGTCCTGTGTTTAGTCATCTTTTTCCAGTCAGTTTTACCAGAGACGAACTGCTGAACATTCGACAGCATGTACCAGTCAATCTTTTCCCGGATTTTGAATATTCGGACATTTTGTTTGACATTTTAGTCAGAGGCGCGGCTGTGTTGTTTAAACGCGCTATGAGACGCAGGCGAGGGAGACGAGCAGGCGCGCTGGTCAAACTCTGTCGGCGCGGCTTTCGAACAATGCTGCCGAGCATTCATCTAGCGAATCTCCGCTCTCTCCCTAACAAAACGGACGAACTACATCTCCTCACCCACACAAACAAGGACTTTTCAACCTCTGCTGCCTTGTGCTTCACAGAAACCTGGCTGAGTGAAGCCATTCCGGACAGCGCGTTTCATCTGCCAGGCTTTCAGCTGTTCACAGCGAATCGCATTGCGGAGTTAACGGGGAAAACGAGAGGCGGTGGAACATGCTTTTACATCAGTGAAAGTTGGTGTACAGATGTAACAACATTAAAGAAGACTTGCTGTCCTAATTTCGAAGCGCTCTTTATTAACTGTAAGCCTTTCTGCTCGCCGCGGGAGTTTTCCTCGTTTATTCTGGTGAGTGTGTATATCGTGCCAAATGCGTGTTTGAATGCCGCACTGCAATAGCTGGCTGATCAAATCACAGACACGGAACAACAATACCCAGACTCATATATACCCAGTTATTATTATTCTTGGGGATTTTAACAAAGCAAACCTCACACATGAACTGCCCAAATACAAACAGCACATTACATGCCCAACCAGAGACAGAAATATACTGGATCACTGCTACACAACAATAAGGATGCATATCGCTCTATCCCTAGAGCAGCTTTGGGACTATCTGATCACTGTCTGGTTCATCTTCTTCTAACCTACAGACAGAAATTAAAATCTGCTAAGCCTGTAGTAGGGACTGTAAAGAGATGGACCAATGAAGCAGAGCTGGAACTACAAGCCTGCTTTGAATGCACTGATTGGAGTGTTTTTGAGGCTGCAGCCACAGACCTGTACGAGCTCACAGATACTGTTACATCATATATCAGTTTCTGTGAGGATATGTGCATTCCTACTAGGACTTATTTAACATTTAACAACGACAAACTATGGTTTACAGCGGAACTCAGGCAGCTTCGTCAGGCCAAAGAGGATGCTTACAGAGTTGGGGATAAAGTCTTGTACAATCAGGCCAGGAACATACCGAATAAGGGAATCGGAGTGGCTAAAAGAAGATACTCTGAGAAGCTGAAAAACAAGTTTTCAGCTAACGACCCTACATCGGTGTGGAGTGGCATGAAACAACTTATGAATTACAGGACTCCTACCCCCAACCCTGTGGTGGACCAGCAAGTGGCTAACGACCTGAATATGTTCTACTGTAGAATTGAAAGGCCCAATTTCACATCCCACACCCACTCTGACCTTCACTTCACACAAACACCAACACCTCCTGCAACCCCCTTCCTCCCCCCTCCTGCTACTCAACCTGCACTTAAGATCTGTGCAGATGATGTGAGCCATATCTTTCGAAAACAAAGGATAAGGAAAGCACAGGGCCCAGATGGCGTTTCACCTGCATGTCTTAGATCCTGTGCTAACCAGCTGGCCCCCATCTTCACACAGATCTTCAATAGATCACTGGAGCAGTGTGAAGTCCCATGCTGCTTCAAATGTTCCACTATCATCCCCATCCCAAAAAAAACAAAAATCACAGGACTTAATGACTACAGACCTGTCACCCTGACAACTGTGGTCATGAAGTCATTTGAGAGACTGGTGTTGGCCCACCTGAAGGACATCACTGGACCCATTCTATATCCCCTTCAATTTGCTTATCGAGCAAACAGGTCTGTGGATGATTCAGTCAACATGGGATTGCATCATATCCTGCAACATCTGGACAGACCAGGGACATATGCAAGGATCCTTTTTGTGGACTTCAGTTCGGCTTTCAACACCATCATCCCAGCTATTCTCCGGACTAAATTACACCAACTCTCTGTTCCCACGTCTATCTGTCAGTGGATTACCAGCTTTCTGACAGACAGGCAGCAGCTTGTGAGACAGGGGAAATTCACTTCCAGCACCTGTACAATCAGCACTGGTGCCCCCCAGGGATGTGTGCTCTCCCCACTACTCTTCTCCCTCTACACCAATGACTGCATCGCCAAGGACCCCTCTGTCAAGCTCCTGAAGTTTGCAGACGACACCACTGTCATTGGCCTCATCCGAGATGACGATGAGTCTGCATACATAAGGGCAGTTAAATAGCTGGCTGTCTGGTGGAGTCAAAAAACCTTGAGCTGAACACGCTCAAAACAGTGGAAATGATTGTGGACTTTAGGAGGAACCCCCCAACACTGTCCCCCCTCAACATTCTAAACAGCACTGTGGCAACAGTGGAGTCATTCAGGTTCCTGGGCACTACCATCTCACAGGACCTGAAGTGGGAGACCTACATTGACTCCATTGCGAAAAAGGCCCAGCAGAGGTTGTACTTCCTTCGCCAGCTGAGGAAGTTCAACCTGCCACAGGCGCTGCTGATACAGTTCTACTCAGCGGTCATTGAGTCTGTCCTTTGTACTTCAATAACTGTCTGGTTTGGTTCAGCTACGGAATCAGACATCAGAAGACTTCAAAGGACAGTTCTGACTGCTGACCCCCCCCCCCCCTTCAAGAACTATACACTTCCAGAGTGAGGAAAAAGGCTGGAAAAATCACTCTGGACCCCACTCACCCTGCCCACTACCTTTTTGAACTGTTGCCTTCTGGCCGATGCTTCAGAGCTCTGAGAACTAGAACCATCAGGCACAGGAACAGTTTTTCCCCCCAGGCTGTCCATCTCATGAACAGTTAAAACTGCCCCTTTGAGCAATAATTAATGTGCAATACACAGCTTAGTCTTTTTATATTATCCAACACATCCTACCTCTTCTGCCACTACATTCCCTTGCACTGTACATAACCGATTTGTATTTAGATTTGCACTACGTATGTGTATGTGTGTGTGTATGTATGTATGTATGTATATGTATATGTATGTATATGTATGTATATATATATATATATATATATATATATATATATATATATATATATATATATTGTCTATTGTGTATTCTATATATACTTTTTTCTTTTCAATATTTATCTATTTTGTATTCAATTTTAATTATTTTTTGAAAGTCTTGTTGCTGTTTTTTTTATTGTTGTGTACAGGAAGCTCCTGTCACCAAGACAAATTCCTTGTATGTGTAAGCATACTTGGCAATAAAGCTCATTCTAATTCTAATTCTAAATGGGCTTTTATGGATGTATACCTTGTCATGATTAACACAGGCTAACGATTGGGGTAAATTCTGTCATGTGACACTACATTTTTGCATTAATGGCAATTTTTTTGACAAAAAGTGTTTCCAAACCAGTTTTTCGCAACATTTGATGTATCGACATAGAGTTTATGCGCTAGAGTTAAACAGAAAAATATTACGTTGACACTTTTAGCCATAATTTGCATTTCCAGCAGCTTTATTTTGATGCGCTAAAACTTTTTTCGCAAAAAAATCCTTGGATGGAAATGTAGTTACTGTGTCATTTTACAGGTAGTGCAACAGGTTGTCAGCAGATATCTGGACTGTATACCCATGCATCAGAAAATAGTGAATAATATTGAGATACAATTTTCTTGTTATATTATGACAGATAACAGATGGCTGATATTATAAACCAATCCTGTTCTATTCTCACAAAAAATAGATTGTTTATTCTAAAGTGACATCTCAATTCAAAACCTAATACACAATAGAAAACACACACACACACGCACACACGCACACACGCACACACACACACATACACACATAGACATAATGATACTGTACGAACTATAGATCCTACCCCTAAACCTCACAAAAAACTTTCTGCATTTTTTCATTTTCAAAAAAACATAGTTTAGTATGTTTTTTTAAGTGATTTGAATTATGGGGACACTAGAAATGTCCTCATAAACAACATTTATAGCATAATACCCTTGTAATTACCAGTTTGTAATTTCCTCATAAACCACCCAAACCCGCCCACACACACACACACACACACACACACACGCACGCACGCACGCACGCACGCACGCACGCGCGCACACACACACACACACACACACACACACACACACACACAGAGTAAAGGGTAATTTAAATGTGTGACAATCAATGATGTCATGATTATTATCCCTCATAATCCTATTCTAATGTGACTCTGGAAATGAACATATGGCATATTAATCAAATTCCAGATAAACCTATGTTGTCATACAGTACAAGAACTGAAGGTCAGCTATCAAGGGTTGAACACACAATATTAATACTGATTTAAAAAAAAATAAATACATGTTTTGCCTTCACCAATGTCAAATTCAGATTGTGGTCCAGCACGTTTAATTTCTAAATTGGTCATCCATATGTTTATGGTAAATCAGCCCTTCCCAGGTTGCTAAGTGGTTAGGACTCTCCACTCACACTGCTACGGCTCAGGTTCAATTTCAAGTCAGGGAACATGGTTTGTGTTCCTGTAGCTCAACTGATAGAGCATAGTGCTAGCAATGCTAAGGCCATGGAGTCAAGTCCAAGGAAACAGACAGACGGATAAAACATATACCTTGAATGCACTTTAAATTGCTTTGGATAAAAGTGTCTTCCAAATGCATTTATGTACATTATAGAGGCAAGAGACACAAATAATGTTGTGGGAATTGATTTATTTCCACGATTACCCTGATTCTTTCACATTTAGTTAAGTATATCACATTTTGAATCACTTTTTCAGAATGACTTCTCAAAATCCCCTTGAAACACTTATGCACGTACACTCGCAAATATGCAGTGAAAGGCACAAGGAACACTAGGCACCCCATCACAGACACCACAGACAGAGACATCATCTTTATGAGGATGAGTAATGAGTTGACTAGTCAGGAACAAAGCTCTGACCCATGTTGTGAGCAATTAGATTAAAGAAACGCAGCAATTTACTTTAATTACATGTCCCACACTCCCCCCTCAGGAGTGAAGGAGTAAGCGAACGAGGGAGTGAAACAGTCCAAAGGACGAATGACTACACAGGCTGTAAAGATAAGCTCAAAATGGCAAGAGTGAGAGTATGGAGAGGATATAAAATGGCTGTCTGCCTTTGTTTTTTGTTTTTTATGAGTAGAAAAAAGTAGCAGCAAGTTTGAGTAGGTGTCACCTTTAAAAGATAGACCGAGGTTATCAATGCATCCACACTAGTTTTCACGAAATGTACAGTGTGGTTATGAAATTCATTAAAGCAACAGCCCTATCAATTACAGCTTCTCATGTGGTCTAGTGAAATCCCTCTTGCTGTATTCACATTCATATATAGACATCGGGGCAAAATCAGATCATTGCCACCGATACCAACCGTGTTATTGGAATGCGTGGACCTCTGCCTGTGGCCTTTGAACTTGCTGGGATATTTTCCTAGATGTTGAGTGTCAGAAAGAGTGAGAGATAAAGTGTATGGGTTATTTCATTAGCAGAGCTTGTCTTATGCTGATGCAGGACATAATTAGGCACTAACTGTCTACAAGAGCAGTACTTTCTCTCCGACCACAACTCTAATTGCTGGATCCTTTTTTCGACCAGCCCACAATGCTATACTTCATTAAAATTCCTCCCTTTTATCTCGTCATCCAGAGGAAATAGATAAGAGAGAGAAAGAGATTGTGATGATGCCTGAGATAGCCCCCCTCTTTCAGAAAGACCCCAAGAGAGACAGAGAATGGAAGACACTCATTGCATAGCCAAATGATGCCTTCCACCACTATTGGTCAATTGTTTGTTATTTGACCTTGACAGCAGCTATTGAACTCAACTTAGCTGTCCCACAGGTGCTAACGTGTGAATGTATCGCCAATCTCCAGACTATTAGCCACCCAGGCTTCAACACACAGGGGACAAATGTGCGGCAGTGTTCAAGAGTATTAGCTCACATCTAATTTCATTTAGATCCCACATCTGTATGGGAGTTTTAGCGTGTTGTATTTTTGCAAATCTAAGAGGTCAAGCCTACTCCCCGCTCTGAGCGATGATGTGTTCATTCCCTCCAACCCACTCCACTCCCACCCACATCACGCACCAGTGCTATGATACATCCATTACTGAGAAACAAAGGGAGAGAAGGCATTGGAGGGCTAAAGTATGGGTATATTACATACAGTAGATGCATGGCATGAATTAGCCAAGGAGGACATTTAATGCCCTTTGTTGGTACTGGAACAACACTCCTATCAAAGCAATCATAGGCCTAAATCTATCTCTAAATTTCCACTAAAATCAGATGAAAATGATAGATGATAAAAATGTTATTTAAGCCCCTAACACCCAGGGTGGTGCCTACAAGGGAACCATCATGCTGGGTCGCATGCAACATTCATACAACATATGTATTGCATTTAAGGTCTCAAAGAAACCCTACATCTATCCTTACCCCTAAACCTGATCTTTACCCTAAACCTAACCTGACACCAAAACCTAAAATCTGACTGGTTGTTGATAGAAGTGTAGTTCCTGCACAGCAAAATCCCCGGTGTTAAATGTACACTACTGGTGTTTATATGTTTCTCACTTGCTGGTGTTAAAAACTATCACTGAAGCAGTGTTGAATCTACAGCAGATAATTAAGTAAAGTAGGTACACTCTCTGAGTGATGATTGATCATTAGTGATGACACCTGATGTTAACAAGCAGAGTCTACTGAAGGAAAGAGGAACAAGAACAGGAAAACAAACCAGCACGTTAATTTAGTGTGATTAATTATATAAAAAAATAACACCCCTAACTTGTATTTAAATTCCGTAACTACCATCTGAGCAATTCAAGCTAGATGTACCACCTTGATGCAGCAGGGGGCAGTCAGCGCTCCAGCTGTGCAGTCAACACACCTCGTCAAACCAACGAGCATGCAGCTTAGCCTTCCAGCATTCTGAAACATCAAGTAAACAGGAATGCTGATTTCCTTACGCCATTTAAAGGATTAAGAGAATGCGGCTTAACGCATTCAGGTTTCTCCAGGAGAACACGGCTTAATGTGGTTATGTAAACACATAAGCAGCGTTCTAATAGGTTTTTGAGGAGCACGCATGTGCATGAACAGACTGGAGAACAAATGTCACAGGCTGAAGCCCAACAACAAGTCAGCGCAGCGGAAAGAATTCAACATTTATAGGAGTACAATGGGAAAAGCACAGACACTTTAAACTATACCCTTCTATACACACCAATGTAAAATGTCGATGGTTCCTCATGTTCGAGTATATGTGCTTTTACTTTGGGGGAATCCAAGAGTTTTATGTAAAAGGGATACCCCACAATTCCACTGCAGGTCGCAATAGAAAGTTAAGGAAAAAACATAACAACAATAATAGAATATCAGGGAATAAATCAGAATCAGAATCAGAATGAGCTTTATTGCCAAGTATGCTTACACATACAAGGAATTTGTCTTGGTGACAGAAGCTTCCAGTGAAGCGAAGTATTGGAGAATAAAATAGGGAAGTCTTCCTTGGATACCATGTTTGTTATTTACACAAAGCTGCTTAATTACCGAGCCGCATGTATACGGGAGTAAAGCGTACACCACTTGTACAGTGCATGTAAACCGAAACACTGCTATCTCACAATATTCCTCTTTCTTGCAATAAGCCGCTTTCTGGTGTCCATGCAAATGTAGTAAATGACAGCTGGACTGAGCACAACAGAATCCAGGGATCACAATACTTTTTTCAAAGTTTCAAACTAAACTTAACTTGATACAGCATCCTAAAAACACAGCTCTTTTATGTCTAGAGATGCTGAAAACTAGTGGAACGTGATGCAACCAAAATGAGATGCTCCAAAATTGTCCATCTGACGCATGAGTACGAAGACCAACAATTAAAAAAAGGGCAGAGAGAAGTAAGCCAATATTATGGCTAGGCCTTTGTTCAATGAGATGGACATAAAACAAATGATATTTTCACTTTTAAAGCCACTTTTTGTATTGTCTAAATGCTTTACTTGTTTGTTGCCACAATATGATGTAATATATTTTAATTATATAAATTATAAAGTTATTAGGCCTATATATATATATATATATATATATATATATATATATATATATATATATATATATATATATATATAATTAATTTGATTTATTCTACATTACCTTTGTTTGGGGGCCCTTCTCAATAAATATTGGTATGTGATTAATTATAATTAATTCAATTAATTAATTAGCAAATCATGCTATTAATTTCATTAAAATTTTTAACTGGTTGACAGCCCTACATTTTACAGTTTATACAGATATTTGTTTCGCTCATGTTTTATAAATAAGTCCCAGTATGTATTAAATATTTTATGAAGTAAATAGAATACATTTTGATTTCATGTTGACTTTAGGCTTATATAGATGGCTGCAGTTTAAGGGCACATATGGGGACATTCCCTTTGGACAGATATCACTCTCTGTCCAGCAGGCACCATTTCACAGAGCAGGCCACTGTCCTGCTGAGACACATCTGGAACAGGAGTTGTTCCACCAGCAAAGGTTCGACATCTCTCCCAAACACACACCCATCATTTTTCTCAAACAAAAACGCACACTGAATGTCAAACTCAATTTCCCTCATTTAGGCTAATCTTCTCCGTCTCATAAGGTCTTTCTCTCAGCACTCCAAAATTTTAATTAAGGTAATACTTTCCCCCACTGGGCAGCTAGCTGACTGACACACACACACACACACACACACACACACACACACACACACACACACACACACACACACACACGTGTTATTCTGCATAACACCACAAAATGGGTTGCAGGTCTGTTCTATTCGGGTTCGGACAGGAGAGAAAAACTATGCTAAGTGCAAATAATAAAATGTAAATAATTAACGATCATGTATTAAGGATATAAAAATTAACACAACTATATTCACTGAAATGTATCTGTTATGGGATAAGGAATTAAGGAATAGTTCACCCAAAAATGAAAAGTTTGTCAGAATTTCACCCTCATGATGTTCCAAACTTGTTTCACTTTCATTCTTACACAAAACAGAAAAGGAAAAATTTTAATGAATATTCCGGTATGTTTTTTCAGTATAATAGCATTTGATAGGGACTCACTTTAAAGCTTATCAAAGTAATACATGTGGCTCATGCATCATACTTTAAGTCTTCTGAAGGCATATAATAAGTTTTGGTGAGAAACAATCAGAAATGTAAGTAATTTTTAGTGAGAATGTTGACGTGCTTTGCATGTACGTGAGTGCTATGAGAGAAGCCAAAACTTATTGTGTGTCTTTAGAAGACTTGGAGTATGACGGAAAAGTCTTCTGGACTATTTCTATGATAAGTTTGGGTCCTTATTTTTAAGCTTTAAAGTGAGTCTCTATCAACAGACATTGTATTGAAAAGATGAGTTTGGAACAACATGAAGGTGAGAAAATTATTACAACTAAAATGTTTGGTGAACTATTCTTCTAATTTCAATTACACATATATCTCATAGGAGCTTCTGCGACCTCAATCATAAAAATAGTTTAGTCAATCTCAATAGAACACGAGGGTTAAAATAGGCTACGGGTTATTGTGCTGGGCCACCACTTGATGTCTAATGTAAAATCTGGCTGATAAAGGAAAACAAATTAAGAACCACTTTTATATAGCAAATATAGAATAAACAATGTGCCAAAAACATAAAGAAAAAGAGGAGGCAGCGCTGTTAGAAGGGGCCCCCAGAGACTAGAAGTATCTGGAAGTGAGAATTCGCCAAGTCTTCCATGAACCAGACCCCTACTTGGCAGCAGAGGACTCTCTAAAGAATACTGGGACAATTCTTAACTATTGATTTTTGGTCTAGAACACTTGTATCTGCAGGGAGTCTACAGTAAGGATTCTGAGTAGGGGAAGTTGTTTGTCTGTGTGTAAGTCAGTGCATGTGTGTTACATTAATGGCCACTCAATAGTCAGCAAGTTAAAAATAATTTCAGTAAGGACAGGAGAAAAGGGGAAAGGGTGTACAGACATCAGACACATTCATGGTGCTATGTGGATAGAGAGATGGATGTCTCTCAGGAGGAGAGAGTACAGCCCCGGGTGTTTAGATGTTGGGTAGCGGTGACAGATAAACAGTACACTGTTCTCCAAGGCCCATGATTCCTGGATTCAGTTTAATCAGTAACCGTAGGCCAGAAATTACTTGACAGATAAAAGCTTCACAAAGATCCCCAAGATAATTCTCCAAACTTTCTTTGAGAAAGGATCTATTTTCAGCTGTTAAGTGGCAAATTCACTAAACAGTTGCGCCACTTTTGCATGTAGTAATTTAGCGCAAAAACACATGTCTTTTTCACTAACCTGCATTCTAGTTTTTAACAGGTGCAATCCGTGCAGAAATAGCGCTACATATTGAGTATTTAAATAACCACTGCTATTTGCCAGGTGCAATTAGCAATGTGCTATTACCGCTTGAGGAATGCAGGCAGTAAACATAATTTTATTTAAAAGACATGTTTCTGTAGATTTTTTTTTTTCAATCATTGCTGTTATTCATCAGTCAATGATCAAATTACTTTCTTTCTTCTGCTGCACACAAACAAAGATTTTTATAAGAATATCTTAGCTATGTTGGTCCTTACAATGCAAGTGAATGGTTTCCAGAACTCTGAAGGTCCAAAAAGCACATAAAGGCAGCATAAAAGTAATCCATATGACTTCAATGTTTAAATCTATATATTCAGAAGTGATATGATAGGTGTGGTTGTGAAACATATCAATATTTAAGTACCTTTTTTTTTTTTTTACTATAAATTCTCCTCCCTGCCCAGTAGGTGGCAATATGCACAAAGAATGCGTATCGCCAAAAACAAATGAAGAAGAATGTAAAAGTGAAAGTTAAAGTGGAGATTTACAATAAAAAATGAATTAAATATTGATATGTTTCTCAGCCAAATCTATTATATTACTTCAGAAGATATGAATTTGGTCCTCGTGGTGGCGTAGCGACTCGCCTCAATCCGGGTGGCGGAGGACGAATCTCAGTTGCCTCCGCGTCTGAGACTGTCAATCCGCGCATCTTATCAAGTGGCTTGTTGAGCGCGTAACCGCAGAGACGTAGCACGTTTGGAGGCCCACGCTATCCACGCATCCATGTGCAACTTACCACGTGCCCCACCGAGAGCAAGAACCACACATTATAGTGACCACGTGGAGATTACCCCATGTGACTGTACCCTCCCTAGTAACCAGGCCAATTTGGTTGCTTAGGAGACCTGGCTGGAGTCACTTAGCACGCCCTGGATTCAAACTCGTGACTCCAGTAGTGGTAGTCAGTGCTCGCTGAGCTACTCAAGCCCCCACATTGCTTTTACCAGATGCAATTAATTCTTAGTGAACTCCCCCGAATCTCTGTCACACATACTTCTGTGAATCTCACAAAAACTTGTTCATGTCACATTTTATCCTAAAATCAAATGATAAAAATATGAAATTGTATAAATTTTAGGATTTATTTTTTACTGTTTGAATCAGCACAATTAAAGAGTGTGTTGCATTTTAAATAATACACCATTGTCTTTTTCACATTAGAACAATACTTTTTATTTTTTCATTTTTTTTTAATTTATTTTTTTATTTTTTTATCGGAATTGTGGCAATGTGGCTCAAATGGCAGAGCATGGTGCTAGCAATGCCAAGGACATGGGTTTGATTCCCAGAGAACACACATACTGGTACCAAGGTATACCTTGAATGCAATGTAAATTGCTTTACATTAAACATAAATGCAAAATACGCTTATTTTCTTTAAACAAAATATAATTGATTTTTTTATTCTTTTCATTTTCAGGGTGGAATATGACCCAGACATGTTCTTGACAGGCAATCCACATTGTTTCTCATTGTTTTTGGTTGAGACAGATGATTTTTTTAAACCCTGTTCTGTATTATATAACATAACATGGTGTCCGCATTAACCTTGTGTCCATATAAATTCTGTCAGAAAACATCCCCATTAGGAGTGTCTGATCCAGTGCACCTGATGTCTCAGGAATGACAATTGAGAAAGACCACACAGTGAAACCCGCCCCCCCCCCCCCCGCACCCAAAAAAAACAAACAACAAAAAAAAACACGCTCTGACCCCAGGGAGGGCCAATGAGTTAGTGTGGAGACGGAGATGAGTAAGGTTCATTAGCATAATTACAGCTCTTGGAAAGTTTTGGTTTGATTAATGGTTGACACTTATGCTCTGATACTGGGAAAGAGGCACACAATTTGTTGAGTGTTGTGAGGAGATTCTTGGTCTTCAGAATGCAGCATCCGAATCTCTTTCATCTTTTACACATACACATACACATACACCCTCTCTCTCACACCAACTCTCTCCAAAACACACCAAAAAACATACAAGGTGCACACATTTAAATTCATACAGTATATATGATAAACATTCTAGAACACACAAACAGCCATGCATTTTATTTAAAACACCAATGTACACAAACAGTCACAATCATATTTTTTCTCTCCATCCACAATATTCAGAGTACACTTACTATACAAACCAAATGTTCACAAAAGGAAGATCTGAAGCCAGACAGACGGGTTACTGACGCTATCTAGAACTCTAATCCGGCACACGCTAATGTTAACAACCCATGAATACACATGCCATGATATCTATTCTGAAACTCACTCAGCGTGTTAAATCAACCTATATGTTCTTCAAAGCACTCACTTTAACAGCGACACATCATCCACGGTTTTTCCATGATTGCGTAACTATCTCTCTTTCACATTCCGGTACCTAATTTTCCTCAGGTCTATTTAAGTTTTGGTTCACTAAAATGCCATAAAAGAATCTGTTTAAATACTTCATAATGATTCCACACATACCATTAAGATGATTATTGATGTTTTTGGCACAAGCTGAGAGGATTAGCGTAAAAGAGAGGCACTCATCGGACATAGCAATTCATATAGTCTGAATTTCACAGAAGACTATTTAAAGCTGCTCCGCAACTCTGAGAGAGTGTTTATTTGGCAGGTTTAGAGGTTTATGAGGCAAAATGTAATTAAGGAGGCCTGGAGAGAGAATGCTGTGTGTGTCAGTGTTGGGGTGGGGGACTGTAGACTGAGATTTCATTATCGCTGAGCTGGTAAACCTTATGATGGTAACCCCATTTCTCACTCAAACACAAATTTTGCAGTCAAAAGACAGAATTTTCAGAATTACAGTCAAGCCTGTGATAAGATTAAAGGTCCCTATAATCAGGTCATGAGGCAGTCAGATTATACATTGAAATTTTACAGAACGTACAGCTGATAATTTACCAGTAGTTTATGACTGAATCGTTAAGGCTCTCAGACCCATTTTCAAAATGCTAAGCATCTTGGGAGGTTAGCAGGAAGTCTTGTTTTAATGGTCGTTTTATGCCCAGTTCTATCGAAAATTTCACTCAAGGCAACAGTTTGGATGTAGTTAAAGTCTAAATTGTGATGAATGCAAACAATTCCTGCTATTAAAGTTGTTCCTTTCTCCAGACAGATTTGAACCAATGCCAAACTTCACTTGTATTACTGATTTTTATCATGGCTATTGTTGTTATTCTTTTCTTTTAATTTAACTGTGGACACAAACACAGTGTGCTTGTTATCAGATAAGCTCTTTTTTTTCATTGGACACAGACTAACATATTTTGTAGAATATCCTGTTTTCCATACAATGAAATGAATGGGGACGAGGGCTCACAAAAAAAAAAAAAAAAAAAAAAAAGGATTTGTGCTGCTTGTTCAGTTTACCTAATTAAAATGAACTAAAGTGACAATATTCTGGAACATTTAGTCACAACTTGATTTCATTGTTTTCTATCTATTTAAATGTGTAAAATGGAAGTATACGTAATCCATTTGAGTTGGGACTACATGAATACTTCTTGTGGTTTTAATGTAGCATTGATGAAACTGGGAAGGAGATTTCAATTCCCCAGTATGCTTTTGCATGGGACTTGATAGGGAGAGTATATGTTAAAATTAAGTGTAATTTGATATGGTTTTGTGCAAGATGACCATATAGGGGAATACTTGTTAGTGTTTAATGTTTTGTTATGTTAAGATCTGGAAGAGTGTCTGTTATTTTGGAGTTTTGGGATTATCATTATGGTGAAGAGTGGAGCTTGAGCTAACAATGAGTACAAGTAGATGTCACACACAAAATTGACTGTTTGCTTCGTTGAGCAAATGTGTGCTGCTAATCATAGCATAGTTACTAAACTACACTCTGTAGTGCTATCAACCAGTGTTTATTTAGCATGCTAGCATTCACTTTCACTAGTTAGTACATAAAGAAATAAGAGAGATTTATTTATGTTACATTGACACATATTTTTGTTAGGTTTACCTAATTCAGCTAGGTTTTTCTCTACAAAAAGCATTTGTGTCAAGATTACATAGTCATTTTAAGTTAAGAAAACTAATTTTAAACACGTGGAACCACTGTCCACGATTGAATGAAGTTCAGCCAAAGAGCTATTTCTCTGAGTGTTGTCAAGAACAAAGAACCATAAAAATACACTATATTTCAGTATTTTGAAGCCATACCAGACCTGGAACCATACATTAAGTCTTGGCACCGATATTTTAATTTACACAATTGTGTACCCATTCACTTTGATTTTAAACACAAAAGCAGCATGAATATTCTCTCTAGTATCTCCTTTTGAACTCTACTGATAAAAAGAAAATAATACTGCAATGGAAACAACATGAGGGGGAGTTAATCAGGGCAAAATTGTCATTTTGAAATGAATTATTACTTAAAAAAACAACAATTAATAAAAAGAAGATACATGATGTGACGAAGAGGAGGGCGTGGCCGGGCCATGAGTTTGCACGGCCGGCGCTGAATCAGATGATCAGTGGGAGAGTAAGATAAAGGGGGGCCGAAGACGCCAGTTAGAGAGAGCGACGCACGCGGCCGCGCTGCATGTGTGTGTGTGTCCATGTTTGTTTTATGTTGTTTTAAGTTGAGTTTTACATTAAAACTTTACGCTGACTGTTCAGCCGGTTCACGCCTCCTCCTTGCCCATCCTTTAACTGTTACACATGATTTGAAAGATTTGTAATGGCATGAGTACTATTACATGGGGAAATGGGAAATGAATTGAAATGGTACATTTTTAATCAACGCCTGCTTTTGCTAACCTGAATTCATGCTTGAATAATCTGGTTGGCTTTAATTATAACTTGAAAGAAAACATGTTGAAGTGGCATATGGAGAAAGGTAGTTATGCTCTAGAAAGAGCGAGTGAGCAACAGAGAGAGAGAGAGAGAGAGAGAGAGAGAGAGAGAGGTCTGAGGTAAGTGCATCTTTGGCACATTATAGAAAAATGAGGCGCCACAGTGACGGGAAGTGTGGAAAATAGGGTTTAGCCAATTCAACTGAACGCAATTTAAAATCTAGTTTGATTATTTATTTATTTGTTTGTTATTGCTGTGGATTCAGATTTAAGAAAAGGCCTGTGAAACCCAATGCACCACAGCCTTTGCCTCCAGTCTCTGAATGTCTCTGAAATTCAAATTGAAATATGACCATCTCTATGCTATTTTGACTAGTAATATTACAAGATGGAAGCGACAAAGAAAAAAAAAAAGATAAGAAAAGAAAATAATTTCTGCACACATATCACATATGCCGTACACATATGTTGAGTTAACTGGAAATGTTGATGTTTAGCATGGGCCTGCAGTGATTTATCAAACGCATGAGCCATTAAGTGTGTGTCACAATCTAGGAAATGGCAGTATTACTCTGAATGATTTTACATTCCTTAAGACAGTGTGCCAGATTTGTTCTAGGCTAAGATGCAATTTACATTGAGAATATTCATTAAAAAAGTAATTTAGCCCAGGACAAGGATCTGGCTGTGATCCTGTAACTAAGATCTGTGTCTAGAAGACTGGACCTATGAATTCAGTTATTAAATTGCAGTATTTCTGCATTCAGACTATTTCCTCAATGACCTGGCATAGAACACTCACATAATGGAGCGGTATGAGTTTCAGCAGTGTAAACGGGTTAGTGCACCCATTTCAATAATATACACATTTACAGTACAATTGTCCCTGCAATTCACTGTCCTTTAGTAGAGCTCAGCTTGTGAAATGGTAAATATTTTGCACCACATTATCCTCCATCTAAATGAAATAAAGCTTAGTCTACAGGAAATAAAGAAGTACTACAGTAAAGGTACAGAGGAAGGAAGCTAGCTGATCACTGGGGATTAACCTGATTCTTATTTTAAAGCATCAAAAACAGAGACATTGACGTCCACATTTTTTATCCTCCATTTTCAATCATCCTGCATCTTTCCATCATGCTTTATACTGCCAAAACAATAATTTTCTTAATTTGTATTTTTCTCTTGTTTTTATATAAAATATCTAAACATCTTTAAAACAATATAAATTTACTTGAGAACCAAAATGGCATAATATATTAAGTCTTGTTTTCAGGGAACTCTAACAAACATTTTTGAGATTTATGCTTAAAACAAGAAAGAACTATTTACCAATGTGTTGAGAAAAATAAACTTAATTCAAATAGAAAAGAAGTACATTTTTCTTACTAAATTGAAGAATATTTTGTTTTTCTTTTCAAGACATAATATTTTATGCCATTTTGCTTCTCAAGTAAATTAATCTTGCTTTAAGGATGTGAATATATATATATATATATATATATATATATATATATATATATATATATATATATATATATATATATATAAAAAGACAAAAATATTATCTTTTTAAATTGTAGGATTAGACATAAGTCAGGGCTACAGATGACCTTGAAGAGGGATAATATTGTATTGACCCTGCAAATGTCAATGACATCTGATTGAAGGAATATTTGAATAATCAACTGATTAAACAAATTAAATAATTCAAAACTGATGTAGAATATGGTAAAATTTGCCATAATATAACTGAATGATAAATAATGTCAAATTTATAATGAATAAAGAAAATTATTTTTAATAAATAATGATAAAATCTAATACATACCTACTGTGCATTATATACTCTTTATTTTGTTGCTTTAGCACTAAAATGCTTCTTGTCTTTTTGGGAAGTAAAAAAAAAAAAGAAAAGAGAGATAGAAAGAATTGGCCCAGTGAGGACATTTTATACCGACACAAAATCACTTCAGCACTTATCACATTGCAATTACGACTTCTGAACCCGTAAGTAGAAACTTCTAAGGAGGATTGAATGCAGCATATCCCAGTTTTAAAAAAGATATTGAAGCTTTATAAGTATACTTATTGCATATGCATTGCCGTTGAGTATACTAACCTCTTTGCAGTATTATAGAAGCAGCAGGTTTGTAACACCACTCCCCCTCAAACAGCATTTTTACGGCCCATATTGATCCATACTGTTTAAAAATTCAAATGATTAATGCTGACTTTAAAGTAAACACCATCGTTCTTTGGGAAAATGTGTTTGGTTTTAGGGGTTTGGAAGGAGAGAGAAGAAAGGAAGGAGAGAGAAGAAATAAAGGAAGCAAACAACCCCCCAAAATCATGCTGACATGCACAGACCATGTGTGTTTGAGAGTGATTGGTACACATGGAGTCTGATTCATCCTCATCAAGATTTAGAGCTTTAGAACTCAACACAGTTGGAGACCAACAACATAAGAATTACAATTCCATGTTATATTTAAAGGTTAAACAAAGACACAATGACCCAATTAATTTTTACATTTACACATATTTAAATACATGGAAAAACAGATCTAGAGAACATAAAAAACATTTTCTCAAAAACAAAAGCATTGGCTCTGTTCCAAAATAAGATGCCTGTAGACATCATTTGAAGTCATTATACGTGAGTCATGACATGAAGGCCAAGAGGTAGACAGCAAAATAATGCTGATTTAGCTATAATCTACCTAATTTTTGGCAAATTGTAAGGCACCATCATGTTTCCTTCATGGTGTAGGATTATGCACGAATGAAGCCATCAAATGAACACAACACCAAATTCCACAGATCAGAGAGAGCCCCCACCAAGCCATTAGAGAGTCATAAAACAAATCCATGGCACCTAAATTGCTGAAGGAGACCGTCTCTACCATTCCTGCTTAATCTCAAACTAGGGTTTGTAATGACAGAGCTAACCCATATGGACAACCCTTCTTTGTTCCACAAACTTAAACCCTTTGTAAGACCAAATGGCCAAGTAAGACCTTGTGACCTTAAATGCATAAATCCGCGGCCATATCAGGAAACGGAGTCTCGTGAAGGAATCCATGAACGTTGTACTTTCACTGATTCAACCCTGTAAAATGTACAGAATGCATTTAGATCCACAGTGTACACAATACCTAGCCTTGCTAGATAATTCTGAAAATACCTGTGATTACTTTTATAACTGACAAATTAATGATTATAGCCGATGTACCTTTTTAAATGTGTAGTGATTTGTAGTCACTTCTAACTAACAAATCGATGATTATAATCTTTAAACCTTGTACTATTCAAGGCTTCACCTGTTAAAATACCCCAACAATCAGGTTTCTCATAATGTGTAATATATTATCCATGTTGTAAAACCAATGAATTAACCAGTATGATTGGTAATCAGGGATTTTCATGTTTTGTTACTTACACATGTAATATTTATGAAAGTATGTAACATTTAGTATGTAAATGCTTGCTTATTTACATAGAGAATGTTGATGACAACGAATGTCATGTCTCTAGCAACGCTTTCAAGATATAAAAGTTCATGATTAAACATTCACTATCTTTGAGTGGGAATTTTGCACACAAAGGATCGTAAATCAACTCTGAAAAGGACAGACCAGTTGACCATGTGACTCTGAAAAGTAATTTCTGATTGGCTCAGGATACCTTTTGGGGTGTGGCCAATTTCAGTTCAAATGTTTCCAAAACAGGAAGAATGTGCTTCTTCTCTCTTGTTTCTGCTCTCTTGGAATCCTCTCATGGAACCTTCGCTTGGTCTCCTCTCTTTGGCTCTCTTGCTTCTTCCTAATCCTCCGTGCCACGTAGAGTCCAAGGAAAACTCGGGACACAAAAGTCCCGAGGAAGCCTCTCACTCTCTGCTCTACGGTTCAGACATCCAATGGAAGTCACGAGTCCTTCTTGCAGAAGGCCTCGCTTCATCCAGACAATAACTATCTGATCATAACAGAAGTCCAAAACATCGACAGAACGAACATTCTACGAAGAGCCAAAGAACCAAGCAACACAAAGAACGCAATACAAGGAAACGCAACGACACACAAGTACATCTCAAGACTTTTGCTCAAAGTGCTGGTGTATTAATTAAATACTTTGGGTAATCCGATTGCAAATCGATGTAGACTCAAAGAAGGATAAGTGGTTCTTAAGGCATTGTCACCAGACTCCATAAATTAATTTTCTCTGTATTGATCATTTATTTCACATTCTGTCACTACTCACCAACCTGTTTCATGATTTATGTATTAGATTAGTTTATGTTTAGAATAGCAATAAAGTTTGTCTGTATTCAAAGATAATTTGACTGTGGTATATTTTGATAAATAATCTCATCCCTGTTTTTAAAAGATTTCACTTCAAAGTTGTACCTAAATATGTGTAATATTATTTTCAATAAGCCATGAGAATAATATTACTCCAATAAGTGAATTAATCATAATTCCCTTATTAAAGCTAATTCCTTATAATGGAAATTGTGAGCGGATACAACGAGACGTTGTATTACGATTTTAATGGTGGAGAATTTTATAAAGACAAATAATCTAGTTATTTGTCATTTATCTAATTTATAATGGTTGTGGAACGCGACTAATTCCATTATAAATTTCCTTACATAATAATGTAGAATAGGGACAGTTTAATTTAATTCCTAGCTCACACATACTGTTTCCCTACATATAATGGTGGGGGTACGCGGGCACTTTAACCCACCCCATGTACCAAATTTCCAACATATATTGGTGGTCGAATGCGGCCAAGATTCGTAAATTAATTAATTAATTAATTATTTACATATAAATTCGCTACAATGAATTTGCAATAAATTAATGCTTGTGACAATTTCAGTGACAAGGACCAGACAAGATGGTGGACATTTGTGCACTTTGTATTTTTATGCTTATTAGAATATGATATTGCTAGTTTAGCAGCATGCTAATGGCAAACTCTATTGAAGTCAGTGGTGTCGAGACTTCATTGCGTGACAAGAGCGTTTTTTGCATGGCACTCAATGATGCTCCCTATAAAAAGCTTTCCAAATCTGTCACCTATGAGGTTTCATTTCAGTTAGGATGCTACGTTAAAGGTAGACAGCAATGCAGCTCATAAGGTTTTAGAATAGAGCTAATGTGTTTGGAAAAAATCACACACAATATAAATGTATACACCCTGACTCACACATACATACAAAAAACCACTGGCAATAGGGATGCTATTAACTGGTAATTAGCTCTTAGAGGAGAAGTAGATAGGACGGCCCAAGCATCTAGTTAAAGTCTTCTTTGAGCCATACAAACACACTCACCCATGCATTTTATCTCTCTCTCTCTCTCTCTCTCTCTCTCTCTCTCTCTCTCTCTCTCTCTCTCTCTCTCTCTCTCTCTCCTTCCTCTCAGGCTTTTGAGAGTAGATTAAACCACACTAGCACATCAAAGGTCTGTATGCCTTGATTTCTGTCTTGCTGCTAATTCAAAGCAGCTCAGTGCATTTTGTGCATGTGTGAGTGGTTGTAGGGTCACAATACATCAGAATTGAGTACAATCTTGTAATGGCCCAGATTGTTTCAGATTTATACCTTCTAGGGTTGGACGCATCTCAAGAGGTGGCAATTCAATAATTGATTCAGACAGAGGAGAACCTCTTGGTCTCTTAAAATGATTGAGGTAGGGTACATAGAGCGAGAGAGAGAATTAGGCTGTACCCCCTCCAACAGCCCTCACTTACTTGTGAGTGAGGTTTAGGAGAAGAATAATGACAAGCTTTTTATTGCTACACAACGTCATGAATTTAGTCATCCAAAAACAGAAACCCGTAAGAAAGACTCCTTCCAACTTGTACTCACTCAATTGGGACTGTAACAGTGACATAAATGAGGTCAGTACAGAAAAGCATGACTAATGAAATTTGCTCAATTTCCCTGAACTATTACGATTGGTTACAGATGAATGTCTGTATTGCAGCAGACATATTAGTAGACTTCCATTATTGATGGACTTGAAGAAGGATTTCACAACAAAAACAACCCAGAAAAGCATTTTTATCGCTCAGATCTTTCTCTTTCTCTCAGGAGACATTGAGTTCTCTGTTGCGTTTCATTAAAAGCAGGGGTCGGCAAACTATGGAGGGGTAATCACTGGCACGCCAGCAACAGCAAGAGAGGAGTAGACTATTTTATTTATATAAATTCCACACCTGCATTCCAATCTACATCTTGATGTAATCCTTCCTCATGATCATGCAGCGTGTTTTCATGAGCTGAATGGGAAGCTAAACAAAAAGTTCAAATGTGACGGGCATGTGCAAGCCATTCGCGCATCACGAGCCGACAGCGCTTCACGTTTGGTTAATCGCGCGAGTAAACATGCCAGCTTTGCTTCGGTCAGGCTGCGCAGATGACAGCCTACATTCTGTGTTTCATTTGTTTCTTTTTACTTTCAGAACAACACATGATGTTATAAGGAAAACACCACTATTAATCTTTGAGATTTCCAACTCAGCATACAGGTACACCCTCCTTAAACCATGGTCACATTCAAAATTACATTAAACGATTAAAAGAGAAAGCATAAACCCATGTCGTGGGGATAAAAATTATTTTTAAGTCTATTCAAAATATAAATTAAACCTGGAAATAAAGTTTAAGGATTTTGCTGGTGCGATTTACCGAAAAGGGCTAAATAGTTGATCGGCTTGTGATGCACAAATGGCTTGCACGCGCAGCGCGAGTCCTGTCACACTTTAATAGTGTTTAGCATCCCATTCAGCTAATGAAAACACGCTGTGTGATCATGAGGAAGGATTACATCAAGATGTAGACTGGAATGCAGGTGCACAGGTGCGTTGGCACAGCCATTGACCAGGAAAATAAAAAATGGCACTCCATGTCAAAAAGGTTGCCGACCCCTGAATTAAAGTATCAATATATTCCTTGATGTTTCTCATAAAATTATTGTATTTCCTAGGTAAAATAAAAATAGACAAAATTAGATGATTGTTGACATAAGTGAGATTACTATGGGTCTATTTCTAAAGAGAAAAATCTGAAAGTAGGAGACTTCTCCATTTGCTCTTTATTTATTCTCATTGCTGGCTAGGAGAAACCACTGAGATATCAAATAGATCTTATTTGTGACTTTTTCTTCCTAATGAACCTCCCTGATTTTAAGAAAAAAGACTACACTGTCTACACTGGCTTGCTGGTATTATCATCAGAAAGGCTTACAGATCGATTCCACCAAATCCTCACTTAAGTGCCTGAGTTGCATCAAGATATCGACTCACATGTATACTGTCGTCAAAAAGCAGCACGTAGGCTATGTTTGGTACGAAACACAAACTCCTTAAGTCTCTAAAGCTGATCCCTGCTTTATCAGATGATGGCTGAGCTACTCTACTAGCAAACCGTTGGTAAACAAAGAGAATCCTGTCTGCAAGAATGCAGCCTAAGCTGGTCTTAGCTGGTTTCCCAGCCTGATCTCAGTTGGCTGGTTTTATAGTGGTTTTGGGTAGGGTTTGGTATTGAAAACCAGTTCTAATTCAGAACTGGTTCCAAAAAAATAAATAAAAAATAAAAATATTGGAACTACACTTTATCAGGAACACTATGGTCCTAATAAAGTGCCTGAGTGGGGTACTCAATTGGTGGACTTCAGTCCGGATCCGTACTGAAGGGTAATTAGGGTGTGTTCACACTTGGCAGGTTTGGTTCGATTAAAATGAACTCTGGTGCGATTGCTCTGTTAGTGCGGTTCATTTGAACAAGTGTGAATGCTGCCATCCTAACCTTGGTGCGCACAAAACAAGCGGACAAAGACCCCCTGAATAGTGATGGACCAAAGACATATAAATGGACAAATAACAGGAATTTGCCTTTAATACTGACCTCAAGCATACCTGGTTCTTCTCATCATATGAGCCAGTGTGCCAGTGTGAATGCTAAGCGAACCAGGACTAAATGTATCATTTCCTTTTTTGGTCCGGACCAAGAGAACCAAGAGAACCGAACTACAAGTGTGAACACACCCTTAAATTGGACCGAGCTCTGAATCTTTGTGTTAGTTATCTGACACATGGCTAAGTGATTGTGTAAGCGTGTATACGCACGAGGAGCGGGAATAAATAGCATTCAGCCTCTATAGCGGGAATAAAGCACATCCAGCGCTACGCGCTTTATTCCCGCTCTAGAGACTGAATGCTCAACGCACATTATTCCCCCTCTGCACACGTTACCTCTCTCCCCACTAAAGACATAAGGCACTGCATAAAGCCTGATTTACTGTATGTACGAGTTGCAGGTACGGTTATTTTAACAACAGCAGCAGAGACACCACTACAGATACTGATCACTAAATTAAGCAAAGTGAAACTATTTTCATCTGTCTGATATGTGATTCAGGTGGTTCAGTTAAGCCAGGTTTCTGTCAGGACAAGTTAACGTGGCCCCTTTAGACTATAACGTCTAAATATACATTTATTAATCAGCATGTTATGATCCTTTCATTATAAACAGATTTTTGTTCTAATTTTGTGAAAATTAATAAGAGATGTCATCTTGGCATGATGGCAAGGCAAGCCTATTTATACTTAAATTAAGCAAACAGCTATTTAATGCTTCCCTGTTGTCATGTAAATGGTTTATTTGTTGTTAGAAAATTATCACTTGAAGGAAAATATAAAAATGGTCCATCCAGACTCTCATTTTTATAAATTCTCTCACAAGGGACACCCCTGAACCAACATAACAGTATTTTTATCGGTCAAAAGGCCTCCTATGTCCTATACATAGGTATAGATTCTGAATGTAAAAAAAAATTAACACAAAAACTGGACTGCTGTCATTCAGCTTCAAAACAAACTGTTGATCTTATATTCTAATATTCATATCCATATCCAAGTCTTGATAAAATATTTTAATCATTTGGTAGAAAATATCCCTCAGACCCCACTAATTTAGCTGTCTCTGGGCCCCCAATGTCCTCATCCCTGCATAGTTCTGAAGAGATTATTTTGACTGTTTAGGATATTTATTTATTTATTTTTTATTTTTTGGTTGTTGTTTTTTACAAAGTACTATTGCTGCCAATGTGGAAAGTTATAAAAACTATTAAAAAAAGATACATAATTTCCTAGCCATATAACTACTGACACCATATAAGCTACATATTATTATCCAGACCTTTGCTTGGAAGTAAATGTAGAGACCGGACCTCTTGGAACTTTAATTGAGTACCCCTGCTCTAGAGACTGTTGTGCATGAAAATCCCAGGAGAAGCAGTTACAGAAATACTCAAACCAGCCCGTCTGACACCAACAATCATGCCATGGTCGAAATCACATTTTTACCCCATTCTGATGGTTGATGTGAACATTAACTGAAGCTCCTGACCTGTATCTGTATGATTTTATGCACTTCATTGCTGCCACACGATTGGCTGATTATATAATCGCACGAATAAGTAGGTGTACAGGTGTTCCTAATAAAATACTTTGTGAGAGTACATCCTCAAAAGCACCAAAATAATCGTAAATGGAACAGTTAAGGAACCGGAATCATTAAGGGGAATCAGAATTATTAAATTCCTTACAATTCCCATCCAAACCAAGCATCAGATTGTTCAGGCTATGAGACCAGCTTAAACCAGCTAATACCAGTAAACCATGTTAGTAGGGATGCTCCAATCAGGAGTTTATCAATCACTGACCTTCTTGTCACCTGATCGGCCGTTACCGATCCAGATCATTTCACCTTTTATCAGGATCTCTGTCATAACTGGCTATATGTAAGCTTTCTGCACACTGTCACTATTAATTGAATTTTCCTCTTCCCAGTAATATCAATTTGCCTAGTTTTTGCTGACAAAAAAAAGTTTAAAAGGCTAATTAAAAAAAGCTTTAGTTTTGTTAGTATAAGCTAAAAAATATTCTCTATATTAAGATAGATATCCCTATAAAGAATGAAGCTTGGTGTCAAACTGAAGACAAACTGACTATTAAACTTAATGTGGCATTTTTTATATATATATATATATATTTTTTGGATGCCAATGACCGGTAGAGACTGAGAAGCTGCCGCAATGAACGATAATAAGGGCCGTTTCACAATTCGCACTGTTTTCCCTTTGCTTTGTCGCATGTGATACGCCACATTAACAGTACTGTACAACATTTTTCATATTCGCCATACATCTCCCACTGCATCGTTATTAACTGCTGAATCAAGTTTATTGTCCTACAACACTATGCCAGTATTCCCCACACTCTGTAATGCCATGACAGTGCTGCTGAAATCTTAAAGGAGCCGCGCATCTTTTGCACATGATCAATTGGAGCATCCTTGAATGTTAGGCTGGTTTAAGCTCTTCAGCATGGACTATAGAAAAATTACTACAGAAAGACGAAGGAGGATGAAAAAATTATAGAATCGCTGAAGGTACTTTCACAGAACAAGTTTGTCCCTCATAATATTGCTGTGGCCAAGGTTTCCCAAACATTTGGCTGTAATGGCAGCCTACTCGGTTTGACCTGCCTTCAGAGGACTCTGTTTGTTTCTGGTTGTTAGCACTGCACTGCCTCAGCAGGCAAAGGTTGAGACCGTGATAGCTCACTGAGTCAGGGTTGTAAGGGAGACAGCGAAGTGGGAAGGGAGCAAGGGTGATCAACAGTGGTTCTTATGCACCTTTATTTTCTTGACAAAGCCACTCATCTTCCTGTCACTGCTAGAGCAGAGACTGGGGGAGTATGCTGTTCTTTTCTGCTGCTTTCTCCCATTCTCTTTCTAACTCTCTCTTACACATCCTCTATTTTAATACAGAGAGTACACAATAATGTTCTTCTGTAGGAGGGAATTGGAAGACTAAGACAAGTGTAGGGGGGATAAAGGGAAGGGTTGAAAGAGAGGTGTATGGAGTGTGGAAATGAGGCAGCTTGAAAGAAAGGAGGAATGGATGATTCAGAAAAGACGATAACAAAACAGAAAGAGAGGAAGAGGGGACAAGAGAGAGATGGAAAAAGAGAGAGCTAGAGAGAACTGTGGGCTGAAGCTTCGAGCTGCCATCGAGCAGTGCAGATTCTATTTCGAGTTGCTGCTTAAGTTGAGGTCAGTGCTTTCACTGCCAGACTGGAATGGTAATTAGAATGCAGGCGGATCACAGGGGGAATATACCAAAGAGCACTCTAATTCATACTCGTACTGCCAACCCAACTCACACACACACAGAGTGGAAGAGGTTGCGCATCAATAAGAGTTGGAGTTGGAACAAAGCCCTCCAGTGGGGATGCACCTTTAGTCCAGAATAATCTCATTAGTATTTATACTAGGTATTCATACATTAAGAGTACATATACATTTTCTTATGTTTGGATAAAATATCAACATATTGACAGCATCTTAAACATACAACCGTACGCATGTACAACTTTAGATAAACATATTTAAAAACCCACAGAAGGTTGAATAGAGAACTGAAATTAACCAGAACCTTTAAAAAGGTATTGCCGCAGGTGACTGATTTTAATTCTCAGATTCAATCTGATAGCAGGACACTCAGTATCATCATTTATTAGTAAATCGTGGAAAAATCTGTCCAAGAAACACCTTTTAATATGGCAAATGTATTCATAAATGTCATATGCACTCTTTATAATGAATGAACCATTATAATGAAACCATTATAATGTCAATGTAAATGTGTTTTCTTCATTTAATAACTATGATTGCAATAAATATATTTTTTTTTAATCTAATTTATTATAAATACAATGAAATCACAATATTGTATGGACCTCAAGGATTTGTGCATCTCTAAAGTTATTCATACATAAAAGGATTTACCTTATAGATGATGTCAATGTGTTGATAGTGTGCATTTCACTGTCTATCCAACTATATGAAAAGTATGTGTGTGCTTCAACCATATTTTACATACAAATACCTACAAAATACTAATGAGATTACATTTTCAGCACAACCCTATAGCTAAAGTCTCCTCCAATCAGGTTGTCAGAGAGAATTCTGTTCTTTGAAGGGTTTGAAGATCATGGATTATTTGATCAAAGGAATTCCATGTGCCATTAAATCTCTTGTTCTCTCACTAAGATATCACAGGAGAACAGCACTGTCAGTGGGAATAAATCAGTGGACCGAGAGAGATACAATAGTATCCTTTAAATAAGACAGATACAAAACAAGCAAATAAATAATTTTCATTGTTCAATGTACAATGGAAAGTAGACAAAATATACACTGGGGTGAATGGGAGAAATGGAAGGCAGCAAACTGCGGATGAATGACGGCTGTAATGTCGTCCACAACAAGGTGTATAAAACAAGGAGGGATGAAATAAGAGCTAAGGCACTTCCTTAGGATCAGGCCTATCTGATTGTGCTGAGAGTGGTGTGATATGACAACTTAATATATTGTGAGGTCAAAAGTGATTTAGGTAGTCAGAGTTGTGATCCAGCGATAGGCCTGTGTGTTTTTGACACATTAGAGCTGTATTGCTCAAGTGGGAGACTCTGAGTCTAGACTGTGACATATCATAATCCCATTCCTCACTTTCTACCCAATAACTTCCTGCCCTTTATTCACGAGTGTCTAATAAAACTTAAAATAAAAAAGGATAAAAAAAAAAAAAACTAGATTTTTACAATTTCTGAAAAATGCAGTGGTGCTTCCCAGTGCAAAACTCACTGCCCCAATGCAATAACAATAATAAAAATATTTTGGGGTTAATAATTTTCATTTGTGGTTGGAAGAAAGAGGGACTGCCTCTTTGAGCAGTGAACAAAGACTAAAGCGACTTGAAAAATCAGGAAATGGTCTGCCACACCACAAACATCACAATATAAGTTCTATTCATTTTCTGTTCACTCTAACAAAATCTGAAGATACAACTCTCATCTTTAGCTTATATGTGTAGCTTATTGGGTTGCCCGGTGTATCAGTACTAACAAAATATCGCAATACCATTTTTATTTTTTTTTACATTTATTATGATATCATCTTGTTGTTAATTTCGGTACCATATTAAAGTATGCTGCCATTAGCGTAATGTAATGTGAGAGTTTTGAGATGAAATCAAAGACCATTTGAAAATAATACAAACAAGTCTTGATATGGCAAAATGTGATCATTACACAGCAGAAGGATGTCATTTAATGGAACAATATTACATGCGCGCCACAGAACGAATGAGAGCTCTGCTCTGTCATCTCCATCACACAAACAGGCACACAGGCGCACACACAAACACAACACACACTACTTATGCTTGATTTTCATGCAGTGTGTCCAGTAGGATCCATCTGTTAAGTGCATAGATGGCTGTGAACTCCCAAATTACATTTTTCAGTGTTGCAGCTCTGAGATTTCAGCTCGCGAGCTGTGTGAAGCTTGATATAACGAACCCTTCAAAAACAGGAAGAACTTCAAAGGTCTTTAAAAATAAAAGTCCTGCTGAAATGAGAGCTCTATTCATCTGGATTCCTGAAATTGAAGACATTATGACAGAAAAATATTACTACTGTATAAATGTGTAATATACAAAGTAGTTGCAATAATATTCATAATAACAATAATATAATATTAAATGGTTATGTTATTAGTATTATTATCTGTAAGCAATATCACAAAAGCAAGTGTACTGAATATCAGCAAGCTCTGTAGTGCATCTATTTTGTATTTTACCAAAAATAAAATATATGTTTTTTTGTTGTTGAAAATGATTATATTTTCATTTGATTTAAGCTATACAGTATGCATTTGATTAAACACAATTTGACCGTAATGTTTAACATGGAATTCAGAAAAATGTAAGCGAAAATTTTATTAAAAATCTGAGTTTTTCTTTTTTTTATTTGTTGCCTAAGTATCAAGTTAGTATTGATACTGAGGTACCAGGGGTGGTATCGTACCGAAGCCAAAATTTTGGTATCGGAGCAACCATAGTAACTTATATGTTTATCTTTGAGTGCTATCATTTTTTGGAAGCTCTCCATAGCAACCAGCCTGATCTCATGAAAATTAAGTAACAATGGAAAAATATTTGCAAAAGGGTGGATTCATGACATATATTGTGGTGGTCTTGAGGTGAAATATTTACTGTGTTGCACTAACAGATGAGGTTTTTAAGGTTAATGCTCTGAGTTTTAAACAAATAAAACTGACATCCCAGACTTAAACCTTAAACCTAAAAACCGATGGTGTCATAAAAGCAAATGTAAGATGAAAAACACAATTGCTGATGCAACCACGTCATTTTGTGGTGATTCAATGACACTCTTCTGGACTCGCACCCCTGTCCTTCCCATAGCTAGTGCGACACTGTCAGCAATCAGAGTTACCGCGTAAATTGATCATGCACCAACAAGCTTGTAAATTATGTTTTAAATGTAACGTAACGTAATGCAAACTTTAAAAAGCCATACGCTATAGTAAAAGTTTTTGATGTTATAATGCATCTGCCATTTTACTCATGATACTTGCATGAAAGGGAATAAAAGTAATTGTTGTTTTTGCGCCTCTAGAGTTTATTTCAGTATGAAACTGTCGCAATACATACAACAAGCCTTGTAAAAATAATTTCGAAAAAAATATAGAGATAATAATGTGATTCAGTAAGACCAGGTTGAGAGGAACATAGTCTTGAGTTTCCTCCATAGTCTGATCATTGATCCACAGCCTGGAAATTTCAACAAGACAAGCCTTTGGCAAAGAAGACCAGTGGTTTATAGGCTCTTGTGTGGTAGTGTGTGTGTGCTTTGTCTACAAATTATTATGAAGCAAATTCATTCTCAGGGTTGAGGTAAAACCTGAGAGACAAAGACCTGAGCTGAACAGATGACACATTTGCCTATGGCATGAATATCATCGATCATTTGTCATTTTTTAATAAAAGCTATATGAAATTGAGTTAACACAGACGTTTCTCTTGCCTGCATACTGACAGATCATCAAGTTATTAGCTGTCTACTACAGCATCAATGGATTGAACCTACTTGAACCTTCATACTTGAACTGCAAGAAAGTGAAGGAATTGAGAAAGAGGGGAATATGACAGAACTTGAACTAGGCCTACAAGCTAGAGAGAAATTGCTGTACTGAATTGCCCACCAGTATATCAAAGCAGCTTTTGAAATGATTCATATGATTTGACCCTGAAATAGTCTGCAGCTTAGTGGCTGCAGAAATTTTCAGATGGTCAAGGTGTTATAACAGCGTGGGGGGGGGGGGGGGAGCAGCAACTACGTCATATGGGCAGTTTTGGCACATCTGGGACTTCATTGAAATCCACTGGGCCTTAGCCCAAACCTCACGGTCAATATGACCCTGTTCCAATGGGTCTGAATGCTGTCCCCCCAGAGAAAGCCTGTTTTAGATGGCTCCCTGCATCCCAGTTCTGGCTACCTACATTTATACACTTACATATCATGCTGGAGCAAAAGCTCCTACCCACCACTCTGCAGTGGTGCCAGATGTATGTGGTCAGTAGGGGATGACATGGCAACGTCTGTGGGAGGAAAGTTTTCCTTGAGGAAATTACTACTGAGGTATGGTCACTATTTCCAACCTGCTCAACAGTCAGAGGTGATTTGTGAGAATCATAAGCCAGACACAAGGCCAAGGAGTAGGACTGCTTTTTAGAGCGGGGTTTCCATTAAAATTATGAAAACACTGTTACACATGGATAATTGGCTACACAAAAAATATTTCAGTCTGTTTTTAAAGATGTACACTACTGTACAAAAGTTTGGAATCACTACAGTATTTTTGTTCTTGAAACAAATTGGTGCTTCTGTTCACCAAGGATGCCATAAATTGATCAAAAAAAATTCTCATTACTGTTTGAAATGACTGTTTTATACAAATAAACTCACCGAGCACCTGTACACCTACTTATTCATGCAATCATCTAATCAGCAAATCGTGTGGCAGCAGTGCAGTGCATAACATTATGCTGATACAGATCAGGAGTTTCAGTAAATGTTCACATCAACCATCACAATGGGGAAAAAATGTGATCTCAGTGATTTCGACCGTGGTATGTTTGTTGGTGCCAAACAGGTTGGTATGAGTATTTCTGTATCTGCTGATCTTCTGTGATTTTCACATACAACAGTCCCTATAATTTACTCAGAATGGTGCCAAAAACAAAAAAACATCCAATGAGTGGCAGTTCTGTGGACGGAAATGCCTTGTTGATGAGAGACACTTGCATTTCTTGCAAGATACTTTACAATATTGAAAGATGATTTTTTTTTATTTATTTTTTTAAATGGACAAAAATAAACAAATTTTACTAGAAAATCAACAGCCTATTGTTCTTTTGAGAGATGAAGAATATTCCATGCACAACTGCCTTTAGAGAAAAAAGCACAGTGGATATAACCAGGATAGAGAGGGAAGTGGACAGCCCAGATGCAAACAACAAGAGTACATGTACATCAGAGTCTTTTTAAACAGACTACTCACAGTTCCTAAACTGAAGGTTTCAATGACCAGTACATGACAAATATATTTTATATGCAACAGCAAAGCGAAGACTCTGGGATGTTGGCATTTTAGACAGAGTTTCAAAGAAAAAGCCACATCTGTAACTAGCAAATAAGAAGAAAAGTGTGGAATGTGCAAAAGAACTTGGATGGTAAATTATTAAAAATTAGTATTATGGATAGATGGGTCTGAGTTTGAGGCTTTGAGCTGTTGATAGAAAAGTTTGATTGTAAGGTTAATGGGTAGTGTCCAACAAGCCAATAAATCTTTGGGAAATGCTGCAGAAAGAACGTGATGAAACTTCACTTGAATATTTAGAATAAACTGATAGCTAGAATGCCTAAGGTGTCATTGCTGCAAGTAGAGGATTCTTGGTTGAACAGATAGTAAAAAAAAAGAAAACAGCATTTATTTAAAAATAAATAGCCATTTGAAAATTGTAAATGTCTTTGCTGTAATCCTCAATAAAATGAAAACATTCTGTGGATAAAATCATAATGTTCCTTAAAAAAATATATATATATTTTTTTATTTTTATTTCACAGTGATTCCAAACTTTTCCAATGATAGCGTATGCATTTTAATTATATGAAAAAAAATTAGTATCAAATTGAATTAAGCAATCTTAAATGGCTTACATATGATTTTTTTATTTATTTATTTTTTGACAGTTTTTAAATTAATTAAGAGTTTGAACTTTTAAAACTGAGTTAAAATATTGAACAGTATGTATATATATATATATATATATATATATATATATATATATACAGGTGCATCTCAATAAATTAGAATGTCGTGGAAAAGTTCATTTATTTCAGTAATTCAACTCAAATTGTGAAACTCGTGTATTAAATAAATTCAACACACACAGACTGAAGTAGTTTAAGTCTTTGGTTCTTTTAATTGTGATGATTTTGGCTCACATTTAACAAAAACCCACCAATTCACTATCTCAAAAAATTAGAATACATCATAAGACCAATAAAAAAAACATTTTTAGTGAATTGTTGGCCTTCTGGAAAGTATGGTAATTTACTGTATATGTACTCAATACTTGGTAGGGGCTCCTTTTGCTTTAATTACTGCCTCAATTCGGCGTGGCATGGAGGTGATCAGTTTGTGGCACTGCTGAGGTGGTATGGAAGCCCAGGTTTCTTTGACAGTGGCCTTCAGCTCATCTGCATTTTTTGGTCTCTTGTTTCTCATTTTCCTCTTGACAATACCCCATAGATTCTCTATGGGGTTCAGGTCTGGTGAGTTTGCTGGCCAGTCAAGCACACCAACACCATGGTCATTTAACCAACTTTTGGTGCTTTTGGCAGTGTGGGCAGGTGCCAAATCCTGCTGGAAAATGAAATCAGCATCTTTAAAAAGCTGGTCAGCAGAAGGAAGCATGAAGTGCTCCAAAATTTCTTGGTAAACGGGTGCAGTGACTTTGGTTTTCAAAAAACACAATGGACCAACACCAGCAGATGACATTGCACCCCAAATCATCACAGACTGTGGAAACTTAACACTGGACTTCAAGCAACTTGGGCTATGAGCTTCTCCACCCTTCCTCCAGACTCTAGGACCTTGGTTTCCAAATGAAATACGAAACTTGCTCTCATCTGAAAAGAGGACTTTGGAACACTGGGCAACAGTCCAGTTCTTCTTCTCCTTAGCCCAGGTAAGACGCCTCTGACGTTGTCTGTGGTTCAGGAGTGGCTTAACAAGAGCAATACGACAACTGTAGCCAAATTCCTTGACATATCTGTGTGTGGTGGCTCTTGATGCCTTGACCCCAGCCTCAGTCCATTCCTTGTGAAGTTCACTCAAATTCTTGAATCGATTTTGCTTGACAATCATAAGGCTGCGGTTCTCTTGGTTGGTTGTGCATCTTTTTCTTCCACACTTTTTCCTTCCACTCAACTTTCTGTTAACATGCTTGGATACAGCACTCTGTGAACAGCCAGCTTCTTTGGCAATGAATGTTTGTGGCTTACCCTCCTTGTGAAGGGTGTCAATGATTGTCTTCTGGACAACTGTCAGATCAGCAGTCTTCCCCATGATTGTGTAGCCTAGTGAACCAAACTGAGAGACCAGTTTGAAGGCTCAGGAAACCTTTGCAGGTGTTTTGTGTTGATTAGCTGATTGGCATGTCACCATATTCTAATTTTTTGAGATAGTGAATTGGTGGGTTTTTGTTAAATGTGAGCCAAAATCATCACAATTAAAAGAACCAAAGACTTAAACTACTTCAGTCTGTGTGTGTTGAATTTATTTAATACACGAGTTTCACAATTTGAGTTGAATTACTGAAATAAATGAACTTTTCCATGACATTCTAATTTATTGAGATGCACCTGTATATATATGTGTGTGTGTGTGTGTTACTAGCCTTGATTCTGTGTGGACCATCTGGTCTCACAAAAACTCCCAGACCACTAAATGCACATCTTACATTCAAAGATCTATCTCATTCTCTTGTTCTTTTTATCACTGTCAACTGCCCTCAAAACATCAAAATCTATTTCTCAGCAGGCAGTAGGAAACTGAATGATAGGCATGCTGCATTGGCCTCAAACAGAGACTGTCTGCTGCCCTCAGTATTTGGTGTATCTGTTTTTGTTGCTGCCTTGTGGTGAAAAATGTCTCAAAATGATTGATTACAAAAATATATACATTTACAGGTGTAAATTAGCAGTGGCTGAGGATATATAATATATTTTTTTCTTTTTTTCTCTTTGTCTCTGAAGTAGCAGAGGAAGATGTGAAAATAGAAATGGGGTTGTTTCATGTCAACTCAACTAGAGGTCCCCAGCTTAATTTTTTATAACTTTTTCCACTGGTGAAAGATACACATAAATGATGAAAGCCAAAATATGAAATGCCATGGATCAATATTTACTGAGTAATCAATTAATTTAAAGGTGGCAGAGGAATCAAAATGACAATTTTCACTTATGATTTTGGAGCAAATCTACAGACCCCCCACCCCCACACAAATAACCTTATAAAGGTGGTAGCACCTTATTTATTTTTTCTACACAGAGATATGTAGGTCTATTAGTAAACTCAGTTGACTTCAGCACCCTGTGTTGCATATGCCAATAGTGTGAGTCCAAAAATGGGGAAAACCATTTTTGGGTTGTTTGTCCAAAGTTGGAGTGCCTATAACTCAAGAGGTATTAAATATATCTTAATATCCTTTTAAATTCTTGTTCTGAACAAACTTTTCTTTTTATATCATCATTTGTAAGGCCCTGTATGGATAAATCCCAGAGATATTGGGCCCTCAATGTGTCTCCATCTGAAAATTTTACTCATTTTCAATGGCCAAAAACCAAATGGTATGATGCTAGTTTTTCTTATCCAGCAAAACAAAGGTCTAAATATACATTGTTGAAGTGACCATTTTTTACAGGGTTTGAACCTGCATCCTTGTGGTCACCTGGGCTATCACTATTGTGCCCCATAGTAAGACACTTAACCACAGGTTGCTCAAGAAGGAATTGTGATGTGTAGTGAAATCTAGCAAAAGCGCTAAATGACTACTTGGTACTGCTTACTTCATGTGCCCTGTGGCCCTACCTGTCAACCCCCTGATTAAAATCCAGCCATCAGTTTTGTCCAAACCTCTCAATCATTCACTCCCGGTCCTTGGTCAGTTGCTGTCCATGGTACTGTATTCCACACACTCACTGGGAGTCAAGTGAGGCATTTCAAGTACAAAGGCTTGAAAGGGAAAGCAGGACGAAGGAAAGAAAGAATGGCAAAGGTGCTCCTTTTTCTTGTCCTTACATTCCTTCTATCACGTACATGAAGTATTTGATCTCAGGGCTTTCATCTCACCATGAACGGCTGAGGAGAGGAAAAAGAGAGCAGGTATTCTTTATCTATAGAGCGTGAAAAATAGAAATGTGTCACTTTGTCTCTTGTGGAGACAAGAGAGCCTGGCTTTAAGAGTTGGAGCATTTTGTGATTGGGAGTTTTAACTTTTTCCATTGTAGACATTTTCTGTGTAGTGGTCATGGATTTAGTCTTTCACAAACTGAAAGGGAGAGAGAGTTGGAGACCGGATAAAAAGGTCTCAGTCATTTCTCTACGGACTAAAGTAAGAGGCTGTTCTCTTTCTGATCCTGTCCTCTTTCAAACCTGTCTGAAAAATGATGATGTCTTGTCACCTTTTTATTCTGTCTGAAGGCCCCTTAGAGCTCAATCTAAAAGGTGAGAATGGTAGAGAAAAAGAGGGAGATACAGAGACATAGAGAAATGAGAAAGGCAAAATAAAGAGGAGAAAAGGTAATTAAAAGTAATATTCATGCCCACAATACCTCATGCAAAACAAGTGATTGGGATTTAAGATTGTAACTGTTAATTGTGTTGAGATGGCAATTTTGATTTTATTCATTGGCCACGTCGACAAATACGCGAAACACTGCACCTCTGACAAAGGTGGTATACTAAAAATTGCCAGACAATGTGTCTCTAGTAGCTAATATTTAGTCAAAAAGTGAATACAAAACAGGATAAACTGTCTAAATTTGTAGGGTATTCACTCCCACTTTTAAATACTGGCTGTTGCTCCCAAACTATGCTGTTTGTACATGGGCACAAACTCTTCTTTAAATGTGGTGTAGTGGTTTAAGGACTGAAAACTAGAGGGTTGCTGGTTCTATCCATTGCACCCTGCGATGTTGCCAAATACATTGAATTCTGTGGCATAAATGTCAGCGCTACCCCTGGTGTTGCATACTTATATGCCACCTCACTTTTAAATGTCTTTCTTCTGCGAAGATATTTTGATGGAGATATGAGGTGTTTTTGTCCGTACAATGCAAGTCAATGGGGTTTACCGATTATCGCTTCAGAAGAAATAGATTAACCGCTCGAGTTGTATGGATTACATTTAAGCTACCTTTACGGATGTCCTTTTTGGAGCTTGAATGTGTTGGACCCCATTGACTTGCATTATATAGATGTAAACATCTAAAAAATAATTATCATTTTTGGGTGAACTATTTCTTTAAGCGGGCGATGATGTCATCGTTAAAATCAAAACAAGATGTTTGCAGTGCTTTTCATGTGGAGGTCAAAGCACCACTTGATGCTGGCGCTGAGGCCAACCTGGTCTCATGTTACTATACCTAAATTTTTGCACTTTTTTTTTTTTTAACGTTGCTCATTGTACAAATTGCGGCAGTTCCCTGGTGTAAAACGCTAGAGGTGCTACAACAATGACTTATTTCCACACAAATAACGAGTAAAAGAGCAGATTATCAGTTCATAGATACATACATGTTCCCTGTTTCTCACACAATGCTATTTTAGGGCATCAAAAAAATTTTACAATAGTGCATTACTTGTCAAGTGATACATCTTAGTGTTTGCATAACCAACTACATTTTAAAAGCTTTGTCAAACATGATAAAATTGTGCAGAGCTCAAGTGATAAAGCATTGCACATGTGTTGCAAAGGGCCAGGGAATAAGTCCTGAAGAGCATGCAAGTCAACACTTGAGCTGCAAGTGTCATATACAGTAAGCACTACAAAATTACACGGTTGCTTCAGAAACTGCATTTTTCATCTCACATTTGCTTTTATTATGCTGTAGGTTAGGTTTATGGGAGGGAGGTTTTGTTGATTTAAAACTCAATATAGCATTAACCTTAAAATCATGTTTGGGAGAACATTTAACTCACTTTTAGCTCAAATTTCACCTCAGAACTGCTACAATACAGTTATGCCTGAACAATGGTTAGAACCCAAATGCTGAACAGAAACAAAGTTTGATAAAATAGTACTTATTTACAAACTGGAATGAGATGAAAGCAGACAGGTGACTAATCTGCCACTGGAGGCTGAGGACTAGGCAGGCAGGGGTTAATGGCAGAGTGGAGCAGTGAGCTGGACAGTTTGGCGTGGCAGGCTTAAGAGTGGATCTGAAGAGGTAAGTGATGAATACAGGTTGGCAGGTTAGATGGTGGATCTGAAGCACAGGAGAACAAGAACAAATAATGACCTTAGAAAGCTAAGAAACTAAAATCTAAGTTGGCCTAGCATTAGTACCACTCTAGTAGACAGAACAATCTGGCGATGAATGACTGAGATCTCCAGGTTTAAATAGAGCAGCCTGATGATGAGAAGATGACTTACAGGTGAGAAGTAATCAGTGGGGAGAGCTGCCACGCCACCGGAACAGACCAACTCACAAACACACAGGGGGAGACACAGACATACAAGAAAACACAGAATGGAGAAGCCAACATCCTTACAAATACGTGCAATGAACCATGTGACTTAATTTTGCAAAAATCGCCACCATCATGTAATGTTCATGAGATCAGGCTGTTTGACACCCTGAACCACATCTTGTGAAAGCCACTTAAAGGCATTTTACCACTATCACTTTACAGTTGGTTGACTTATACTTATCTGTCCTTGCTTACACAGTTAAGGTTTATTTTTCCATTGTGGTGCTGCGAGATCAGGCTTAGAATGGACTGACTTGGCAAGTGAACAATACGCATCACTAAAGTCGTCCCACCAGCACATTTCTCACGCCATGTGATATCAAGGATGGGAACAGTTTGTAATTGTAACATACCAAAGCTTTACATTTATGCATTTGGCAGACAGTTTTATTGTGAATGCATAGCATTCAAACGTTTTATCAGTAGGCCTACATGTACATTACCTGGCAGTCGAACTCATGACCTTGGCATTTGTTGAACTACACATAGTACACAAGAACTGATGGACATGTTTGTCTCTGGATCTCTATCTCTCTCTCTTATGCATGCATGCATGCATATTTTACAATGGCTCAGTGTGGGGCAAAAGAGCAGCTTGTCACAGTGTTGTTTGGCAGTGTCAAAACCAGCAAGTACAAGAGAAAGGCAAAAAGAACAAGTACAGCTAGAGAAAAACAGTAGCCAGTCAATTCCCACTGGAAAAATGACAGTTTGGCTCTGCGATGTCATCGTGACGGTAGACACACAAACGCACATGCACGCACGTCCCTCCATCCTAATAAAAGCATAATGAGTCCTGCTCCTGTCAGAGAGAGCGAGAGAGAGAGAGAGAGAGAGAGAGAGAGAGAGAGAGAGAGAGAGAGAGAGGAACAGACTAAAAGAGAGGAATGGAGAGGGAGAGAGAGAGAGGGTGAGAGACAGACAGAGACATAGAGAGAGAGCGTGGCCTCGTCCCTAACAGATGTGAAACTCCTGCTGGCACCACATTAAACTGATAGACTGCAGTGTCAAAGCCTCCTCCATTTCTCTCTCTCTCTCTCTCTCTCTCTCTCTCGCTCTCTCTCTCACTCTTCATTTCTAGATTTCTCCATCCCTTTATTTTTCCCTTTCTTTCTCACTTTGCTCTAAATATTACAGAGTTTTCTCAATCCAAATGTTTATTCCATTCAAAACCAGACAGGCTATATCATTCCAGTAGACATTAGGGTATTTTTAGATTCTTTTTCTTTACATAGCGTAATGATTGGTGAAAAGCCACTTGAAGTCTCTGCTCTCTTTTTCAATAACAAATTTTATGTTAGAACAGTGACATTTTATTGCAGCAGGATGCATCCTCAATCTTTGGCCTCCACTGGCAGTGACAAAAGCCATGCACCGATACTGGGATTTCTTTGCTATTTTGCAATATCACACTCTTCCAGTGTAGACACGCAGAAACGAGAGCATGTCCCATACAGCTCGCATTTCTCCAGTCAAATTAATGCTCTTCGAATTGTCATGAACCAGTCATGTCCTACTCACTTATAGTTTCTCTCAGCCACAGGGTGATTTTCAGAGAAGTGTATTTCTTCACCATTACGTTTGTGGACTAAAAACTCAAGACTTGATTTTGACGGGCTACTCTAAGTGTACAGGAAGGTATATGCTATTTGAGAGTGGAGACAGGAAACAATGAGGAAAAGAGTGGGGGTCGGAGAATGTCACAACCTGGATTCAAACTTGGGTCGGCTGTGCAGATATACCAGTGTAAGTCACTTCTCACACTTTCAGTTAGGGCTAGGTATTGATACAGATTTCCTGTTTTGATCTGATATCAATTCAGATACAATTTGATTAGATTCTGATTCATTTGGGTGTATTCAGTATTTCAGCTTACATATGAAAGAAATTATTTTTCAGCAAATGATGTAAATCATACAGGGAATCTTCTTAATTGGTACATTACAAAAATATTATGAAAAAAAAATAAAATAAATAACAACAGGGCCCAAACTGTGCAGTTAAATTGCTATTTATTTTTTTTTTGTTAATAATCGACAAAACCTAAACTGAAGTAAAATTTTAATTAAAAATAAAAGTTCTATCTAGGTATTTTAAGAAGCAGTTTCATTGTTCAAATGAAAAGCTGCATGTGGCAAGTCCTATTTACACCTGGTGCAAAGGGTTACTCAGCTTGAATTATACTTACTGTAATTATACGTAATGTTGTTATGTTGGCCTCTATAGAAAAAAACAAAACAAATTTAAAGTCATGTGATCCATAGCCGACTCAAGCAGAGGCACTGAATAGTAGTAGAACTAATCAAATAGAAGACTACTAGACAGTTAAACTCATAACACACACACACACACACACACACACACACACACACACACACACACACACATACTGTCTCTCTCCATAAAGGTCACTTTTAAGAATGTGAGCTCAGAGACCTTTTCTCTTTCCTGATTTTGCTCATTCCAGGTGAAAAGGGCAGGAACTTTGATAGCTGTGATTTTAGTCTAATGACTATTCACTGGCACACTGATATAAACCGAACACTCACAATCATTTAACTAATATGCAATTTGTCTGAAATGACATTCACAATGCATTTAAATTTTGTACTGTGATGCATTTTCAAGTGAAACTGAATAATCAGTGGAGTGTACTATGTAGAGTGGTACTTGATGGTGTGCATTGGTTTTTGATTGGATCAAACATTAGTATATGTTATTGGTTAATATAATTTAATATATAATTTTCCCACCCTTGAATACATCAGCAGAAAAGAAAAGTGGTTTAAGAGGCAGAGAAAGCTATTATATTTTTATTTTCTCTTTAGAATAATCATGCACTGATGCTCAGTACTATTATGAAAGTGAAAGTGGAGATTTATAGTTAAAAAGGATTGAAATATTGATCTGTTTATCACCCGCACCTATTATACACCGCTTCTAAAGACAAAGATTTAACCACTGGAGTCATATGGATTACTTTTATGCTGCTTTATGTAATTTTTGAAGCTTGAAAGGTCTGGTCACCATTCACTTGCATTGTATGGACCTACAGATCTGAAATATTCTTCAAAAATCTTTGTGTTCTGCAGAAGAAAGAAAGTCGTACATCTGTGATGGCATTATTTTTGGGTGAACTATCCCTTTAAGAATGTAAACAGAGTCCATTTTAATTTAATGTTGTCTTTAAAGACACACACTGACATCATGAGCTTCACAGTCCCTGCATTTAATTATTATTATTATTATTATTATTATTATTAAACCTGCCTAAGCTACTTAGCTGGTCTCCCAGCCTAGTGAGGTTTGTCTGGGTTTCTGCTTATAGAGGAGTGTGGCTCATTTGTCAGCTGGTCAGGCTGGGAGACCAGCTGGCTGACTATAATTATAATAATAATAATTTTTAATTGTATTTATTTATCACACATTATATGTTTGCACACATACAGTGAAATTCTTTTTTTTCCACATATCCCAGCTAAGCTGGAGTCAGAGTGCAGGGTCAGCTGTGATACAGCACCCCTGGAGCAGATAGGGTCAAGGGCCTTGCTCAAGGGCCCAACAGTGGCATCTTGGCAGTGCTGGGGCTTGAACCCCCAATCTTCTGATCAGTAACCCAGAGCCTTAAAGGCTGAGCCACCACTACCCCCTAACTAGCTAAACCTGCTGAATAAAAGCATTTTCAATCTGGGAGACCAGCTTAAAGCAGCTCAGGCTTTTTTCCAGCATGGGTAACAGACACTAAATCTCTCACTCTCATGAACACACACTACAGACTAGAACTCCAACACACTTGTTATACTCAGGCGTCAATATGTTAAGGTGTTTTCCTCACCTCTAATTTCCTCACCTTCTTTAGGCAACACCTCAACACCTACTCCATACACACACAGACACACTCGTACCTCTCTGTCCACATACAATGGCTTTTTCTATACACATTTATGCACTCACAGTTCTGACAGTGTGAAGCTGTGTTTCAGTTCTGTTCAGGCTGTGTGGTGTGCTGTGAATACATACCCACAGCGTTACCTACCCTATTATCTTCCAATTCCAACTGGGCCACCTCACACAACCAGCCTGTTTGGAAAAACTTGATTTGTTGTGATACACAGTCCTTTTATGATTTTGTGTAGTGGTTAATGGACTGTCCCTTGCAAACTGCCATAGGTTGTTATTTTGCTGTCAGTCAAACATTTACATAGAGGGTATGGAGGTCAGCTGATTATGAGACAGAAGCTGCATTCCAAAATCTAGGGAGCTGCTTATCAAGACAGCATTTTATATAAAATTAAATCAGCATTTCTCTCAACTCATCCAACATCTTTTCACTGAGCTTGTTGCAAACGCAATGTTGTCTTGATAAGCAGCTCTCTAGATTTTGGAATGCATGCAATGTTTTATGCTTATTAGAGTTTTACTTTGTTAGCTTAGCAATATGCTAACGCCAAACGTCAAACATATTGGAATCAATTGTAAGTGGTAAATACAGAGTTGTTACATATGTTGAGGGTTCAAAATCAGACACTTACGAGGCAGCTCACTAAGTTTTGGAACAGAGCTAGACAGAAAGAGAAATTCAGGAAAACAGAAATGAGAACCATGTCACAGCCGTAGCTTCTTGGGCAAGTGCTCTGGCATATGGTGCAGTAGCATTACGGGTGACCCGAGTTTGAGTCCTAGCTTGAGGTGCTTTCCCGATCCTGATTACCCTCTTCTCCCAGTGGTAAAGGTGAAAAATGCCATAAATAAATAAATAAATGAGAACCATAAACCTTAGTTATAAAATGAATACACTGCCTTTACATGACCTGTTATATTCACTTGATAGGGGGGCGCCAGATTTCACAGGGGGGCACGGAACCTTCCGCACTTTGATGTGGTCAAAGATCGATAAAATGCGCAATACCAGTAAGCTTCCTCGTCTAACTCAACGTGATAAGCAATATCTCAATATCAAAAACGTGCAAAGACTTGACATCCTGGCAACTGTAGCAAAACTTCATGAAATGTCACTCAACCAACCAGTGCCTCTTTACAAAACTGCATGAGGATGAAGCGCATCAAATATATTCTGCGGAGGTCGCATGGCCAAGTGCTTTTGAGTTTACTTTTCTTGGATTTTGGAATAACTGCAACATCATAACCACGCACTGCAAGACTGCAAAAACGTATTAAAACTGCATACTTTGTTGATGTGTTAACGCATTATGTCACATGAGTATCTGGACAAACTGACAGCTAGAATTAGGGATGTACCGATACCACTTTTTCTCTTCCGATCCGATTCCGATATCGGAAATCTCAGTATCGGCCGTTACCGATCCCGATCTGATACCAGTGTTGTTTTTTTGCATAATCAGTTTAGAATATCTTTACATTATTGTGTGGAACTAATTGGGTGTGCTCTTTAATATGTAAAGAAACACAAACGTCTAACTACAAATTATTTCAATATAAATGTATAGCTTAAGAAAAACTTTGTTAACTAGTATACTGGATAACGTAGCAGCAAAATTAACAGTATTAGTGTTTCCACCTGGGTAATTGTGTGCCAACTGAGCTCAAGCTGTGCTGACTTGAGTGAACAATATTGAATGCTAGTGCTTTCTAAATGACCACATGGTGTAGGCAATGAGAAATGAAGGGATTTGTGTGTAGAGTTTTGCAGTGACAGTTCAACAAATCTCACTCATGTCAAAACAGGGGAATAGTGTTTATAGTTTAGGGAAATGGGTGTGCTTTTTGATAAATGGCATTATGGTTTTGAAATTCTAGTTCAAAAGCCTGGTTATATTGTTTAAGCAATTGAGAAAAACTGTAATGTCCTTACTATACATTGTGATCAGTTGAATGCTACTTTGCTGAATAAAAGTACCAATTTCTTTCCATAAGATCAAAGTCTGTACATTATTTAAAACTTTTGGCCGCCAGTGTATACTGTATATATAGTAATGATGTGCAATATAAATATTAGGATGCAGACTTTCTTGTAATTAAGTTGGGAGGACTTCAAGGAAAAACCTTGGGAACCACTGTAGTAGAGGAAAGTCAAAAGTTATTTTCCTACTTATAAAAAAAAAATACATCGCAATGGCAATGCACAGCCTATGGCATAAACAACCAGGGTGGGGGGCTGTTATCAGCTAAACACTTTCTGTTTGTGTGTATTTCCTTGTATGTTTGTGTGTGTGTGTGTGTGTGTGTTTGTATTTGTTATTATCAGCTGTGTACTCGCTGCTGTAATCCTTGCAAAATCCCCAGAAACCAGCCAGCATTGCAAGGGATGTGTGACCAAGGCTATCTCTCTCTCTCTCTCTCTCAGTGTGTGTGTGTGTGTGTGTGTGTTTGTGTGTGTGTGTATTTGTGTGTGTGTGTGTGTTTGAGCAAAGTTTGGGTAGGGCAGTGTTTGAGTATTTACATCAGGGCAGAGGACTATGTGTTAAAGTGTGTGTGTGTGTGTGTGTGTGTGTGTGTGTGTGTGTGTGTGTGTGTGCCAGGATTTGCCTACATTGTGTGAACCAAATTTCCCCACATGACAGTTAAACCTGAAATCTCTGATATAGTGGGGACCAGCCAACGGTCCACACAAGGATAATGGCTTAAAAACATGAAATAATGTCTAAACAAAAATGCAAAAACCTTATGGTTTAGGTTTTATGGTAGCAGGGTTTGGAGAATATTATTAGCTCAGTATAAAAAAAATAGAAGTCAAGGAAAAGTCCCCACATGTGTGTGTGTGTGTGTGTGTGTGTGTGTGTGTGTGTGTGATATTCAGGGACAGGGCAGGAACTGTTTAGTGCCTAAATTCAGAATCACATACTTCCATACTAGTTTTACCGTTTCTGATGTAACAGCAGAATCGCATAATACCATCTACATACTATTAAATCAACCCAGCCTAACTCAGATTTTAAATCACAGCTAGACGGTCTCAAGCCCACAAAAATGGTCGATACTAGGCATCAGCGGTATCAGCAAATCATCTGGCAAACCAACATTTTTGGACTACACTTCAGTTTTTTTGCCAAGAAAATCCAGTGGCTAGAAGACCAAAAACATTTCAAGACATAGCGCTGGAAGATGAGTGCCCCAGGTCAGAAGGTGCCCAAAATACTACTGGGGAAGAGCCAAGGATCACTACAATCAGTACTGGAATTTGTGATGCGTCTGAACCTAAGGCAAAAGGACTTTCAGATGCCGATGTGTCCAGACTAGTGCTGTCGAAGTAACATGTTTTTAATACGTTAACGCACATTTCACTTAACACCACTATTTCTTTTTTACTTGCACCAAGCATTTTATCAATGTAGCACAGCAGTAGAACATGCCCACAAAGCACAGGTAGAGCTCCTAACATCGTAACATCATTGCAGAAGCAAGACAGCTGCCATTTGAACACCAGCCTTGCACTGCGAGTCACGGAGGCAAAAGTTGCGAGGCACGGTGCGAGCGCGAAGTGAAAGTGCGAGGCAATTGTCTGTGTTCCACGACTGTTACCGGGTCCTTGAATAACATATAACGTGCGAGTAAGGACAGCTGATGGAGTTTCTGGTGCTCCCCTAGGGAGTTGGTGCCCTATGCATATAGGGAGTGGCGGTACTGATTACTGGCTAACAGAAACCCTGCTGCTGTCCCCAAGGTTCTTTCGCAGCATCTCTGTTTGATAGTGCACTAGCCAATGCAGAAGCTGGAGACGTTTTTTAGTGTTGGAGTTACAAAAGGCATCCGACAAGACTGTATACTATCGCCATACTTGTTTAACCTTTAAGCTGATCACATAGTACGAAAACCTGAACTTGACATTGCTCAAAGGGGAATCAAAATTGGAGAAAGAATCATCAACCTGCGGTATGCACATGACACAACTCTAATTGCAGGAAGTGCAGAAGATCTCAAAGCAATGATTGTTAAGATCAAAGAGAATAGTGCTGCAGCTGGACTAAAGCTGAATTTAAAAAAGATGATATCCATGTCAACAGGTTCCTTACAAAGCTTTAGGATTGGCGATGAAGAACTAGAAACCAACAAATATTTTATTTTTCTGGGATCTCAGTTAAGTCAATACGGCAATTGCAGTGCTAAAATCAGAAGATGGCTACTCCTGGGAAGGAAAGCAATGATGAGCCTGGATAAATTGATGAAGTGCAAGGAAGTCTTATTGACAACAAATATACAAATCGCCAAGGCAATGTTCTTTCCTGTAATGATGTATTAATGTGAAAGTTGGACAGTCAAGTAAAATGATCGGCGAAAAATTGACACCGAGCTCTGGTGTTGGAAGTAGTAACAGCAGAATTGCATACTATTGTACTACTTTAGAGAGGCATACTACCATACTACTTTCTCTATTTCTGTTGTAAAGGCAGAATCGCATACTGCAGTGATGGCAGAAATAGAAAGTAGTACTGGTATTATGCAATTATTAATTTAGGCAGTGTGTGCTCATGGGAAAATGACCATAAAAAGAAAAGATCCAAACAGCACTGTTTACACACACTGCAAAAGCTTCTGATACACCGAAACAAAACATTCAGCTAACCCCGGATTGTTTGTGGCACATTGCCTCATTATGCAGACAATACATGGCGTGATCACCCTTCACATCTGCAAACACAAAACACACACATTTCTGTAATGTATTTGGCTCCACGGGCTCCCAGTGTGCTGATCTCTTCCCTCCAAGCTGTGTGACAGTTAATTATAAACTGTTTCCTCGATATGACTCAGCATACTCCCATTCTTCAGTTTCATGCAGATGGCAGCCATGTTCTCTTTGCCCTGGAGTCAAACAACCTTAGTTTCCTTGCTTTCTCAGAGAGACTGGCAAAGAAACACATATGAATGAAGAGGAAGATGGATAATGAAATGATAAAGGAAAGAGAGAGGGGTCTGCAAACCTCTGGGACCTTCATGGTTTTAGATGAGAGGACAGCAGCTGTGGATCTGATGTGGCATGAGGAAATCCCTTGTCAGCTTGTCAGCCTGCATAAGAACAGAGCCAAAACAAGACAAAGCAGCAGATCAGCGTTAGTGTACTAATGTTAAAGCAGGTTTAGCAGTGACTGGAAATGCATTCTGGCAGCTTTAAAGACATCAAATGGCATTCACTACAAATTTAACTTCCATAATGTGACGTATCTCAGAGTGAACCACAATAGAGCGCAACAGTCTGGTTCCGGAAGTAAAAATCCCATTGTTTTTTTTTAACATAGGGGAATAGATTTTTAACAATAACTTATAAACCTATAAAAACAGACCTACCTTGAGCTGCGAGGTTGTTAATCACTGGTATATGCCTCTGTTGAAGCCATCAGTCCACATTATTTAATCTTCACTTTAAAAAAAATAACTTGTTTAATAGTGATATCGAAAGGAAATTACCATTCACCAATCAGAGAATCACGGCGAACAAAGCGTGCCAAACAAACCCTGTAGTGAGCAACCACTCGCATAAAGCACTGTGAATGATGCAATTGAGTTGGTCTCCCATCATTCTCAAACTACTAACATATTTGCATTAGGAATGTCATAAAATATCGATATATCGATTATTGAGCAGCATATTATTTTTCGATCATTTTAAGCAATCAATTTATTAATATTGGCTGACATTTAAATTTGAAGCCTAATTTGTGTGCTTTCCAATTCACTGTCAGTTGGCCTTCCATTTAATGTAGTCTGGCGTGGTAGCTTTGGGACACCAGACGAGAGTGAAATAACACTTACTGGAGCCTGTCGTGGGTAGAACAAATCACAGGGATCGCACACAGGACGCGTCGATGCTGTGCAGGTGGCATTCCAATGTTGTGAATCTAGTCACCCTACACACAAAAGTTGTGAGAGTTTTTGTACTTCTTCAAGAATGAACAATGACATTGATGAGTTTTCAGGTTAGTGTATGAAATCGGTGTAACTGCGCAAACTGGACTATTAGAATTGGCAACATTTATTTAGCAATTTCTCTGCATGCAGGGTCGGGAGGGTTACTTTTGAAATGTATTCCATTACAGATTACAGAATACATGCTGTAAAATTTAATTTGTAACATATTTAGATTACTCAAGGTCAGTAACATATTCTAAATACTTGGATTACTTCTTCAGCACTGGTAGATTTTTGTAATTGTTTTGACTATAAAAACTCAAAATACACGTTAAAAATACCTTCTCTGAAAAATCTAAATATCTTATGCAGTGTTGTTTCTAAAACAAGATCAATCTAATTTATCTTGTTTTAAGGATTTTTAGATATTTTTACACGAAAACAATTAAAAAATTATCATCAAGAATATGATTTTTGCCCTAATATCAAAGGTCTTACTAGAAAAAAGAAATTATGATCCAAAGTGAATTATCTTGATAAAAAAATATTATCGTGCCTGGTAACATGTGCATGTAAAATGGCTAGAAATAGCATTTTAGCTTAGCATAAAGCTGACAATTTACACAAGATTTATTTCTATTTCTTCTGCTCCAAACTTACTTCAAATGTACTTCTCTGTCTGCTCATATAAATGTAACACATCATAGTGTTTCACCGCTGTTCAAATGCACTTTGGATCACATCATTTATATGTATACATTTTTCCATCTGAAAGGACTACATTTTAAATGAAACAAATGACAATAAAATGCAAAGTAATCTCTTCAGTAATCAAAATACTTTTTGAATGTAATTGCATTCTAAATACCAATGATTTAAATTGTAACTGTAGTGGAATACAGTTACTTATATTTTGTATTTTAAATATGTATTCATTACTCCCCAACCCTGTCTGTATATAGCCTTGAATACGTTTTTCATTCAAGCTGTCAAACTACAAAAAGACATACTTTTAACTGAAAATACATTGTGTAGGCTTTGAAAGATGCATATACACAATATATCATTCAGTGATGGCTAGAGTAAATAATCTATGCTCTTTGATATTGATTTGGGTCGAATTTAATGGAAAACTATGCAAGTTTCACTCTGTGGCACTGCAGAATATTGAGCAGCCTCTGGAGTCGTAGCTGGGCACCGCCAACAGATGCCGAGCGGTGGTGTGCATTCCAAAATAATTGTTTCTAAATTCAGAACATGCTTTGTCGTCCACCAGATGCGTCCAGTGTGCTACCCCCTTTAATTTACCCTTCCGCTCACACTTTACCAAAGTTGTGTTGAGAAATATGTTTGAAGCAACTGACTATTGTGCAACGAGCAGCCCTATTTATATCTGAAAAATGGCAACATATATCTGATATTCTGATTATCGATGCATGAAAAAGGCATTAATCCTAAGCCTAATTTGCATACAGTATATCTGAATATTTGCAAGAATTATAAAACTTATTGCAATATGTTTTTTGTTTTTTTTGCAATACGTTTTTTAAAGAGCACCTATTATGGTTTTTAAACGTGCCTAATTTTGTTTTAAAGGTCTCATCCAATAGATTTACATGCATCCAAGGTCAAAAAACACTTCAATTTCCTCATAATTTAAATTGCAGCATTACCTTTTTTTCCCCAGTGTCAAAAACGACTCATTCAATGATCCGTTCTAAAAGATTCATTCTAAACTCCTCCTTTCAGAGAGCCTACTCTGCTCTGATTGGTCAGATGTCCCAGTCTGTTGTGATTGGTCTACCCCTTAGTGTAGTGTTTGAGGGCGGATCAAAGCTGTTCGCGAGCAGCCAATGAAGACCAGAGGCGGGTTTTTTGTTACCAAATTACATAGGTTAGTATAGGAAGTAAGTCTGGAATTACTAACGACTCGTTTCAGGTGTTCAGAATCGGTTCTTTCTTTTGGGAGTCAATGGCTGTGTCTCGTTTGGAAGGATGCGTCCTCCGAAGGTCGCATTTGTCGGCCGCATACGTCATTGAGGATGTCTTCTTTCAGAAAAGGGAGTAGGACACTTCGAATGCAGCCTTCGAATGCAACCTTCTTTCACGGGAATTCGGAGGATGCATGAGGTGTATCCTTCGTGGGCACTCACAACCCACAATTCTTTGCTTCAACAGAAATGTCTAAACAAAATGATGCCAATCTCCCCGTAAATATGATGTTCAAATGCAAGTAATGTTAATTACCAAGTTGAAGTACCTCAGTAGATGGGTGCAGAGTATAATATGTATTATTACATTAATATATCATTAAAATAAAGTATTAGACTAAAAGTACTCCTGTAAAATCTATTTTCTTTTCTCTTTACATCATTATAACTCTCCTAAAATGTACCTCATACATTCCGTTATAAGGAACTTTGTTCTCTTCTCACTCAAAGCACTCGTGCTTGTTAAAGAGTGGCCTGCTGTCATAGCAACCATGTTACATTCCGTTTCCGTTTGTCCTACGAAGGCTGTCTCATTTAAACGAGACTTGTTTAAAGGAGGACGCTCGGTATACCACAGCCTTCAAAGGACGCGTCCTACCTAGCATGTAGCCTTCCAAACGAGACACAGCCCATGTTACGTTCCATTTCCATTTGTCCTAAGAAGGCCGTCTCGTTTAAACAAGACTTGTTTAAAGGAGGACACTCGGTATACTGCAGCCTTCAAAGGATGCGTCCTACCTAGCATGCAGCCTTCCAAACGAGACACAGCCCATGTTACGTTCCATTTCCGTTTGTCCTAAGAAGGCTGTCTCGTTTAAATGAGACTTGTTTAAAGGAGGACACTCGGTATACTGCAGCCTTCAAAGGATGCGTCCTACCTAGCATGCAGCCTTCCAAACGAGACACAGCCAATAACTCCATTTGTCATGCACTTTGATTTTTGAAACTTCACAGACTTTTTTTTTACATTCACAAACAGCTATATAACACACTACATGAAAGGTAATATTTGAAAAACCATAATAGGTACTCTTTAAGCAAAAATTTGCAATACATTTTTTTTATCAATAGTTTTAGATTTTTCCATTGTTATTAATTTTATTATGTCATTCACAATGCCTCACTTTTTGTCCTCCGTGGCGACCTTGGTAACATCAGCAGAAAAGGTGTTAAGTTTCAGAAGCAGAGAAATTTCTTTCTTTTTTTTCTTTTCTTTTTTTTTTAGAATACCATAAACTAATATCACCATGAGCATATAAGTTCACCAGAAAATGAAAATCCTGCAATAATTCACCCTCACAACATTCCAAACCCATATCACTCTTTGTTACAGAATGTGTCATTGTTTTAGTTGAAATCTTGATGTCCATTGCATGTTCATAAGTGCATGAGAGAGGCTTGTTCATAGCGGCACACATGTTCTTGTGAGAATGTGCATTGTTCTCACATGAACATGTATGGCACTCTGAACAAGCTTCTCTCATGCACCCATGAAGGTGACTTGAAGACCAGCTAACTTACTTTAGCTGTTTTTAGCTGCTTTTGTTTAAGCAGGGCTGTCCTAGATGAAGTCAGATTTTTAACTCAGTAGCTCTAACCCAGTCTACCTTTTTGTTTGGAGACACTTATTTTATTCTGCAGGTCGATGTGTACTTTGGCAGAGGTTACGTCTCGGTCATCTCTTTGCCATGCAGGTTTGATTAAACAAACGTTAAGCTGTGTGCTTGAAGACGATCTTCAACCTGTTCAACTCTTTACCTCTGAATTCATTTAACCCCTTCCTCTCTTCTCATTCTAATATATTATTCACTTCCTTATTCCTTTTGATTTGTGTCTCTTTCTTTTTTTAATTTAATGTGAAAACTTGATTTTCCTGTAGCCACTGCTCGTTCGAGTTCACTTTATTTTGTGTGATTCGGCTTGGTTGTTATGTACAGTACACATCAAAGAAGTGAGACTACTCATGTGTGTGCGCTTTTAACTTATTTATGGCCAGTACAGAAAAAAGTTTGAATAATGCGCCAAGACACATTCCACTCATTTACCTTTCCGTCTTCATTAGCAGGTACCAAAAGACATTCAAAACAATGGCTGCCAAGATCAAATTTACCACTAATTAAACATCAGAATAACTTTAAATGGAGCTTTTGTAATTGAAAAAGCTGTGACCACATACAGACAGGGAGAATGAGAATATGGCACTGTTTCGGTGTGCACTCATGATATGTGATGGCTCTTTGATGGTGGAATATTCTGGTAGCCATGGGAACTCAAAGTGGTCTGTTATGATTGGAGGCACCCTTATGTTATACCTATTGTAGATCTGAGGGAACAAAGTCGGTCAGTCACACTACAAACACGGCACAGAGAGACAGGTTTTCATTAATACAGTAATAAACACCGGTGTGTGTTGGTTTGTGTTTGATGGGGCTCGCCAAGCTCTCTCACTGTCTGTCTCTCTCTTTAATCTCCAGAGTGCTAAAAATGGATTAGATGATGACAACTTGGTTCCCCAGCAGCTGCAGGGGCCAAGTTCTTTCCACAAATGTTTTTGTCTTTATTGTGATTATTTTATTGTTAGATAATTTTATTTGTTACTGCTCCCTTACTACAGTATAACACACGCACGCACTCACGCACACACACACACTCTCTCTTCTCAGTAACTAATCTCTTTTGAAGCCTTAACTGGCTAGTTCCTCTTTTAATTCAGGTTAAAGTGGTAGTTCAGAAAAAAAGAAAATCCCTCATCATGTACTCACCCTCATCCCATCCCAGATGTGCATGACTTTCTTTCTTCTGCTGAAAACAAATTAAGATTTTTTGAAATATATCTTGGCTTTCTGTATGTCCATACAATGCAAGTGAATGGTGGTCCAAAAAGCACATACAAGCAGCATAAATGTAATCTATATGACTCCAATGTTTAATTCATATCTTCATAAGCAATACAATAGGTGTGGGTGAGACAGGGTTCCTGCGGGTCCTTAGAAAGTCTTAAAATGTCTTAAATTATGTTTTCTAAAATTTAAGGTAATAAAAAGTCTTAAATGGTATACCAAAAGTCTTAATTATAATTTAAAAATGTTTTAAATTTGTGGTTGTAAAAAACAGAATGGCGATATGGACCTAATGGGATTTTTAAACTTTAAAAGTGTACGATTTAATCTAATAAACAAATCATCTGCATGTGTGGTGGGCTTCAAAGTGAAAAGCATGTGGGGAATTTGAGATTCAATGTATCCTGTGGCTTCAGAGCTTTTCGCAATCAATGAATACTGGACATTTGTGACAAGCGATCGCTGATAATCTACTGTCGATGAATTATGACAATGATTTTCCAACTTCCTACTGGGAATAGTGCAATGGAACGGCAATTGAAGTCATAATTCCAATTTGGAAAGTCGTGTAGAAATTTTAAACTCAGATTTCGCCAAGATGCAGATGCGTGACGTCACACAATCATGTCGGCACCCAGGAAGATATACAAATAAGTGATAAACATTCACTTGTATTACATACTAGTGATAAATGAGACAAAGTTCCTACATTACATGATATTAAAGCGTGTTTAACAAACGTTAGCAGAGTAGCAGGTGTTCAAAACATGGTAAATTATACTCTCTTTTGATAATCGTACATCTGTAGCACGAATGCTAGCATTGCAATTTGTTTATGAATTGGGTTGCTAGGAGATATCTCTAGTGACAGTCAAACACCTGCTAAGCTAACGGGAATGTTGCAGTTTTGTTTCCTTAAATGTCATCTTCCGAGCATCTGGCAATGGAATCACTGATATATAAATAGAACTAATCGCTGACGCAATGTTAAACTGCCAGCAGGAGTTGAAGCCACCGGAAGTGTTCGAGTGGCCATCTTAGTATGCCCAACCTCTCATAGAGCATCAATGGCTGTCTCGTTTGGAAGGCTGCAATTTTCGGCCGCATACGTCATCGAGGCTGTCATGTTTCAGAAACGCGAGTAGGACACTTCGAATGCAGCCTTCGAATGCGACCTTCTTTCACGGGAATTCGGAGGATGCATGAGGTGTATCCTTCGTGGGCACTCACAACCCACAATTCTTTGCTTCAAAGGAAATGTCTAAAAAAATAACGCCAATTTGCCCATAAATATGATGTTCACATGCAAGTAATGTTATTTCCCAAGTTGAAGTACCTCAGTAGATGGGTACAGAGTATATAATATGTATAATTATATTAATATATAATTAAAATGAAGTATTAGACTAAAAGTACACCTGTAAAATCTAATTTCTTTTCTCTTTACATCATTATAATGCTCCTAAAATTTACCTCATACATTCCCTTCTAAAGGGACTTTGTTACCGTCTCACTCAAAGTGCTCGCGCTTGTTAAATAATGGTGTGCTGTCATAGCAACCATGTTACGTTTCGTTTCCGTTTGTCCTACGAAGGCCATCTCGTTTAAACGAGACTTGATAAAAGGAGGAGGCTCGGTATACTGCAGCCTTCAAAGGATGCGTCCTACCTAGCATGCAGCCTTCGAAACAAGACACAGCTAATGACTGACAGGAGAAAACACCCCCGTTTCACCGCCTCCAACCTGTGGATACGACAGTTGCATTTCGACCTCTAGTGACAATCATGTTTAATGTTTGATTTGCTTGTTATGGATAATATTCGTTACGAGGGAGAAGATATATGCGGATCACGAAGTCAGAGCATTCACCTGCCCCGGTGTGAATCAGTGCAGCACAACAATCACCAAAAGAAGCAGGAAACATCCTGGATACTTACATAACCTCCATTCCCTGATGGAGGGAACGAGACGTTGTGTCAATGTAGTGACACTAGGGGTCACTCTTGGGAGCCCGAGACACCTCTGGTCTTTGATAAAAGGCCAATGAAAATTGGCGAGTGGTATTTGCATGCCACTCCCCCGGACATATGGGTATAAAAGGAGCTGGTATGCAACCACTCATTCAGGTTTTATGCTGAGAAGCCAAGACTAGGTCCGGCCATTTCAGCAGGTAGTTCAGCATTGTGGCAGGAGGGACACAATGTCTCGTTCCCTCCAACAGGGAACGGAGGTTATGCAAGCAACCAGGACGTTCCCTATCTGTCACTCACTCGACGTTGTGTCGATGTAGTGACACTATGGGTCCCTATACGAAGCGCCACAACTGGCTGAACTGTGTTACGTGAACTGGCGGCGTGTGATGGGCAGACCACTGTGTGCCTCATAGCCAGTGCACCAGGCCAACACATAACCTCCCCCAACATAGTGTCGAACGGCCCTTTGGGGACAAGTCGACTACCCAAAAGATAGAGACAGGCTAACCCAGTCATGGCCTCTTTTCCTCTTCTTTTTTTCCACTCCCTAAAAAAGAAGGGGGATTATCTGACTGGGCCACCAGGTCTAGTCGGGGGGTGTCCCTCCCAAGGGAAGGACACCGTGGAGATCACACCTCGCCCAAAGAGAGGGGGGATATTAAGTGGAAAAAATATGTCACATGGTCTTGATGACCATGTGAAGAGTCTCAAGGTAGATCCTACCCAATGGGGGAGGAGTTACTACAAACATGGAGACTGGGGCAGAGGGGCTCTGACCAAGGAAGACGCAGTTTGCCAACAGGGAAATAAATTAGCGGAAGATATATATCGCATGGGGTTACCTTACAGGAAACCGCCACATGCGGAGCACCTACCCCAAAACAGAGCTCTTAGTTAGCACATGTACTGGGCCGGCAGTGAGTCTCTCTGAAAACTCGACTGCCACAGGGCTCAGAGGAAGTCAACCAGGGAACATAGTTTGTGAACACTACTGGGAATTAATGGCGCACGTCTTTAGCTCAGAAGAGGTGGAAGGTGCTATGTGCAAGTGATACACCTACAGGGAACCTACAGGGCTTGGACGGGACCATAGGTGCACAACGAGTGCCTTATCCACTGGGGGAATTGCCGTATAGCCCCTGGCTGCCGTGCCATCGAGGGTAGTGAGGGCGGGGGAACTAAGCAATCGGGACCGGGCCGTAAAAGGTGCCCCCCACGATTTCGTAAGCTCCTCGTGCACTTGTGGGAAGAAAGGCACTGGAGCGGGGCTGCTTTGAGCGGCGCCGTGAGCCCAGGAGCCAATCATCGAGCCGCGAGGGTTCATGGGAGAGCGGAGGGTTCCACTCTAGCCCGACACTCGCGGCCGGCCGGGAAAGCATGTCCGTCATCTCTGCATCAGCCTGTGACTGGGCAATCGTCCCCAAAGGGGGGAGCCCAGCTGAGGCTTCTGCATCCGACTGGACAAGCCTGCTCTCCAATGCTACGCTCGAGAGCACATCATCTTTGCGTGCTCCGAACAAGAGGCCAGACTCGCCATTAGATGAGCTGGCGGACTCATCCGTAAGCCCGACTGGGGCAGACGAGCGTGCTGGGGAATGGGAGGTCCGCGGGGGGATACCCGACGGAGGCGATACCATTGGTGTCCCCAAATTGCCCCCAGTGCTAGCCGCTCTGGCCTCATACCCGTAGGTAGAAGGACCGAGGCGGGGAACCGTAGCCGAGTCGGACGGTCCGGACCAGCCATCGCGACGGAATGGAAAGCACAAGCCACGCATTTCTTACGAAAGCAAGCCGCGCCCGTAACATTGCCATGATCATGTTCTTGCAGTGAGAACATGAACCATCAACGAATGCTGCCTCCATGTGGGTCGTGCCCAGACACGAAAGACAGCGATCATGACCATCCGAAGTTAAGAGATAACGACCGCAACCAGGAATAACACACAATTGGAAAGGCATCTTTAAAAAGACGCATCTTTAAAAAGACGTTCCGTGTGTGCCGCTTTTTTAGAGAAATATACTCTTTTAGAGAAATAAACTCTTTCAGAAAATATACTCTCTTTTTTCTGCCGAAGTGCCCAGGGGCGTTCTCTGCAGTGCACCAGTGCAGAGGAGGGAGAAGCCGCTGAAATGCGGCGTCAGATCCAGCAGAGGTGAATGAACAGTAGAAATTCAGCTCAATGAGCATGACCGTTCGGCTCCGAAGAGAAAATCTGAATGAGTGGTTGCATACCAGCCCCTTTTATACCCATATGTCTGGGGGAGTGGCATGCAAATACCACTTGCCAATTTTCATTGGCCTTTTATCAAAGACCAGAGGTGTCTCGGGCTCCCAAGAGTGACCCCTAGTGTCACTACATTGACACAATGTCGAGTGAGTGACAGATAGGGAACTGTCCACAAGTTGTAATGTAAGTAGGAAAAGTTGTAATATCTGCTTGTTTAGGATGACAATATGTCCTTACCCCAGAAAGGGACCTTAAAAAAGTCAGACCGGGATTTCTAAATTGCCTTAAATGCCCAGGATTTGCTAGTTTTCACATTGAAGTGCTCTCTGATGTCAGTTTAATTAATTGTCCTCCAGTTGAACCCATATCAGTTTAATTTTAACCAGCTTTGCTTTGCTCGTCTCCATCAATCTCAGTGCCCACTGTGCATGTGATAGAGGGAGCGAGAGCGCGCACACTTATTCAAGTGGCCGTGAGAACAAGGCACTTTTTGATAAAAACATAAAACAAGTAACTCTGTACAAACACTACGATGTTCACAATAAATAAGTCTGAAAGTGTCTGATTGTATCTTAGCTCAGTTTCAGTGAACTTGCTTGCATTCAGCTGATCTGTTTGCTGATGAAGTTTGTAAGAGGTGGATACTGTTTGATATACAGTAGATATACATAACTTGCTCTGGCTTTCAAGAAACAGGAAAAATTCCCAACTTTAAATAAATAAATAATTACATGTGTAGGATGTTTGCGTTGTAGAGATGTACATGCACATTTCAGATATAAAATCGGTGACTGAATGACTAATGTTTACTCACTGAAATTAGATGATTTCCTATTAAGTCAATAGGGACATTGGAATGTTTGGGCATAACAATATGTCGGCACAGTGGCTTCACTGATTTGATGTCATGAGCAATCCAGTTTTATATATATATATATATGGGATGGCATCAGGGTAAGTGAATATTGAGAGAATTATCAATTTTGGGTGAACTATTTCATTAAGCTGGTCTGTTTTGATGGTTTTGGACACTATTCAGCTTGGCCAGGCAGGGCAACAACCTAAATCAAGCACAAAATGCACATAAATAAAATACATTCATATGGAAACATTTCTCTGAGGCTAACAAAAATTTGCACTTCACTCATTGGTGTGAAAAGCTTTGGTGTGAATTTCTGCGTGTGATTCAGTTCTTGGTGTGAATAGGCCTTTAGAGCAATGAGAGAGTCTTGGGGTTACATGCCTCTCTCTTTCTCTTTTGGTCAGGACAGCATCACACAGGGCCTTAACACTGCCTTTGTACACACATGCATGCACGCACGCACAAACACACACACACACACACACACACACACACACACACTACACACTCATACACGGTTATTTTCAAACACAGTGGCTGTGTCACAGCAAATCCTTAATTACCTGCTTTGGTGGCATACAGTTGAAGTCAGAAGTTTACATACACCTTAGCCAAATACATATAAACTCAGTTTTTCACAATTCCTGACATCATAGAAAACATTCCCTGTCTTAGGTCAGTTAGGACCACTGCTTTATTTTAAGAATGTGAAATGTTAGAATAATAGTAGAGAGAATTATTTATTTCAGCTTATATTTTATCACATTCCCAGTGAGTCAGAATTTTACATACAATTTGTTAGTATTTGGTAGCATTGCCTTTAAATTGTTTAACTAGGGTCAAACTTTTTGGGTAGTCTTCCACAAGATTCTCACAATATGTTTCTGGAATTTTGGGCCATTCCTCCAGACAGAACTGGTGTAACTGAATCATGTTTGTTGGCCTTCTTGCTCACACACACTTCAGTTCTGCCCAAAAAATCAGATTGAGGTCAGGGCTTTGTGATGGCCACTCCAATACCTTGACTATGTTGTTCTTAAGTCATTTTGCCACAACTTTCGAGGTATGCTTGGGGTCATAGTTTGGAAGACCCATTTGTGACCAAGCTTTAACTTCCTGGCTGATGTCTTGGGATGTTGCTTCAATATATCCACATAATTTCTTTTCCTCATGTTGCCATCTATTTTGTGAAGTGCACCAGTCCCTCCTGCAGCAAAGCACCCCCACAACATGATGCTGCCACCCCCATGCTTCACGGTTGGGATAGTGTAATAGCCAATGGCAATTCTTTCTCCAATGTGTCCACAGAGGATTGGAGGGAATGAGTGAGTGAGTAACTGAGAGGAAGTGAATGGGTGAATGTGTGTGTGACTGAATCAAACTATAGTGGTTTTGTTAAGATAAAATATTGAGGGGTGAGCTTTTCCTGTGTGTGTGTGTGTGTGTGTGTGTGTGTGTGGTTGCTTTTGTACCAAATACCCTTGTCTAAGTAAATGAGAAGATGGTTTAATAGACACATATCATTACCTGTTGTGCAACTCAGCTCCAAAGTTCAACAACTCTCATCTCAGCCAATACGTTTATCTCAAGAGAATTGCAGTTTTGATGTATAACACATATAATAACTCCAGTTCTTTGCTCCCTGCCCTCCTTCATCCTTCCTCATTCAAGATCTGTTTATCGCTAGGTTCTCACTGCCCTTGCTCTCTGACACTGCTATGTGTTCAGATGAACCAATTTGTAGAACATCTTCTAGAAGATGAACGAGGTCATCCTGTTCACCTTCAAAATGGAGAGCAATGAAGAGATGTGTGAGTCCATTGGTGTCCATTTGAAGAATATCTAAACCATAGTTCTGTTCTAGTGAGCTCAATAGCTTCATAATATGTGACCCACGTTTGGTTTTTGACCACTGAAAATGAATAAAATTGAACAATAGTTCTGAACCAGAATGTAAATAAATATTAAGATATATTTAATACTTATGAAGTAGGGACTCCTTGTTTTAAATGTACCTTGTTTTAAAGATAAGATAAGATATAGATACTTTTACTGGACAACAAGTCAAAAATACTGAATACTTATGAAAATTATATTTTGCAGTGCTGCAGAGGCAGCATTTTAAGCCATCATAAGCATGCTCCTGATGCGATGGCTGTTTCATAATGTAGGTCACTTCATTATGCTGCCTTTTTAAGAAATAATTTTAGTCAAATTCTGAGGTCGTGTGTCCACCAAAGCGTTTTTCCTGAGGCCAGCGTATTTTTTCAATTGTTTGCAATGGGAGCGTCACGTATTTAAAAAAGCCAGCAAGCGTGACGAGGCGCTGAGCGTCTATTCCACACTGAGCGCTTCCAGCTGGGCGTTTTTTAGAAGAGCGTTTCCATCTCTATTAGGGTGCTGCCTTAGAAAGCAGTTGCCTATGCAGGCAGTATGCAGCGAGGCAGTTTTTTAACATATCTCCTGACCCCCTTCTCAAACTATTTGTCTGGCACCTATTTTAGACAATAAATTCAACCAAATATCATGAAGGACATGACGTGCCTCTTTGTAAAGGGATTATGGGAAGCACTTTAAGTCTCTGACTCACACCACTTCAAACCGCAGGATGGAAATCTGGGCCTCGTTGGCTTGTTATATTAGTGAGTGAAATATTTTCACACATATCTCTAATGCCTCTCAAACTCCAAAAATAAGATGTCAGAAGTGGAACAACACTGTGTTCACAGTGTGAAATTTTAATTTTTTGAGTGTTTGCCTAGTGCAGATGTAAACGAACAGCACTCTCATAATTTGGACTTTAAGACCAAGATAAAAGCACTGATCATTTATGAATGTTCCCCCCGATAAATTACCAGACACGTCTCAAGGTTTTTAAACGTGCTCTTAAAACTGCAAAAGCACACAAGTGTTGTTGAAGGAGGTGGAGGCAGTAACACTACCGTCTGTCCCAGTCCTATAAATGAAAAACAGTAAAATGCAGCATCCATATATCAAATTATATATAATCCATTTGTTTCATTAATTTCCCCAAATTTTTTCTCCTTTTTTTTATTAAAAGTGCTAAAATGTCATTAAAGAGGCAGAACCCCAGGCAGAACTCTTAACCTTTATGAAAATGCGATGTTTGTCCAATAGGAAAACATTGGAAAGCACATTTCCTTCTCTTTACACATTATGGCTCCATACTTAAGATTTAAAATTTAAAAGACCAAATTAGCCACATTTCCTGGAATGCATATCTTAGCACCTGTTAAGGCACGGTCACGTTTGCCTTTGCACGGCAAATTTCCGTGGACAAAATACAGTCATCTCAATAGAATTTTGCATGATGGATTTCCGGTGGCAAAGACTTTTCCCTCACGGATTTCATGTAGAGTTCAAGTTTGGTTAACTCTGACAGGTGAATTTGCAGCATTGACCAACAGGGAGTTGTTTGGTTTAAGTGACCTCTGTGTGTGCAGTGCTTCGTACACAGCTACACTGAATATTCACAATGGACAAGGATGTCATTTAAGTGATGAGTTTCTTTTTAACTTCACTCTCCATGAGTTTAAATTGCAACATTAAAAAGAGAACGTGCACATGACTACACCATGCATCTGGATATATGCTAGGTTATAACGCTCTTCATCATTAGATGGGTATTTGATTAATTACTGCTGAAATGATTGGTTGAAAAAATCTCTTTTAAATCAAGTTCATTTCACCGCCTACTTTAATTTGGCAGTAATAGCGCAATGAAAATTGCGCATGGCAAATTGCACGGAGTTTTGTGAATGAAGTGCAATCTTTTAAATAGCCTAATTTACATAGAAAGGAGGCGTGTTTGCACAGAAAGGAATGACAATATCTTCATTTAAATATTGAAGATGCAGCGCAGATTCAGCGATGATTGCATCTGTTAAACGTGATTGAGGGTGGTTAGTGAATATGATGCAGGTATTTGCGCTGAAATACCACGCCCAAAAGTGGGGAAAATGTTTAGTGAATCTGCCCCTAATTGTGATAAATTGGTCCGAACCTGAGTACTCACCCCTCCCTTTGCCCCCGCAGGTCACTTTTCACAATGTATTATTTGGATCCATACCAAGGTACATTTGCATCATCAACTTGAATACCACTTTGAGTTCTGGCAGCATCTGTTTACCTCTGTAGCATGTTAGCAACTCCAGAGGAGAAGATGTTTCACTGTGTTATTGAAGTATTTCTCTCTTTGGATTTACAACCAAAACTTTTCATCCATCTTTTGGATGAGATGTTAAACCGAGGTCCTGACTCTCTGTGGTCATGAAAAATCCCAGGGCACTTTTCGTAAAGAGTAGGGGTATAACCCTGGTGTCCTGGCCAAATTCCCCCCATTGGCTCTTATCTATCATGGCCTCCTAATAATCTCCATCCCTGAATTGGCTACATCACTCTACTCTCCTCTCCAGCAATAGCTAGTGTGTGGTGGGCATTCTGGCGCACTATGGCTGCCAGCGCATCATCCAGGTGGATGCTGCACACTGGTGGTGGTTGATGAGATTCCCCCTATACTATGTAAAGCACTTTGAGTGCCTAGAAAAGCGCTATATTAATGTAAGGAATTATTATTATTATTATTATTATTATTATTATTATTATTTACACGCACAGATTGGCACTTGCGCCTGTCTGCATGGATGCATTTCAAGAGACGCAAAGAATGCGAGCTGCTCTCCAAAGGCAATTTATTCAGAGACAAGCAGCTATGATAAATGCATTCTACTGTAATCAATTTGACCAAAAGCATGCAAATTTATAATTATTTATCATTCATAGCTGTTCACTTGCATGAGTTTGTTTGGTTTGCTTTCATACCAATTGTGAAACGGAGTTCACTTTAACTGTACCCTGGACTACCGTACTTGGGAGTGGTTTGCCAACTTTCCAAAAGCTGTAGTGTGAAAGCACCCTTGAAGTCCTATTGCCATGTTGCAATTCATATGCATACACATGCATGCTGTGATCATTGCAGGCCCCCAGACGGTGCCCAATTCCCGTCTCATCCAGAATGAGATGATTTAAGGATGAAAGAGTGGGTGTGGGAGAGATTTGATTTGATTTGATGCCACCTCTGCTTTTTATCAGTTATTTCTTTTTTTTTTTTTTCTTTATTCACAACACATACTTCTTTTATTTCCCCGGAGCCTGGACTTGTAGAAAGTGAGATTTCAGAGAGGGGAAAAAAGAAAAGGCGTTTATTCCCTTCTTCCCTATAATTCTGCCCCCAGTGCATCAAATCGACTCTCAAATTACCCAGGCTGAATCTAAAACTCCATCTCTTGGATCTTAATAAGAATCCAAATGCTTTTCTAATCCATTTCCTTTTCACAGAGCTTGTGAGGCCTTCCTCTAAATCTCCATGTGTAAATACAAAATGTTCCAACAGGATCTTCTGAGATAACTCCTAATCTTTCCTGGCAAATGATTTATATAAACAAAACTGTAAACACCTCCAGTATTATTTGATGTCATTAAAATGTTACAGAGACAACTTGTCTGACATTCATGGAAATATTTGATAAAATGGATAAAGCAGGATCATAGTATTAAGGATAACCTTTATGGTGGTGTGTGTGGGTCAGCAACTTGCATGTGTATACACACACACACACACACACACACACACATGTTGGTGCGGCTATCCTTATGAGGACTCTCCATAGACATATTGATTTTTATACTGTACAAACTATAGATTCTATCCCCAAACTCTTACCCTACCCCTAAACCTAACCCTCACAAAAACAACTTTCTGCATTTTTACATAAAAAAAAATAAAATAAAAAAAAAGTAAAATAATTTAGTATGTTTTTTAAGCGATTTGAATTATGGAGACACTAGAAATGTCCTCATAAAGCACATTTATAGCATAATACCCTTGTAATTACCAGTTTGTAAACTAAAACAATGTCCTTGTAAACCACAAAACCCCACCCACACACACATGCAGGCACATGTACAAGTCCTGAAATCTAATGTATTTCTGCTAAAAGCAATTTTTTTTAGACATATGGGTGTTTCCTCAACTTAGTGCACTTTTGGCCCTGTGAACTCCTATTAAACACTTTTCAAATTTAAGTAAATTTTATTTGTCTGATTAACAGTTTCAACTGTGAATATACAGTAAATGCATTACAGGAGAATTTTGTGATGCATGTTTTGTGTTTTTTTTTTTTTTTTTTTTTATTTTTGTTTTTTTTTTCCATCATGATCAAATCCAATTTCCTCTACATCTCAAATCACCATTCATTGTGTGGTGGAAATTACGTAAAAAATTGTTTTTTTATAACAGACTCCCTTTGGTTTTGCAAATTTCTAAAGGTTAATTTTATAGCTATCATTTTATATATCCTAAATGCACATTATAATATTATCACATTTTTGCATAATTTGACCACATTACAGATTCACACAATAAATACTGCAATAGTTTGTTTATTTATTTGACTCTTAGTTTAGACTATCATAGTTTTAGAAATGTAATTATTAATATTTTTAAGATGGATTTTCATATTTTAAGATTGAAAGTCTGGTTCTTTGATGAGTGTAAAACAATAAAACCTATATATAAAATGCTTTTGAAAAGTAGAGAAAAATAAATAAATAAATAATGAAGACATGGTTAAGGTTACCCATAACATTTATTTGAGTTTTAATGTGACCTTTAATGTGAACACTTAAGTGTTTTATTTATTTATTTATTTTTTTATTAATGATCCCCTGAGACACACAGTAAACATGCCCGCAGTTGAAGAAAACCAATATTTTAGTTGAGAGGAGGATTTGTTGGACATTTCTGAGATGAACATGTCAAAAACTTAGTCTTTGGAAAATGAGTTGGAACGTTTCCTGGACTGAACAAAATGAAGATCAACCCAAACAGACCGTCATTTGTTGCAATAAAGTTTAAGATTTTTATCCTGCTGATAACAGATCCTGCTACCAACAGACCACACTGCAACCAAAACACTTTTTGCCCTTAAATATTCTCTCATATTTGAACTTGGAGGAAATCCAACAGTCTAAGAGCTCTGTCCTTGCCGATGTTTTAGTCCTGCGTGAACACGAGCGAGGACTCTCCGGCTTGATTCACGAGGTGTGTCCTTGCCTTCCTCATCTGGTATTCACTACCTTATGATACCTCTCTGATCCAGCTCACACCTGCTGTCGGCCACAGCAACAGCTCAGTTCTTTATCACAATGGGAGTGGAGAGTTTGCTAGAAAAGGAGAAGCACACAGATAAAGATGCAGAAGAGGCAGAGGTTGTAAATCAAGGCTCCGTCCCTCATGACCTTGTACGTACAAGCACCTGTTGTTGAGTACGTTGTCACACCGTTCATAGTAGTGGAGAGAAGAAGAAAAAATACTTGCGAAAAAAAAAAAAAAATAGGAGCAGAGATGCCAAAGGTGGCAGTCAGAAGATTGAATAGCTTGCCGAGAGAACTGGACAGTGATGAAGGGAAAAGGAGCCGTACTGTTATAGGGAGAGAGAGAGAGAGAGAGAGAGAGAGAGAGAGAGAGAGAGAGAGAGAGAGAGAGAGAGAGAAAGACAGATGGGAGTGACAGGTGAGACAGTAAGGTCATTACTGGAGCCATCAGAATGTGTGGTAGCATGGGCACGTGTGTGGGTTTATGTGTGCATGTTGTGTTGTGATTGTTGATTTTGCCCTTCTGCCATATGTTTTGTTCTTTTTGACAGTGACCTAGATTCACATTGAGTGTGTGTGATTGTGTGTATGTTTAAAACCCTGTTGTTGTTGTTGTTGTTTTTTTTGTTTTTGTTTTTTTTTCTTGATCGCATAGCCCTGTGCTTCAGTCATTTGAAAAGACCCAATTCAAGTCGTTCCTCCTCTTTTTCCGTTTCTTTGATAGATGAGTCACTCACATGGCATAAATGTCCAGTAACAGTCTTCCCTTTGTTCAGCTTGAACCAACACTACAGACTGAAGTCACAAAGACACATGAGTCTTAAGTAAAATAAATTTTCAACATAGCAGAGTTGGCTTGTTTTGTGCCCATTTCAATTTGAGCAGCTGAAGCTTTAGGGAACAATTTTCATCACATTTAAGGGGGTTCTTTGTCAAGACAGTAGACTTATTGAGTGGCTTATTGCTTTCACATATTGGCGGCAACAGCATTATGATAAAATACACCAATTTTCAATTCATACTAATTACATTTATTAATAATAATCAGAATAATCAATTCTTCCATCAAGTAATATACACTTACTGAGCACTTTATTAGGAACACCTGTACACCTACTTATTCATGTGATTATCTAATCAACCAATCGTGTGGCAGCAGTGTAATGCATAAAATCATGCAAATACGAGTCAGGAGCTTCAGTTAATGTTCACATCAACCATCAGAATGGGGAAAATAAAATTATCTCAGTGATTTTTACCATGGCATGATTGTTGGTGCCAGATGGGCTGGTTTGAGAATTTCTGTAACTGCTAATCTCCTATGATTTTGACACACAACAGTCTCTAGAGTTTACTCAGAATGGTGCCAAAAACAAAAAATCATCCAGTGAGTGTCAGTTCTGCGGACAGAAATGCCTTAATGATGTCGAAAGAGGTCAATGGAGAATGGCCATACTGTTTCGAGCTGATAGAAAGGCTACGATAACTAAGATAACCACTCTGTACAACTTTAGTGAGCAGAACAGTATCTCGGAATGCACAACACATTGAACCTTGAGGCGGATGGGCTACAACAGCAGAAGACCATGTCTAGCACTTTATAAGGACCATAGTGTTCCTAATAAAGTGCTCAGTGAGTGTAGTTCAGTAGTCGGATAGCTGTTAAAGATTAGCAAGGAACATGCACATTTATATAGAATGAGCAACTTGGCACATTTGTACTGTATAGAATGTGTTTTGTTAAAAGTCTAAAAATGTAATAAAAAAAAATAAAGTTTGTTAGTCTTTAAGATAAGTCTTTAAGCTTAGCACATTATGCTTCTGTGATGGACTTTAACAAATTGAGCCTCTCAAAAATTATAAAAATTCCTTAAAAATAGCTATTTTAGTTGACCCCCCTGAAAGTTATTTTATATTTTGTACTCAAGAAACATCTTTGATTTCCTTTGTTAGTCATAAGTAACATCCTGAAAAGTCTCCAAGTAATTTTCCAACTAATAAATGCAAATAGCTGTCTGCCTTTTGTTGAGAATTAAGCAGTCTCTGTGTATCAAACAGATCGATAGCAATTTGTCAATCATTTTGCTACTGTTTTTCTCTTAATTAACATTTTTTATTTAAACAGACATTTTTACGGCCTGGCAGAGACAACGAAGTATATAATACATTTTGTCAGAGAAAATATTTTAATGTAATTTGCAGATGTCACTAATGATTTCCTTGAACTCTTTGAAAAATGTAATGAAAATTTTTTTTTAAAAAAAATAAATAAAAAAATACTCCATTGACCAGTTTTTCAATTTTTCATTGAACACGTACATATGTTTCTGGGGGGCTAAAACATTTGGATACCTCTTTTGTCAATATTAATTTGTCATATTTTTCACATTAATTACATACAAAAATACTGGTTTCATACACAAATACACACTCACACACATTCTGTAGATTGACCATAGATAGAGTTTCACTTTTGTGCTTAAAGAGGCACAGAAGCCACATCAGTAGCGGCATATACAATATAATATGAAAACAAGTGTTTACAGACTTTTTAAGGAACATGGTGTATAAACATTTTGGGGTAATCAGCCTATAAAACCTAAAAGGCTTATTTAAAGTTGTCTCTGCATATTAAGTTTGGATAGGATACATTTTTTTTATAACAAAGACAAATTTAAACACATTTCCTTTACTTCTGCATCATTCTACCCACAAAATAGTAATAATAATGATTACTATTTATTTGTTTTATTTAAATGCTTTAACAGCGAATGCGGTGCCAGTTCTGCCCACTGGGACTTAGGGATGTTCCAGAAGCCGAATACCCTAATCGGAAAGGCACCAATATGACTTCAAAATGAATAACGAATTCATCCGAATTATATAAAAAATATTCGTTTGACTGATAATCCAAGAAACACAAGCATAAAGCGACATTGAAAAATTAACATATTCTAAATTACAACAAATTTATGAATCTGTGTGGCTAATATTTCTTTTTTCTTCTTTTTTTTATCCCCTTTTCTCCCAATTTGGAATGCCCAATTCCCACTACTTAGTAGGTCCTCATGGTGGCGCGGTTACCCCGCATGTGGAGGCTCATGCTAATCTCCGCGATCCATGCACAACTTACCACGTGCCCCATTGAGAGCGAGAACCACTAATCGCGACCATGAGGAGGTTACCCCATGTGACTCTACCCTCCCTAGCAACCGGGCCAACTGGCTGGAGTCACTCTGCAGCCAGTATTTCTAAAGTGTAAATCTTATGAATTAAAATGCGCACAGTGTGATTTCAGACATCATGTACACTTTCCACTTCTTGAAATGTCTATGTTAATGTATCACACGATTCACATGTGATTCCTATGTATTTATTTATAGCCTAAACTTGAGCGCGATGTTAAATTCCTGACCTGAAGTGATGATTTCATATCGGAGTTCATCTAGCCATCTCTTAAAGTTGACCACATTTATGTTCACATCAGCTATTAAGGTAATTATCATTAAAATGCTCCATAAAGGTTTAAATACTCCATATAGTATTCATCTATTCGGAATATTCCTGCTTATGTAAAACAAAGAATCTGAAACTTGCTCTGTCTTTTTTCTTCTTGTTCTTCTTTAAACCGTGCTAAATTTGAGAAAGTTAAGTGTTGTTGAGTTCTGAAAAGGCGCTGTATAAATGTAACATTATAATAATAATAATAATAATAATAATAATAATAATTATTATTATTATTATTATTATTACTATTTAACCAAATAATGGTGTCCTATTGTAAAAATTCCTGATAGACTTATGGGACTTTCACCTGTTTGTAGACTATATTGATTTATTGTATTTCTTTTAATGCTTGAATTTGTATTTATTATTCACTGCAAAATGTGTGCTTGACATTTCACATTTTGCTTGACACCTCCTGCCTCCAGAATAATGTTGTTATACATGCACAGACAAACGAAAATTCTGTTTCATGCAGATGTTAATATCAGAAATACCAGGAGAAACCACATATTCCACAGTTAACATGGCCTACAAATTCAGCCTCATTTGGTAAGTAAATAAAAAAATAAAAAATAAAAAAAATACAAAATAAAAAATAAATATATATATATATATATATATATATATATATATATATATATATATATATATATATATATATATAATTTAATTAAATAATAATTATAAAATACTACTACTACTAATAATTATTATTATTAATATTTTTATTAGGCTATTATTATGAAAAGGCACTCACAAGGCATATTTTATTAATAGAAACTATAAACGTAAGAGTAACATTTAAAAATGGGTGTTTCATTTAGTTTTAATGCACTTCTGGTTTAAGCCTGCCCACACTTGGTTCTATTCGAATACAGAGACAGATACTGATGATTTTGTCATATGAACAAATACAAATACAGATACAGATAATGGCTTCACTGCATACCCCTACTGGGGCTGCAGTGCTTACCCAGCACACCTCAAACCTTCGCCTATGATATTGCCCTTATATTTTTGCTGAATAGTTAAGAGTTGACAGTCAACTATATTCACTAAAAAAAAGAGGAAAACTTTGGCTATTCAAATTCCTCCTGATAAATCTTTAAGGAATTGGGCATATCGATTGCTCTGTAAAGAAGCGAGAGGTTTATGATTTTATCTCTGTTTCTTGGCTTCCCCTTCATCAGAGCTATCTATCAGTTTCCTTTCATTTAATTCACAGGTATATTCCTGGCTTACACTGCACTTTTAACAAGCGAACATTAGGAAGAATAGAATGGCTTTTACTGCACAGGAGCCTTGAAATATTTCTCTAATCTTTCCATGCTCTTGATTATCCAGCCAAAGGAATATGTAGTATATTAGACGGTGAAGAAATAGCCTTACAATCTAATAGGTCTGACCTTAGTTTTATAAAGAATGGATCCCCTGGTGTTACAGACCATTCGACTGCGGCAACACTTCCCTTCACCTGCTTTTCAACTTTTTTTTGAGTTTGCTACCTTCTCGGTTAACAGTGGACCTGCGGTAATGTTGAGCATCAGCAGAATCTCTTAAATAGGGTGAAATGAAGACAAGAGGGCTCTGTTGACTTCAGCAACATCAGCCAATTAGAGCAAGCCCAGGTGCTGAGAGCAATCATTTGTGTGCACCTGGCCAAATGTGGACACAGGAAAGAGATCAGAAGTTGCAGCACTGACTTGGACTTACTTACATTTTTGTGTGGCTCAGAATGGTTTTTAAAGATTTAGCATGAAATGACCACTGTATTTTCTCAGTCAGGCTGCTGAGGTGGCATTCGATCACTACACCTCTTATTTTACTACAGCATAGGCCCTCGACATCTGCAAAGCCATTTGCTGTTGTGCAGTATTGCTGAATTCCTCCGTACTTCACATACAACTCTTGATTTACAGTGGGAATCTACTTGTGAAAATGATTATATTTCACCTTTTTTGTTTTTCATTACAAGTTATATTATCATCATAACAATTTGAGTGAACAGTTGAATTGAAAAATGTACATATATTTCAGAATTTCTTTGTATTTGATATGTCTCTCTTTTGCTCTAATGATATAACACACTTGAATTGTCATGAACTCCACAAGTTTGTGCAAAACCTGATGAACCATTTTATCCCTGCATTATTTGAGAATGTTACCAAGAGCATATTTTGTGCTTTAATGGAAATAAGTAAATCTGGCCTTACATACAATTAAGTTAAAATGGTCAAGGTCAGCAATTTCGAATCCAGGGTGTGCTGAGTGACTCCAGCCAGGCTTCCACAGCAACCAATTGACCTTTTTCACACTCCGGGTTTTGGAACACGGAAGTAAACGTTTTCAGGGTAAACTTTGACAGCAATGAATGGAAGTGAATGGGAGATCACAGAAAATATTATTTTCACTTACTTATTGCTCCAAGAGCAAAAGAAAAAAATCCACTATTACATTTTAATGACTTTCCGGAAGAGGAAAAAAATAGAGAGCGATGGATTAAGACAGTAAAGTGGGAGAAGATGCCAAATTTACTGTCACTCTCTCAGCAGCTGTAATAGAAACCCCCTCACAGCTGTAGTAATTAGTTTTTTAAAACTAATTCCAGAGTAATATAACACAAAGCATAATGTTATAAATTTAAACTCAATATTTAAAACATTTATAATATGAAAATGTTTGCGAGATTTAAGCTGCTAAATAAGGTGGAAACATGTCATCACAGTCTGTGAAAAAGGTCTATTGGCCCGGTTGCTAGGGTGGGTAGAGTCACGTGGGTTATCTTCCTTGTGGTCGCTATAAGGTGGTTCTCGCTCTCAGTGGGGCGCATGGTGAGTTGTGAGTGGATGCCGAGGTGAATAGCGTGAGCCACCACACGCACTAAGTCTCTGCAGTAACGTGCTCAGCAAGCCACATGATAAGATGCATGGGCTGACTATCTCAGAAGCGGTGGCAAATAAGATTTATCTTCCACCACTCGAATCGAGCCGAGTCACTGCACCACCACGAGGAATTAGAGAGCATTGGAAATTGGGCATGCCAATTTGGGGAGAAAATTGGATAAAAAAATAAAAAAAATGGTCAAGGTCACGAATTGTTTATTTGATTACTGACCTTGAAATAATGCATAATTTAAAATATGTCTAATTCATTTTACATCATAACTTTCCTGTTTTAGTATTTTTTACATTAACTTCCTGTTTATTTCCACATATAAATTAAACTTTGAATGCCAGATTTTCAATGTTCAGTTGATACCAAATGTATATAAATCAAATAAAATCTTAAGAAGTAAAATACAGGCATAAAAACACTTGCTTAAAAATTACTAGCAACATGGAGAATTTAGAGCATGATACATGAAAAGCATTATGCAAACCCATAAAACAGTGACATGTTGGTTCATCAAAAAAACAAAAACAAAAAACAAACAAACAAACAACCAAACAAATATATTTTTTCTTCCCAAAAGAGAAAACAGGGCAAAGCAAAAAAACATAATTTACAGTCTGAGGCTGAAACTCAAAAAGCCTTGGTCTAAGCACGATGTGAACTGAAATGCATCTGGTACCCTGTAGTGGATTATTGCTTTGTTAAAGTATCCCATAATGAAGTATACTTTTGTAATTATACATTTAAAGGGATACTTCACCTCAAAATCATGTTGTTCGCAGCCTGTATGACTGTCTTTCTTCTGTGCAACACAAAAAGAGATGTTAGGCAGAATGTTAGACTCAGTCACCATTCACTTTTATTGCATAATTTTTTACATATAATGAAAATGGATGGTGACTGTCAGGCTGTCAGTCCCTAACATTCTACCTAAAATCTCCTTTTTTGTTCCATGAAAGAAAGAAAGTCATATGAATTTGGAACAACACAAGGGTGAGTAATTAATGACAAAATTGTCATTTATGTTACAAAAAGTACCATAAAATAGTCCATTTGATTTGTAAGCTTATTCCAAGTCTAATACATGATGTCGAGATTAAGAGGCTTTTTATGTTTTTTAAGGTTATTTTAAATTCATCAATCAACATCAACATCAATTTTGTACCCTTTTAGCTTATGTAGATACATTTGAAGAAATAGTTGTTTATTTCCACATGCTTTATTTTACATTCATTGCCCTAAACATCTACAGCTGAATATGTATTTAAGATTTATATATACACTACCAGTCAAAAGTTATGAAACACTTACACATTCTTTATTTTTTATAATATATATATATATGATATATATATATATATATATATATATATATATATATATATATATATATATATATATATATTTATTTATTTATTTATTTATTTTTTACATTTTAGAATAATAGTAAAGTCATTAAAACTATGGAATAACATAAATGGAACTATGGGAATTATGTTGTGACTAAACAAAATCCAAAATAAATCAAAACTGTGTTATATTTTAGCATCTTCAAAGTAGTCACCCTTTGCCTAGAATTTGCAGACATGTACTCTTGACATTTTCTCAACCAACTTCTTGAGGTATCACCCTGGGATGCTTTTTAAACAGTATTGAAGGAGTTCCCATCTATGTTGGGCACTTATTGGATGCTTTTCTTTATTATTTGGTCCAAGGCATCAATTTCAAAACTTTTTTTTTTTTTTTTTTTTTTTTTTAATTAATTTTAGTTTTATAATGAAATAAATTAATATGGTGGCACAATTATATTTTTGTCTACAAAAATAAGTTCAAACATTTAAGCATACACCTTCAGATCAAAAGATTTTTAAAATCATGAGAAACATTTCAGTCAAGTGTTTCAAAACTTTTGAGCGGTAGTGTGTATATATATATATAGCTTCCCATACCCCTGCACACTACATTGCAGATGAAACAGGAACAAAGCACTTTGTTTTGAATACAAGGCTTGTTTATGGCGGTGGAGTCCAGGAGGTTCAGGGATTAATTTAATCCTAAAACATACTTTATCATCAGAGGCTCACTCAATTACTGCAGCTGGCCTCCGTTTAATGCTGTCAGTTGGACAAATAACACGATGACTAACTCTTAAACTGGACAAATGCTGAATGTTATCATTACAGATGATCCAACAGGCAATAATTGTGTTAGCAGAGACATGACATAGAGACAGAGAGAGAGAGAGAGAGAGAGAGAGAGAGAGAGATGTCCCAATGTTTAGTGAATCAAGGCCCTTGCTACTGCCCGAATTCGTGTCTACGATATACTGATTCACGACATAGGGAACTAGAGTTCATAATGAGACACAGCCAGAGTATCTGCATGTTGCTGTTGTGCGCCTCTTAACCCGGTTGTCTGGATCAGCTGTTTTTAAATGACTGTACGAGCCGCGCACATCGATAAAAGCGATTATGTTACGCCGGCCCCATGCATCAGCGCCACCACTCTTCCAGCCTCCAGTCTTCCCGCAAATCAGCTGCTGGGATAATTCAATATGCTTCATACAACATTAGCTTTTACTCAGACCCAGTCGTCTCATTCTTTTATGTCGCCTCTGTCTATCTCTATTTACCTCTCTCTCCGTCTGTGTAATTCCATCTCTGTCCAGCTCTCTCTCTCTTGCTCACTCACTCTCTCTGGCTTGTGTTCTTTGTTAGTGCTGTGTTGGTGTATGTAATGGAGCTTAATTGGTGTCTGTTGAGAGAGGGGGAGACCAGCAGCTTCCCATATGGTTTTCTCAGAGGAGCTATGAATAGGCCTGCAATGGCTACAGAACATAGATGTTGGATGCATTGACTGGCTTGGGCTTTTTTTGAGTTGGTGTGTATAAGTGTATTATTGGGAGAGACTGTTACCGCATGGCATGGGACAGGAAACACTTTGCTGGTTTAAGGCAGGCACAAGACATGCATTCTGGATTTTTCATGTTTGTGACAGACAAAATAGGCATATTGGTGTACACAATAAGTGTTTATTAGGGGTGTGCAGCAAAGACATTATCTGTATCTGTATCTGTTACTATGACAAAATTATCTATAACTGTATCTGTATTCGGATAGAATCGGATGTGGGTGTGGTTTAAACTGGAAGTTTAATATATTAAACTATTATAAATAGTTATTTTAATGTAACTCTCTTACATTTGGGCTATAGCTTCTATATATAAAGTATGCCTCGGATAGGCCTATTTAAAAATAATAATAATAATAGTGATAATAATAGTAATAATAATAATAACTATTATTATTATTGTATTCTTATTATTATTATTTAATTATATTATTGATGTATTCTTTATTTTTTCTCACCAGATGAAGCTGAATATGTAGGCTACATAAACTGTGGAATATGGTATTTTGGACATTAATATGTGCTGATACAACATTTTCATTTATGTCTGTGCAGTGTGCAAGTACTAATGTCATTCAGGAGACACGAGGTGACAAGCAATTGTAAAATGTCAAGCACACATTTTGCAGCAAATATTAAATACAAATACGAATATTAAAAGAAATGAGAATAAATTAATATAGCCTACAAACTGAAAGTACTGTACATCTGTATTAGAAAGTTTTATTATACACTTGAGGCTTATTTTGTGTCCACATATTTTTTGTGGTGGACATAATTCATTAGTTAAATTACATGTGCAAAATTTGCGAAATACAGTGGAATAAATCAAGCCTCTATATACTTCTAGAAATTAAAAGCGTTTTTTTATTTTATTTTATTTTTTTATCATCCGTGTGCAGGAATATTCTGAATAGATTTACACTCTATGAAGTATTTAAACCTCTATGTGGTGTTTAAACATTTTTGGAATAAAGGATTAACCAGATAATTACCTTAATATGGATATAAATTTTGTCAACTCACAGTCGAGCTCCACTATAAAATCATCACTTCTTTGATCAGGAATTAAACATCGAGCTCAGGTTGGTGAATTGTGTGAAACATTTATTTATTTATTTATTTTCCTTTTTCCCAGCTGCCTCCGCGTCTGAGACCGTCAACCCGCGCATCTTATCACGTGGCTTGATAGGCGCGTTGCAACGGAGACATAGGCTTCACGCCATCCACCGTGGCAACTACGCTCAACTCACCATGTGCCCCACCGAGAGTGAACCATGTTATAGTGACCAAGAGGAGGTTACCCATGTGACTCTACCCTCCCTAGCAACTGGGCCAATTTGGTTGCTTAGGAGACCTGGCTGGAGTCACTCAGCACACCCTGGGATTCGAACTAGTGAACTCCAGGGGTGGTAATCAGTGTCTTTTACCACTGAGCTACCCAGGCCCCCGAAACATTTATTGTTAAAGTGATTAGACATTTCAAACAGACATTTCAAGAAGTGTAAAATGTGTATGATATAGTTAATATTCTTTACAAGCTTAGATTCCTAAGACACGCACAATTAACGGAGACTGCAAAACAGAGTCGAGAATGCGGTCATCTGATCTGAACTTATTACCATGCTCATATTCATTCATAAGGTTTACATTATAGTAATACTGGCTTCACAGATTCATCATTGCTTTGTAATTTTCTATATGTTTATTTAAAATATCGCTTTTTGCCTGTGCTCATTGGATGATCAGTCTGAATATTTTTTCTATATTATTCAGACGATTTCGTTATTTGTTTTGAATTCATTATTCATGGCTTTCCGAATAAGGTATTTGGCTTTGGGCACATCCCTAGTGTTTATTAGGGATGGCAATTGTGAAGAATTTAATGATTTCAGTTCCGATTTCTATTCCCCTTAAAGGGATAGTTAACCCAAAAATGTAAATTCTCTAATCATTTACTCACTCTCATGCCATCTAAGATTTGTATGATTTTGTATATTCTGCTGATCATCAACAAAGATTTTTTGAAGAATATTTCAGCTCTTTATTTCCTTACAAATAAATAAATACATATAAAAGTAATCCATTAGACTCCATAAGACTCAATCTTAGATTAGAAGTAATCCAGCTGGTTTTTGGTTGTGAACAGACCAAAATATAACTCATTTTTCACTGTACAACTTGCCATTGCAGTCTCTAGGCACGATCATGATTTCAAGCACGATTACGCGATTAGTGTAATTGAGCTTGAAATCATGATCGCCACAGAGACTGCTGTCAAAATGTACAGTGAAAAAGGATTTACATTTTGTTTTGTTCTCACCCAAAACCAACTGGATCGCTTCAGAAGGTATTAATTAAACCACTAAGTCTGATGGATTACTTTTATGTGGCCTTTATGTGATTTTTGGAGCTTCAAAGTCTTGACCACCATTCACTTGCATTGTTTGGACCTACAGAGCTGAAATATTCTTCTAAAAATCTTTGTTTGTGTTCCACAGAAGAACAAAAGTCATACACATCTGGGATGACATGAGGGTGAGTAAATGATGAGATTTTTATTTTTATTTTTGGGTGAACTAACCCTTTAATGATTCCGGTTCCTTAACAGTTCCATTAAAGATTCTTTAAGTATTTTTGAGGAAGAAATATTTAGAAATAAGAAATGTAAGTAACACTTGACACAGTAACAATTCTTGATTCATTCTGAGTCGAACATGATGAATTCAGTTAGTTTTTGACTCACTAAAAAGAACCGGCTGAAAAGAGTCATAAGTTCGAAGTTTGATATGTTTTGTGGTGTAGATTCAAAAGAAACGACTCATAAAGTTATTGGGTGGGGAATCAGGTGACACTGGGCGCACTGTAGGTTTCATTATGCTGATTTAGTAGCAATGTTGCAGTGAATGGTAGTGCAGGAAACACTGTGAGAGTTGGCACACTACCTAAAATAGCGCCAGACCAGTATTAACAAACATGGGAATTCATGCTGGTCTAAGATGACCATTTTTTATTGCTTCTGGTGACTTTTGTTGAATCAACGGCACCCCCCACACAGTGTTACATGATTGTTGCACTTCTTGCCCTTTCGCTCACTCCACAGGCTCTTAATCAAGCCAATCAAATGCTAAGTGACCGCACAGGCCCCTTAAATCCACACTGAGACACTCTTGTTCAATTTCAACTTTGAGACACAAAATCAAACTTTATGCAAATGTTACGGCTCTCTCGAGGTGGTTGATAACTTTTAAGTGGGTCTAACTGGAGCTCTACTTATCATCGATTTTTCCTCAGCCTCTATTAGTGACTAAACAGAACACATTCATTTGAGAGCACTGGTGTTGGGTGTCTATGTCACTTCATCATAACACCGCTGTAAATTAAAGATCAAATATGTTTGAATATGTTACGTATTTTAGAGAAACACTAGAGCAAATGCACAACTTAAGTTCGAAGATGCAACTGGTACCTTGATAAAGGCTTGTTGCCGAAACGTTGGTAATAAAATAAACTTGTAAGGGAGGGTGCAGTTATATATTTTTCTTTTGAATATGTTACATGACCATGTTTAACTTTGATGTTTGACTTTGATGTTTAAAAGTTAACCTCCGCTGCTAGATGCCGTAACTACATCATTATGCTGCCATTATGCTTTCTCTTTTGACGGCCATTCAAATGTAGCCATTTATTCTGACAAAATACAATTTTGTAATCAGCATCAGATCACAAATATGTCTTTATATTGTAGTAGATATTTTACCAGTGCTGTCTTTTGAGTAAATAAATAAGTTAAATGCATGTGCCAGCAGAGCAACTGGCATTAATGTGAATGGGAAAGCTAACCAATAACTCTCTCCGGGCATTATAGATATCCTTAATGTAATTTTCAATGGACAAGCAACTTTCTTGACTGTGGAAACGTTTTCCATTGCACCTGGTTGTGAGCAGGGTTGGGTAAGTAATTAATTACTGCAGTCTATTGTTTTTTTTTTTGTTTGTTTTTTTTTTAGTACAAAATAGCGCATTACATTTCAAATTCTTATCATATTGCAGTTACTGACTTTGAATTAAAAACATATTATTTTTAATTACTTTAATTGGGCTACACATATTTCTAAAATAATATGTAGAACACATTTAAAACTTGTATTATGTTAATATGTACATCTTTTGGCATTGGCTTGCACCCTCTAATGAGTTAGGAAGGAACAAGGAAGAAATAAAGACATTATTTTCAATTTGTTGAGTGGAAAATAAAAGCTTTTCTGTGAAAAGTGTTTTAGAATGGAACTTTCAAGTAATTAGTAATGGGATTACTTTCCAATAAAGTAATCAGTAAAGTCAGTAATGTTATTACAATTGTTGAGTAATAATTAGTCATTTGTAGTGAACTACTTTTTTGAGTAACATACCCATCGCTGCTTGGTAACTTTCTAAAAGACTTTTTTTAAACAATCCAGCACTAGTCAAAAGTACAAACAAAATGCAAGGGCAAAACAGTATATTCCTCTCCGCCTTGTCTTCCTATACGGACAAGGTTAGGTTTTACTGCCTACCTGAATGGCAGTTATGTAATCTCCTCACGCTTTCAAGTGTCGCCTGGTCCTTCACCCTTCAAAACCCTATAAAATCCTTCTCCACCAACATTGCATGACTTTTGGTCCTCCCAATATCCTGTATATACAAAGTTTGCATTCACCCTTTCTTCTCAATGAATAATTAATGTCAAAATCATATATCATTCATGTGGAGACACCCAGCGAGGGTAACATGTTAACTATTCTTAAATAGTCAAATATTTGAGTGGTTGGATTAAAAACCTGTTCTCATGCAGTAACATCATTGCTTGATTGGTGAGATTCAAGCTAATAATTAAAAAATAAAACAACTTTAACCAGCCTTAAAGGGATAGTTCACCCAAAAATTTAAATTCTCTCATCTCTCATCTTAGATGTGCATGACTTTCTTTCTTCTGCAGAACTCAAACAACGATTTCTAGAAGACTATCTCAGTTCCGTTCATGTAGGTCCTCACAATGCAAGTGAATGGGTACCAAAATTTTGAAGCTCCAAAATGCAAATAAACACAGCACAAAAGTAATCCATAAGACTCCAGTGGTTAGATCCATGTCTTTAGAAGCAATATGACAAGTGTGTGAGAGAAACAGATCAATGTTTAAGTCAATTTTTATTTTTTATTTATTTTTTTTTTTTACTATAAATTCTCCTCCCTGCCCAGTAGGTAGTGATATGCACAAATAATACAAATCGCCAAAAAACAAAAGAAGAAGAATGTTAAAGTGAAAGTGGAGATTGATAGTCAAAAAAAAAACAAACAACAACAAAAAAAAAAATACTGATCTGTTTCTCACCCACACCTATCATATCTCTTCAGAAGACATGGATTTAACCACTGGAGGATTATGGATTATTTTTATGCTGCCTTTATGTCCTTTTTGACCTTAAAATTTTGGTGCCCATTCATTTGCATTGTGAGGAACTATAGAGCTGAAATATTCCTCCAAAAATATTTGTGTTCAGCAAAATAAATAAAGTCATACATATCTGGGATGGCATGAGGGTGAGTAAATGATAAGAGAATTTTCATTTTTGGGTGAACAGTCCCTTTAGGAGGTTAGCTATTCTTCCAGCCAGGCCAAACTGGTAAAGCTGTTTTTGATGGTTTAAGAAGGTTTTTAGGCACGCATTTCTGGATTTTTTTTAATTTATTTTTTTTTAAGCAGGGATGACAAGCATTCTGTAAAAAAAATAAATAAATTAAAAACAAAAATAAATCCAGAAATACATCTGGTTATGGAAGGACACTTTTTTATCTGATGGCATTTAGGTGATTTCTCTACCAGATGTTGCTATTTTACCAGTCTCCCAAGAAAAGGGTCTATTACTGTCTCGTGGAGTGACTGAGGTCAAATTACAGTACTCTATACAATGACGCAGTGAAGGACGTCTCTTGAGGGAGAAGGGACATGGGTCATTTTTTTGTTTTTTTTTATACACTTCCCCAATAATTCTGACTTCTCAAAAGTGTGAATACACAAACACTGTGGTTAACAAACAGAAAGACTCCATGAAATGGATTGACAAATACAGTTGTATTTCCGATGTTTCCTATTGGAATAGGAAGTTTAGGGCTGGATATATCGAAGAGCTTCCTGTCAGAGCCTGGCAAAACTAATATACAGTATGCTAATGCTAGTCAATGGCAGGTGGAATTAGGAGGATGGGGCATTCTCACTCTAGAGAGCTTTTTATTGAGAAAATATTTGTGATCAAGATAAGAAATCAATATTTTTGGTCCAATGAACTAAACATTTATTTTATCATCTTTCAGTAGTACACTTGCACATAACCTCAAAGCTAAGATACACAGAAAAAAAGCCACAAACTCAAAATGTTTATTTTATTGGGTCTTTAAAAACAGAACAGAATGGTTATTAATCCATGGAATATAAAAGTGCAAATGCTGTTACATCTGAAGTCAGACATAACAAAACCTCATAGTGAAATCACTTGACTTGTATTTAAAATCGTGGCCTTTGCTTCATGATACCCCACACAGCAAAGTTATCCCAGGTAATTGGTCATCCTCAGTGCTTCCACTGGCTGTTGCCCAGAGAAACAAATGCTTTGTGGGCTCGAGATCCACTGAGACTCACTCCACCTCTTCTAGGGAAAAACAGGTGGCTGATACTGATTTGCAGGGCCAGTGATGTGCAAACACTGAGACAATATTGTCAGATAGCCCAGTAACCAAGCTGTATGGAGTTTTGTGGAGAAAGGCGGGATAAGGGTTGTTTTGTGGAAGCTTGGAGCCAATTATGAGCCAAAGACTGTGACTCCCCCGAGAGTACTCTGGGCTTGACAAGGAAAGAACAACATATATTCCCCCGTCTCACTGCTCTTAGGAGCGGCTCAGAGGCAGACTGCTGCTGTTTGGACTTTAGTGCTGAAACCTTTGAAATCTGCTTAGCTATTTTTATGTCGTGCTGTTAAAGCTTTTGCAAGCTTTGTAACTGTTTAGCTATGTTTGGAATAGCATGCTACTATACTACTCTTTCTATTTTTGCAGTATATACTACTTTAAACTGCAGAGTACTAATACAGTATAAAATACTGTTACCTACTAGGGGTGGGTAAAAATATTGATTTCCCAATGTATTAGGATCTTCATTTGAATGATCTTGATATCGATTCTTAAATCCCAAGATTAATCTTTTACTCTATGCGCAACCCCCTACTACAATGAGAGGAAATCACTCACATTTGCAACCAAATTTCGCTCTATGCGACTAAAAAATTATATATTTGGCAACTGGCTGGTACATGTTTACATTTCACTCACCAGTAATTGTGTAGTATAGTGATGGATTATTCAGCAGCGAGATCCTTTCACCGTGTGTTGCGAGGAATAGTTGTTCCGTGTAATGTGTGTCCAAAGACGAGATCCACGCGACCCATTCGTCATTGAATAATGTCTCTTGTAATACCTGTTCTATTCTTTACAGTCAGTTGTTGATAAAAAAAAAAAAAAAAAAAAGAAACATTTAATTCTAATCAGGCATAGCACAGATAAGATAAAGCCATTCGAGTCTCTTGTTATCATGTGCATATTTACAGATGCTGTTTACTGAAATGCCAGGTTTCCTTAACTGATGGATCTCCCAGTGTGATTTCTTTAATGCACGCTGTAATAAAAAATAAATAAATAAATAAATAAATAAATAAACTATTCTTACCATATACTACTTAGCAGATGCACTGGAGTTAAGATTATATCACAGCAGGTTCACTGAAGGTCAGATTATATATTATCAAACATATAATGTGGTTTTTAGATGTTAATAATGATTGATTATGATAGATGAGATGTGATCGCGAACACACTTGCCGGCTATGCACGCCACCATATTGTAATTCCAATGCAAGATGGGATTCGGAGTTCGTCTCGTCATAGATGCATACAAGGAGAAGCATAGAAGGTTCTAAAAACTAGCCCTTCCACTTTCCCAGCCTCAGAAGTGGTTAGAATTAGTAATGGATGGAATGGGAGAAGGCTCGAGTGGACTGACTAGTTTGTATGTTTGATGTCAGAAAACGTGGCTGCAGAGCTGCATCAAAACAGTGCGCTCCGACGGTAACGGCTTTATCTTTCATTTAGTAAGTGTTTGAATGTTTGTAACATAAAAATAAAGATATTGTGATGTTAAAAAGACTATTTGAGCAGCTGTTTCATTATGACAACCACTTCAGTCCTTCTTTTGCTAGTAAACAGGAGAATTAATGCAGATCAAACCGGTTTGATCACACGTGTCTGAGCCCAGCCTAGTGTAATCACACTGGTTTAATTGTACGTGCGAAAGGGTTAAAGAGACAGTACCAATTTTAGCACATGTTCAACATATCAATGTAAATACCTGTAAATAGTACAAATCATGCAATAAACATGTAACAAAATATAATCTGCAATATCATACTTATTGATTGAATATATGGATTTGTTCATTTTTAAAAGCTGAAATGTGACCAAAATGATGAACAATTAATAAAATATAAATAGTCAAATTAATATTTTCATAATGTACATAGTTAGAAGTTCCCCTGTATAATTAACAGCAGTAGCTTGGAGAGAATTTATATCATATTTAAGCAAAAGAGACAGTATAATGGAAATATACCCTTATGAATCTAATCAAATTGAAAACGGAATCAAATCGAATCGAGAGCTTGTGAATTGGAATCAAATCGAATCAGGAAATCTGTATCAAAACCCTTCTCTATTACCTACTGCTACATTGCCAAAATGAGCTGTATACAACAGAGCAAACTGTACGAAATACTTAAGCACAATGCTTGGCCTGACCTTTCATTTCCAGCTTCATGATAAAACTGGAAGTAATAACAGACATGATTTTCAACCTATTATACTTGATTAATGATTTGATTGGACTGCCAACAGTTGTGTGGAATAAGCAGTAGGCTAATATTCTATTCTGCACATTGGCTTTGTGATATTGTTCTGTCTGATAATTTAGTATATACATTTATTTAAGTTAAATTAAGTTTTGCAGATAGATTGATACTGTAAAACTCAATGTAAAACACATCTAAAACATGTTTTGTCAGAATATTGTTCCAGCTCAGTGCAAACAGCAAGAGAGAGGTAGGGACACTGAGATTTATTGGTTCCTGGTGGCATTGTTTCGAATTTGGTATAGAGTAAATGGCTATTCATACCAAGATCGAAACGAAAAAGAGAAACAAATCAAATAAGAAATGTATATTCACACCAAAGAGCCAAGCTAAAAAGATGTTTTTAACCAAGATCTGATTTAAAAGTTGTATTACTTACCAGACAATAAGTGATATTTTCTCACTCTGATGCAAATTACAAGCCATTCGATATGGAAATTTCACTCGCTTTAATGCAGTGACATAGTATTGGAATATATTGTGGTATAATGACAATAATAGAGGTGTAGCATTATATAGAAATGTATAGCTGCTGTAATAATGTGGTGTAATAAAAAATGTATATGGTGGTCCATATTAATGCATTATTTCAATTCAATATTTTGTTCGCAGCATTTTCACAGCATACTATATATTTACTCTTGATGTGAACAGGCCTTAAGGTTTAAATACAAGGACTCTGGCAAAAACTTACACCACGGTGTAGATCATTGCAACAGAGGAAACTCAATCTTGGATCACCCGAGGAAGTTGCTGAGAGGGCACATGACTCTCTGTGTCTTTTCTGGGCATTATTATCCTTCATAACCCCATAAAAGCTTTTATGAAGCCTGTAAACAAGTCACACATAAACCTGAACACAGCACCTTAAGAATCAGCTATCAGATTGGATTGCGCATGATCCAACAAGCTAATTTCATCAGAGGACAGATAGAAAGTAACCCCTCTCTGGCCCTGAAGGTCTCTGTTGCTTCTGGGGGGAAAAGCAATATATTATGTATATAAATCAAGATTTGTTTTTGCTTTGTGTCCACACAAGCTTAATCGAAGAGAGTGTCACATCAGATTTGTAAGCCGCAGCCCAGTATTTGATCTGGCATTGTTTCCTTATCTCTCAGTACTATTTCTGTATGTTAAAAGAAGCTTGTTTTGCTTTCAGTCATTTAGTCTCTTACTTCTTTTCCAGCCTTAGTGGTGTAATCTGTTTATGAGATGTTTTGGAGCAGGGCTTGTTGAACGTGGTGGCAATGTTGTCTTCTTAGCGCACCACCCTGATCTCCTCCTTTCCGCTCACAGTGTGCTATTGTTGCCATAACATAAACTCGTGGTGATTTTTGGTTATGGGTATTTATTATGTAGTTTAGCAGATGCAGGGTGAGCAAATTGAATAATAAAAAAAATTGAATGGGTTAGTCAAGGCCTGCCTCTGCATTTTAGGTGCAAAATTCTTCAACAGAATGATAAGATGAAGGACTGTGATATCTGGCTGTGAGAACGACAAAGACAGAGCGAGAGAAAGACAGAAAGAGAGAGTCAGAGACACACTCAAAGACATTACAACACCACATTCTGGGGGAATTACCGCTAGTTCATAATTCCAAATGTCTCCTCATTTTGGGCTGTTTTTAGTGCAGATTGAGGCAGAGAAATAGGTAGATCTCAATATTCAGACTTTCTCTCAGTAAGTAAATGGCAGAGACTGGATTCACACATACGCAGAAGGAGGACTGGCTGTTGGGAAGGGCCATAATGACTGCTAGGGCTCTCATGATTTGCAATGTTAGGTAATGGAAAGAGGAATGTGAGTTCTCCTTAACAGTGTTGAGGCCTCATTAGAGGATGTAATCCTCTACCTTTAACACCCCCTGACCTTTACAGCATCACCTGACTAAATCCATGTACCATTGAGACAGATATTTCATAAGATGAGCAGTAACACCATTTTTAGCATCATTACAGCTCCAGTGATTCTGAACAGTTTATTAAAAGCTCCAAGTCTGAAATTAGAACAATTATCGAAGAGCGCTTGACAATGAGGTCTATTTACTTGAGGTCTGATTTAAAAAAATGAAAAACTATAGAATTTGTACATAAAAGGGCTATACATAAGATAAATAAATCAACAAGATGTTTTAATTTTCTTTAGAAAATTGTGTGTGGTGCTTGTTTGTGCAAAAGATGCCACCACTTTTCTGTAGAATAATTTGCATGTCAACATTCTGGCAACCTGCATGAGCTTCAAGTCTGGGGTGGGGAAGACAACTCTCCAATATTTTTAATTTGGACTGCAGTACCCATTTCAAATGCTTGTTATCAGTCTTACATATAGCACCTTTAATGGTGTAATACAGTCAACAGAAATGCATATTCTATATACTTTACCCACTAACCCAGACCCCAAGCCTAAACCTAACTCTCAGTGGAGAAAGCAACCTCTGAATTGCACTCACCATTGTTTATGAATGTGATTATGCGGGACCCAGAACCGTGCACCGCACTATTAGTAGTAAAAATGTGTTCACATTAGAAAAACTTGAAAAAATGTCTGATGGGGATTGAGCTTTTCAGTAATTTGGCAGAATGGGGTTGATTTCAACATATCGATTTCCTGTGTGATCAAGTTCCTATGATATTCTGGTCACAAAGTCATGAGTCCAGTTGCTTAGAAAAGGAACAGCACACTTCTCCTCAACATGCTAGATGACACTGACATGCACAGAACTCTGTCCTTGTCCAATTGCCCCTGCTAAGGTCTGTACACATTACTGCTGGATAATATGAGGTATAATGTGTTATGCGCCGAAGTTTAATACTTAGGGGTTTGTTCAAATACCAATTAAGAGTAGTAGTAATATGCTTGCCTTAGCAAGCACCATTTATAACTCAATAATGCATGCTTCTCAAATGCAAGTTACATCATTTGTACAAATGAATTAATTTACAACATAATTTTCCAGACAGCTGTACTTACTATATGTAATATGTCTTTGGATGAGAGGAAACCATAATTTCAACATAATATTTAGTTCCAATACTGTGTTGTTTACTGATTTTATTTGTTTTTGTGTCTGTGTTTGCCCTACAGTAGAGTACATTTGTGCAAGTCTTTGAATTCAGCATGTAAAAGTTGCCAAAAGCGTTTCTATGGCAACCCCCCCTCCCATTTGATTCTTCAGCAAGTGTGTTTATACCCTCATTTGGGTTGTGTTTGTCTTCAAATGAGAGAGGTTGCCAAAGAGACACTGAAGTTCATTAATCTTTCCTTAGGTTGACACAAACGAACACATACACACACATTCGCTCTTTGATTTCCCCCTCTTGTTCTTTGCATTAATGGGGTTGCAGGTGTTCTTGATCTGTCTAAAGATTTAATGAGACTGGAATGTTAAGCTGCAGTGGGGTTTTCTCAACAGAAATTCCTTTTGTACAAGTAGGTACTGATGCATACTGGGAAAGCTGAGCATACCATGGTACTGTACAGAGGTCTCTATGTGGCTCATAGTCTTGGATAGCATAGCGAACCAATCAATAACCAATAAAGTCAGTTCAATGGGACATAATTGGTACTAACTGCTCGACTTTCTGAAAGAGGAAAGGAAATGAGGAGGAAGAGGGAAGACAGAGAGGGAAAGAGAGACAGATGTTGACAGGGATGTGGCTATATTTCTAACAAATGCATTAAATCAACTGGCGCCAGTATCTGTGGTTGCCAGTAACTAAGCAAGGGGTTGCTCATATTTAACAAGCAGTTGACATTCAGAAAACCTCTTAAGATGGACATTGTCTTCGAAAATCAAAATCAATACATTCATTTTACAATGTTAGCAAAAGGTCAAATATTGATCACTGCTTTTAGTGTGCCCCAGGCCATTAACACTTCAAACCCCTATTACACCAGCATTTGAGCATGTTTATGTATGTCACACCCTAAAGTTGTTCATACAGGAATGTGTTAGAGGGGACACACAAATGGAAATTATGTGATCATTTACTCACCCTTATTTTCCGTGGAGCACAAAAGGAGATGTCTGGCAGTGTGATAGTTTCATCACCATGATTTTCCATGCACTGAAAGTGAATGGTGACTGTGGCTGTCATTCTACCTAACATCTCCTTTTGAGTTCCACGAAAGGAAGAATGTCATACAGTTTTGGAATTATGACATTTTTGGGTGAATTTTTACCTTTAAGAATGAGAAAGATCAAAGGGTTCTAGTTTTCTCCCCCTGCTTATCCCCTCCTATTATTGGACACTTTCAATAATAATTAACTTTTTGGTTTGTGATTAAGGTTTTTCAGCTGTCACTGGTAACTTTGTGTAATGCTGTATCCTCCCTATAGATGTCTGTATAGAGTCCAAGATCTCTGTAATGTTGTTTGTTTTGAAAGACAAATAAGAGCCAACTAAACTGAAGCTACATCCCAATCTGCATACTCCTCTATTATATGGCATTTGCAGTATGAGTAGTGCAAGTGATGTGTTCACACTAACAAATGCGTACAGTGTACTGCAAATGCCTTCGATGCTTGCCTGACAAAAGCTCATGTGACTGATGTGGAAACTACCCGTAGAGAAGACATCACCTTACAAATTTAAGACAAATGCTTTACTATCAACCCACGTTGGGTGAATATGTACATAATTTGAGATATAAGTGTTGAACTGGGGTTGGTTAACACGCAAAAGCATGTGGCAATACATCATATGTGTTTGAAATGTCACTTCTTTCAATGGAAAAACAGTGCTTAGTGTATGGTTTTATTGCATATTCAGTACATAATTTGAGATAAACCTATAAATAAATTATATTTTAAGTGCATTATGACCATTGCTTTATTTTGGATTGTGGAAAATAGTGTATATATTAATGGACTTTGATCCTTGTGGTTCTTTAACCCAACACATTGTGTGTCAACCAAGTTTGCTCAGGCTTACAACTAATATATATATATATTTAGAATAGACAGTAAAATATGAGTCTAGTCATGGAGCACTCTAGATGATAAATGTGTATTTTGTGACTATGCTCTCTTGTATACACAGCATGTTAATGTATGACTGTTATCTTCTAGGCACAATGCCAATTGCTGATCCCATAGGCCCACATTAGTCCACAGAAAAACACTACAATCTTGTGTGTTTGCGCCTATGTTCATGTTGTGTTTGGTCTGTAGGTCTATTTGCTCTTCGCATGTTGCCAAGTAGTCAGCTAGACATTGAGAACACAGCTCAACGGTGGTGCTAGATCCTTGCCAATGCCCAGTGGACCAGCAGATGGGTGCAAAACATGACAACCAGAGCAGCAATGATGTCACAGCGTGAAGTGTCAGTTAAAGACCAGCAATTGGTTAGATCAACAGGGGGAGCCTTTTCCTGGGGCTTTGGAGTAAGTTTTACTTGGATATTTGTGATTGTGGAGAACCCAATGGAGCTGGTCAAGTCAGAGTGACCCAGTGGAGACACAGACCCGGTCCACATGCATTGAATCAAGTGCTCGACTTAGATCTGGAGTACTTGCTGTATCAGTGATGTACATACAAATGATTACTCAGGAGCATTTGGAATGATGAGTAATTTGCTTTCTGCCTTCTCTCTGTATTGTTTCCTTTTCTTGGACTTTCGTATCCCCCTTCTGTCTCAGTAGTGTTTACAGCTCATTCTTTTCTTAAAACGCTTGAGATTTTTCATGTTGTAACCTGGATTTGCACAGATATACGGAAAACTGAGAACCTTGAAGCACTCCTCATCCCCAGCCCATGATGTGTAATAATTAATTCTCACTATTCTTTTCTCTGACCTTAGTTAGAACCCTTAGTTAGGTAGAAAAATATTTTTTTTATATATATAATTAATTAATTATATAATAAATATATAATGATTTAATAATGACCTTCGCTTTTTTGGTTAAAACGATGCTTAATGTCTGCGCTCCTGTGATAAGTCTCCTCAGCCCTGTCTCAGAATGATGTGCTTCACAAAGCTTTATTGCCCATGTGTATCTTATAGTATAGTATGAGTAAAGAATAATTGATACCAGACTGTTGAATTATTGAAAAATAATTGGTGGTGGTGGTGATGAGACCACGATGCGAAACGGAGTATCTGTAACACCTCTGGTGTGCTTTAATTTTCAAAAATTCAACAGGCTGGAGTCAAATATTTCGCTTATACCATGGTTAACACACCTCAAGACATTTTTCAGTTTTATTTTTTTTTTATTTCAAGACATATTCAGGTTTTCCTCCCTAAAACACTCTTGTGAGTAGAGCTATTTTCTTTCGCCACAGATTCATTGTCTTGCTTTGATACAGCCCAAGCCTTTCATTGCTAGTTCGAAAGCGTCACTTGAGAACTAGTAACGGAGGCTTGGGCTGCTTTTAAGCACTTATTGGAGTAACAAGGCAGTATGTGTGTGCGTTTGTGTGTGTGTTAGAGAGAGAGAGAGAGAGAGAGAGCACTCGGACGTGTGAAATTACCTGCGTCTGCTGCAGCTCTCTTCAGCTGTGTTCGTCAGTACACAGCTGCTTTATTAAAATAATTACACACCATAGAACATCCTTTAACCAATCAGAATCAAGCATTCAAAAGCCCTGTGCAATAATGCAGCATAAGATAGCATAGCATTGAGTATCAGAGCATAGCATTAGAACTTTCTAGCACAGGGTGTTAGAAAGCCTCTCGTCCAATCAGATTCGAGGTCCGGAAACTAACTATTGTATAATATACTGTATGAAGATGCACCAATACAAAACTCGTGTAGTGATACCGATATCTGATTATTTTAAACAACAGTTGCTGATATCAGATAGTTTGGTGGTTCTGCTTTTTTTAATGCTACCTTATTTCACAGATAATTACACAACTTTAATAGAAATATAAATAATAACATTATTCTCTATGAAACTACATGTTTTTCATGTTTCAGAGTAACTGGTCTTAGTTATAAACAAAACATGTTATTAACTCACATTAGCATTCTTAACTTACATTAAATGAATTCTGAATAGCCTCTTATTAAGCTTACATTATATTGGTAAGATTCCTTAATTATTTGACATTTCTTAACCTACATTAACTGAATTCTTAAGCAGCCTCCACTTTATCTTTTACAAACTTGCCATGTTCCTTGCTGTGTGAAATCCTACCAATGCAAAGCTTAAAATATTGCAACTCTGCTGTCATTGTCACCCAATTCAAAAATAAAACCACAAAAGGCATTTTCTTTCACACAGAATGTGTTGTAGGTTAATTGTCTGATGCGCTTTTCCGCCCCTTTTTGATTGACAGGATACAAATGGACCTGATCATCAGTTGTTTTTAAACAATCTAACGATGCTTTTATTGGCCAATACAGATGATTGGCTGATATATTGGTGCATCACTAATACTTAACTATACTAAGCCCGAAACATGGTAACAGAGCCCTAACCATAGTTTTTATGTTATCACTTGGTTACGTGACATGCATATTGACAGATTAAGTCTGAAATTAGCACGATTAGTTGGCATACTGAGTTACACTTGGAATCTGCCAAGTCTTCACAAACACATATACCTAAACACACATGGTCACACATATTGCTCTGTCATTTTTGCTTTTGTTTGATCAGAAACACATACATTTGGTTTTACCAGTAGTACTGTTTTTCCCTGATATGTGCTGACTATGTTACAGATAAGATTGTCTGTATAACACTGCTCATTTTCATCTCTCACTCTTTATCATGTATGCTGAGTAGGTCTACACAGGGCAGGCTGGAAATTCTGCCCACATTTCACTATAACACCAACGGCACTGTTTCAACAGCCTCGAGACATCTCTATTGCCAGCATATCTGCAATATTGCATAACTTTACACACATCTGGGCAATTTAGGGTGCTTCCACACATAGGCCCATTTAGGAATTTCCTTAAACACCTCTTTGGGAGTATAGGAGTGTAGAAAAATGAGTTTGAAGCATTAAGGTATGGTAATAAAATGTTTTGAATTTATTTTCACCTTCTTCTGGTGAAAGTCTAGCAGCTGGCTTTGTAGTTGCGAGGTTTTGAGTAGGAGGAAGAGAAACTGGAAGACAGAGAGGGAGAGACAGAGAGATGACGAAAAACCAGAGGGGGAGATTAGAAAACTTTTGCTGCAGTAGTGTTGTTAGTAGTGATGCTACTATATTTTATGTAATAGTTTTATATAATTGTATATAGTTCATAATCGTAGCTTTTCTATTAGCAAGCTACTTTTTCTATGAAGTAGTGGTGTTGTGTGACAAAACGTTACAATGCTATTTTTGTCACATTGTATTGCAAAATAATTAGCTATAAGCAAATATGGTGCCATATGGTGCTCTCTTTTTCATGTAATGTCTGAAAGTCTGATTAATTTTATAGTTCATTCAAAAGATTAATGTAAATAAACCAGTTCAAAAAGAAACAAATCACGGATTTGAAGGCTATGTCTCGTTTTGAAGGCTGCGTGCTAGGTAGGATGTGTCCTTTGAAGGCTGCAGTATAAACGAGACAGCCTTCGTAGGACAAACGGAAACGGAACGTAACATGGTTGCTATGACAGCACGCCACTCTTTAACAAGTGCGAGCGCTTCGAATGAGAAGGGAACAAAGTCCCTTTAGAAGGGAATATATGAGGTAAATTTTAGGAGAGTTATAAAGATGTAAAGAGAAAAGAATATAGATTTTACAGGTGTACTTTTAATCTAATACTTTATTTTAATGATATATTAATATAATAATACATATTATATACTCTGCACCCATCTATTGAGGTACTTCAACTTGGGAATTAACATTAATTGTGTTTGAACATCATATTTATGGGCAAATTGGCGTTATTTTTTTAGACATTTCCTTTGAAGCAAAGAATTGTGGGTTGTGAGTGCCCACAAAGGATACACCTCATGCATCCTCCGAATTCCCGTGAAAGAAGGTTGCATTCGAAGGCTGCATTTGAAGTATCCTACTCGCTTTTATGAAACGAGACAGCCTCGTTGACGTATGCAGCCGAGAAATGCGACCTCCGGAGGACTCGGCCTTCCAAATGAGACACAGCCTAAGTCTCTGAGTAAAAGTCCCTGTCCCTGCGTGGCCGGGCCGTGATGACGCACGCCTGGCGCTGAGTTGACTAATCAGTGGGAGAGAGATAAGGGGGGCTGGAGATGCCAGTTTGAGAGAGAGAGAGAGAGAGAGAGAGACAAAGCTGTGTGTGTGTGCGTCTTTGCAGTTTATGTTATGTTTAAGTTCAGTTTGTTATTAAAGTTTTACATTGACTGTTCAGCTGGTTCCCGCCTCCTCCTTGCCCACCTTTATAACCTCGTTATATGTAAATTTATAGTTTGACTTTTATTCAGAAATCCTCATTATCTAAGCCATAGAAATACTATGCTGATTAAATTTTAAAATATATTGCCCCAAAAATAGCTTCAAAGTTGTAAGCTACTTTTTGTTAGTAGTCTGTAGTGTAGTTTACGACTTTTTCTAAAAGAATTGCTTGCATGTTGAATTACTTGAAATTATGAGTAGCCTGTAGTTTGCACAAGCAACCGCTTCAAAGTAGCTTCCACAACATTGCACAGTGATTACAACTCAGATTATTTTACGCTACCCAATTTCTGGCACTGTGTTTTGTCTAGGGCTGCAATTAAAGATTATTTTGATTATCGATTAATCTTCAATTATTTATTTGATTAATTGGATTAAAGAGGCACATTTTATTTCCCTGTATTTTATTCATTAAAATGTATTTATTAAAAAGACAACATAAATGGTTGTATGCTATACAGTTACATAAAATGTTTAAAATATAAATGTACAATATAAATTTCATGTACTATTTTATATATATATATATATATATATATATATATATATATATATATATATATATATATATATATATATATATATATATTATAAAGTCTTTATACAAGACTTCAGGTGCTGAATATATAGGTTATTGTATGTGCAGTTGTATATTTTATATACTTTCTTATAATTTGTCACATTTTAGCTTTTCAAAATATTCCACATTCTATTCTATTTCACCATTAGTACACAGTACTGCAGTAATACAGTATTTACACATGTATTACACATATTGATAATTTTTTGTTGTTTATATGCATCATTTGTGCTATTTACAAGTATTTCTATTGAGTTTACATTGATACATGTAACAGGCACTAAAATGATACTGTCTCTTTAAAAATGTCACACAAAAGTGTGAGCACAGTAAGGAGAGAGAAGTTGCAGGGACTGCATCCGAAACCAAAGGTAGCTGTCTTGTTGCCTCACTGCCCAATCAGTCAATGACTCAACAGACAGAGTTTGCATACGAAGGTGTGACAAAGTCTTTGGCTTTCTTGAAGGAGGAAGAGGGAGCCGGGTGAACAATCCAACATGAGTTTTTTTTCTACATTTTCAGCATCAGTCAACAAACTGCTTTTCAGCACAACAAAAAAAAATTGAGCACACAGTTAGCTTCATGTGTCTCTCTCTCTCCCACCTCCGGCAGTCTGGACACCCTTTTTAACCCCCTCCAGCTCTCACTGAAACACAAAACAGCTGTTAGAGATACTTTCCCACAGGTGTCAATCTTTACCGTTCTCCTTCTCCTGGCCTCGCTCTCCACAGACGTTGCTCGGCCACGGCCACATCACCAGAGAAGGTACCTCCAGAAACTTGTTTTGGACAGGCTACGGAGGCAGCATAACATCACATTGTTGCTAGGATACCAGCAACTGATTATAGCCATATGGTGTCCACTAAAGGTAATGTGTCTGCTTCATTCAGTCCAACTGAACCACAATGGTCAAATAATCTAGAACAAAATCAAGAGAGTTTTGAGGATAACCAAGTGTATATTTAATGATACAATACTACTTTCTCGGTAGAAATGGAATCAAAATTTGGAAAAAGTGAATAAAAACTTACATTTATACACAAATTGTCTATCAACTGCCTCTTCGGTCAGCATTTTTTTGTTTTCCAGCTCAACCGTTGTGGATCTGCACACACAGGATTATGGGATTTGATAGGCAGTGAAGGATACATTTATGCTGCCTTCAAAAATCGATCAGATGTAGGTATCTCAGTAGACAGGATGTGACACGATCATGGGATTTGGACATGCCTTGATCCCTTCCTGCCTCCATATTCAGCCTCCGGAGGCAGCATTTTCCTAGTTTCGGATGCAGCCACGGTTTCTTTACCGCATTCATGCTTTGTGTGACTTAGAATTACTTTCTTTTTACTTTTAGAGCAACAAATGAAGTAAATTATAGAAATTATATTGTGGATCTTAATAATGGACACCGGCCTGTTGAGCCATCTCAGTGCTAAAATTCTTTGCCACACACGGCAACCAGCTCACATTAAACCGAATGCATATGTTTCTTTAAGTGTTGAACTTAAAGTGCTCCCATGCACTGGACAACTTGTGTAGTGTTTGTTTGTTTGTTTGTTTTCTGCTTCAGCTTGTCTCAAACAAGTTTTATCATGCAAATGCATTTTTTACTAATGTAAAATGACGTCACTGACAGAGTTTCTCCATGCATGCCACACATATCCGACTAATCGATAATGAAATTTGTTGTTGATTATAATCACATTGATTTTTATGGATTTTATTGATTCGTTGTTGCAGTATTAGTTTTGTCAACCTGTTTAATTATCATTGTTAGCCGACGGACTCATCTTTCACTCTACTCTCTTTCCATTTGCTCCTCATCTCTCACTCTTGTTCTCTCGATCTCTCTATTTGTTCTCCCTCTAGCAAGAGAGAAATCGTGTGAGAGATATTGTAGATTATTTTTCACTGCGTCTGTCTGTTTCGCTCACTAACACAATTGTGTAATTACCACTTTCCCAGGCAGCTCAATTAGCTCTGCGCTGAGTCACTGCAACGAATCACACAATTCATATCATTTATTTTATACTTCATGTCTTTCATCTCCTTCTTTTTCTCTCTGTAAAAATTAAATGTTCAGTTTAATACATCTGAATACTGAAGTGAGTTTGAAATATGAACATTTAAAACACAATAATGAAGATCTCATGAACCTTTTTAGTTTTTGACAAAATATTTTATTTACTTTTTTGCAGTATTGGAATTCACTGGGCCCTGAACTAAACTTTTTTGGCCCTCTCCCGTACACTTGCTGATAATAATAATACATTTCATAATACAATAACAATAACACATTTTATTTTACTGACAGATATTCAGTAATAGGCTAATTATCCATAACGTTTTATTGCCCAAAAATTAGTGGTACTTTGATGGCTGTAGCGACGGTTCTTTAAAAGAATATACAATTTTTAGAAAAGTTATTCCATGCTGACTCTCTAACAGCACGCTAAAGTGTGACACACACTTGAGCATGTTAAAATTGTCTCCAGGAACATGCGTCTCCAAATTATTCCTTTTTTTAAAGCACCACAACTACAAAGAAGACTAAAACAAAATAAGGGGGGAAAAAAATAACTGTCTCATAGTAAACCTCATTAATCAACTTGTCTGTTGGTAGGGCTGAGTATTGATTCAGATTTCCAGATTCTGATTCACAAGCTCTTGATTTGATTCTGATTTCTATTTGATTTGATTCTGAATCATTTGGGTAAATTGTAGTTATGTCCATTTTGCTAATATATGAAAGAAATTCTCTCTTAGCTAATGTTGTTAATTATACAGGGAACCTTCTAACTTGGTACATTACGTAAAAAAAAAAATAAAAAAAATAAAAAATAAAATAAAATAAAAAAAAAAATTAAAAAAATAAAATATATATATATATATATATATATATAATTAACAATAGGGCCAAAATACGTAAACTTTACAGTAAACATAAAAGATCAATCTTTGGATTTTTAAAGAATCAATAGCGGAATCGTTCAAATGAATAGTGAGATTAATCAGAAAATCAATTATAATCAATTACATAGTGCCATAATGTGGGTAATGTTGGTGGATGACAACTCGAGTTTCCTCCTGATCTATATGTCATACGTTTACAGTGCCTGAAGTTGTAACCTTAAACTTCATTGTAAATGCTGTCATGCATTAGTACAGCTGACTTGTGGACAGGAAATCAGGTTGTTTTTGTGCACACTTTTCTGTATTTATGAAATTTCATTCCTCAGGCGTATTTTTGCTGGATTTGTATCTGTTTCTTCCTTATTTCCCCTACTTATGGTACCTTTCTGTTCTTCATTCTGTCCTGTAAGATGTGAGTAAAGCATATGACTGACAGACTCGTTGGGCCCCTGCTGGCTTGATATTGAAGATTCCTTGACTTTACTGGAGACTGGAGTGGATAAACCAATGCTTTGGAAGACACGCACAACCCCCCCACACCCACCAGAAGTAGTTTTAAGAAAATAAATCTAAAGCTTCTCTCTTCTTCCACCATGAGACTTTTAGAGTATCTTTCAGACTAGTCTGTGTGCACAGCTTTTGCTCTTTTTGCCCATTCATCCAATTGATGCCATTAAATATAGAGAGACAAGCAAACAATTCTGCTGTGCCCAAACTTAAAGTAAATCACGGTTAAATTGTGACTATTCAATGCATGTTATGAGGGGCTTTTAACATACCAGCAATTTCCCAGTGGTTTGAGGTCTTCTGAAAGCAACATTGTGGTAAAGGAGTGACAAGATGACCTTGATATGTGTTCATTTAGTCTAAATGACTTATAGCACTAAAGTCTGATTGCAATAGTGTGAATGACAGTAAAAAAAGATTAGCAAAAAAATAAATAAAAAAAGGCTAACCGTATTTAACAAGTCATTGCATTGCTTTTGTGAGGCTCTTCTTGCATTATTTAATATGTCAAATTATTGACATACCACACTTTTTCATGTTCCTATGAATGGACATATTAATGCAACGTGGGCTCCTATCGAAGGCATATAGAAAATGTGTTCTAGCAGCAATAACAGGGCTTAGCATGACAGTGACAGACATTGTAATTTAAGCGTAACTTTCGTCATAACCTTTGATGGCTCATTACATTAAAACAGTTTGGAATATCAAAAATCTTTGAATAACTTTCGACTAACAAGTTCTGATTATTCTTAAGAAGTTTTTGACTAAATTCAAAATAGCAAAAATGTCTAGCTTGAAATATCAACTCCGCATGACCCAAAGAGTAATTTTTCTTTCTTGCCCAGTCAGTTCAAAAGTTAGAAGCAGAAATGTAAGATCAAATTTGAGCTGATGGTGGCGTTAGAGGGTCTGAGATATCAGCAACAAAATTGGTAAGATTTATGCTCAGACTCTCCCCTATTAGTGTACCAAATTTCACCACTTTTCTAGTGATAAAATTCTAGCTAAATACTATAGCAAAAACTGCAGGGAGCTCAATAATAAATGGGATCCCCCAAGACACCTATAGATAATTCATTTACATATTAGAGCTGCATGATATGAAAAGTAGAGTTTGATACTGATACTGTCACATTAATAATGCCCAATAAAAATTATTCTAATTAGTTCGCTTTAAAAATCTTCACAGTACACTGTAAAAAAAAAAAAAAAAAAAAAAAAAATATGTTACATTTACAGTAAAAAAGTCATAAACTTGATATTGACATTCTGAAAATTGTTACAATTACAATACGATACAATTTTATTTATAAAGCACTTTAAAGACTACAAAGTCATACCAAAGTGCTGTACAGTTAAAAACATAATCAAACATGCTAAAAACAATGCATCAATAAACACACAGTACACCACCATACTACAGACAAGGCCATACTCTATGTCTATGCTGTCTAGCTAATAACATTCTATCAACTCTCATTTGCCACAGAAATTAAATGTGTTTTCAAACGTGTCTTAAATACTCCTTTCGTGCCCTATGATCTAATGGACAGTGGCAGAGCATTCCACAATCTCGGTGCCGCCACAGCAAATGCACGATCTCCCTTACCCTTAAAACGTGCCTGTGGAATATTAAGCATCAATTGCTTATTAGATTTAAGAGGTCTCATGGAAGATTAATAAATTATCATTTATAATTATAATTATAATTTAATAATTATTAATAATTATTTATTTTTAATTATAATTATAATTATAATTTATAATTTATAATTTATTAATAATTTCAGATGTATTGCTTTAAACACATACATCAGAACCTTAAATTCTACTCTCTGTTTAATGGGCAGCCAGTGAAGAGAGGCTGAGATCAGAGTAATATGATCTCTCTTTCTGGTATTGGTTAGCAGCCTTGCTGCAGCATATTGTACCAACTGCAGTCATGACAAAGAGGACTGACAGACCCCCAGATACAGTGCATTACAATAATCCAATCGCGAGGACACAAAAGCATGAATAACTTTTTCAAGGTCCTTAAAAGCTAGGACCGATTTCAGTTCGGCAATGTTCCTAAGCTGAAAAAAGATACTCTTCACCACAGAGTTCATTTGCCTATCAAATTTAAGATCAGAATCAACAATAAAACCCAGATTTCTCACTTGGTTCCTCACATAAGAAGATAAGGGCCTGAAACTATATTTATATGTTTTAGCACAGTCACTACTGCCAAAAATTATAATTTCAGTTTTCTTATCATTAACCCTCTGGGGTCTGAGGGTGTTTTGGGCCCTGGAGAAGTTTTGACATGCCTTGATATTTGTGCTTTTTTCAGTTGCTTAAAAACATATTAATGGCTAAAGTCTGATAACACTGTTCAGCACAAACTGGGCTACAATAATATGTGAGCAACATGTATGTACATGTTTGTATTTTTGAGAAAATAACATTTATGCGTGGTTTTTGAAAAAAAAACAACAATTTTAAGTCACTGAAATAAGGCCATATAACACATACTAAACATTTGTTCACAAGACTTTTGAGAACTTGATCATGTAGCCTAGAGTTTTTGCTACAAAATGATGTGAAAACCACCCTGATCACTCATCCATATGAAACAGTATAGTTATTAAACTTTTGTAGACACTTTTAGTGTTAGAAAGGCCATATACGAAGAGGCGTGAATGATCATGAACATTAATGTGATTCACACCTGAGGAGACAAAGACCCTGGGCTTATGAGGAATGTGACTGAGAGAGAATGAATGTGAGATGTAATGATTGAATGTATTGTTTGTAGCTTATTCACAAAATCAAGTTTAAGTTAAAATAAGTAATCTGACTATACATTTTCTTTACATAAAGACTTAAAAACTTTAGACCTACATTACCGTTTAAGAGTTTTAGATCGGTAATATTTTGTAATGTTTTTAAAAGACGTCTCTACTGCTCACCAAAGCTGCATTTATTTGATGCAAAAACAGTGATATTGTGAAATATTTTTACAATTTAAAATAACTGTTTTCTATTTGAATATACTGTAAAATGCAATTTATTCCTGGGATGAAAGCTGAATTTTCAGCATCATTACTGCAGTCTTTAGTGTCACATGATCCTTCAGAAATCATTCTAATATGCTGATTTACTGCTCAAGAAACATTTACTATTATCAATGTTAAAAACTGTTGTGTACGATTTTTTTTTTTTTTCAGGATTCTTTGATGAACAGATTTACACATGAAACAACACATAGCACAACACAGAGCAGTGGTACAAAAGACAGTGCAAAAGAGACATTCAGGGCAAAAGTGCAAACAGGGACAGTGCAAGATGAAAGAAAAATAATTAAAGTGTCCAGTGCACATAGGGAGAGATGAGAGTATCACCGAAGGTGGATGGTTTGTATGAGCCCACTCATCCACCTATGCGTAGCCTACTCGCTCACATAGTATTGCACATAAGCATTGTAAACTTTACAATGAGAGTGATGCAGCCACATTCCTAAAAAATTTGAAAACTATTATTACATATATATTCCAAAGTATAATACCAGTAGCCTATATGCATAAATGACGGAAAATTAATGGGTATAGACGCGTGCTGTATATGTCTGTCAATGGTCCATTACCACATTTACTCATTCGTGTCCTTCATCAACCGGGTATATTTACAGCACATTTTAAACATTTATACTCAAACAGATATTTGCGAGCACTCTTCGTCACTATCCAGGACCATCTGTAGAGCTTCCTCACCTGTGTAGCATGACATCTTCCAAATGCGAAGGAAAGTGAATGAATCTGATGATGAGCTTTTTAAGGCACTGTTGGGGGCGTTTACCATTTGCATTGATCCATTCGCCTCAGCACATTACCGTATGAATAGTGTGCTCTGCTGGTGGGTGTGATTACATTAGCGATAATTAGCTGAGCCAGGAGAAACTGTACATCGCTTTGTTTCATACAGATCATATTGCAGGAGAATATTTGTTTTAAATTTGAATTGTTTTATTTAAAAATAGACATTTTAAGCTTTCTTTAGACATATGTTTCATGTTTTTCTGATAAGTATTTGCGGAGTTTCAGTTAATTTTTGAGACGTGTTTCAGAAAGATGCTCGCGGAGACAGAGACAGCTGAAAGCGCACCCTGTTTATTTTCTTTATTTTACAAATGCACAAGGTTTTGTTGTTATTGTGAGTGTACACAAATAAAAGTAGACCCTTTATAGTCTCTAATAATGTCTTACACTTATCTGTATGCCCAAAAATGACTGAATATTTTAAGTTGTTTACGTTGTTATGAGGAAAAAATCCAGCAGGACGCGCCGGCGCATTTGCGTATCATCCGCTTAAAAGTGACATGAAATGGTGTGCTTTCTGAAGATTTCTCCGAGTGGTATCATGTACAAAGAAAACAATAGCAGTCCTAAGACTGTACCTTGTGGGACCCCATATAAAACCTGGGCAGAGGATGATAATAGATTTCCCACCTTAACTGAAAATGTCCTATGCTGCAAATAAGACATAAACCATTTTAGCGCTTTTCCTTGAATACCGACACATTGTCTAATGTGCTCGATCAAAATGGTGTGATCAATAGTGTTGAATGAAGCACTAAGGTCTAATAGAACTAAGCCCATGTTATTTCCAGAATCAAGACCTATAAAAATATCATTTAAAATCCTAATAATGGCTGATTCTGTGCTGTGACATGCTCTAAAACCCGACTGAAATTTGTCCAGTACTTTATTCTACATTAAAAGCTGATTTAACTGCTTAAAAACGATCCTTTCCAAAATTTTAGATAAGAACGGCAACTGCGAAATAGACAGAAAGTTATTTGAATCCAAAGGGTCTAAATTTGCCCAATAAAATTCATTAGACTACAGTTTATGATAGATTGTATACTTGGGCCAATAGTACCCTTCAACTCAATAAACAGTTTGAGAAGTATCACATCTCTTGAAAAAGTGGCTTTCAATGCACCCACAACATCTACAATGCAGGGCAGTGAGACCGGCTCGAACTCCTCAAAAGTCCCAGATACAGTTGGCATACAGATTGGGACTGGCTAAGAAGATATAATCGCAGATCATATTCCAATAATCTTAGCCGTAAAAAAGCGATGATCAGTGGTGGGCCATGCATTTAAAGTCTAGGCCTTCAGTGTGATTCATGCCATTAAGAAAACACAGTTTCACAATGAATAAGACACCCTATGCCTTTGGGCATCATACATTATGTCGAAGCTAACTAGTAATACCAGTTGACATTTTAAAAACACGTCCACGCATGAAAGCCAGAACTTGAAATGACACTTAATGCTCAAGCAAGCCTAATTTTAACTGCAGCATGACTGTTTTGTGAAATGAATGTCTCCCGAACAGACATTCAAAAATCATAATTTTTCTTATGAATCAACCAAGGAGGTCTATAATACCTGGAAAAATCAATCTAATAATATTTGTGATTTAAATGTTGCTTGCAGTAAATTTCATTTCGTCAGGGTGCACGGTTATGCTGCGTTCGATTCAAGTTGATTGAAGGATATTCCTACTTGATATCTCCGATGTCCGACCATAAATGCATTCCATTCCCCGATATTCGGAACTGCAACGCTCCCGTTAGCTTAGCAGCGGTTTGACTCTCATTAGATATGTCTCCTTGCAACCCAACTGATAAACAATGCTGCAGCGCTAGCATTTGTGCTTCAGGTGTACGATTATCAAAAGAGATTATAATTTACCATGTTTTATACACCTGTTTCTGCAGGCATTTATTAAAAAAGCTTTAATATCATGTAATGTGGAGACAAACTCATTTATCGATATTACTTAATAAAGTGAATGTTTATCACTTACTTTGTATAGCTCCCTGAGTGTTGAAAGGTTTGTGTGACATCATGCACCTGCATCTCGGCGAAATCAGAGTTGATAATTTCTGCATGAACCTACAAGTTGTAATTCTGACTTAAAGATGCATTCCATTGCACTTTTCCTAGTAGGAAGTTGTAAAATCCAACTTTCCGAGTTGAATGGAAAGCAGCACTTCTTTTCAAAACTTGATTTGACACTGAATGCTCAAGCAGCCTATATACATTTAGAAAACTCCTGATGTTGCTATAACAATGCAAAAAACACTTATCAATTTACTTGAAGTGAAAATCAGTCCTCCTTTCCTGTTTAATAAATTAAGCAATCACACGGTCATGCAGAACATCTCGTGTTTTTAAATACCAGCAGTGATGACAGCCGACTCGTCAGCAAGATCTTGTGCTTTTCGCTCTTGAATTACGTACATCACTTAAAGCGTGATTGCGTCACTCAAGGCCAGCTAGAAGGCCTCGATTGGGACATATCCTAAAGATCACACCCACCAAGAACAAATAAATCAATCTGATTGGCTGATGAATCTCACAATATGACTTTAGTTGCTCATTCATTTGCACTGTTGAGGGATTCTGTGGAAATTCTGAAGGCCTGAGGGGGTGGAGCTCAGACTCACGTGCTCTTCGGGCATGCGATTTGTGAAATAGTTGTCACACTTTACTTGTAAGCATCAATGAAAAAATTCTGACTGGATAAAATTTTCATTTTTCTCTATTTGTTTGTAGATTAATTAAGAGTGGAAAGCGATTAAAAATACATAGGCAAAAAGGTGATTGAGAATGAAAGGATGAAAAATATTTTTTTATTTGGCATGTTAGGCCAGCAGAGAAGGCTTTGCTGGCCCTGAGAAATCGCCACTGCTATTGATGGATGGAGCCCAACTGTGTCCATCGGTTTTAAAATATAATTAATGGTGTTAAATAACACCTGAGAGTTATGAGAATTTTGTGTAATGATATTTGAAAAATAGTTGGCTATAGCTAATTTCACTGATTCTTGGTACTTGGATAAACAATCTTTAAAAATCTCATAGGATACCTGCAATTTATCCTTTCTCCATTTTTGTTCTGCCCTTCTACACTCATGTCTCACCGATTGTGTGTTTTCATTCAACCAAGGTTGAAATCTAGCTTTGCACTTTCTTATTTTGAATGGTGCAATATGATCCAGTATGTCAGTGCAGACAAAATCAAACAAATTAAACAAATGGGTGTGGCTCCTCCACACCCATTTCAGAAGATACACATTCAATAGTACTCCTTGTAACATGGTCATTAAACGCAATAGAAAAATCCTTAGTTGTGACAGAGTTAATGACACGGGAATACTGTGCATAAGTTTTCTGTTTTGGAAGGTTATCATTCATCAACAGATTAAAAATAATAGTACTATGGTCAGAAAAACAATTATCTGTGATTTCTACATTTGAAACCGGTACACCCATACACCGGATCTGGTCTAAAGAGTGGCCATGCTGATTAGTGGGCCCAGAAACACATTGAATAAAATTTAATGAATCAATAAGATTAAAAAATTCCTGAGCTAAAGGCTTCAAAGGACAACAAACATGAATATTAAAATCACCAAGTACTAAAATATTGTCAAATGAAGGAACAACCATAGGTAATAAATCAGAAATCTTGAATAAAAGATGCATTATACTTTGGCGGTCTATATACCAGAATACATAAAATGGGAGAAGGCAGATCTATCACAAACAGTTGGGCCTCAAAACTTTGATACCCTTCAGATGGTAATTATCAACATTTATGTTGATTTTTAAACACTACAGCTATACCACCACCTCGTCCACTAGAACTTGGTGTGTTAAAATATGCACAGTTTGCAAGTTAAAGTTCTGAAATAGGACTTAAATCATCACTGTTGAGCCAAGTCTCTGTGATAAATAAAAAATCTAGTTCACGCAGATTAAAAAAGTCATTCAAGATAAAAGTCTTATTTGAAACAGAACGTGCATTGACCAGCACTGCTGTTGCTACAATAGTGTTTGTAGTGTGCTGCTTCTCATCAGACCTTATATCGTTGACCATGAGCAATCCACAGGTAGTAAGTTGTCACAATCAATTGCTTTTGTCAGTACCCGCAAATAGGCGTAATAGTCCGTAGCGTCACCGATAAATATGTAGACCAATACATGACCAATAAACATATAGAGACAGTGCTCAGTGTCACTCAGACAAACACTAAACACCATCAGGGTAACACATGTGTAATTTAATAATGCAGTAAACATTCAACTACATCAAATATAAAACAGAACACCCCAATGTACGTAACTGATATTAAAAATAAGAAGAATCATAACTATTCCCATAAAAAAATAATGAAATATGATGAGTCATGCAGGGAATAGTGGGAACGCCCGATTATAGTTTTGTTTTGTTTTTTTGTTTTATTTTTACTGTAATTTTAACATGTGCTCTCTTGTTAAACAATGTACATTTTTACCATTATAAAGGAAAATCATACTTTTTACATCTAACAAAATGTAATTTTTGACAACATTTTTATTGTAAAAACTACTGTATTGTCTTTTAAATATATTAAAAAATGTTACTGTATATTTTACAGTTAATACTCGTTAATAAATTAATGTTGTTATTTTTTTTCTGTTGCATTTTTACAGTCTTTTATCGTTAAAATTACAGGCATTTTTTACAGTGTACAGACAGTGCTTTCTCATAATTGTTCTGAACATTTTTTTCTGATACCTTCTATATTTGAGTGGTAGAAAATGGCATGCTGTGCACAGGACCAATGAACCAGAGCATTTGCCAATTAAAGGATTATCATACCAGCTGTGAATATCTCACATACTTACTAGTGGATACAGAAATTTGTTTCAAATTTGTGTGTACATTTCTCAGATGCCATAGGGAGTAAATATTCACAATGAAAATGATATGAATCATTGCTGTATTGTAGGAGAATTTTTATTGTATATACAGACTAGACCAGGGCAAAACTGGTTTTGTTAACCAACCAGGCAAGACTCATGGGGAAGATGTATCCGTAGCAACTTTTTGCCTGCATCATGAAAACATCATTGTCATTCGGTTCTCACCACAGTTTGAGGGATTCTGTCACAAACTCTGCAAACTTCAGATTTATTGTGCTTTTAACCACAATATGTTTTATTATACTTATAATATATTAGTTTTGATCCCTTAACCCAACCCCATTCCTAAACCTAACCAGTTACCAGCAATATAAAACATGTAACAGGCAGGTAAATGTAGTCACAATAATTGTATTTACATTACACTATAGATTTTTTTGAGCACCTAACCCCCACCCCTACTACATTTAAAGTCTTTTGAAACCATATAATAGCTCTGTGTGAGGAACAAAGTAAAACTTAAGGTTTTAATTTCTGAAAATATTCCTCAGTATTAGTTTACTCACCTTCAAGTTGCTCTAAGCCTGAATTAATTTCCTAATCATGCAGAACACAAAAGGAGATGTCTAAATGAATGTTGTACCATCTTTTCAATACAATGGCATAGTACAGTTGTGCTCAAAAGTTTGCATACCCTGGTAGAAATTGTGAAATTTTGGCATTGATTTTGACAATATGACTGATCATGCAAAAAAAAATAAAAAATAAAAATAAAAAACCTCTTTTATTTAAGGATAGTGATCATATGAAGCCATTTATCATCACATAGTTGTTTGGCTCCTTTTTAAATCATAATGATAACAGAAATCACCCAAATGGCCCTGATCAAAAGTCTACATACCCTTGAATATTTGGCCTTGTTACAGACACACAAGGTGACACACACAGGTTTAAATGGCAATTAAAGTTTAATTAAAGGTTCATTTCCCACACCTGTGGCTTTTTAAATTGCAATTAGTGCCTGTGTATAAATAGTCAGTGAGTTTGTTAGCTCTCACGTGGATGCACTGAGCAGGCTAGATACTGAGCCATGGGGAGCAGAAAATAACTGTAAAAAGACCTGCGTAACAAGGTAATGGAACTTTATAAAGATGGAAAAGGATATAAAAAGATATCCAAAGCCTTGAAAATGCCAGTCAGTACATTTCAATCACTTATTAAGAAGTGGAAAAAGCTCTGGAAAAAGACGGTGTGGTTGTTTCAAGGAGCACAATACGACGATACTTGAACAAACATGAGCTGCATGGTCAAGTTGCCAGAAAGAAGCCTTTACTGCGCCAATGCCACAAAAAGCCCGGTTACAATATGCCCAATAACATCTTGACATGCCTCACAGCTTCTGGCACACTGTAATTTGGAGTGACGAGACCAAAATAGAGCATTATGGTCACAACCATAAGTGCTATGTTTGAAGAGGGGTCAACAAGGCCTATAGTGAAAAGAATACCATCCCCAACTGTTCATTGATAGTTCATGTTTGTTCATAGTGAATTAACTAATGTTAACTAATGCAACTTTTGATTAAAAAAATATTTGTATATGTTGACATTAACATGAACTAAGATTAATAAATGCTTAATAAGTATTGTTCATTGTTAGTTCATGTTAACTGATGTTGTTAACAAATGGAACCTTATTGTAAAGTGTTACCCATATTCCCAAGTGACGATGAATTTGTGCAAAAATACTGTAGTTTGACTGCACGCCTTTATACAACCCTTAATATCAACAACTAAAATTATGGAAAAAGTTTTCTCCTTCCTTTTAAAATTAGATTAAGCCTATTTATTTTGACTAACTATGCACAATCATTTTGTTAGCTTAATTTAATTATTATTGAATTATTTAGCATTTTCCTGCTGTCCATGAGCCTAGAACAGACTTCCGACCCACAAGTTGAAATCCACAGGACTAAACCCCTTTGCACATTTTGCTTTGTTTTGACAGGATTCCGACAGGTAGATTCTTCACCAGGGCTCTTTGCAAGGAAGAAGTAACATCTTTATTAGCAAAGAGAAAGAAAGGATGGACTAAAAAATGAATAAGTTAATGTAAGGGAGCGTAATGGGAGGGGTAAGGGGCAGCTATTTAAGATTTATTTACCCAAGATCCATCACTCGTGGAGGCCACTGTTTTACAATAACCTTGGCAAAATTACCTTATTTCTATGCTCCAAATAGTAAATCTAAACAAAAACATAATTAGAATTGCAGTCAATACGGCTTTACTCAAAGTAATATTCCAGAACTGCCCTGTAAATTAATCTGAGAAAAAACATTTCTTCATAAATATTTTATATACACATTTGTATTGATTGTCCTGTCCAAATTCACTTACACAATTACATGGAGTGCAGTTTCCCCTTATCCACTGAGGTCAAATCATAACATTCAATTTCAAAAAGCTAGAAAGCATGTCAATACTGCATTCTTGCATGAATTTTACTTACTCATTTATAAAGATCTCTCTGGATTATTGCTAAAAGATAAAACAAATAATAAAAAAAAACAAAAAACAAAAAAAAACGCTATTTTTATTCAGACGGGTTACCCATTCAAACCCATATTCTTTAGTTTCAAAAGCAGATTTTTTATGTAAAGGGATAATTTGATAGCCTTGTGATTTTAAATGTTACAGCTGAATTTGATGAATTTGACATTACTTTGGGCTGCCCCAGCAATTCTTGATTTACCTTAACGTAGCCAGCGAATGGAAAAAGCATAACCATATTCTACAGTTCCTGTGAGCATTTTTGCACTTGTCAGATGTCAACATACATTCATGCCAGCAGAGACATATATTTGTGTGTGTAATTCCAGAGCTTTACTGCTTTTGAAGAGCTGTTAGATGTTCTTGGCTGAACAAGTGTTATTTTGTCAGTCTGGTGGCTTATGCTAATGCAGTAGCTCTTTTTGGTTAGGTATAGCTCTAAAGGCCCAGAGGTAAACTTTTATTAAACAACAGATACTGTAGTGTTATGTTTGCTCTGATGATTTCCCTTCTCATTTCAGTAGTTTTCCGTGGTTTCCTTGGCCTAATGCACACAAACACACACTGGGGATGAATTTAACACTCTTTGACACCTTTTGATTATCCTGGACAGTATTCCATTTAAGTTTAATTATTTTCTTCTATCCCAGCTTAATATGCAGAGACAACTATGAGTAAGCCATTTGTAGGGTGATTTCCTTGAAAACTGTAAATATTGTGTCTCTGTGGCGTTAAAAGTTCCTCTATTTGTTTAATCATCCTCTCCAGCTGACATAGCAACTGTCTGGATAGTATATATACTATAGATAACATATCCAAATAGTATCTGGATATTCTTTAGCTGGATTGTATTTAAACCTGGCAGTCAAATGTGTCTAGACTGTGATCGGATAGTGATCTGATCAAAGTTACCTGTGCAAAATGGAAAACACTACCTACATATTACATCAGAGGCTGTGGTAACTTATAATTCTCTGTCTTTTTAGGGAATTAAAAAAAATATATATATATTAATGGATAATTCTTTATTTAAAATTTTTTGGTGACCATCAAAGCTAAATTTGGGGTTGCTGAAGCAAATTGAATGATAATCATCTTGCGTTCGGCGCTTTGTAAGTGCTGAATATGCTTCTCATCTGAAACGCGTGAGTGAAGCTTGGTTTCACTTGAATTTCTTGCGAGCAACAGAGTGATTAGAAAGCATGAGACCCAATAGCGAGTGGAGATTTCAGGAGAGACGAGATATTCCAAGTGTATTCCAATGGAATAATTCATGGGATAGTGTTCATTGTTCGGGTGACATTATAGGGAGCGGCACTACCGGTCAATAATTCTACATTGAAGATGAATAATACTAAGAAATGTATTCAGATGGTCCCTTACCACATTCTACACAGTTTTAGCAATAAATGCTTTTTGATTTATTAATAATAAAAAGTGAATATACTTTCTTATATGCTGAGAAATTTCTTGACCCATGACTTATAAAAATATAACTATTTTTATTTCTTTGATTATTTATCTTATTTATATATACATCTGTGTTAGTTAATATGTATTTGTTTTTTTATTTACTTTATTTAAAAAAATAATAATAATTTTGTCACCAAAGACTTTTTGTCTTTATGACTCATTGATAGTATTCATACATTGTTGGATCTGTGTAAGTTTGTACATTTTATTGAACATTTAGAGTTTTACTTTATGTGTGGACTTTTAAGACGGTCCCTTAACACAACCTCCACAGTATTAGCATGTTCCAGCATGATGTGTGGACTTTTCAGACGACCCCTTACCCACCATCTGAAAAATGTCTAACTTATATCAGTGTTAAATTAACAATCTGGAATGATTTTGCCTTGACGCCATCTGACCTGCTTACGGTAAAAATTTCGTCCCGTATTGATTCGATAAGGGACGCATCATTTTATATTTAAATACAGGATGATCCCATATTTTACGGGAATGGTGGCAACCCAACCTACAGGTCTATTACATTCTCATGAGAAAATGCGGAAAAGCGTGAGTTTATCGGGAGAAATTAAGCTCGTTTGAGATGCCAAACGCCTCGCCTTGAAAGTAGACGAGAGTAGACAGCTGCAGTCAGGGGAGGAGTGAAATACTTGCTGTCAAGTCGGACAGTTCTCACTTCTTGTAGTGGATCAGACAACTACGAGGCAGATATCGCGGGATTCACGTTCATTCGCTGTTACTGATAAAGTGGATATGATTTAAATTATGTTGCTTTAAAATGAAAATAAATATGATGAAAAAAGACATTCGATGTACCTGTTATTTAATTTTGCCAATAAGACATGTCTTTCCATCCATTTTTAGTTTAATAGGAGATTGAACTGTCAGAGTGTTGGGAATATTCACATATAATTTATACACATAAAACATGATATTAGAGATAAAAAAAAAAATAAAAAAAAGAAGAGAACGAAACATCACAGTTGTTTAATCCAATGAGGATTATGCTGTGTTGTCAGCAAGTCCTTTCCCATCATTATGTGTGTTTGACTTCTTGCAGTGCTGTGCAGACCGATCAGCTCTGGACTGGAAGCGGTGTATGTCTGTTAGAAATTTTGCCCGACTTGAACCAGAGCCACGGCCATGTCACTGTCAAGTATGCCATCAAAGTACCGTGAGAACGATTTGCTTGCAGTGGCCTGGTGCAGTAGGGATGGGCGGATCGAAGTGTCGATGCTTCCGATACAGATGTGGTAACAAGAATATCGATCCTCACATAAAAATATCGATTCTGAAGTTCTTTTGCCAATTAAAGTTTTTTTATTATTATTTCTATATATAAGTTATCTTATTTAGATTACATGAATATTAATGCATCTCATAAGCTTTGAAGTAAAAAAAAAAAGAATTAAACGAGCAAATTGTTGCATGGCATCGGAACTATTTTTCTTCCGCTCATCTTGACGCACAGAAATGCTAAAATACACTAGCAGTCAGGTAATTACAGAAAAACAGCATCTGGAGTTATTCACACTAAGTAATGACAAACCTAGATGTGACGTATTATAATGGGCTTGTTTAACAAGTTTATAGGTTTATTTAAATTCAGAGTTGTAAAAACATTTATAAAGATCTTTAATCCTCGTTAATAAATGATACCTGTAATGTAACACGATGATGGTGCTTATAGATTTTTGGGATGTTAGAGATTCCATTGTTGTAGTGTGTTGGTGCATGCTGGGAAATGTTGTCAGGAAGCGACATAGTAAAAAACGTGGCACTAAGTTCGGACAAGCGTCTCGTATGTATTCTTTTCTAGTTAATACATCACAGTGAAATAATTGGCGATGAGGATAAAGGTGTACAAATATGGCTGTCATAGGAAGTATAGGAGAGTTTGCTCCAAAGGCAGAGTCTTGGTCGGCTTACATTGAACGGCTGGAACGATTCTTTATGGCGAATGACATAAAGGAGGAGAGGCAGGTTGCAACCCTACTGAGTGTGATGGGAGCTACTACCTATGAGTTACTAAGAAATTTGGTACAACCTGAGAAGCCGAAAGATAAGTCTTACAATGACATTGTGGTCACTTTAAAGAGTCATTTTGAGCCTAAGCTGCTACTGATTACAGAGAGATTCCGTTTTAATCATAGCAATCAAAGAGCTGATGAGTCGGTGACGGAATATGCAGCGGAGCTGAAACGGTGTGCTGTGAGCTGTGAGTTTGGGGCTACGTTGGATGAGGCACTACGTGACCATTTCGTAAGTGGTATCTGCAATGAAGCCTGCCAAAGACAACTATTGTCGGAGTCCAATTTGACATTTGCACGTGCGTTTGCGATCGCATTGAGTATGGAGACTGCGGAGAAAGATACGTAGCAGTTGAGAGGGCATGACTCACGCTAGGGAATTGTGCATAAAGTGGAGGCGCAACATTCTGAAAAAAAGAGGGAAAATATGCTATAGATGTCATGGAAAAAAACACAGCCTACAGGTATGCAACTTTAGAGATGCCAAATGTCATAACTGTGGAAAGACGGGCCATATCAAAAGAGCGTGTAGAGCAAAAAGGGAAGCAGCAAAAGTAAACGGCAAACTGAGAAAAACACTAGATATGTGGGGGCGGAAGAAACGGAGTTAACCATGTTTTCGCTGCTTACTAATGAAGACAGGAAAAAGTCATTCACTGAGACTTTTAGAGTAAATGGCAAAAATATTCTTATGAAAATTGATACTGGTACTGCAGTGAGTATCATATCTGAGAAACTGTTTCAAGATGCATTCTCAGTAGAGCCACTATATGTCGCAGGCATCAAGCTTAAAACGTACACTGGAGAGATCATGCCTGTCGTAGGACAGTTTCAAGCTACTGCTAATTATGAAAACCAGAGCAAGCAGCTATCCTTGATTGTAGTTAAAGGGGAGGGGCCAGCCTTGCGTGGCAGGAATTGGCTGCAAAATCTCACATTAAATTGGGAAAAAATAAAACATGTCAGTCAAGTGCGCCAAGCAAAGTCCCTTGAAGAGGTGCTGGACTCGTGCTCTGAGGTGTTTAAAGATGAATTTGTAATGCTCCGTGGGGTCAAAGCAAAGATACTGGTGAACCCTAATGTTGCTCCACGTTTCTATAAGAGTCGTCCATTGCCTTTTGCAATGAAGGCACAGGTTGATGTGGAAATGGACCATTTAGAAAAGGCCCAAATAATAACTCCAGTGAAACACAGTGAATGGGCAGCACCCATAGTACCAGAAGTGAAGGACAAAACCATAAGACTATGTGGAGATTACAAATTGACTGTAAATCAAGCAGCTGCTACTGAGACTTACCCACTACTGCAGATTGAGGAATTGATGGCGACACTGAGTGAAGGAACCGTGATTAAAATTGACCTGGCTTCAGCATACCAACAGGTCCTGCTGGATGATGAGTCAAAACGGCTGGTAACTATCAACACACACAGAGGGTTATTCATTTATAATAGACTGCCTTTTGGTGTCAGTGCAGTACCATCTATATTCCAGAGAATTATGGAAAACATCATGAAAGGTCTTGATGTTGTAGTGTACTTGGATGACCTGCTGGTGACTGGGAGAACAGAACAAGAGCATTTGCAGAAATTGCAGGAAGTGCTGCAGAGATTGCAAGAGAATGGCTTAAGAGTGAAACAGTCAAAATGTGAGTTTGGGAAATGACAGATTGCATATATGGGATATGTGCTAGACAGCCAAGGCCTTCATCCGTCTCCAAACAAAGTTACAGCAATCAAGCAGGCACCAGCACCCACATGTGTAAAGGAGCTGAGAGCTTTTCTGGGGCTGGTGAACTATTATGGATGTTTTTTGCAAAACCAAAGTACCGTGGTTGCTGCCTTATACAGACTTCTGAGGGATAATGTTCCATGGGAGTGGAAAAAGGCAGAGCAAAGAGCCTTTGATAACTGTAAAGACTTGCTGACAAATGAAAAGGTCCTTGTACACTATGATCCAAAGTTACCACTCACCTTAGCTTGTGACTCATCAGCTTACGGAATTGGGGCTGTTTTGCAACATACAATGCCCACTGGAGAGGAAAGTCCCATTGCTTATGCCTCGCGGACGCTGGCGCCCGCTGAAAAAAATACTCCCAAATTGAAAAAGAAGGGTTGGCACTCATTTTCGGAGTTAAAAAGTTTCACCAATATCTGTGGGGAAGGAAATTCAGAATGGTGACTGATCATAAGCCCTTATTGACTTTGTCTGGGGAACATAAAAGTCTACCCACAATGGCAGCAGCCAGTATTCAGAGATGGGCAATCATTCTTTCAGCTTATGACTACAGTATGTTATTGAATACTGTCCCTCAGAGAAACAAGGTAATGCAGATGGTCTTTTGAGGGTGCCCCAGGCTGACACGAGTGATGTGGGTTCAGCAGCCCTGTCAGAGAACATTAATGTGTTGTTAACTGAACATTTTGAACAGGCTCCCTTGAATGCAGATCAGGTAGCACGTGCGACGTGCACGGACAAGGTGCTATCAAAGGTGCTAAAGTATGTCATGGAGGGGTGGCCAATGGAGGTGGATGAAAGTTTGAAAACTTTTCACTCACGCAGATATGAATTGTCTGCAGAGAGAGAATGTATTCTCTGGGGTACCAGAGTGATAATTCCTGATAAACTGAGGAAGACAGTGCTGAAGGAATTGCATGTAGGTCACATGAGAATAGTCAAGATGAAAGCACTTGCTCGCAAGTATGTGTGGTGGCCTAAAGTGGATGCAGATTTGGAGCAGGTTAGCAAAGCATGTGAGACATGTCAGATGGAACAAAAAGCTCCAAACCAGGTCCCTCTACATCCTTGGGAATTCCCTGGCCAGTGCTGGTAAAGACTGCATATAGACTTTGCTGGGCCTTTCCTAGGACACACATTCCTGATAATAGTAGATGCATATTCTAAGTGGTTAGAGGTGTTCAGAATGCCAAACCTCACTTCACAAGCCACCGTCACGAGGCTGAGGAGGCTGTTTGCAGCTTATAGGCTGCCTGAGCACTTTGTTACAGACAACGGAACTCAATTCATGTCTGAGGAGTTTAGAGTGTTCATAAAGCAAAATGGCATTCGTCATTCTACAAGCACCCCAGGGCATCCTGCTACCAATGGCCTTGCGGAAAGGTATGTATAAACTTTTAAGAGTGGAATGAAGAGACTCGCACACTCGACAATGGATTTGGAAGATCGGATCTCTCTCTTCTTAATGCAATATCGCACTACCCCAAACTGCACATCAGGTCAATCACCAGCAGATCTGTTTCTGAACAGGCATGTTCGCACTCACCTGGATTTCATCTGTTGCTGTTAAGGTTCGGAGAAAGCAATACATGCAAAAGTTCTATCATGACAAACGGGCTGTGGAGAGGTCCTTTTCTGAAAAAGATGCAGTATACATGCGTCCACTGGAAAGGGAAACAAATGGATTCCGGGAGTGATCCCTATAAGGTATCCTATAAGGTTCAGGGACGAGACACAGATGACATTTTCAGGAGACATGGTGACCAGTTGAAAGCCCGGGTTACAGAGGATGAGCTTGTCAAAGAGACAGACTGTCCAGTGACTGGGACCACAATTCAACCCTCTGTACCAGAAGGGGATAATCAAACAATGCCTGAGCCAGCTCAGGAGGACACTGGAGGTACCAAGCCCTTGCTGTTCATCCAGGATTAGGAAGTCACCAAAACGTTTTGATCTTTGATACTCATAAGAGATAAGAATCCATTGAATCAGTACCAATAGCATTGAACTGTATATATATATATATATATATATATATATATATATATATATATATATATATATATATATATATATATATATATATATGTGTGTGTGTGTGTGTGTGTGTGTGTTAAAAAAAAGAAAAAAAAACAATGTGTTAGTTATGGGTTGTTAATAATGTTTTCACATTGGTGTTTCTGTTCAGATTGTTGATGAAAACAATGGAGTGTACTATTGTTTAAAAAGGGGGAAATGTAATGTATCACGATGATGGTGCTTATAGATTTTTGGGACATTAGAGATTCCATTGTTGTAGTGTGTTGGTGCATGCTGGGATATATTGTCAGGAAACGACATACTAAAAAGCGTGGCACTAAGTTCAGACAAGCGTCTCGTGTGTATTATTTTCTAGTTAATACATCACAATACCCTTATGAAAACTTACCATGGCTTTACTGTAGTTATATTGTATTAGTAACCACGACTGTAGTAACCATGTTTTTTTATTTTATTTTATTTTTTTATTGGCAGTAACCAAGGTTTTGATACAATTAACCATGGTTTGACTACAGCATTACTGTAGTATCCATGTGGTAACTTGGTTTTAGTAATAGTAACCATATAATAATATCTATGGTTCATTTTTAGGTTTTATATGTGGCTTACACTAACTAATTTCTAAAGGGTAAACAAAGCAGCCTAATAATTTTCTGTTTAGGCTCATACATTTATATATATATATATATATATATATATATATATATATATATATATATATATATATATAAAAGTAATAATAACGTTACTAATTTTATCCAATTTAATAGAGGTATAGGTATAGGTATTGGTATCGATATCAGCGATATTGGCCTAAAAGTACTTGGTATCAGATCGAAAAGAAAATAAGTGGTATCACCCATCTCTGTGGTGCAGCCTTTGCAGTTGTTCAAGAGGAACTGCACTAGCTCTGATGACGACACAGCTCATTCACGGTTGGCCAGACTCACAGCATGACAACGGTTACACTTGTTTCATGGGCTGCTTTCGCAATTGCATACTTCACATACTACTCTTACAACTTCTGCTATGTGAATCTGGCAGAAATAATAGTAGTGTGGTAGTATACCATTACCATGGTGTTTATTCTGTTAACTCCAGTTGTTTATCCACTGTTTATTTCAGTTTAGCGAAAACTCTCACAACTCCCATGTTTTTATAACAATGCATCATGTTTATATCATGCTATATTATGTTTGTCATAGTAATACAATTTTTATTAAAAAAAAGAAAAAAAAAAGATTACAAATACTGGCTCCTTTATTGGTATTAAAATAACACTTTTATTGGACTTTCTTGTACAAACAACAGACACTATATTAAGCAGCACATAAACATTTCAAATGAACAATGTGTCTGATTATTTTGTGTAAAATTCAAGCATCTGTCTATCTGAATCACGTTTGATCTGCAAACATTCCGTGATCTTCTGTGACTTATGTAAGTTCAGCAAACGATGGGAAGAGCAAAGTGTCCAGCTTGGCTGCTCTCTTTTCAACTCCTCCAGTGGCGCCTGCAGCTGTACGGCCGCACACACTGTGCGTACCATGAGGGATCTAACTGACCTGAGAAATATTTACTCTCAGAATATTTCACCAATCATGAAATGTGTCCCGTATGTCTGTTGGCTTTTTAAAAGAACTAGCAATGCCCAATTCGCTTTTGAGTCTGTCCTTTTCAGTGAATTGGCCAAATGGGCTTGCAAAATGGTCTGAATCGATTCATGTTCAGTACAATTCATTCAGAGCACTCTCTCACTGAATTGTTTGGAGCAGTTTCTCACACAGTTAAACAGTATCGGGATATTTACGAATACAGAGAACAAACAGCGCTGGATACAGTGTAAATGTACCTACAACCAACTGAAACAAAAAGCTGTCTTTTTGAGAGGTAACTTTGAGAAACTTCAGCTAGTGCTGTGTCATGTGAACAAGGGGCTGTTCAAACTGAACGTGTTTTTGTGTCTGCTTATGCTGTTTTTAAACCGTTTTCCATGTAAACATTCGCTAGATGGATGTCTTTTGACAACTGCATCATGTTTGCATATGATGTAATCATCAAGATGGCACCATGAATGGCCACCTCGGTGTGTAGCTCTTCAGTTCTTTTGTTGTTTTTGTTTGTTTGTCCTGTGTTTAGTAATATTTTTCCAGTCAGTTTTACCAGGGACGAACTGCTGAACATTCGGCAGCATATACCAAACAACCTTTTCCCGGTTTTTGAATATTCGGACGTTTTGCTGGACATTTTAGTCGGAGGCGCAGCTGTGTTGTTTAAACGCGCTATGAGATGCAGGCGAGGGAGATGAGCAGGCACGCTGGTCAGGCTCCGTTGGCGCGGCTTTCGAACAATGCTGCCGAGCATTCATCTAGCGAATCTCCGCTCTCTTCCTAACAAAACGGACGAACTACATCTCCTCACCTGTACAAACAAGGACTTTTCAAACTCTACTGCCTTGTGCTTCACAGAAACCTGGCTGAGTGAAGCCATCCAGACAGCGTTACATCTGCCGGGCTTTCAGCTGTTCAGAGTGGATCGCATCGCGGAGTTAACGGGGAAAACGGGAGGTGGTGGAACATGCTTTTACATCAATGAAAGTTGGTGTACAGATGTAACAACGTTAAAGAGGATGTGCTGTCCTAATTTGGAAGCACTCTTTATTAACTGTAAGCCTTTCTACTCGCTGCGGGAGTTTTCCTCGTTTATTCTGGTGAGTGTGTATATCACGCCAAACGCGTGTGTTAACACAGCGCTCCAACAGCTGACTGATCAAATCACAGACACAGAACAACAATACCCGGACTCAGTTATTATTATTCTTGGGTATTTTAACAAAGCAAATCTCACACGTGAACTGCCCAAATACAAACAGCACATTACATGCCCCACCAGAGACAGGAACATACATGATCACTGTTACACAACAATAAAGGATGCATATCGCTCTGTCCCTAGAGCAGCTTTGGGACTCTCTGTTCACTGTCTGGTTCATCTTCTTCCAACCTACAGGCAGAAATTAAAATCAACCAAGCCAGTAGTAAGGACTGTAAAGAGATGGACCAATGAAGCAGAGCTGGAACTACAAGCCTGCTACGATTGCATGGATTGGAGTGTTTTTGAGGCTGCAGCCACAGACCTGGACGAGCTCACAGATACTGTTACATCATATATCAGTTTCTGTGAGGATATGTGCATTCCTACAAGGACTTATTTAATATTTAACAATGACAAACCGTGGTTTACAGCAGAGCACAGGCAGCTTCGTCAGGCCAAAGAGGATGCTTACAGGGGTGGGGATTAAGTCTTGTACAATCAGGCCAGGAACACACTGAACAAGGAAATCAGATTGGCTAAAAGAAGATACTCTGAGAAGCTGAAAAACAGGTTTTCAGCTAACAACCCTGCATCAGTGTGGAGTGGCATGAAACAACTCACAAATTACAGGACTCCTACCCCCAACCCTGTGGTGGACCAACAACTGGCTGACGACCTGAATGTGTTCTACTGCAGATTTGAAAGGCCCAATCTCACACTCCACACCCACTCTGACCTTCACTTCGCACAAATACCAACACTTCCTGCAACCCCCCTCCTCCCCCCTCCTGCTGCTCAACCTGCACTTAAGATCTGTGAAGATGATGTGCCGGGTCTTTCGGAAACAAAAGACGAGAAAAGCTTCAGGCCCAGATGGCGTCTCACCAGCGTGTCTTTCATCCTGTGCTAACCAGCTGGCCCCCATCTTCACACAGATCTTCAATAGATCACTGCAGCAGTGTGAAGTCCCATGCTGCTTCAAACTCTCAATCATTATTCCTGTCCCAAAGAAACCAAAAATCACAGGACTTAATGACTACAGACCTGTCGCCCTGACGTCTGTGGTCATGAAATCATTTGAGAGACTGGTGTTGGCCCACCTGAAGAACATCACTGTGGGATTGCATCATATCCTGCAACATCTGGACAGACCAGGGACATATGCAAGGATCATTGTTGTGGACTTCAGTTCAGCTTTCAACACCATCATCCCAGCTATACTCCAGAATAAATTACACCAACTCTCTGTACCCATGTCTATCTGTCAGTGGATTACCAGTTTTCTGATGGACAGGCAGCAGATTGTGAGACAGGGGAAACTCACTTCCAGAACCTGTACAATCAGCACTGGTGCCCCCCCAGGGATGTGTGCTCTCCCCACTACTCTTCTCCCTCTACACAAATGACTGCATCGCCATGGACCCCTCTGTCAAGCTCCTGAAGTTTGCAGATGACACCACTGTCATCGGGCTCATCCGAGATGATGATGAGTCTGCATACAGAAGGGAGGTTGAACAGCTGGCTGTCTGGTGCAGTCAAAACAACTTTGAGCTGAACACGCTCAAAACGGTGGAGATGATTGTGGACTTTAGGAGGAACACCCCAACACTGACCCCCCTCACCATTCTAAACAGCACTGTGGCAGCAGTGGAGTCATTCAGGTTCCTGGGCACTACCATCTCACAGGACCTGAAGTGGGAGACACACATTGACTCCATTGTGAAAAAGGCCCAGCAGAGGTTGTACTTCCTTCGCCAGCTGAGGAAGTTCAACCTGCCACAGGCGCTGCTGATACAGTTCTACTCAGCAGTCATTGAGTCTGTCCTCTGCACTTCAGTAACTGTCTGGTTTGGTTCAGCTATGAAATCAGATATCAGAAAACTACAAAGGACAGTTCGGACTGCTGAGAGGATTATTGGTTGCCCCCTGCCCCCCTTCAAGAACTATACACTTCCAAAGTGATGAAAAAGGCTGGAAAAATCACTCTGGACCAAACTCACCCTGCCCATTACCTTTTTGAACTGTTGCCTCCTGGCCGACGCTTCAGAGCTCTGAGCACCAGAACCGTCAGGCACAAGAACAGTTTTTTCCCCTCAGGCTATCCATCTCATGAACAGTTAAATTGCCTCATTGAGCAATAACTATGTACAATACACAGTTTATTCTTTTTTATATTTATCCAACACATCCAACCTCTTCTGCCATTTCATTCCTCTAAAAAAAAAAAACATTTACACTGTACATAACAGATTTGTATTTTGCACTGTACATAACAGATAACAGATCTGTATTAGATTTGCATTACGTATGTGTATGTGTGTCTGTGTGTATATGTACGTACTGTATGTGTTTAATTATTTTTTATCATTATCTATGTCTTGCTGCTGTTTTTGTATTGTTTATGTATTGTTGTACACTGGAAGCCCCTGTCACCAAGACAAATTCCTTGTATGTGTAAGCATACTTGGCAATAAAGCTGATTCTGTTTCTGATTCTGTTTCACTGTTTTTAGTGTCTCTTACGGGAGCGCTGCATTTTTAGTCAGCATTTTTAGTCAGGTTAAAAAGAACTTCTTCAACTTTGCTTTTTAGTGCGAAAACGCATCTGTCTGAACGGTTACTGGAAGAAATGCTTTAGCCAATAAGTTACATGAATGCTACTCATACTCAAGAAAAGAAAACAAATGCTTATCTCAAAGTCACCAGAATTGAACGCATTGGTGTTGTTTTTTGCAACAACAAAAAAAAATCTCACAGTGGAGCATGCCCCCCGACCCCCCTACATATAAGGTTTAATAGGCAGATTTCTGTGCGTACCCTCAGATTAAATCCTGCAGGCACCCATGAACTCCTCCCCCCACTGCAATCGCCAAATCTCGCCAATCAGTAAATCGAGATGCAGTTCATGTCGAACACACCTATTCTTTCAGTTTGCTCAGCTAGAAAAATCCAGCTGTGCTGCCTGACTCTTACAACTGCACATGCCTCTCTCTCACAATACATTTTTGGCATACGTCACCATGACATCACAGCAAGTCAGACAGATTTCTAACTGGCGTGCACCTACTGTTGACCGGATCTGCACAGAACCTGCTCATCTCAACTGAGCCTATTGTAAATCAGGAGTACAACGGGAGGAGGGGTGGACAAATGGGAGAAACTCGGTAAAATCGGGAGTGTTGGCAAGTATGCAGTAGCATAACCTCATCACATAATTAATTACTTACGTAGTTGTATCCGGATAAGGAAAACACATTTGCATTCACAACTTTTTTGAAAGTGGTTAAAATCCGTCCCTGACAACCTCCGAATGGAGTTTCAGTGATCCGATCACATTCTGATCGCAATGCACCTTGGGTGCATTTACACCTGTCATTTAATGCTGTCAAATGCAATCGGATCACCGAAAACGCATGTTAATGCAAGATGTAAATGGGGCCATTGACTCAAACTATGGCGTGAATATGGGGCGAGACTATCTGTTTGTTCTATCAACGGAAGATTGATAGCTGTTTGAAAACAATCTTTATTTTTGCAGTTGTGTTTTGTTAGTGTGCAGAAATTACACAATTTAGCTTTAAAAAGGGAATCCATAAAGTGTGATTGTGATATGCGTTGCAGGGTCTAAAGTAATTTCAGACTGGGCACCCTCAAATAAAATTCTATATGCATGTAATTTGATTCAGTATAATAGAATGATTCAAACATATTTCAGACTATCATGATTTGATTTTGTGCTGTACCACCACCACACCTTTTTAACATTTACTCAAAGAGCTTCTGTCAGTCCTGATTCTAGTCTCCACTCTCCCCACAATGTAGTTTAAAGTGCTTAAGTGTTTGTTAGTAATGTTGCTAGGAGTCAGGCCTTCACCCCCAGAGCAGCACTTTATTCAATCAGCCTCCATTGTATGTTTTGGAGATATAACTTTCCTGTAGGAAACCTAAGTGTCAACTAGTTTTGAAACACAGACACACTGAAAAACTAAAAAAAGGTTTAAGTTTATTAAAATAAATAAATTAAGGGAACTAATTTTTTGACTTATAACAAGCTGAGCACATTTATTTGTCTTGTTAGCTAAGTAGTTAACAAGATTTAGCCTAAAAAGTGATGCATAAAATCCCAATAATTTACATAACACTGTTTTATATTTGTAGCTGAGTCACAATGAATAAGCTAGTTGTTATTTTTTTCAAATGTGAGAAATTGTGAGGTAAGAAAATACCCATTTCATATTTCATTTTAAAGCTGAAATTTGTCATTTCTGCGCCCCTAGTGTCAACAAACAGAATTGAAAAAATAATCAGTGTTTTCAAACAGATTCCTGAAACTGAAACTAGAAAAAATAGCTCAGCTCAGTAGGTCCATACAACGCAAGTGAATGGTGGTCGAGAATGGTGGTCCAAAAAGCATATAAAGGCAGCATGACAGTTATCCATAATACTCCAGTGGTTAAATCCATATCTTCAGAAGCATTATGATAGGTGTGGGTAAGAAACAGATCAATATTTATGTCTACTTTAAGTTTACTATAAATATCCACTTTCACATTTTTCATCTTTTTTTTTTTGCCGATTCACATATGCTTCGTGCATATCGCCACCTACTGGGCAGTGAGGAGAATTTATAGCAGAACACCTGTTTATACAATCAATGGAAGATGGGAAAAGTTTTCTGAGAGAATTTATATTTTTGGGTGAACTGTCCCTTTAAGGTATACACCGGTACACATGCAATTGCTCTTCTACACATACATTATGGCCTTCTACAATTCAATAAAACATATTATCTAGCCAATATGTCGTTCATGTCTCTGAAAATTACTAGGGTAATTAGTTTACATTCCACTGAACAAATTATGATTATATTATGTGCCATTTTTTACATTACAATAGAAAAATAAGGTTAAAAAAGAACAGGCTTAGCTCCTTTATTGCATCGGTAAGGATGACGGGACATTAACCTAATCTTGATTGCTCTGAACAAGCCATGCTTAGTGAAGTTAAATAATTGAATCGTCTGCTTAGAGATTTGTGAAATAATCACACTTTTTCCTTCGCTGTTCCTACAGAAGCAGGATAAGGGAAAAGATGGATGTGACATGGCTAATAAAAGATTGTTGATTAAACAGCGTGTGTGTTGATAGAAGATATGCACAGTTACACAGCTGACAATCTCATGTTTCACCTCAGATTGTCACTCAAACTACAAAACTCAAACGCTAGCTGTCATACAAAGAAGAATGAATCATTCACTACCAGTCATCATTTGGCATCTCATATCCCACAATTTGCCAGGAAGTCACATAGATTGACATCACTGGCTAGGTAGAATGATGATATCAGCAGTCTTTTTCTCAAGGGGGAATACACAAGTTGAAATTAATCTTGCATCAAATGTAAACAAAACAATATGGCGCCATTTTTATTTATTTTTTATTACTATTTTTTTTAATGCAATTTATTCATTATTCACCAGTAGACTTTCATTAATACATCATAAATGCAGTGAAAATACTTGCAGGGTAGTCGCACAAAATTATGTCATCATTTACTCAAACTTATGTTGTTCCAAACCTGTATGACTTTTTTTTTGTTTTTTTTGGTAAAACTAAGGATAACAGTCTGCCTTACAGTTCCTTTTGTGTTCAGCACATGAGAGAATGTCCTATGGGTTTCAAACAACATGAGGTTGTGAAACCATTATCATTTTTGGTGAACTATACATTTAAAGACATTTATTGGAGTACATTTTTTTAAGGATAAAAGCAGGTTCCACTTTGAACCAAAACATGTTTTTAAGCTCTTTTAGAACAGAATGTGTACAGCAATTCACAATTTCACAACTCTTTTAAAGTTGTACAAATAACTTTTTATTCAATACTTCTTTAGAAAACCATTTACGTGTATGTATTGGAGCTGTAATAAATAAATAAATAAATAAAATAAAAAAATACAAATAAAATGCTGATCTGGACAACTTGAACATCAAGAACATCTCCATATGAAGAAATCCCCATCTCCATATAGCAAAAAGAGGGTTTGTGAAGAGAAAGTGGTGCAGAGAACAATAAAACAACCTTTATTTTTAACAGTGTATGTGTGAATCCATATTGAATAAGATCCCTCTAAATGATTGAATATTTCTGTGTGTTGAGTACATAGAAATGTCCTTCATCATACATCTTTCTCCAACTGTACTTAACATTACTGCTCTGCCACATGAATGATGGTCACGTTCAAAGACTCTGGCACTCAGACATAGAGAGATGGATTCTTTTAACTACAGTCTAGACCTAATCTCCAATCTCTGTCATTTCAAAGAATTATGAGAGAAATTGAGCTTGCTGACTGTTCTTCCAAATCTGAGTGATAACTTTGTTTTTGTTAAGCGATGTTTAAAATGTATTTGTTACCAAGAAATAGATACAATTCAGTTTGCTGGAGATAATCAGGGTTAAAAGAAAGAGAAAGATCTTAAAAAAAAAAAAAAAAACATTTTATTTATTGTTATGTTCAAAACGTACACTTTTATATAATCTTTTGAAAATTCCTTGACTCAAAAGCTTAGTGTTTATTTGAAGTTGGAGCTCTTCAGAATAATGAACGAAATTCTGAAAGAATTATTGGGGGAAAATGCCGTGAATACTGAAAAGAGTAAAGAAAACACTCAGAACAAGTTTCTGTCTGCTTTCTACATCAGCATGTTCAAGAAGTACAAGTATGTGTCCCCTGCCATCCACCCCAGGCACTTCTGGTTCTTTTATTACTTAAAAGCCCATCATAATACTCTGCTGTTAGTAGCTGTTTTAAACAAAGTCAGGCATTGCACTAAAATATGCTGCACTCTGTATATTTAATGGCATCACATGGCTGAATGAATAACATAGCACAGAGGGAGGAACAGACGAGCATGGAGAAACAGACCCTAACACCCTTAGACAGGAAGAGACTGGGAGGGAAATACATTTTAGCATTTGTTCTTTAACCTGGTTCTGTTGTTTGTCTGTGTGTAAGTGTGTTTACAACTGCTAAGGTATAGCTTGGTAATTGAAATCTGAGCTACGGTAATACAAAAGGTCAGAAACCCATGCACACACTCTGACACATTCATTTGGTCATACACTTGCACACCACAAGGATGTGTTTTAAAAGTTCTACACTGGAGTTTGTTATAGAGAGTTATTTATATGCGTTACAATGAGAGCTAAATAGGCTTTAGATAGGCTTTTAGTGCACCAAGCTATTATTGAGGTCCAAATATGTTAGCACAAATGCCCATAATTCTATTCATGCCACTGCTGGTTCCCTGGGAGTGTACACAAACATAAGCCACTATTTGTTAACCACAAATCAGACAGTGTCATGTTTTGTGTATGTGAGTGTGTTTAGCGAATGCAAAATTTCTGCATGTACAAATGTGAGTGGGGATTGCCCATCCTTTATGCTAGGGTGTTGTAGGTGATTACTTTAGTGTTATTTTTTGTGTTTTGAGAGTTTTTATTTATTTATATTTTTTTTTTAGCATATTGCCATGTGGTTGGTAGAGTGTTCTGGGTAGTTGCTAGGTGATTGATTACAGGCCAATTTCAAAAGAGCCCACCCTCAAGTTCCTTAAGACTGATCATGCTGTGAATTCAGCAATGGTAGGTTGAAAGATCTGCTGCTGAAATTGGTCTGTGCTTATTGAAATATGAACCACTGCCCCCAATAGCCGAAGCTGGATGTGTTGAAGAATGCATAGGCACATGTGAGATCAAGTTTTGGTGTGAAATGTCCACAGAGTGGTGCCAAAAGTGAGTTGAATTTTTTATCTGTAAATAATGTAATACAGTTAACAGGAATGCATATTTTTTAACATAACTATTAGTGGAGTAAAAAAGTAATTTTAGAGCGAAAATGCAACCTCCAAAACACACTCAACATTGATTATGTGAACACTGTTACTTTCTGGTTTCCATGGGACCAGAACCCATGTCTCTGAAGCTAACACAACAAGCTAATATCAATTGCGCCACAGGAAAAAGTAAACACGTTTGAATTAATGCAACAATGTCTGATGAGAGCTGGAGCTTGTAAGTAACTCAGCAGAATGGGGTCAACGTCAGGGTTCTGGAACATTCGGTTGCATCATGTCAATTTCCCGTGTTATCATGTTGTAGTTGACCAGCTTTACTGACTAAAGGCTCAGTCAAATTTACCTTTGCACTGTGAAATTACTGTATTGTCCAAAATTGTTAGACAATTGTGAAAAATTTTATATAGTAAGGATGTTTTCAAAAATAATGCCATGAATAATATTTATTTATCAATCAATTTCATAAAAAATTTAAACATAAAATCGAGCTCCTTGCTCAACATCTATTCTATATGCAAAAGGAATGTTGGGAAATTTTAAATTTATATTTCCTATTGAACCACTAAAACATGAATATATTAAATAGCCATCTTAGTGCAAATGCTTTTGTGAAACATTTAAAGTGCCTAAGACTTTTTCTTCTCAATGTGATTCCGCACGATCAGGAATTTTGCCTGATGGACTTACGGTGGTGAAAAATGTCCCTATGCAAATTTAGCTTTGGGCTCAAATTGGTTCAACTTTGACACGCAAATTGCAGTGTTGACCAGTAGGAAGTTGCTTGGTTTGGAAGAGACCTTTGTGTGGGCAGTGTTTTGTACATATTTACACTGAATATTGACAGTTTGCTGTAAATTTCTTTATAACTTCCCAGAGTATAAAGTGCAGCATAAAAAAGAGGCTGCTTGACAAGTAGTATTTGCAGTTTTCACACGCACTTAACATCCACCTACGCATTCTTTACCTGCGGAATTTCACACTGTAAAGGTAAAATGGTGTAGTCTTAAAATTTGCTGTTGAACAGCATGGCTATACTGGTCCACTTGCTAAACCAGTACTTAACCAGCATTAACTGTTTGAAAATATCAGCATACTGTATGGCAGGCTGCTTAACTAGCTTAACAGCAAAGATTATTAATCAACCAGCACCACCAAAAGTATCGTGCTGGTTAACCAGCTTTACCAGCTCAATTTTACTGGTGAACAGCATGATGTTGGTCCACCAGCTAGTACACCACCAAACCAGCATTAAGCAACCTAGACCAGCATCAAATAAATACTTTGATTTTAAAAGATCTTCTAACAGAATTATTTTTTGCTCCATGCCTTGACTAAACACAGTCGACTTAACCAGCACACTAATCAACAAGCACTTGTTTCAGGGCATTAAGTGTGTCATGCCGACCTCAAGAGGAATCACCTTGGATACCTGACTATAACACAGAAATAAAATCTTTGCATGTGTGTGTCCCTGTGATTGTGACAGATGTCTCACTGTTCCATATGCTAGCATATTGTATACATTAAATGTGGCAGAGAGAAAGAAAACAGCGGAGGAAGAAGTCATGAGCTCACCCAGCCAAGGGAACATTGGGTTGCCATAGAAATTAGAGAGAGAAAAAGAGAGAGAGAGTTATCCATAGCAACAGAAGCTTCAAAATAGCAGTGGAGTGCCCTGCTCAGGCAAGCAGAGCGGACTGCAGCATTTTTCAGAATTTTTGTCCACCCAACTTTCATGCATCCCCCTTTTCTTCCAGCACCTCTTTGGAAAAAGTAAGAGAGCGTGAGAGGTAGGCATGGAGAACTCGTCAGAAGCCTAAAAACCTCATCCTCTATTTGCCAGTCCTTCTCCGATTCTCGAATTCTTTCTGTTCTCTGCCAGTACACTTACAATAAAAAGTGCCATGGTACAGTGATGGAATTAGATGGTAATACCATGGTATATGTCCAAAAAACATGCCATGGCAATTTTGTGTTTAAATCTGGAACATGTCAAATTCAATGTTAAATGCCTTTCACAACCTATTACACTAGCATTACTTGACATATTTCAGAGTGAAGCAAGATATTCTATGGGAAAAAATGTAGGACGGGACTTGATTTTATTCATCAAAAATTTATTGGATCATCAAAAGTACGCCTTTCATACCAGAATGCCGCCAGGTGGTTAGAAGGGTTAAAAAGTAAAAGAGTTTTGTGATGTCAGCTGAAAAGCAAAGTTTTTTCAGAGGTTGACCTATTTATTAAATTTTTATTAAAAAAATCAAATGGAGAACAAACTTTTATTACTCAGAATAACATGTATAAAACTTGGCATAGATTTTATACTAAAAGTGTAAAAAATCGGATTTTGCATATGCACAAACGTTTTCAGATTTATAAAACCGTACTGTGGTGGTAGGGTTGAGCGCTGGCTTGTGAATGGAGAGCGAGATCGGGAGATGAGAACAGTAAGGATTATCACCTGGCAATGACTGTCTCTAACAGCTCTTTGTCAAAGCAGTGAGAGTTGGAGATGGATTTAGGAGCGAGCCAAACGCCAGTAAAGTGTGCTGTGCCTGTGAGCCCCTTTAAGATTACGCTGAAAAGCGATTTTGTTTATAAAAATAAATATAATTTGTGTTTATATTTATATTTATATACTCCTGCTTCCTCCTTTCCATTAAGAAGAGACCTTTTACACTGTTGCCTGAAACCCAGGATTTAAGGGAGGAAGAATGCCGCCATGGATGCCTCACCTCTGGATGACGTTTTCAAGACCCTCGCCAGCATCCACCAGACACAACATCAGGCCCTTCTTGAGCTGCACACCGAACAGGAGCAGTGGTTTATTGCACTCCTCCAGGTCCAAGAGGAGGACTGGCTGGTGATCCGGAGCTTGCTGCACAAGGAGGGTGCTGCTGCCGTGACCCCGGTCCCTGTGACTGCCCCACCCCATGTTCCGAAAGTCAAGATGGGCCCCCAAGACGATCCGGAGGTGAAAAGAGAGTTTGTTTGTTTATAAAAATAAATGTTGTTTTTGTTGAATTCGCCGACTCCCGCTTCCTCCTTTCCATTAAGAAGATACCTTTTACACGTACATATGCCAGAACCTGCACAAACTTATCTCTATAAATTCCAGTTAGTGGAAGATTGTGCATACATGCACATGCTTTATTCCCCTCCCCGTCTCCACCCCAAAATAACCATAAATGGAGCGTACAACAGCTATTTTTACTACTTATTACCTTATCTAATTATCTGCAAATTGCCATCCACACCTGACACTACTGTGTTTAACATTACGAGAAACCAGGAAAACAGAAAATAATACAGACTGAAGCCTACATGCTGCATGTGAATAGATGATGCTGCTAAAAAAACTATTCTTAATCTTTGTCTTTTTTTAGTATAAAAATATCTAAACATCATTTAAACAAGACCAATTAACCTCAGAAACTTAATTGTATATTAAGACTAGGGGTGGGCGATATACCGGTAGAAATTTGCTAACCGGTACACATTTTGGATTATTGTCTCTATCGCAGTAACGCAAAATTGCCACATGAGAAAGGTCTACAGCACATAACATGTACGCATTACACACTTTGTCGGACAATTCGAGGAACGCAGAGGTACTGTTCATTCCTCAAATTCATTTGAATGAGAAGTTGAGAGGAGATTATGAAGGAAAAAGTGTGTCCTCTCTGGTGTGGAATTGGTTTGGCTTTAGAATATCAAGCAGAAAACAGTGATTTGCAAGGTTTGTATGTCAGTATATCCATGTGCGTGTATATACAGTATCAGTGGTCAGGGCTTCACGTGAGACTAATAGAAATAAAGAAATGTAGTTTTTCACTGACAGCTGCACTTGTCATTAGATGAAAAGCTTGTCTAGAACGGGAGAAAAAATTACACTGAATCCGCTTCTGCGACATGAAATTTCACTTGAGCCACCGTCAAAGCAAATTCAGTGACATTTATCCCATGCTCCAAACATGCCTCCTATCCAAGCACGCACAACTGTGTTAATTTGTGTGAGTGTTGTGCACACAGTCTGAAACACGCAAGTGCACACGAGTATTGAAGTCATTCCAGCCCCTTAATTTGTGCTCCCATGACAGAAAAAGTGCAGATCACACCCGCTACTCTTTCTGGATTCTCTCGATGTCAAGTGGGTTTTTAAAATACACATGAAATCCCTTTCTAAAATTCTGTTCAAATGATGTTTGATATCAGGAAAAATAACTTATTAAAGAAATTATTAAAAACACTAAGTGCACAAAGCGTAATTAAGTGTTTTATTATGGATTTTTTTTTTTTTTTTTTACCATGTTATTTTACTTTTTGCATTATTTTGAGAATATGTTAAGTTTGAGGAAAGTTATAACAATAATCATAATAATAACAATATCAATAACAATAACAACAATACTACTACTACTACTAATAATAATAATAATAATTATAATAAAAAGAAGAAGAAAATTGGTGCACACCATCAGACTGAAATGTGGCATTTTTTTTTTTTTTTTTTTTTTTTTACTTTGTCAAGTTCGAAATAAAGAGAAAATTATATAAAATGAAGAAGTTTTCATTTATAAATTATTTAATTCACTGACTGGATTACTCAAAATTACACACTGAGACATGGATTAATATATAATAAAATTGTATTGATTTTTCAGAAAAAATAACTATATTGTGATATATACCGTTATCATGATATAAAATTACTTATATCGTGATATAGGATTTTGGTCATATCGCCCACCCCTAATTAAGACTTGTTAACATCTTATTCAATCTAGAAAATATGTTATTATTATATTACTTAAGTCTTATTTTAGAGTTTAAGTGTAAACCTAAACCTAACTTATGTAAAATTTTTTACAGCTTATATTTAAATGCCTTTTTAATTAGTTGCGTAAAATTAATATAGCCTAAAATCAGCTGGATAAATATTACTTTTGAATCGAGTTCTTAATTCCATACTTTTTTATTCTAAATGTGTTATATTAAATGAAAAGTAATCATTCTGTTGAGTTCATTACTTGCCCAGTTGTAGTCACAAATTCTCACACACCAGTAAAATAGTGTGTACGCACAGTCGAGAATTTGCTGACAGTGCGCACATATTTACGGCAAGTTTACTTTTGATAAATCCCGACGTGTGTGTGGGAAATTGCCCATTCCAATGCCCATTTTATGCTTAAGCAACATTTATACATCAGGCCCCAGGAATTTTCATTAAAGTAAACAGGGCCCATTTTTACTTTAAAGAGCTCTCCCAGTATGTGAATATAAAGGCATGAGCCACTGTATCATGACTCACAGAGCCCACTTCCTCCCACTGATACACTCCACACCACAGTTCATCTCCATGATGTGACAATCCATGAGGTGCGATACAGAATGACCAGACAGGTCCAAGAGCTAAACTCATTAGAAGGTACTGAGTATCTCCCGAGACATGCCAGATAGGGAGAGAGAAGAGAGAAAGATGAATTGCAGAACCGGGCAGAAGGATAGAGGAAGGAAAAATTAATCCAAAGCATCATAGCACATCAATTGACATGCACAGTATTGCAAATGAGAAAGTCCAATAAACAACTGCCTCTACGAGTGAATATTGCACCCTGACTCTTGCCTCGGAATACTGATCACGCTTGCTTCTAAACAGCTCTTGTGTGCATCTTAAGTGCCCCAGCTCAATGAAAAGATGCTATGTTTTTCCTCCCCTCTCCTTCAGCCTTGTTCTTCATTCATCGCTGTCTCTTTTTATCTCTATGTTCAGCAGGGAATAATTTTGATGTGAGGTCAGATTAGTGCTACTCTTTAAACCCTTTAGAAAGGAAAAATGTATATGCAAATCCCACACCAGCGATAGTGTTTTATAAATGATGTGTGTGAGAGCAAAAGAACATGATCTGGATGTGTGTGCATATCTGTATGCATGCTGTCCGTCCATCAATCCATCCCTCCATCCATCAAAAGAGCTCAGATTTTAAGTTGTAGTATACTGTATATGGGGTCGTAGTGTTGTCACGATACCAAAATTTCAGTAGTCAGTACAGATACAAGTGAAAATTAATGGTTCTCGATACCAATTTTGATACTACAACAAAAATATGCTGATATGGTAATGTGCTAATGAACACACTCCTTTAGCCTTTTTAAAGTTGCATTTCAATCTAAATAATAAATAAAAGAAATGCATGTTCCCCTCAAGTGTTTCTCAATGATGAATGCATAGCTTAAATGTTTTTAAGTAGGGCCCTATAAAAATCTGTTTTATTTTTTCCCAAATATTGTTTAATTTTTTTTCATGTTCTCAATTTAATTTAACCATCAAAATGGTATCTAATCAAATTAATTATTCAATCTTTTAACAAAATTATTTTTCAACGTACCATTGCTTTTTTTTTTTTTTTTTTTACAAATTTTATTAAGTACAGCAGCACTCTGGCTTGTGATATAGTGCTATTATTATTATTATTTATTAGTCATTATTATTATTAATGTTACTACAGTGAATATTATATTTAAGTAAACAATTGTATTATATTTCTGTTGCAATTTCTTCTATTTCAACCGTCTATGTTTTTTCAATCATGCTTTTATTTTTATTACGTCTTTGACGGAAGTTTGCTACAGGGCTGAGTGTGCTCATTAATGCGCAGATGCTCTGATTATAATGACATACATATCAATGTAATTTTAATGTAAAAATAAATGTATAGTTTACATGGGCTGCTCTGTCATCTCTAAAACGCAAATGATTCTCAATGTCTGTGGATTTTCCAGTGAATGAGCGGTCTGCTTAATAAATTAATTTAAAGCATGCAGCGGATACAGATTAAGATTGTTGCCTTTCGTGGTTTAATAATCACAGTAGGACATATAACAATTGTAATTTTATTAATTGTGCATTTCAGTGTAAAGGGAGTAACAAAGCACATGCTCAGATTTGTGTGTGAGCATTTGAAAGCAGTCGTGTGTCACAAATGACCCGATTAAGTCGGTGCTCGGTACTACCGGTACTGCAGAAACACTGGTATCCTTACATCTTTTTAATTTTAGTATCGACTTGGTACCAAAGTACCGGTACTTTTGACAATGATATGGTGGCGGAAATATGATATATTTAAATGCTATATGGTGTCAGATATATGATATATATGGGCTATATGGTATCCGATATATTATATAGGCTATATGGTGTTGGATATATATATATATATATATATATATATATATATATATATATATATATATATATATATACAGGTGCATCTCAATAAATTAGAATGTCGTGGAAAAGTTCATTTATTTCAGTAATTCAACTCAAATTGTGAAACTCGTGTATTAAATAAATTCAGTGCACACAGACTGAAGTAGTTTAAGTCTTTGGTTCTTTTAATTGTGATGATTTTGGCTCACATTTAACAAAAACCCACCAATTCACTATCTCAAAAAATTAGAATACATCATAAGACCAATAAAAAAAACATTTTTAGTGAATTGTTGGCCTTCTGGAAAGTATGTTCATTTACTGTATATGTACTCAATACTTGGTAGGGGCTCCTATTGCTTTAATTACTGCCTCAATTTGGCATGGCATGGAGGTGATCAGTTTGTGGCACTGCTGAGGTGGTATGGAAGCCCAGGTTTCTTTGACAGTGGCCTTCAGCTCATCTGCATTTTTTGGTCTCTTGTTTCTCATTTTCCTCTTGACAATACCCCATAGATTCTCTATGGGGTTCAGGTCTGGTGAGTTTGCTGGCCAGTCAAGCACACCAACACCATGGTCATTTAACCAACTTTTGGTGCTTTTGGCAGTGTGGGCAGGTGCCAAATCCTGCTGGAAAATGAAATCAGCATCTTTAAAAAGCTGGTCAGCAGAAGGAAGCATGAAGTGCTCCAAAATTTCTTGGTAAACGGGTGCAGTGACTTTGGTTTTCAAAGAACACAATGGACCAACACCAGCAGATGACATTGCACCCCAAATCATCACAGACTGTGGAAACTTAACACTGGACTTCAAGCAACTTGGGCTATGAGCTTCTCCACCCTTCCTCCAGACTCTAGGACCTTGGTTTCCAAATGAAATACAAAACTTGCTCTCATCTGAAAAGAGGACTTTGGACCACTGGGCAACAGTCCAGTTCTTCTTCTCCTTAGCCCAGGTAAGACGCCTCTGACGTTGTCTGTGGTTCAGGAGTGGCTTAACAAGAGGAATACGACAACTGTAGCCAAATTCCTTGACATGTCTGTGTGTGGTGGCTCTTGATGCCTTGACCCCAGCCTCAGTCCATTCCTTGTGAAGTTCACCCAAATTCTTGAATCGATTTTGCTTGACAATCATACGGCTGCGGTTCTCTCGGTTGGTTGTGCATCTTTTTCTTCCACACTTTTTCCTTCCACTCAACTTTCTGTTAACATGCTTGGATACAGCACTCTGTGAACAGCCAGCTTCTTTGGCAATGAATGTTTGTGGCTTACCCTCCTTGTGAAGGGTGTCAGTGATTGTCTTCTGGACAACTGTCAGATCAGCAGTCTTCCCCATGATTGTGGAAACCTCAATCTCAGGAAACCTTTGCAGGTGTTTTGAGTTGATTAGCTGATTGGCATGTCACCATATTCTAATTTTTTGAGATAGTGAATTGGTGGGTTTTTGTTAAATGTGAGCCAAAATCATCACAATTAAAAGAACCAAAGACTTAAACTACTTCAGTCTGTGTGCATTGAATTTATTTAATACACGAGTTTCACAATTGAATTACTGAAATAAATGAACTTTTCCACGACATTCTAATTTATTGAGATGCACCTGTATATATATATATATATTATATATATATATATATATATATATATATATATATATATATATATATATATATATATATATAATGCTATATGGTGTCAGATATATGATATATACACTACCGGTCAAAAGTTTTGAAACACTTGACTGAAATGTTTCTCATTATCTTAAAAATCTTTTGATCTGAAGGTGTATGCTTAAATGTTTGAAATTAGTTTTGTAGACACAAATATAATTGTGCCACCATATTAATTTATTTCATTATAAAACTAAAATTTTATACAAAATAATAAAAAAATAAAATAAAATAAAAAGTTTTTGAAATTGATGATTTGGACCAAATAATAAAGAAAAGCAGCCAATAAGTGCCCAACATAGAAGGGAACTCCTTCAAAACTGTTTAAAAGCATCCCAGGGTGATACCTCAAGAAGTTGTTTGAGAAAATTTTGGTTTGGTTTAATATACATTAATAAACATAATTCCTATAGTTCCATTTATGTTGTCTGACACAAAAAGCTATATACATATATCATATATCCGACACTATAAAACCAACACCATATAGCCTGTATATTGTATATCTGACACCATATATCCTATATATGTAAAGAATGAATAAGTGTTTCAAAACTTTTGACCGGTAGTGTATGTCCGACACCATATAGCCTACATATCATATATCCGACACACACAGCCTATATATGTATATCATATATCTGACACCATAAAACCAACACCATAGCCTGTATATTGTATATCCGACACCATATAGCCTATATATATATATATATAGGCTGTATGGTGTCGGATATACAATATACAGGCTATATGGTGTTAGATATATGATATATAAGTATAGGCTATGTGTCGGATACAGTATATATATATATATATATATATATATATAATATCAAAAAAATATTATGTGTCGATGGGTGTATGGGAGTGTGAACATTAAAGTTTAAACAGTTTAAACTGTGTGGGGTTTAATACATGTACTTTCCCTGAGTGTATTTTTGTGCATTCTAAACCCACTTTTACAGACTTGCCAATATTATCCTCATTTTTTAAAATGTATTTAATCATTATACTGAACCCTCTTCATTGCATTCTTTTACTTTAACATCCTGCCATGCACTAGTATACTTTTGCAGTAATCATTTTCGTTTGAGGAAAAATTTGCCTACACAGCAAACCTTGCTTTAACTCTGTATGACTCATGTTGGATTAGCATTGACTTAATGTAGATTAATATTACAGAGAGCCGACTGTGTCGACACTCAGCTTGCTATACGTTACATTCTATAGGCTGAGTAGTCATGCAGGCAATCTATATGCTAACCATGTGGACTCTGGAGAACTCTTCTATTTGAGCAGTGCTATCCATGACATGGCAACAGTGGGAGTGTAGGTGTTTGACAAATGTGGGCTACTTTGAAGTGATAATATATGTTCATGCATTGTTTAATGAGTATGTTTTAAGATTGGCATGCATGTACTCTAATGTGATAAGGTGATGTGTATGTTGTGTTAATTTGACCTGTATGTTCATATATGTTCATAATAGCCATGAGAGTAAACTCCATTTTATTCAGATATCAGCAGCCATTGAACAGAAACTAGCAAAAATAGTATTTATAATGTTATAAAATTATATTCGATTAGAATAATAATTAGTATGTCAAATGAGTAGGATGTCAGAATTCTCAATATTCATAAAACAGAAAAATACCCGAATGACCTTCTGCATCTGCTGAGATTCGCATCCACTGGACACTTTACTGTCCAATAAAAACACATGAGCTGAGAAGCCATCAGATTCAAAACACACACACACACACACACACACACACACAAAACAATGGAGAACTGCAAGTCCTGGGGCTCTTTTCGACTGTAAGTGTTAGGCCTATATATGTCAAGAAAGTTGTTCCTTGTGGTTTAATTGTACTTGTGAACAAAACCAGTGTAAATTCTTGTTCCATCAATCACCTGCAATCTGCTTAATATGCAAAAATATGCCAATTTCAGCGTTTAAAAAGTAGATGCAGGTGTGTGGATCGCAGTGGTGGAGTGATGCTGTACAGTTCCAGTAATGTATGCCAAATTTTGGTAGCCTACTTTATCCTCCATAACCTAGCACTCAGAACCAACTTGCGCTACATTTTTGGGGTGTTTATTTGTTGCCTGATTTGCATAATTCCTGAGTGACTGGATCACTAAAACAAGTACTGCCAGTGTGTGCAATTTAAACATGACTTAAACCGGTGTGATTTATTCTTAGAGAAATCCCCCATATACCCCCGAATCAATCATTCTTATTTGCATTGTTGTCTCTTGATTTATATATTCATATATTGAATATGTCCTATGTAATCTTCCTTATTCATCCATCCATGCACTAATTAATTTGTTAATTCAGTCATGCTTTCATTCAGGTCATTCAGCCATTATGAAATGTATTTAATGTTTATGTGGCCCCAATCAGTTGTAAAAAAACAGGCTGTAAACTACGCCACTCCCCTTTAAAGGGTAGGAGATCCCTATAAGGCAACTTTTCCCCATAATTCTGAATGCAGAAGCAGGAGTACAAAACAAGATATGCATTTTATTTAAAAACACTATAGCTGGGCCTGGAGAATACACATGTTTCAACTGGCCAACATGGCTCTAACATTACCTATTTTGTGTATCGGGGAAAACCATAAATGAAGAACAAACAAAAATAATAAAACAATTTCTTATTCACAAACCAATTATATAGTTACACACCAAAAAATAATAATAATAAGAAAAAATAAATAAATAAGAAAATACATGTTCACACCAAATAAGGGCCAAGGCCTACACACCACACTGCAAGAACAAACAAAAAAAAAAACAAACAAAAAAAACCCCACTTAATCCAATTCCCTAACACAGTTGGTAATACAAAGAGGCCCCACCACAACGCTAACCACTACCTGCTGTTATTATAAATATGAGCAAAAACACTTGGATTGACAAAGGAAAGTTTAACATGATAAACCAAGCTCTGATAAACTATTATAAGGGAAAAACTGTGGTTGCCTAGAGCAGCAACTGAATGAACTTCTAAGAGCAAACATAGTTTAACATGAAACACTTGATAAACAGAATTGACACATTAAAAGAAAAGACAAAAACTAAACTGTAACGTACATGCCTTGCACTGGTTATACTCTGCTTTGTTAAGCACAGCAAGGATTAGAAACCAGCTCCCAAATAACTGTAATACATACACTACCGTTCAAAAGTTTGGGGTCACTTGCCTGAAAAGTTTCTCATGATCTTAAAAACCTTTTGATCTGAAGGCGTATGCTTAAATGTTTGAAATTAGTTTTGTAAACAAAAATGTAATTGTGCCAACATATTAATATATTTAATTACAAAATTAAATTTTATAAAAAATAAAAAAAAAATATATTTTTTTAAATGGATGACTTGGACCAAATAATAAAGAAAAGCAGCCAATAAGTGCCCAGCATATAGATGGGAACTCCTTCAATACTGTTTAAAAGCATCCCAGGGTGATACCTCAAGAAGTTGGTTGAGAAAATGTCAAGAGTACATGTCTGCAAAACCTAGGCAAAGGATGGCCATTTTGAAGATGCTAAAATATAACACAGTTTTGATTTATTTTGGATTTTTTTAGTCACAACATAATTCCCATTTTCCATTTCTATTATTCCATAGTTGTGATGACTTCACTATTATTCTAAAATGTGAAAAAAATAACAAATAAAGAATGAGTAAGTGACCCTAAACATTTGAATGGTAGTGTACATATGTACATGGGCCTTAAAAGCTGACAACACCAAACACTCTTAGTTGCACAAATGAGCAAACAGTTTGTAACAACTTTTGAAATTTACACATTAACTTTTTAACAGTACTGAAGGCATGACATAGCCACCAATGTTTTCCTGAGGGATGTTTTCCAACTCAGCATTTGTTCTAAAACAACTCACATGTTTGCGGCATCAACAGCGTCTTCTACAGAGGATTAAATAAAATCACATTGCTAAATACTCCTCAACACAGCTGGAACTACGTACTCAAAACAAAATATGGCTAAACTTCTTTAAAAAACAACAACCTCACCACCCTATATTTCCTAATGTTAGTCACTCAGGGTTAAAACAGCAAAGAAAACCCCCATTCATTCAATTCTGAGCCCTAACAAAAACATGTATAAAACACATACCGAATGAATCCGTGTATCATTCGTTCATTTAATATTCAATTAGGAATTCAAAATCGAAAAAAAAAAGTAAAAAAGACTTATTTCATTATTCGTGTACAAAACCAATATTAAAAAAAAAAACAAATAATGACTTGTTTTTCGTAATTTCAATTTAATGCTCAACAAAAGGAAATTGGAAAAATAGCCACGGGACACTGTGCGTTTTTGATTATTTGATTTCACTAATACATGGCTTGAATGTTTGATTTGCACATCTAGGTGGACCTGAAACACCCCTTTCTTCTGATTGGTCAACCTGCACCATCGTCTTCCTCAATGCTGTGAGACAGAATAAAAATTCTCTGCTGTTTGATTGTTCAGATAAATTTGTCTCAGTTAATATTACATTTTTTACCATTTATTATCAAAAACTTGCCACGTTTATTGCAGCTGAGCTATCTCTCTCATCAAATAGTCAGACATAGTGCCTACACATAACTGTAAAATGTTCACTGAATGCAGACAGGGTTTTGCCTTCATGTGATTCAGCATTAGGACAATCATTTACACATGAAGCAATTGATAAGACCGACACACACACACACACACACACACACACACACACACACACACACACACACACATATTAAGGTGTTTATTAAGATTAATGCCTCGCTCTGTATGCCAAATGTCTTCTCACAGTTAACCTTTTTCGTGCCACATAACTTGTTTTATTCATTTCTAAGTGGTACCATGCAGTGCAGTTGATCAGCTGGGCACTGGTGGTCCACACTGCACTGGAGAATTGGCTGGCATTCGCAGTTAGGGTGACCTGACATCACTTTAAAACCGGGGACAGTCCCGATTTTACAAGTCATGTACCACGTCACGGTGGACTTACAGTCGGGGCACCTTTTGTCCTAATACTGTAATTAGTCTAAGGCAGCTATAGTTTGATTGCTTTAAATAAGCGTTTTAAATTGACATCAGTGTATAGTGCACTTCTGAAAAGAGAAATCATCAAAGAGTAAGGAAGGAATCAGTTTATTTTAATTTTTACATATTACAGTGCAATGAACAAAGCAAGATGTGGTTCAGGGAATATACAGACTTTACAGACTTAACATAGGGTGCATCCAGTAGCGGTTTTAACCACCACGCAAACCACGCAATTGCGTGGGGCCCCACACATCGGGGCCCCCGCCCCAGTAGGAAAGCTCAGCAAACATCGTTAGGGGTGTGACATGTTGTTCTGGGTAGACGCGCGAATACGCTGTTGTCAGCGCTCTCAGAGTGGTTCACGTTAGAGGTCCGCTTGGTTTTTAAGTCAGTTTTTCAAGTAGGACTTTGAGTTCAGGTTTCTATTTTATGAAAAAATTGTAGTCCTTCCAAACTTGTTTCGCCCACACGCTCTCACTCACATACACGCAAATGGATGTGTTAGGGGCTGTTCACACCAAACTTGTTTTTACATGCGTCTGCTCTGTTTTTCCATTGTTTTCCTTTGTAAACACACACTGGATGAACATTCATACCTGCTGCACCACGTCTCATTATTTCTTCAGTGTCTCATGCAGGACTGGCACATTTTTAGACTCTGTGTCAACTTAAAAAGAACTTCAGGTCTCAAAAACGCATGTCGAGACACCTGCGTTCTGTTTCATTCGTTGTGCTGCATCTAGGTTGTTTTTAGCACAGGTGTCACAAAGATTTAACGTTCTGAACAAGTTCAGGTTGCAAAGAGGTGACTGTTACAATGTTTAACATTATTCCAGATTGTTCTGCACCAAGCAAATTTTCAACGCTTGATAAATGGCAGTGTTTTTTCCCCCTCCTGCTCTAGTTTGCTGTTACAATACTGCTACGAATGTTGCCTACAATGCTTACATAAAATACAGCCTTTTGCAACATGTTGAACAATATTGGTTTTGTAAACTAATAATGAAATAAGTCATTTTTTGTTTTTCTGATTTTTAATACATAATTGAATATGAAATGAATGAATAATACACAGATTCGAATGCAGCACAGCTCTTCCAAACTACTGATACAGGACACGAGAACAAACGATAGTTTGACTCGCGAGACCTACTCATAGACGCACTTTGCCTCACCCCCTTAAAGCAACAGCGCTACATTATCCCTGTCACATTTCGAAATGTTTGCCAACAGGATGGCCACACTATAAGAGATTATGAAAATGTTAGCCAGTGGTTCTGTGTGTATGCAGGAGAGATAGAGCACCTGTACTTACTTTGCATTCGCCAGCCGAGCAACTGCCATTGAGATAAATGGGAATGCTGACGGATAGCTTTCTCCAGGTATTATAGACCTCGTTGATCTGAATACATTTGATATTCTGACCTATAATTATGTTTGAAAATAATAACAGTAAATGTTTATATCAAAAGCTCGAGGGCAGTTGCTGGGTAAATATAAACTCTGAAAACAAGCTCTTTAAATGGCAACTCGCAAAGGTGTCCTCTTTGCTTCACTGCTGGTAATTCATGTATTTGTATATTTGCTTTAATTATATGTTTATTTACTTAACTCTCAATCTTTTTGAACTCACAGAAAGTGAGTGAGTGAGTGTGTGTGTGTGAGAGAGAGAGAGAGAGAGAGAGAGAGAGAGAGAGAGAGAGAGAGAAAGAGACAGAGAGAAAGCTAACAGTGATGCTTCGTCTTGTCCTGATTCATTTTTCATAGGCTATTGATAATTATTTTTACACTTTTCTGGATGGGAATATGCATAATTATTCAAATGTTTGCCCTGTTTACTGGTGTAGTTTTTGCAGAGGAGTGGAGTATGGGAGGGAGGGTCTGAAGGTTGTGTACAGTTATTCATGTGCCAGTGTGCAATCGTTTGAATTGATTTATGTATTCATGTATTATTTGTTTTTCTTTCACAAGGAGCTGGAGCATGATGGGATTGGACTGCTGTAGCTAATTCATTTCAACTGTGCCAAACTGCTAGAGAGAGAGAAAGCGAGAAGAAGCTTTATCACTTTAGCTTAACTTTACTATGTGCATTTGTGTATGTGTTTTAGTAAGAGAGAGAAACAGAGAGAAGCACATTGCTTCTGTGCTAGTCCAAGCAGGGTTATGCTGGTTTTGCTGGTCTAGCTGGTGGTCCAGTATTGCCATTGCATTAACCAGCAAAACATGACCAAAGTGATCTTGCTGGGTAAGCTAGTCAAGCTACCCAATGGGAAAACCAACACACCAGCATCCCATGCTGGAGCCCAGCATCAAAAATGCAACATATGTTGGTAACCAACTATGCTGGTATTTTCAACAAAGAAAAGCCTAATAACAAAGACATCAGTGATGGAAAACCCAGTGGTACCTGTGTTTAGGAACACAGTAGTTGGTTTCTAGCTGGTCCAAGCTGGTTTAGGTAGTTCTTTAATCAGCAACAAACCAGCTACCATGCCACAAAAACTAGCTTGACCATCTTAGGCTGGTATGGCTTGGTTTTCCAACAAGACTCTTGACCAAAATGGTCTACCATCTTAGTCAGGTACCCACCAGCTGGTAGTCTTCCTTAACCATCTTACCTAGACCACCTTAACCAGCTTGCACGAGCTTAGACCAGCTAATGAGCTGGCTGGACCAGGTAGAAAACAGCCACTATGTTCCAAAACATACCATACAATCGTTTAAGCTGGATTTTCCAACATGGATTCCCATGCATAGCCTGATTGAATGACTTGGAAACCCACTAGAAAACTACAAACCCACATTGATATTGGTCATTGTTCTCACTGAAGTACATTCAGTGAGGCTGAATAATTTAATAACGTAATGCACAAAACATGTGGTGCATTTTAGAATAAATAGGACGTCCTAGTTCAAAGTGGTATCGTCGAATAAATGAAATAGTCAGTTTTTCAACGAAACATCACTCTAATGTCAGCTTCAAGGTAACATGGAGATAATGCTTTTTGCAGTTCATTTCAATAAGATGTTGCCTCTAGTGAATAAACTCCTGTGGATTTGTTTTCCCAATCCTCACATTAGCCTCGCAATTCTGCTATTGCATTTGAGATCTAAACCCACCGACTATTAAATGTTGAAGATATTGAATAAATCATTCAATAAAAACTGCAGTTCTGAACTCTTGGCCATTTCTTCTGGTTATACTTAGCTGAACAGGGACATGCCTTTACCAAGAGACACTGTATATGTGCTATAAACTTTTTGTGTTTTTTGGGCTATTTCCACACTTGGTTCGATTGCTTGGTCCAAATCCAAGCTCAATTCTATCTCAATCCCCCTGCCCTGGTCTTTTTTTTTTTATTATTGCAGTTTTGGATTCAAAGCTCGGTATGTTTGCGTCTTTGCATAATCAATGTGAGAAAATGATTCACTTATTTATTCCAATGTGATCTCATTGAACTTTGTACGTAAAGTGCAGTTCTATCACTCGTACATTTTAGTACATTTGCACAGAAACCGAAACGTACAATACTGACGTATTGACAGCATCTAAAACACAAGCCCTTGTATGTTTGAAGAACTTTAGAGACGTACAAATGTTTACGAATCCTTTGGGGTTCAAAGAATCAGAAGATCATTGTTACACCAAATGTTATACGTATACTACTGGTCAAAAGTTTTGAAACACTTGACTGAAATGTTTCTCATGATCTTAAAAATCTTTTGATCTGAAGGCGTATGCTTAAATGTTTGAAATTAGTTTTGTAGACAAAAATAGAATTGTGCCACCATTTTAATTTATTTCATTATAAAACTAAATTTAATAAAAAATTTTAAAAAAAGTTTTTGAAATTGATGACTTGGACCAAATAATAAAGAAAAGCAGCCAATAACTGTCCAACATAGATGGAAACTCCTTCAATACTGTTTAAAAAGCATCCCAGGGTGATACCTCAAGAAGTTGGTTGAGAAAATGTCAAGAGTACATGTCTGCAAATTCTAGGCAAAGGGTGACTACTTTGAAGATGCTAAAATATAACACAGTTTTGATTTATTTTGGATTTTGTTTAGTCACAACATAATTCCCATAGTTCCATTTATGTTATTCCATAGTTGTGATGACTTTACTATTATTCTAAAATGTGAAGAAGAAAAAAAAAAAAAAAAAAAAATTATAATAAAGAATGAGTAAGTGTTTCAAAACTTTTGACCGGTAGTGTATATTTCATACATGTTGAGGATTGACGATAAGTAATTTAAGCCATAAAAAGTGGAAATGATTTTACTTATATTAGTCCTATCTTGATGTCATGTATATGTAAATATATCATTAAAATGTCTTTCTCTAACAAAGTTTCTCCAACATTCACTGAAAAAAAGTCCCACTATTGAATTTGTTCATCTGCAGCGGTATCCTCATAAAGATTCACAGAATTTATGTTGTGACCAACTGTCAGAGGATTCATAAAGATTTGTACTTCTCAAAGGCTGTACATATGCAATATGTCAGTGCTTCCATTTTTAGATAATATGTTGATATTGTACATTCCAAATTCTATCAAAAAATTTACTAATATCTACGAATACTAATGAGATCACCCTTTTTATTGGTGTCCTTATCAATTTGGGTTTACCACCAAAACTTAACACACTCAAAACAAAATTTTGTCACCTGAGAAAGCATTGCAAGAGATGTGAAGAATGCAAGCTGCCCTCCAAAGCAAATTTAATTAATTTTAATATAATTAAAATGACTGTAACAGGGAGTATGCAAATATGCGAATTATATGTCATCTGTAGTGCTTCACTTCTGTGATTTAAGGCCAATTTATTCATCTGCGTAAAACCTACGTTAGGTTTAGCCTTACATGCACCTCTCCAAAAATGTAACAACGCATAGCGCCAACTCAGACCACAACAGCTGATATCAGTCCGCTTTGTAACCAGAGACCCTCACCCAGGATGATAAAAAGATATCTCAGGTAGGTCACATTATATATTGTATTGGACTTGTTTTAATCGGGAGCATCTGCTGTTCTTTAGGTTTCATGAAATTACAAGCAATAACGCCAAAACTTAAAACTCTTTGCTGTTTTCTCAGGGCATTTACTTGATAATAAAGTGCCCGATGTAGTCTTCTGCTGTGGTAGCCCATCCGCCTCACTCCATTTGTACAGAGTGGTTATCTATGTTACCGTAGCATTTCTGTCAGCTCAAACCAGTCCGGCCATTCTCTGTTGACCTCTCTCATCAGCAAGGCGTTTCTGTCCGCAAAACTGCCACTCACTGGATGTTTTTTGTTTTTTGTACCATTCTGAGTAATCTCTAGAAACTGTTGTCTGTGAATATCCCAGAAGATCAGCAATTACAGAAATACTCAAACCAGCCCATCTGGCACCAGCAATCATACCATATACAAACCACTGAGATCACATTCCCCCCCCCCCCCCCCATTCTAATGGTTGATGTGAACATTAACTGAAGCTCCTGACCCATATCTGCATGATTTTATGTATTGCATTGCTGCCACATGATTGGCTGATTAAATAATTGCATGAAACATGGGTGTTTATTCCTAATAAAGTGTGAAGTGAGTGTATATTTGGTCTGTGAGTTAAACAATATTTTTTGTATTCTACTTGAGACCTTTCCGATCTGTTTGATGTTTTGACCGTATGTTTGACAGTATGGTGTACAGTAAATAGTCATTTTTGATAAGTTATGAATTCAGAACACTTCTAATTTGTCAGCAAATTAAAAAGCACCTGTTAGAGTTGTTTATATTGCTGTTATGCATTGTAAATTCCAGCTTTAAAGCTTTAATATGACCCATTTTGTGTTGGTCAAGTGAGTAGTTGTTAATTCATTTGATGTTTTTTTTTTTTTTTTATGTTTTATTGCAGTGCGGAGTGTCAAAGAACACTAAAATATTTATTTAAATTATTTAAGGGACTCAAGAGCAATAATACAGTATATCCATGATTTATTTTCTCACATGGCAGACAAAATCTGAATCTGAAGCTCAACACGTTCACATACTTTGATGAACTTGTTTTTAATTATACAGTAATTTAATAAGTACTTTTGAATCCACAAATCACATTGCTTTTGTTTATTCATGAAATTTATAATTACTTCAGGAATTAAGGCATTTTCTCTCAATACACATCAATGCGGAACTATAAATGCAAAAGAGCCTATGCCGTAGTTTCGACGCAGAAGTATAAATTGACCTTAAGGATGGATTGCTTTTATAAGTTGGATGTGGTTCACTGGTGTACATCTGAGTTCAGAAAACTGATTTGAAATCAACCAAATAGACCAAATTTTGACATCCTAGAGATTCGGATTGCACCAAAAGCTCTCGCGTGAAAGTATACCTAGTTGTAATACTCTCGTGGAAGCAGATTTTTAAAAATAAACAAGTAAATCCTGAGCAGAATGTGAGATTTGAGAACTGTTGCGTTGGACAAGGGAGGTTTTGACCGTATGTGAAGTGCATGTTTATCTACTACTGCTGAAAAAAGCAGATGAGGCAGCCTGTCTCTCTGCCTCTTTCTGCCTCCTTTGATTAGATGAAGCCCTGAGCTCTGTGCTGCACTGCTCTCCCAAATGCTGCATATTATACAAAGCCATTATACATTTTTAATGAAATTAAAAACACGTAAAGAGAGCACTGTTTCTTTCACTCTCTGCCGCTCACAACTACTTTGCTCACTAATCCGCTGTGGAGCTTTCGAATCCTTCCAGCATGTTTTCATTTCTCTCTCTCTCTCTCTCTCATCTCTCTGTCTTGCCTTTTCCTCGCTTTCTTGCTTTCTCATGTGGAAAATCTTTTTTTCGGTTGCGGCTAGCTCCTGTTCCTCACAGCCAAAAATGCCTCCTTTCGGAAATGTTTACTTAAATATAATCATGTAAACAAGCAAAATTGTAGTCATGGACAAAATTGTGCTGGTTTGAATGTTTCTTGCTGGACGTTTTGTGATAGTGTCCACAGACTGTAAATATAATTACACCAAAGTTAGCATATCTTGTATGTTTGGTGTATCTTCATGATTTTATGATTATGATTTAATAATACTGTGAATGCTTTAAAGTGGTTGGTTCTTACATGATATTTCCATTTTATGAATAATTTCTTGGCTGCTTTCTATAATCATGCTGACAATAATTAGGGTTCTGGTCTTTTACAGAGTGGTACACGTTAGATTAGTTTTCAACTATTAAGCATTATACAAAAATAGTTCTACTTTATACAGTACAATATATTACAAGCCAGTAGAGACTCTACTAAACCAGTGGGCAGAATGGCTTTTTTCTATATTCATGTAAAGAGCATGTTTTTCCCTCCTGTGAGAACAATTCAGTCCAGTGTGTGGAGACAGCCTGTCATTGAGAGAGCTCAGACCCATAAAACCTGAATGTGTATGTATGTTTATGTGTGCTTGAGAGAGAGAGAGATTGAAAAGGTGAAAGACAGGCTCAGCCCCCCATTGTGGGTGCAGAGCAATGCTAGTTACTGTATTATATTGTGCCGCAGGGCTTTTGAAGAGGCTGTTAGCTGCCTGGGTTAGCTCATGCTTTCCCTGCCCCTTGGCACTCACATTGTCATGATATGGGCAAGCAATGATGCCTGCATGTGTGGAGGTGTTTGTGTGTGCTTCTATTTCCATTTTCCCTTGCTCAGAGACATACACTCACAAACACTCAGACACACACTGGATGATACTAGGGAACTGTGACATTCTGTCCTGATTATTCTGGCTGTGGAGAAACACTGGGGGTGGAAATGACTCAGGTGCATTGAAAATATGACAGGCCTTATCCCAAATCCATCACACACAAACATAATTTCTATTTAGGAAGCGTCGAAAGCCAAAAGGGTTGCTACCCATCCAGGAATTTCCAGGATCGATCAGGTTTTTGGCCATCTGTCCTGGAAAAATTCAATTCCATTCCGGGACGCAGAATATCAATATTTTCCCGACACGTTCACACATATGAACCCTTGATTATAAGCAGACAATGCAAGGAGGAGAATCAAACGCAGTCTTATATGAATCATAAGAAAGTCCGATTCATTTTAGTGAGCTGGTTTATATGGATGATTTAGATTTTTTACTTATGTGTGAACAATCCTTTAAACTTTAGTCTACTTTCTATAATGCTTTAATGTTCTGGAAAACATGTCAAAAAAAAAAAAAAAAAAAAGGGAATGAAGTAAATAAATAAATGATTAAAAATTAATCAATTTTTAAGAATTTTGTGATCTTTAACAAAACTAAGTTAGTAAAACTTAAAAGGTTTTTTTTTTTTTACTTCATTTTGTTAAAGACTACTCAATTCTGTTTGATGGAAAATTTATTATGAAATTGAAACTTGAAATCTTAAATCTTGAAATTCATACTGTAAATCCTGAAAATATTATTTTTGATTAAATGTTTATGTACATTTATTTGATTTCCTTTGGTTTAAATGGATTTTTCTTACTTTATACATAACTTTACACCTTATACATACATATTTTATACATTTTAAAACATTTAAATGTTCAGTGTTAACCATAAACTCAAGAAAACTGCTTAGGGCCAGAATAAGTAAATAATGCTGTATGTTAAACCTGTACACACACACACACACACACACACACACACACAATCCCAAAATATTTTTTACACATTTTAATTTCATAACAAAATTCCATCACATTTAATTGAGTAATCTTTAATTAATCTAAATATTTTTAATTAATTGTGTGACAAAAAACAAACAAAAAAAAAAAAAGCATAAAATTAAGAGGTCCTTTTAGACCCCCATGACTGTGTGAATTTACAAATATATATATATATATATTTGCATTGAAAAACATGTTTGAAATCTTGTTGTGTACATTCACATACAAATAAGTTGCAAGGGACCTTTTTTTTTTTTTTTTTTTTTGCTATAATGTTTTCTAACATTTCTGAAACCATAAATCTATGTGTTTGTTTGACCAATGAAAGACATGGAGTATTATAGTAGCACAGAAATGACACACTTCAGCTTTAATCTAGTAGACCAAATACCATCACAAGCTGGCTTTTAAATAATGGTAAGAAGTTACTGTAATATTTAGAGATTAACAAATTAAATTATAGCAATTAATTTGCACGTATAATACTAATAAGTGAAATCATTTTTATTTTATTTTTTTCAGGTGAATGGCAGAAATAATGTGGCTGGAGTAGCTCTGGTGCCTATAAATATAGATGTTGTTGAGGCTTCCACCAACTGAAGGCGCTTCCAGTATATACAGCTTCATTGAATATAAAGAAACAATTTGCTTTCTTTGGTGTAGACAGGGTGACACACACATATACACATACCCAATCTCAGCCGCCCCTTCCCTCTCTTGTCTTTCTTTCTCTCTCTGTCTCGTTCTCACTGTGCTATTTCAGTAAGATATGATCACGCTGGCTGGTAAAAGCGGCCGCTTTTCTGCCTGAAAAATCATCTTAATTATTCTCCATACAGCCCTTAAATAAGCACATTCGTGCTAACCACAGAGCTCAGGTGTGTCATTTCCACATCAGCTGAGCTTGCATGGACAGGCCAGAGAGAGCACTTCACATGCTACCATACTCTCCAATCATACACAGGTGGAAAAGAGACAGGATTTCTGATTTCAATGCTCCTTCACAAACACATTCACACAGATACTCCAAACACACATATGGCTCTATAACTACAGGTTACTGTCATGTGTGTGTTTCTATACTGGGAGCTTTTGACACTTGAAGGGCTCTGGAAGCCCAGATAGCTGTAGTAATAACTGTCAAATAATAAAATGCTTCAATGCAGACAATTACTTGCACTATTTGTATTAAACATAAATACAAATAGATAATCTAAACCTTTTTAACACATATAACAACTATTACCACTTCTGAATTATTACACCAGTGTTTTTCAACTCGTTTTTCTTCAGGACCCAGATTTTATATTGGACATCAATGTAAACCATAGATGCTCCCCATTACTGTGTTTAGGTCACTGTAGCTTGTCTTTCTAAAATTATGATAATAATAATATTTGTCATATAAATAGTAGCCTAAACACATTTAGAAACTTTAACTACAACAGCCACAGTTGTAATAAAAATGATTTCTAATAGATTCTAGCTAATAGATTACTTAATATAAAACAATATAACATGTTTGTAAAAATTTCACAGTTACTGTTACTACTGTAAAATCATGATAAATTGTTAGTAAGGATGATGATATGTAATTTGATAAACCCTTTATCTTGGCGCATAGCACAGTGTTGCTCTTTTTCTACTCGGTGCTGTTTAGCATGTCAGGGCTTTCTAGCTGTTTTAGAGGTTTTACTTCCTCCATAACACTTAAAAATAGAAAATTCATACTAGAATTCAAATGGGTCGCATCAGTTTTGTGGTCTGTGCTGCGATATCGAGGGAAGCCCATGCGCCCAATGCTCCAGAGAAACAAAGCTGAGCAATTCATTGGCACGAGTTGTTCCGTAACATATGAATATTTGATTAGGATCTAGGCTGTCATATACATATAGCAAGTAACATATGCATGTTATGCATGCTCTCGGACAGAATATGTCTAATAAGCAAGCCCTCACAGAAACTGTACCTGCACAATGATGCTTTCAACTACCAATGTGAGTGTAGTGCTCCCAGCTCAATTTAGCACATTGTACCATGTTTCAATTCTTTTTGCAGATTGTTCCCTAAAATGAGCTAACAGTCCATTCATGGACTGTCTGATGCATACAGTATTGCATTAAACAATGCCAAGAGCTGGCACAAATCTGCAGTGTTTGGATGGCTGCTACATAATATCAAGCTGCATAGGTTTTTATTAGCCACCAGGAAACAAAAAACTGCATCCAAAATAGCATACTGACATGTACTGCATTTGATGAAGGACACACTTCTGGGCTGGCAAAAAAGTATGTTCTTTAGGTATGCTGGTTAGTAGTATGAATAGATTCCAGACAAAGGGTACTTCATTCTGGAATGTGGACATTTTCTGGTGCCTCGAATATTTGATGTAATAACAACAAATGCAAAAATAATCTATTCTGGTCTTGTTAAACAAGCACCATTTAAGCACAAGGAAGCACTCCTCAGCAGTTCTCAGCTGTTTTTTTTTTTTTTTTTTTTTAAATTAGCTCCCATTGGATTATGGGATAGTAAAGTGTCCAGTCGATCTGCACTTCCGAATCCGTAAGACTTGAAATCTTCAAATCATCAAATGGTGTAGAAGAGCATTATATCCTGGCATATGTCCAGATGCATGGTGTCGTCAAGCACACGTTAAGAGATGAGTGATGCTGTTCAGTCCCAACAGGGTAGGTCAAATACGGTAGTCTGCAGCATCCTCGTCTATATTGCACTCAGAAACTTCAGAAACTCAACTGAAAACATATTATTGTGGATATGGTCATAGTAGCAAGAAAACAAGTTATCCTTAAGCATAATGATATATTCAACTGTCTCCTCAGAGTTATATTCAATTTCAGTTCCCTATCTGTCACTCACTCGACGTTGGTGTCGATGTAGTGACACTAGGGGTCACTCTTGGGAGCCCGAGACACCTCTGGTCTTTGATAAAAGGCCAATGAAAATTGGCGAGTGGTATTTGCATGCCACTCCCCCGGACATACGGGTATAAAAGGAGCTGGTATGCAACCACTCATTCAGATTTTCTCTTCGGAGCTGAACGGTCATGCTCATTGAGCTGAATAGCACTGTTCATTCACCTCTGCTGGATCTGACGGCGCATTTCAGTGGCTTCTCCCTCCTCTGCACTGGTGCACTGCAGAGAACACCCCTGGGCGCTTCGGCAGAAAAACTAGAGAGTATATTTTCTGAAAGAGCATTTTTCCCCTCTAAAAGAGTATATTTCTCTAAAAGAGCGCACACACGGAACGTCTTTTTAAAGACGCGTCTTTCTAAAGATGCCTTTCCGATCGTGTGTTATTCCTGGTTGCGATCGTTTTCTCTCAACTTCAGATGGTCATGATCGCTGTCTTTCGTGTCTGGGCGCGACCCACACGGAGGCAGCCTTTATGAATGGTTCATGTTCTCACTGCGAGAACATGACCATGGCAACGTTGCGGTCGCGGCTTGCTTTCGTAAGAAAGCAAGCCACCCCAGCTGCTCCCGGCCTCGGTCCTTCTACCTACGGGTATGAGGTCAGCGTGGCTAGCACTGGGGGCGATTTGGGGACCTCAATGGGATCGTCTCCGCTGGGTATCCCTCCGCGGACCTCCCATTCCCCAGCACGCTCGTCTGGGGAATCTTGAGCGCGGCTCAAGATCCCGCACCCTGTCTGCTCGTCGCCAAGGGTGTCCCCCTGTGGTGACTGCATCGGCTCCGCCGCAGCCCGCCCCTTAGGCCCGGCCCCGGCGCAGAGCCCACCGCAGAAAGCCGACGCCACCCGTCTCACAGCCGGCGCCGAAGAACCCACGGAGGTCCTCGAAGCGCCCCTGAGACGGGCAACCCAGGGATGAGGGAACCAACTCACGTGGAGCTGGTAGGAAGACCACTCCATCCCCTGGTGGAGGGCCGGGTGGAAAATCTTTTGTTGCCTTTTTGTTTGATTTTGCCGCACACCCAAGTGGCTGCGGTACCCAACAGTTCAACAAAAGAGCGGCTTCCTTCCTCCCTGGGTCACGTACCCGGTGTGTACGTTCGTCACCACGATTACTGTCCACGGGCTTTTTCTTGCAGGATTGGTGCTCCAGCGGTGCCCTTTCTGCCCCTGAGCGCCCCCGATGTGGCAGCCTCCACGGGTTACAAGGACAGGCCTCCTTCTCCCCCGTCTCAGGCTGTTCCGGGGGTGGTCACAAGGAGCCAGGTAAGTGCTTCGATGTCCCTAGACTCAGCACGGCCATGATGTGCTGTGGCACCTCGCGCTCCACCCCGCCGCGAGGCCCCACCTGCCAGTACGTCCGATGACGTTGTCCCTTTGGTCCCCCTCGCACGGAATTTGGACGTATGGCTTGCACTTTCCAATCCGTCGCGGTGGCTGGTCCGGACCGTCCGACTCGGCTATGCGATTCAGTTCACCAGGCGCCCGCCCAGGTTCAGCAGTATTCACTTCACCTTGGTCAAAGGCGAAAACGCTGTCACTCTGCGCACGGAGATCGCTACCCTCCTACGGAAGGACGCGATAGAACCTGTCCCTCCAGCCGAGATGAAGAAAGGGTTTTACAGCACCTACTTCATCGTACCGAAAAAAGGCGGTGGGTTGCGGCCAATCTTGGACCTGCGAGTACTGAACCAGGCTTTACACAGACTCCCGTTCAAGATGCTGATGCAAAGACGCATTCTAGCGAGCGTCCGGCATCAAGATTGGTTCGCGGCGGTAGACCTGAAGGATGCATACTTTCACGTCTCGATCCTTCCTCGACACAGACACTTCCTGCGGTTCGCATTTGAGGGTCAGGCGTATCAGTACAAAGTCCTCACTTTCGGCCTGTCCCTGTCTCCTCGCATCTTTACGAAGATCGCAGAGGCTGCCCTTGCCCCGTTAAGGGAGGTGGGCATTCGCATTCTCAACTATCTCGACGACTGGCTAATCTTAGCTCACTCTCGAGATGTGTTATGCGCACACAGGGACCTCGTGCTCTCACACCTCAGCCGACTAGGGCTTCGGGTCAACTGGGAAAAGAGCAAGCTCCTCCCGGTTCAGAGCATCTCTTTTCTTGGTTTGGAGTTGGACACAGTCTCCTTGACGGCACGCCTTATGAACGAGCGTGCCCAGTCGGTGCTGGCCTGTTTGAAGGCATTCAAGCAGGGAACAGCGGTTCCACTGAAACTTTTTCAGAGGCTCCTGGGGCATATGGCATCCTCGGCGGTGGCCACCCCGCTCGGGTTGATGCATATGAGGCCGCTTCAGCACTGGCTCCAGACTCGAGTCCCGAGACGGGCATGGTGCCACGGGACACACCGCGTGGCCATTACGTCGGTGTGTCACCGTCTTTTCAGCCCTTGGACTGACCTCTCATTTCTACGAGCAGGTGTTCCACTAGAACTGGTCTTCAGGCGCGTCATGGTCACGACAGACACCTCCAAAATGGGCTGGGGCGCTGTTTGCAATAGGCACGCAGCTGCCGGCCTCTGGATGGGTCCGTGACTGCATTGGCACATCAACTGCCTCGAGTTACTGGCAATTCTGCTCGCCCTGCGGAGGTTCCTGCCGTTGGTCCAGGGCAAGCACGTGTTAGTTCGGACGGACAGCAGGGCAGCGGTAGCATATGTCAACCGCCAAGGTGGTCTGCGCTCTTGCTGTATGTCACAACTCCTCCGGAGTCGGCAGCACCTCAAGTCGCTGCGAGCCACTCACATCCCGGGCAACCTCAACACTACAGCGGACGCGCTGTCATGGCAGGTTTCCCTCAGGGGAGAGTGGAGTCTCCACCCTCAGGTGGTCCAGCTGATTTGGAGTCGATTTGGACAGGCACAGGTGGACCTGTTCACCTTGCAAGAATCCCACTGCCGCTCTGGTACGCCCTCACCGAGGCTCCCCTCGGCATAGACGCGCTGGCACACAGCTAGCCCCCCAGACTACGCAAATATGCATTTCCCCCAGTGAGCCTGCTTGCACAGACTCTGTGCAAGGTCAGGGAGGACGAGGAGCAGGTCATCTTGGTAGCACCCTACTGGCCCACCCAGACGTGGTTCTCAGACCTCACGCTCCTCGTGACAGCTCCCCCCTGGCGAATTCCCCTGAGGAAGGACCTTCTTTCTCAGGGACGGGGCACCCTCTGGCACCCACGCCCAGACCTCTGGAATCTCCATGTCTGGTCCCTGGACGGGACGCGGAAGACCTAAGTGGTCTACCACCTGCGGTGGCAGACACGATTACTCAGGCTAGGGCCCCCTCTACGAGGCGCCTCTATGCCTTTAAGTGGCATCTATTCGCTAAGTGGTGTTCTTCCCGACACGAAGACCCCCAGAGATGCGCAGTCGGATCAGTGCTTTCCTTCCTGCAGGAGAGGCTGGAAGGGAGGCTGTCCCCTTCCACCTTGAAGGTGTACGTTGCTGCCATAGCAGCACACCACGATGCAGTTGACGGTAAGTCCTTAGGGAAGCACGACCTGATCATCAGGTTCCTAAGAGGCACCAGGAGGCTGAATCCCTCCAGACCGCGCCTCGTTCCCTCATGGGATCTCTCCGTAGTTCTTCAGGGTCTACAGAGAGCCCCCTTTGAGCCTTTGCAGTCAGCCGAGCTTAAGGCACTCTCCTTGAAGACTGCCCTCCTGACTGTGCTCACTTCCATCAAGAGGGTAGGTGACCTGCAAGCGTTCTCTGTCAGCGAAACGTGCCTAGAATTCGGTCTGGGTTATTCTCACGTGATCCTGAGACCCCGACCGGGTTATGTGCCCAAGGTTCCCACGACCCCTTTTAGGGACCAGGTGGTGAACCTGCAAGCGCTGCCCCAGGAGGAGGCAGACCCAGCCCTGTCGTTGCTGTGTCCGGTGCGTGCTTTACGCATCTATTTGGATCGCACGCAGAGCTTTAGAGTCACTGAGCAGCTCTTTGTCTGCTTTGGTGCACAGCGGAAAGGAAGCGCTGTCTCCAAGCAGAGGATCACCCACTGGCTCGTTGACGCCATAACTATGGCATTGTCCCCAAAACATGCCGCCCCTGGTAGGGCTACGAGCCCATTCTACCCGTGGTGTAGCGGCTTCTTGGGCCCTGGCCAGAGGTGCCTCTCTAATAGACATTTGCAGAGCAGCGGGCTGAGCAACACCCAACACCTATGCAAGGTTCTACAACCTCCGGGTGGAACCCGTTTCATCCCAGGTAGTGGCATGCAACACAAGCTGATAAGCCCGGGATAGCCGGCCGGGTGTATCGCTTGCACATAGCGCCTTCCACCTCCTTTTGAGCTGAAGACGTGCTCCGTTAATTCCCAGTAGTGTTCACAAAATTTGTTCCTTGGTTGACTTCCTCCGAGACCTGTGGCAGTCGAGTTTTCGGAGAGACTCACTGCCGGCCCAGTACACGCGCTAACTAAGAGCCCTGTTCTGGGGTAGGTGCTCCGCATGTGGTGGTTCCTTGTAAGGCTAAACCCCATGCGATCTATATCCTCCGCTAGTTCGTTTCCCTGCTGGCAAACTGCATCTTCCTTGGGCAGAGCCCCTCTGCCCCAGTCTCCATGTTTGTAATAACTCCTCCCCCGTTGGGTAGGATCTACCATGAGACTTCTCCACATGGTCGGCAAGACAATGTGATGTATTTTCCACTTAAATATCCCCCCTCACTTTGGGCAAGGTGTGGTCTCCGCAGTGTCCTCCATTTGGGAGGGACACCCCCCGAATAGACCTGGCGGCCCAGTCAGATAATCCCCCTTGTTTTTTAGGGAGTGGAAAAAAAGTAGGGGAAAAGAGGCCACGACTGGGCTAAGCCTGTCTCTATCTTTGGGTAGTCGACTTGTCCCGAAAAAGGGCCGTTCGACACTCATAACTGTGTTGGGGGAGGTTATGTGTCGACCTGTTGTGCTGGCTATGAGGCACACAGCAAGTCTGCCCACCACACACTGCCAGTTCATGTAACACAGTTCAGCCTTGTGGCGTTTTGTATAGGGACCTCTAGTGTCACTACATCGACACCAACGTTGAGTGAGAGACAGATAGGGAACGTCATGGTTACTGGTGTAACCTCCGTTCCCTGATGGAGGGAACGAGACGTTGGTCCCTCCTGCCACAACGCTGAACTACCCGCTGAAATGGCCGGACCTTATATCGGCTCCTCAGCGTAAAACCTGAATGAGTGGTTGCATACCAGCTCCTTTTATACCCGTATGTCCGGGGGAATGGCATGCAAATACCACTCGCCAATTTTCATTGGCCTTTTATCAAAGACCAGAGGTGTCTCGGGCTCCCAAGAGTGACCCCTAGTGTCACTAGTTCCATCAGGGAACGGAGTTTACACCAGTAACCATGACGATTTACCCGCCCTTAATGTCAAAGAAAAAAAAAAGGAATTTTAACCAAGTATGACATGTTCCTGAATCTTTTGTCGGTCTTGGAACAACACATTTTGTCCTAACGCTGTCCTTCACCACAACCCTAACCAAACTACCCTTAAAATTAGAGGAAAATGATTTGAATGAATGATAAGAATGTTCAGGACTAACACCAGCAATAAAATTTACCCAACCCTTTTAGGAAATATTGATAGGTTCATAGAAATTATGTGCCAGTACCAACAAGGATGTTTCTTCAGTAACGTGTCCTACTTGGCAAAATCACAGTCGCCTACATGTTGATCATATGACCATGTCCCTTGCCCAAAATGAGCTGCAAAGTGGACCGTTTCAGTCTGTGGTGGTTTTATAAAAGGAGATTCCCCAACAGACACAAGAGCTCCAGTGTTGGCTTTACAATGGGCTTGTTTACATGCACAAATTTGCATGATTATGCTTAATAAGTTGGCAATGTGCAAGGTCATGTTAAAACCTTAAATGGCTTTCTTTTATTGGGGTAATGTTATAAACGGTTTAAGCAAAAAACAGTCTGGAAACATAGATTTTTGCCGATTATCCTGATTTTGTACTGCATGTAAACACCTACACTGGGGTTCTTACTGGCTTATCCAGTCTGCACAAGTGTTGTGTGCATGCCTGTTTATGCTTTGACATCAAAACAAGAGAAAACCTCAATGTGCCTCATTTAAGAAACTTTCATAAATATATGAGTAAATTCTGAATAATTTGCATGTAAAATGGACCTTCCCGAAAACTTTCCTCCGGATTCATGAACGTTTCGTACTCCCTAGATTTTTTAGTAAAACGTGTGTGTGTTAGTGAATTCCAAACATTCGTAAATAGGGGGCATGTGCATGTTCTTTCACAATTATCCTTATCCACGCCCATGGCAACGCCATATAAGGAAGGCACCGGATTTACTAGTAAATGCTGTTAACATCTGTGCGGAAAAGTAATTGAATTGTTTTTATGAATGAAGTGCACTCACATTAGCAAACACAACAGCGTCTCAAAGAAAGTGAGGACTTACAATTAATCACGTTTTTGCTGTCATCGGAGGCTCTTTTGTGAATCAAACAGTTCAAGAAGTCAGTAAAAATGGTTTGACATGAGGGTTAAAAAAAATCAGTTCATGCCGGCAGGAGGATATCAACCACCATTAACCTTCTCAGGTTCAGTTGGCAGCGCATCGCCAGCATCATTCGTGAAACTTTGGTTAAATCCTTATGGTAACAGTGATATACTTACAACTGGAAGAATCTTCAGAGAAATTAATAGAATGCCTGAAGAAGTTCTTTGACTGAAACGCTACATGATATTACTGATTTGCAAGCTATATGACATTATGTGGGCGTTTTCTATTTTTCCTGTTGCATTGTGTACGCACCTGTCTGTGATGTGTTTATTTATGGATTTAACAACATTAGCACTGACCATATGTTATCAGCATATAAACAGAGTTGGTGAAAAAATATACTTTGAAAAAATAAATGCAAGCAGCAAAGAAACTTTTATAAATACGTTTAGGCTATGAACTCAGTGTTGTGTTTGTTGATACTATTGGCAAAGGCTGAAGCAGCAAGAACATTGTACGGATATGAAGGTAACACACACACACACACACACACACACACACACACACACACATTAATTTGCCTGTGTGTGTGTGTGTGTGTGTGTGTGTGTGTGTGTGTGTGTGTGTTAGTGGGGTGCTGCACTCTAGCTGTCTCTATGATGCAGAGGGTTATCAGTATCATTAATGGAGTTCTTAAGGATGTTAATGACTCCCAGAGAGAGAGAGCGGGAGAGAGAATGTGAGTTAGAAAATCAGGCCTTCCGACATGGACCAAACAGTGAGGTCAACGTCCTGTGTTTTCCATCTGAATTAATGAACACGTGTTTCATTTCCTACTTGTGCAGATCACACACACACTAAAGAAAAGAACTCAACATGGACATCACTGATCAATGACAATTAATCAATGCTGCAATAATGTGTGATATGAGGGGAAGAAATGTTGGTATGTGTTGCTGCCATCCTCCAGGGCTAACCCTCCCCACCTGTCCACCCTCCTGTCTCACTCCTCCATTCACTTGCATCTATTTGCTCTATTTCTATAATTGGTCTCTGGTCAAGTAGACAATATGATGACTGTATTTTCAATGTTTGCTCGACTCATATATGAGCATTACAGTCAGATTTTCTCAGGTATTATTCCCGAGTCCATTCGATCGTTACGTCGTGGTGTTTGTTTCATTAGGCAGATATCCTTGAGCAGATGTATGTAGGGCAATGTAGGCTGGATATGACAAAGATCTATAGCTCATCACTCTGTGTGGTTCTTGCTGAGTTTGAATTGTTGATAAGGAATAATGTGATTGTCTTGCCCCGTGCTATCTTTAATAAGATAGATTAATTGTGCTTGGAGTGAGAGGAGGATTGTGGGTAGTTCCTTTTAAGAACTGAAAGTCAGTAATGTGTATAATAAGAAAGGGAAGGATTTAAGAGTGAGTCTAGATTTATCTAACACTTGTTTACATTTGAGCATCTGAATTGGATCTAATAATACCGGCATATTTTTATGATGGCTTTTTAGTGCCATGTTAAAATAAAATAAAGTTGTAACATTACATAATAAAGTCCTAATGTTTTGAGAATATTCTCATAATAAGCCTTTTTTACAAGAATAATGTTAAAGTTTTGAGAATGAAGTTGTAACATTCTAAGATTAAATTAGCCTACTATTGCGAATAAAGTTGTAAAGTAATTAGAATGAAGTTGTAAAATTATAATTAATAGTGATATTGTGTGAATAAAGTAGAGATATTTCAAGAAAAAAAAAAATAAACAAATAAATAAATAAAATTGCCATATTACAAGAAAGTTATGATCACAATACAAATAGCCTGTAGAGGCTGAGCAGCATTATCAAGAAATGGGTGTGGAGGATTTAGATAAATCATAAGTAGGAAATGTAATTTATTCAGGAGAAAGTAGCAGACAGACATTGAGGAAATCACCTCTTTTGTGCAATCTGAAATAGTAACCAGTTTTCGATATTGATGGTTACATGCATCTACATCTGCTTCACTTTGCTGTTTTTCACCACATCACTTTGATGTTACTATCCTTTCAACTTAATATTCATAATATTATTACTTTAATCTCGTAATGCTGCGACTTATAATTCTACTACAAGTGGCAGACCTGACTTACATGGTGTCCTAGGTGACTTCAGACATGAGCCGACCTCACATCACAAAAAAAACAAAAACAAAAAAAAAACAATTGGATTAACTTGGCCTGTCTGTTATCTGCCAGATAACAGCCAAAGAAATGTTTTAATTACTAAATAAAAAATACTAAATTGAGCATAAATTAATTTATGCTTACAACAACTAATGAACTTTTAACAATGCAGAAAAACAGTGATAAACAGCTGCAACTACCTAAATATTTTTCTTAAGTCGCAGTGACTTCTATATGCATGGGCTCAAGCGAATCAATGAACTGTTTATTTGAAGTGGTTCTTTTACATGAACTGTCCAAAAGAACCGATTCACTAAACTTAATTGGACTTCCCATTGCTATGTCCAAGTGGATTGGTTAATCAGTTTTTATAACCAGTTCACTTACATTACAGATCAATATTTAAGTCCTTTTTTTATGATCAATCCCCACTTTTACTTTCACTTTCACAATCTTCTTTTGTTTTTGACAATTTGCATATTTCGTGCATATATCGCCAACTACTGGCAAGATAATTAATAATTTATAGTAAAAAGGTGCAAATAATCTTGTAATTACAATAACTCATAATACTACAACTTTATTCTTGTAATTTTGACATTATTCTCTAAATATTACTATTTAAATCTCATAATATTATGACTTTATTATCATAAATTTATTCTCATAAAATGCCAATTATGAGATTATTCTTAAACATTAACATTTTATTCTTGAAATCTTACTTTATTTTAGCATGACACTAAAACAGCATCGTAGATTTTGAGGCATTTTGTGAAGTATTTGTACACTTTCTTGAAACTCTGCAACATGTGAATTCACCCCTGGCAGCAGCATATGCAGGTGTTACACAATTAATTTTAGATTTGAAAGATTATTACTTTTGAAACAAATGTGCTTTGCGTATCTGTAAGGTAGACTGGATTTGATCCAGATAGTAGTGTGTAGGAAGTTACTGCACTAGTACAATGGATGCAGGAGAGAATATTACTATATGCTTTTATAGTAGTTAGTAACTAGATTTGCCTGTGCTTGAAAGGAATACTGGTAAGGCTTTTTGCAAGGTTTAAGTCTTTGGTCCTGGGTAAATTAATTGCCACATCTGACATTTATTGCACACGTCAAAGCACATCTTGTTTTGTTTTTGTTTTGTTTTTTTGGGGGGAGGGGGGGGGGTGTACCAATTGATATGCAGATATTTCAATGATGTAATTCATTGGTTGCATTTTGAAAGTCAATGGAAGTTTTTCAAACTTAAATCTCAAAGTTCTCAAAAAAAGTAGATTTGAAAGTTTGGCTCAGTATTATCAAGTTTATGTGAATAGGCAGTCCAGGAAGGTTACCTAGCAATGTCAGCATGGACTAATTGATATTCCTGAGAACACTGACTAGACTACTGGTGAATAACTTTGGCATCTCTTATGTTGATTAATATCTTGGTTAATGACACACTTGTGTCTTTAGATACAGATATTAAGTCGTTTTTTTTTTTTTTTTTTTTGTTTCTTTGCATTTCTAGTGTTAATTTTTTGTATCCTCTACGTGTTATCCTTTTCACATTGCGGTCACATTCAGTGTACGTTTGATTTTAAATGTGTCTTTGTTTAGTGTGTTCAACACTTTTTCAGATGTGGCAGAACTGTAGAAAAGTAATGGTTACCAGAATGTTAGCAGTTACTTTGACTTTAGTCCAATGAGCCTTAGAGCTATTGACACACTTTGAGTCAGCTGTTAATGCACTTTTGTTACTGTTTGTGGGTCTACATGTGTTTTTTTATTGTTTTTTTGTTTTTTTAATTTCAAAATGCCTTGGAATTTGTTTTTGAAATACTGTCCCCCTCCTCCTCCAAGCTCTTGATTCAACTGAGAATCTACTCTCAGCTCCTCCTTTATGCACAGTAACGACTGAACCTCTTTCTCTCTTTTAAAGATAGTCTGCACATTAAAAAAAACAAAAAAAAACAAAAAAACAAAAACAAATATAGGCTAATTCAGTATACATAAAACCTCATTGGAGGAGAAAAGAGGAGCTGTTATAAACTCTTGGGGATGGAATTAGGTTGACATATTGTTATTTTTATCTCAAGTGCTTGAGTTCCTGCCTTAGCAATCCTGCTAAGCCTAAGTGACGACGAACATGTCACCCACTTAGCATGTGCTGATGTAGTTCACAGTTACTACCAGAAATGCTACACTAGACAAAGTGTTCGCTAAATTGCAAAATGGCTATATTAAGCTGGATCAAAGGGCTTATTTGGAACTGCATAACTGCATGCTAAATATCAATATAATCATTACTGTCTTTCAAAGCTAAATTAACAATTTGTATGACATTTTCATTAGACACTAGCCTATTGATCAGTTGTCAGGCATGACCACAAAATAACAGTTTATCCACTGTGTATCTGTGGAATAATCACTTATAAAAATTCCATTGGCTCCACTTCTTGTATTTACTTTATTTTACATCTTACACAAGCAAAATAAAGTAAAACAATTAAGTCACCTACAACAAAGAATGAACCTCATCCCGGTTCACAAGACCTTCATTGATTCTTGTGGGTCCATATCATTATTCAGTGTGTATAGCCATGTGTAAATTTCCTGACAGTTTGACTATAGTATCGTGCTGTGTGAATGGAGAGTCTACTCTTGAACATTAACTCTAATTACTCTCTACTCTATATAGAGCAGATAATATGACTTCAAGACAAAGGTGAGCAGTTTGGCTAAGGTTCATTTACTCCAGTAGGGCCATCACTACAATAGTAAAAGATAAATTGAACTTTACAGTGTAAGTTAATTGTCATACCTTAGTCAGGAAGACTTAAAAAAAAAAAAAAAAAAAAAAAAAATCCAAATAATTATTTGGCAACAGAAAGGAGCATAATTCACAAACTGGAAATAAATACTAGGGCTGTCATGTATTAACATTTAACATGTTAATAATAATGTGATTTTTATTAAAATAATGTGATAAAAAAAATTAACATTTAATCGTGCCCCATGACCCGCCAAAGCACACTTAGTGAGAGTTGGCATTACAGAATAAATAATTAGCCGTTCACACAGGACATGTTCTTGTGTTCAAAAACTGCAAGGAGTACAATATAATGAAACCAAATGCATTTTCTCTTTTAACTGGACACAGCAACTTAAAACCGCAAAGCTCATGGCAAAACACTGACAAAACAGTGGATACAATGCAACAGCCAAAAACATATTGTATTGAAAAATGTCCTAATATATTGACTTCTAAAGCCACCTTTGATATTAACACATTTGGCAGACACTTTAATCCAAAGTGATTTACAGTGCATTTTAGCTATACATTCTATCAGTATCTGCTTCACCTGGAAATCGAACCCAGAATCATGGAATTACTATTACTGTTTGAGCTATAAGAACACAATAATATTTTACTCGTCCGCCACTATAATGTATTGTAAGTATCTTCATTTGGAGACTTTTCTCTCCAAATATTGTTATATGTGAATTTTTTGTATTAATTTGATTTATTATCATCGCATTATGTGATTGATTTGGTTACATTTTCTAATTAATTGACAGTTCCACTATAATCTTCAATCGTGACTGAACTTTAATTACTAAAGCCATCTCAATCATGTCCCTGCTCTTTTTCCTAACTTCTTTTTATTGAAACTTCCTGTCTGGCTCTCTTTTTATGATGAGTCCCCTCAGATCCTGACAAGCACTTGTGTCTGTGTGAAGAGTTGAATATCCAGTCAGCTGAGTCAGACCCATTAGACAGCCACACAGCAATCTGCCGGATCAGGCTTCCTTTAGATGCCTCAAAAGCAGGGTCTAATTTTAAGATTCCTCTTAGACTGTAAAATGCCTTCACACATTTGTGGGTCACTTGAATGTGGACAAAAGGGAGGTATAAGAGTATATAGAGGTATGCCATGGATGAATGGTATGTAAAAACCTGCAAATTTGTGCCTTTTCATCTATTAATGTTACCATGGCTATAGCAACCTCCCTCGACAAATAGCCATAGTGGTGGATCTCTAACATCAGTGTGCCAGTTCATCAAAAATGCATCAGGGTTCCTCCTCTTTATCTTTTGGAGTTTGATTGGAAGTTTGGGAGTTGTCTCACCTTCGCTTTGCTGGGGGAAATAAATTAACGTGAATTTTCAATGTTTTTAAGATGTTAGAAACAGTGTCAGAAATGTTTTTACCTATCCTAGCTAGGTGGGACTATCATTTTGTCCGACCATTGCCAAGACTGTCTGGAAAACCTAAATAATTTTTGCAGTGCTGTTTGGTAACACTAGTAGTGCAGAAATAACACTTCAGCTTTAAGGGGCAACATTTGCCCCTTGGAATTGATATTCATGGTATTTTTTTACTTCTATGAGGGCTTATTGATTTCTGACCTTATAAAAACACACAGCATGCTGCCCTATTATATCAAATAATTTCATTGAATAAATCATTTGAAATAAAAGTGGTTATTATAATGATAAAATTTAATCAACGTCACATACAAACTAGCTGTGCATACTGTAATATGCAAGATTTCATAACACAAATGCTCTAATAGAATATGTTTTAAATAATTGGCTGGTCCCTGTGTTAGATTATACTGGACTCTATGTCTCCTTTCAAAGTAGATGTTAACTGAATTGTTGGGTGCATTTTTTATTTATTTTGTCAACTCCAACCTAATCTCATAGAATGAACGTTTCTATAACTACATTTTTGCAAAGTGACTTTTACGTGTCTTGTTCTATGTTTCGCTGCAGAAATTAACACTAGAGGTGCTACAACAACTGTGCGTTTAATTCTACACAACTTCAATGACTGATTATAACTTTATAAATACTTAATTTGCGTGCTGTTATTCACACACTGCTACTGTATGTTATGATATCGAAACTCTTTTAATCTAAGGCATCATTTGAAAAGCGATACATTTTAAAACATGTATTACAGACCCACCTACATTTACACATGTATTCCAATGTGATTAGCTTAATCGGTAGCTCACCTGAAAGAGTGCTGGACTTTGGACTCAGAAGACCAAAGCTCAAGCCCAGCCAAACTAAAGTGTCATAGAATTAGACACAAAATAACGTGGTTGCTACAGAAAATTTGCTTTTTTGCTTTTTCCTCACTATCGGTTAGGTTTAGGTATTGATTTAGGATAAAGATGTCTGTTTTCTTCACCATTCATTTGCATTTAAAACACTATTGGTTAGGTTTAGGTTATGGAGATACGTTTACTCATTAAAACCTCCATCTAATATTCACCTTAAAAACCTTGTCTGATTACGACACCATTTCACTCGTTTTTTGTGCCCCCCACTTGACATTTCACTAGGAAACTGGAGCGAAGTGTTTAATGAAGCACGTAGTTTCGTTTTGCAAGAATGTTGAAAGACTCTGTGAGACAGCGAATACAGGACTAATCTGAGAGTTACAGGTCACAGCATTGTCTGCCGAGACACTAATCCCAGGAATTCACGATTTGAGCATATATATATATATATATATATATATATATACATTATTATTATTATTATTATTTATTTATTTTTTTTAATCTCAGGCATTTTTCCGAGCCCTTGTTAATTTATGACCGTGGAACATTTACATTACATGCAAAGTTAATTACACTGATTCCATGCAAAACATACTCTGTGTGTTCTTTGGGAATTGAACCCATGACCTAATGCCATGTTCTACCAGTTGAGCTACAGTAACTCAGGAATAGTGTGCAGAAGTTAAAACAGGCATGTGCTGATGAGTCTAGGTTTTGTTCTTGTAGTAGGACTCGGATATCAATAGATTTAAGGCAGGACTGAGACCAGGAGAGAGGTATTAATCTGCACACGGCATAATTCTTTAAATTTAAAGGCCTCTGATGTGTACTAAGCGTCCGTAGGTGATCCACAAAGAATGTTTATCTTGTTGGAGGCTGAATTCATTAAATGCAAACTGTGATTACAGCACCCTCCCAGTCCTCCTGGGTTAGGTTTTACTCTTCTGCACCCCTGCTATCTCAAAAATGTTGATGTTTATCTCTTAAAAAAGCAGCCTATAATTTATTCATGGGATGGGAAAAAGTGGGACGTACAAAATGTTCATTAAGACATCATCAAAATGAATCGTAAAGCATTTGGATGAATGTGAGCATATCCTTTTTGCAACAGTTAATTGCTGGCTTCCTTTGCAAACTCTTCGTTGTCTCTTTTCCTCTCTTCTATCCCTCCATCTCTCACTGTTGTGGTCCCATCCTCTCCCAGCCGAAGCTGCGGTCGGCGGGATGTGCGTACGTGCTGGACTTGGTTGCCATGGCTTCTCAGCAGGTCTGCTGTGGTTTATGGTGGTGTATGAGTAAAAAGGTGCTTTGGTGCGGCTGTAAATCTCTCCTTCAATCAATCCCTGTGCAATACTACTAAGAGAGCTATGCTTCTAAAGAAACCCACTCCTCATTCACAACTAGTGATTAAGGGTTGGCTTGATTAGAATTCCCTCAGCAGGGCTCCAACTCCCCCTCCCTTTCACTCCATGTCTCTCAGGATGGCTCCATCAACACAGTATAATCACTGAGAAATGGCTCTTGCATGTATATGTGCAGATTTGCACGAGCTTTTCCCAACTCTCATCTTCCATAAAATCACCCTCCATAGCCACAGGTGAGCAGATTCAAGTGGATTTCCAAAGTCATGGTCCGCTGATCTTGGGCTCTTGTTTCATAGTTGGGTCCAACCTAGTCTCACAAGCGAAACATTACTCCAGCGACATTATCCATGCACCAACTCAACGTCACTCTGAGATATTTTAACCTTGTTTCAGAGATTCCATAATGGGTCGTTCACACGTCCAAATCTGAAATATGGATAACAATTTAATTCTGCATCCATCTCACTGTTTGCTTTTTCTGTGTAAACAGATGCTAGATGGACATCTTTGACCTTTGCTCAGTGTCTTTCTCTTTTGACAGCGTCTTGCACAGTAGCATTCTGCAGTCATTGTGCTGCATCTAGATTTTAGTGCAATAACACATTTTTTAATGGCCCCTAAGGCTTCGGTTATCTTTGGATGTTATCATGTGTTTGAAACTTGCAGAATTAGTCAAAGTAGTCACAATAGCAATATTTTGGGATATTTTTACAGTACTTTTTTAATACGTTTGATTGCTGTGTACTGCACACAGTTAAAAATAGCATTAACCCACGTAATACAACCCACACATTTGCAGTAAGCAAGCTAACATACATGATACCATGCAACAGAAGTCATATATAAAAGATAACAGGCAGTGACTTTAATATTTGGGATTTCTCATTAAAAATAAAACCAAATCATATGAAAATCCATGCCTGCTGAAACTGAAAAACAGCTTAAACAGCCAAAGTGTTTTGATAGTTTTGTGTATTTTGGGGCATTTCAAACCTGGGAGACCTGCTGGCTGACTGGCTAAACACCAGCTTGGACTAGACTGTATCATAGTTAGTTAGGCCACAGAACAACTAATGGTGTTCACCTCACTATCTAAGACCAGCAATCCACAGAGACAGTTGAGAAAGATATTTGAGGCCACACAGAATCCTCCAAAACGAGATTAAAAAAGCCTCAGAGCAACATTTTGCTGGTGTGTTAGTTGAATCACTTTTATTCTACTTTTATTTGGACAGATTTCTCCACTGCATCCAATTAACTCATTCTTCTGCTTCTTTCTCTCTTTCTCTGTCAGTCTTTCATCTAGTGCAGGTGTCTCCTGTGGGGACCTTGTGGTTAATTTAAGGATGACTAGGGATGATACCAGACCATTCTCACACTCAACCTAGAGAAAAACATATTGGAGTGAATCTATCACTCATCACCACCTTTCGTCTCTCAGATCTGCTTTCGGAAAGTTCTGTGCTGCCTGTGTGACACTGCTGATCATTCACGTGTGCCGATTCCAAAGAACAGTTTCTTTGTTACTGTAAAGCACACAAGTTTGGACGAGGAAGTGGAAATTAAAGGACCTGCATAGAAAGCAAAGCAGCTCTGTCAGAGCAAGTTAGCCACAGCCAGGAAGGCTAGGGAGGTTTAGGCATTTTGAATGAGTTTGACTTCCACCACTTCCTGAAGCTTTAGAAGAAATTATACAACTAAACCTTTGCTGAAAAGACCAACATAGCTGGTAACCAGAACATGTGGTGTTTTGGGTGGTGGTGAGCTGGTGTCCCCACCAGGCCACTTCGCTAGTTTAATCATAAGATTTGGTCAAGCTGCATTACGAGAAAGACCATGCCAGCTGACCAGCTTAACAAGGTGTGTTTTGGAATGGTTCACTAGTTAGACCAACACCAAACCAGCATGTAAATTAATGCTGGTCTAAGCTAGTCTCTTCAGCAGGGACATGAGAATGTATCTTGTGCAGGCAAAGAACGGCTGAGACCTTTCACGTGGGCACTGTTTTACTACTGTAGTGAACATACAGGATCAGAGGTAAAAAATTATATGTACGTTGGCATGTCACATGAGAAACTAGAAAGGCCTAATTAATTTGCAAGTGCGCTTGACAGCTAATCTCGTTTTGTTTTTGTTTTGTTTTTTTTGTTTTTTTGCATATGGAATGAGTTCAGCTTCAGTTTAACAGTTGCACCCAAAACTGTAGATGCTCTTGCGGAATCCATAGGCCACAAAGGCCCTGTTTACTCTTGATATTAGCATCCGTTTCGTGTTATATGCTCATAAGTGGTCAGCCCAGACAGATTACTGTTTACACCTGGTATTACCATGTATCTCCAATGCATTTCCTGTGACTACTTGTGATTGGATTTTGTTCAGGATCACTGATATCATGACTACATCACTTAACTGTGTCAGTGTGTCACTGCATGTAGATGCTCTTCTCTTTTACCCTTTCCTTTCCTGTCTCCCTCTCCTCTTATGTATTTAATTAATAGGAAAAATGGCAAACATATAACTTACTACATAAACAAGTGCTTTGAGTAATCTGATTGCATTCAAGACAGATTGGATTTCATCTGTATTTAGCACTGTCTACTGTCCACAGAACAGATCACCTGAGACAGATGTTAAACTAGGTGTAAACCCATTGAGGGTGTGAGACAAAAAGATGGAGGGAGTGGATATAAGAGAGAGAGAGGGGGGAAATGAAAGATTGCACCTTTGCTGCTTTTTTTGTAAAAAGGTGGGATATCTAGCTCACCGCTGGGATGCTCACAGCTGATTCTGTGCTAATGCAGCTTGTTAAAAGTGATTGCTTTGTTATCACTGGCAACTCTTTGTGCAAAAGCCTCGTGAGCAATGCACTATTATGGCACATTAGTTCTAATGAACTGGTCCATATGCTCCCAATATCCTCTAGAGGAAGGACACAACAGAACACATAACACAGCGACAGAGAAGCACAGGTTTTTGCACAGAGGGTTTCCGTCCCAGTTACTCAAACACTCACGCACGCTACAAGACTCCCGCTGGTCCCTCAAAAGAGACTTAAAAAGGCCTCTAAACAAACCCGACTGTTTAGAGGCCTTACAAGACGCCATGCTGGATTATACCTATTCAAAACCTTGTCTAATACATTTTGTCTTGTGCCAAGTAACTTACAAGAAGTCTTTGTTTTGTGCATCATTTTACCTCAAAGTAAAGTCACTCCATGGTGCCATCAAAAAGCCCTCCATGAAAAACTGAATAGGATATTCCCCAGACTGTGATTGGAACTGCCCTGATTGTTAAAATTTACCAAAAAAGTGCTTACTGTACAGAACAAGGCAACACAGACAATAAATATGGTGAAGTAAATGAAGACATGAAGGGGAAAATAAAGGAAAAGTAAAATAATAACATAAAATGTCAATAACCACTGTACAAACTAAAATATACCATTTGACTGTCAAATTGGCAGAACCCTTCTGAACCTCTAGAAATGCTTTTAAAATGGGTAGCTATCTGAGGCCATGTCTACACTAGTCGCAGGCTCAGACGGCACACCCACGGAGCGCCCACAATCCGTGTTCTAACTGTCTAATGCACATAGCACACAAAGTTGGAAAACGATATCTCAAACCACTCAAATCTTATTGGCCATTTGATGGATTTGATGGAACTTCTGCCAGAAGAAATACACAGGACTTTTCAATAGTCCGCCTGGAAACCTGGGGTCTTGTTCACAATGAGTGCTTCTGAGGACAAAATAATCACCAGATTTGTCAAAGTTTGCCAGGTTAGTAACGAGTTTTATATTTTAAAGAAATGCTTTAGCAAGTCATACACCGGACGGGAAGCACCATGCTGAAAGAGTGAATCTAATCACTGTACAGACAAAAGTTGCATACAAAGGTTTCTGCACTTCTTCAAGAATGAACAATGATGTGACATTGATGAGTTTGTAGATTGGTGCATGGAAAAAAAAAATATGCAACTGTGCAAACTGAAAGATTAGTACTGGTGACATTTATTACAGTATGTGATGATTTATTTTATAGCCTAGGCTAAAGTCTGTATGTCCCTTGTTAATGATTTGGGAAAAAAAATCTAATGAAATTTAATGGAAAACAATGTAAGTGGTGTGGCTTTTTTGAGAAACCCCCTGAAGTCACAGCTGGGTGCTGTCAATGGACAACGAACAGTGGCGCAGGTGTGTGTACATTCATAGAAAACAATGGTTTTTAATTTTAGGATGCTATTTGTCATCCGCCTGATGCATCTTATGTGCGACCCCATTTGAGTCACTGGAATTATATATGAAAGGTTCTCCAGAGGGTTCCGTCACTGTGGCAATCAAAAGGAACCCCAAGCGGTGCCTCAAGTGTCTTTTCATTTTTACAGTGTACAGTACATTTAATTTCTCATGAAAATTCAAAACAAATCATGTGAAAAGCCACAGGCATCGAAGACATCTGAGGATAACCGAGGCTTCATGCAAACCCCTGAAAAGAGGTTAAAACGGCCCCAGAGCAACCAAATGGTGCCTGTTTAGAGGTCTAACAACAAGCCATGCTTGATTATACCCATTCAGTACCTTGTCTAATAAATTTTTTCTTGTGCCAAGTAACTTGCAAAAAAACGTTATTTTGTGCATAATTTGACCTTAAAGCGAAGACTCTCCGTGGTTCTGTCAATAGAGCTCTGTGACTGACCGAAAAGCATATTCCCCTGTCTGTAGATGGAGCTGTCCTGGCCATGCTGCAAACAAATCAGTTAATGCCTGAGCTGCTTCAGGCATGTTCCTGTGCCACCCTGTCTGAATACTGATTAGCTTTAGTGTCCGCCACATAATGTCTCCAGGTGCCAAGGGCACAGAATGCACACATATCTCTAGTGTTTGTAATTAGCAGTATTAATGAGGAGCTGTTTTATTCCTGTTGGGCCTTGAGTGTTGAAAAGTAAGTTCGCATTGAGTTTGAGTTTGAGTCAAGTACATGCACGTGCCCATGCAATACAGCAGACTCTCTGTCCTGTCATTTCCATGGAAACACTGCCTTCCCTTTGGTCCCAGCTGACCTGGAGCTGCATTGTTATTTACGCAGCATTTGTGGCTCCATTTCTACCATGTTTTATTCTGGCAGAGCTGTTTGTTCATAGGTTTGTATTGGGAATGAGTGGTGCCAGATAAGCTCATACAAATATCAGCCATGGATCGACAATTGGGACCCTGTTATACCAGCAGGTGGGCTTACTCTTTCTTCTTCATCCTCCCACTGTCTCTCACTTTTTTAATGTTATCACTTTAATCTCTATCTCTCTCTCTCTCTCTCTCTCTCTCTCTCTCTCTTCTTATTCTCTGTCTTTCTGTAGCTCTACCTCTCTCAGCTCTCTGGCTAATAGGTTTTGCAATTTTCCTCAATCCATTCTAATCCTTTGCTATTGTTATAAAGGGAGCAGGTGCTTTGGAAGCCTCCTTCCATCATTCATTATTTATTGGACTGTTACAGACAGCATTTGGTAATAAAAGCCTAGCACTTGCACTCCAAGCCAAAGTCTTTACATGCGTTGTTCGTTAGCATTTACGGCCCTCTGGTCTGGTCTCATCCTATTTTTAAATGGGGAGGATCTTTTTATAGTCAGGTGTAAAACAAAATGGATGTAAATCTTTACCAAGTTGCACGCAAAATGTCAAATTTTTTTCTGATTTGTAGAATCTTTTCGAAAGAGAATATATTAGAAACTTTTCTTATGGAGTTTTAATACATTGTACGATACCAAGTTGGATTGTCCTCCCTACCCCTGTCCTATGTGGTCTACAGTACTTTGACAAAGTGTTAGGTTGCTTGAATCCGAACCATGTTACATTTGCAAACCAATTTTGTCACCACTGGAAGCTATTTCTCACTGTTTACTGGCAACATGGCTATTGTTCACTAATAGACTAGTGTTAGTACTATAGGGTTGGGAACCAAGAACTTCCATTTTCTAAAAAATTCTGGAACCCTACAGCCATGTACACATGTGTACTTAAGTCCTTAATCCTTTTCTGTACACACACATTTCAGTATTTCTTTTTTTTTTTATTAATTTTCAAAAAGTTATGTTGTACTTTAAGCTCCTAATAATTAAATCAGACAGTGCAGTTAGTGACTGGATGTTCATATGTGTAGATAAAGATATGTAGATAAAGATGTATTCAGCCGAATTCTCTCTCTCTCTCTCTCTCTCTCTCTCTCTCTCTCTCTCTCTCTCTCTCTCTCTCTCTCATATATATATATATATATATATATACACACTACCGGTCAAAAGTTTTGAAACACTTACTCATTCTTTATTATATATATATATATATATATATATATATATATATATATATATATATATATATTTTTTTTTTTTTTTTAATTTTTTTTTTTTTACATTTTAGAATAATAGTAAAGTCATCAAAACTATGGGATAACATAAATGGAACTATGGGAGTTATGTTGTGACTAAACAAAATCCAAAAATAAATCAAAACTGTGTTATATTTTAGCATCTTCATAGTCACCCTTTGCCTAGAATTTGCAGACATTTTCTCAACCAACTTCTTGAGGTATCACCCTGGGATGCTTTTAAAACAGTATTGAAGGAGTTCCCATCTATATGTTGGGCACTTATTGGATGCCTTTCTTTATTATTCGGTCCAAGTCATCAATTTCAAAAACTTTTTTTTTTTTTTTTTTTTTAATAAAATTTTAGTTTTATAATTAAATACATTAATATGTTGGCACAATTATATTTTTTGTCTACAAAACTAATTTTAAAAATTTAAGCATACGCCTTCAGATCAAAAGATTTTTAAGATCATGAGAAACATTTCAGTCAAGTGTTTCAAAACATTTGACCGGTAGTGTATAAATATTGATGAATAAAATGTTTATTTTTATTTAATTTATAGGACCAATTATTGGATAGTATGTATGTCTCTAAGAAGTCATTAAAAAGTCTGTGTAAACATGTCTTTTGCAAGATTTGTATTAAAATGATCTCTGATTTCATTATGATCTCATAATTTGGCAACAGACTGCTGAGGCCACAAAATGCAAAAAAAAAAAAAAAAAAAAAAAACTTTAGATGAAAGTTTAGAGGAGTTGGAATCAGAATTGGAATGATTAAATTCCTTATGGTTATCATCCTTAATTAGTACCAAATTGTTGGTGAGCAACAATGCAGAATATACATCACCGATGGCAGTTCAATGTTGGGGTTGCTTAGTTTCACATAAACCACAAAACATACAGTGCTTCACATGAATCGAACCACATACTCTACTGTTCAAGCAAACTTGTGCATTTTCTTGGGGTTCAATGAGTTTAGAAAATGGCGTTCACATTAATACAATTAACTGAACTTAATGGTCAATTGATCCCAGGTCAGCACCAAAAAAAAATCTCTAGTGTGAACACAGCATTAGTAACATCACTACAGTGTGTTTTGACTGAGGAACAACATAAAAACTGTCCTGCTACAGAAAAACAGCTAAAATCAGCCTTTGGTGGTTAGCTGGTCTCACAGCCTGGCCAAGCTGGATAGACTGATCTGTTTTGATAGTTTTAGAGGCGCTTTGGGCACTTGTCAGCTGGTCAGGCTTGGAGGCCAGCTGGCCAACCAGTTTAACATCAGCTTTTCCAGACTAGGAGACAAGCTAAACCAGCAAACCACCTTAGGCTGATTGAATTATTTTTGTATTTTTTTCATAGCAGGGTGGTATTAACACATCAACATGTTATGTTTTCATTTGATCTATTTCATTCTAATTCAGTTTAATGTATGAGGGCTTACAACTCACAAACAACTGTGCTGTTTTCCTTCACTTATATTGAGTCTTGTAAAAGCCAGCATGGTCCTGGGGGTTATTCATCTCGGGTGCCCATGGTTAATTAGCATAAGTACACAGAGTCGTGCTTCTCCCGGTGGAGCCTCGTGGATCATATTTAAAAAGACCTGAAGGTTTAACAGCATATCTTCTATATATTCTAAAACACACATACACTTTACACAGACACAGCTGCATGTTTAGATCTGCAGACCTGCTGCTGGCCAGATGTTACATGCTATTATCTGCGAACGCCATCCAACTTTGATTGTGCGTTTATGTGTGTGAAGCAGTAAACAAATTTGTTTGCCCTGAGCTTGATTTCTGAGAGGAAACATCAGCATGTACAGTAATACTAAACTAATATTTATGCAGGAAAAATGGCCTAAATAACATAAACATTGTAAGATGTACATTAGTATACAAGAAATAGTTCAACCAAAAATCAAAATTCTGTCATTATTTGTTTCAAACTCATATGACTTTCTTTTTTTTGTAAAAGGAAAATAAAGACATTTTGAATACTTTTATGGTTGCTCTTTTTCATGCTATTACAAAGAATGGAAAAAAATAGTGACAAAACACCCTACTTGAGAAACTATCAATTGACACAAGGCTGTCTTATGGCCTCAGACATGTGTCTCCTCTAGAGTTATAGATCTCTTTGACTGTAATCCAAATTCAGAGTTTCAAATGCTAACTCAAACATTTCTAATCAAATTCCTCCAAAACCAAATGATCCGAGCTATGCTATCTACATTAACTTTACAGCATACTCACAGTGCGCCCTAACCAGGCACCACAGTTGGCTGAACTGTTACGTGAACTGGCGGTGTGTGGTGGGCAGACTACTGTGTGCCTCATAGCCAGCACACCAGGTCGACACGTAACCTCCCCCAACATAGTTATGAGTGTCGAATGGCCCTTTGGGGACAAGTCGACTACTCAAGAGATAGAGACAGGCTTAACCCAGTCGTGGCCTCTTTTCCCCTTCTCTTATTCCACTCCCTAAAAAAGAAGGGGGATTATCCGACTGGGCCACCAGGTCTAGTCGGGGGGGCGTCCCTCCCAAGGGGAAGACACCGCGGAGACCACACCTCGCCCAAAGAGAGGGGGGGATATTTAAGTGAAAGAATACGTCACATGGTCTTTCCGGCCATGTGGAGAGTCTTCAAGGTAGATCCTACCCAATGGGGGAGGAGTTACTACAAACATGGAGACTGGGGCAGAGGGGCTCTGCCCAAGGAAGACGCAGTTTGCCAACAGGGAAACAAATTAGTGGAAGATATATATCGCATGGGGTTAGCCTTACAGGGAACCGCCACATGTGGAGCACCTACCCCAGAACAGGGCTCTTAGTTAGCACGTGTACTGGGCCGGCAGTGAGTTTGAAAGCTTGAAAACTCGACTGCCACAGGGCTCGGAGGAAGTCAACCAGGGAACAAATTTTGTGAACACTACTGGGAATTAATGGCGCACGTCTTCAGCTCAAAAGGAGGTGGAAGGCGCTATGTGCAAGCAATACACCCGGCCGGCTATCCCAGGCTTATCCGCTTGTATTGCGTGCCACTACCTGGGACGATACCGGTTCCACCTGGAGGTTGTAGAACCTTGCAAAGGTGTTGGGTGTTGCCCAGGCTGCTGCTCTGCAAATGTCTGTTAGAGAGGCACCCCTGGCCAGGGTCCAGGAGGCTGCTACACCCCTGGTAGACTGGGCTTGTAGCCCCTTGGGCACATAGCCCGGTCGGGGTCTCAGGATCACGTGAGAGTAGCCCGGACCAAACTCCAGGCATGTTTCGCTGACAGGGAATGCTTGCAGGTCTCCTACCCTCTTGATGGAAGTGAGCGCAGTCAGGAGGTCAGTCTTCAAGGAGAGTGCCTTAAGCTTGGCTGACTGCAAAGGCTCAAAGGGGGCTCTCTGTAGACCCTGAAGAACTACAGAGAGGTCCGATGAGGGAACGAGGCACGGTCTGGGGGGATTCAGCCTCCTGGCGCCTCTTAGGAACCTGATGATCAGGTCGTGCTTCCCAAAGGACTTACCGTCGACTGCGTCGTGGTGTGCTGCTATGGCGGCAACGTACACCTTCAAGGTGGAAGGGGACAGCCTCCTTTCCAACCTCTCCTGCAGGAAGGAAAGCACTGATCCGACTGCGCATTTCTGGGGTCTTCCCATCGGGAAGAACACCACTTAGCGAACAGACGCCACTTAAAGGCATACAGGTGCCTCGTAGAGGGGGCCCCAGCCTGAGTGATCGTGTCTACCACCGCATCCCGGTGGCCAGACATGGAGATTCCAGAGGTCTGCTCACGGGTGCCAGATGGTGCCCCGTCTCTGAGAAAGAAGGTCCTTCCTCAGGGGAATTCACCGGGGGGGGGGGGCTGTCGCAAGGAGTGTGAGGTCCGAGAACCACGTCTGGGTGGGCCAGTAGGGTGCTACCAGGATGACCTGCTCCTCATCCTCCCTAACCTTGCACAGGGTCTGTGCAAGTAGGCTCACTGGGGGAAACGCATATTTGCTCATGCCAGGGGGCCAGCTGTGTGCCAGCGCGTTTATGCCGAAGGGGGCCTCGGTCAGGGCATACCAGAGCGGGCAGTGGGGAGTATTCTTGGGAGGAATCGACTCCAAATCAGCTGGACCACCTGAGGGTGGAGTCTCCACTCTCCCCTGAGGGTAACCTGTCGTGACAGTGCGTCCGCTGTAGTGATGAGGTTGCCCAGGATGCAAGTGGCTCGCAGCAACTTGAAGTGCTGCTGACTCCAGAGAAGGAGACAGCGGACGAGTTGTGACATACAACGAGAGTGCAGACCGCATTGGCGGTTGACATATGCTACCGTTGCCGTGTTGTCTGTCTGAACTAACACGTGCTTGCCCCGGATCAATGGCCGAAACCTCAGCAAGGTGAGCAGAATTGCCAACAACTCGAGGCAGTTGATGTGCCAATGCAGTCGCGGGCCCGTCCACAAGCTGTGGCTGCGTGCCCGTTGCAAACAGTGCCCCAGCCTGTTTTGGAGGCATCCGTCATGACCATGACGTGCCTGGAGACCAGTTCTAGGGGAACACCTGCCCGTAGAAACAAGAGGTCAGTCCAAGGGCTGAAAAGATGGTGAAAGACCGGCGTGATGACCACGCGATGTGTCCCGTGGTGCCATGCCCATCTCGGGACTCGAGTCTGTAGCCAGTGCTGAAGCGGTCTCATATGCATCAACCCGAGCGGGGTGGCCACCGCTGAGGATGCCAAAAAAGTTTCAGTGGAACCGCTGTTTTCTGTTTGAACGCCTTCAAACAGACCAACACCGACTGGGCATGCTCATTCGTGACGCACGCTGCCAAAGAGACTGAGACCAACTCCAAACCGAAAAAAGTGATGCTCTGAACCGGGAGGAGCTTGCTCTTTTCCCAGTTGACCCGAAGCCCTAGTCGGCTGAGGTGTGAGAGCACCAAGTCCCTGTGTGCACACAACATGTCCTGAGAGTGAGCTAAGATTAGCCAGTCATCGAAATAGTTGAGAATGCGAATGCCCACCTCCCTTAGCGGGGCAAGGGCTGCCTCTGCGACCTTCATGAAGACGTGAGAAGACAGGGACAGGCCGAAAGGGAGGACCTTGTACTGATATGCCTGACCTTCGAATGCAAACCGCAGGAAGGGTCTGTGTCATGGAAGGATCGAGACATGGAAGTACGCGTCCTTCAGGTCTACCACCGCGAACCAATCTTGATGCTGGACGCTCGCCAGAATGCGTTTTTGCATCCGCATCTTGAACGGGAGTCTGTGTAAAGCCCGGTTCAGTACTCGCAGGTCCAAGATTGAACGCAACCCACCACCTTTTTTCTGTACGATGAAGTAGGGGCTGAAAAACCCCTTCTTCATCTCGGCCGGAGGGACAGGTTCTATCGCGCCCTTCCGTAGGAGGGTAGCGATCTCCGCGCAAGGTAGCAGCGTTTTTGTCCTTCACCAAGGTGAAGTGGACACCGCTGAACCTGGGCGGGTGCCTGGTGAACTGAATCGTGTAGCCGAGTCAGACGGTCCGGACCAGCCATCGTGACGGATTGGAAAGCGCAAGCCACGCGTCCAAGTTCCGCGCAAAGGGGACCAAAGGGACAACGTCGTCGGACGTACTGGCAGGTGGGGCCTCGCGCCAGGCCAGAGCTCGAGGTGCCACACCATGTCGTGGCCGTGCTGAGTCTAGGGACATCGAAGCACTTACCTGGCTCCTTGTGACCACCACCGGAACAGCCTGGGATGGGGGAGGAAGAGGCCTGTCCTGGTGACCCGTGGAGACTGTCACATCTGGGGCGGATTTGTGCCATAGCTGGGCGCTCAGGGGCGGGAGACCGCCGTTGGAGCGCCAAACCTGCCAAATAGAGTGGTGGACAGTGGTCGTGATGATGGCTGTGCACACTGGATATGTGACCCAGAGAACAAGGAAACCGCTCTGGCTGAACTCTTGAGTACTGCAGCCACTTGGGCATGCAGCGCAATTAAATGCAAAGGTAACAAAAAGATGGAGAGATCTGCTTACTATCTCCAGAGCAGCGTGTTTCATCGTCCCTGGGTCGCCCGACGGGTGGCATCTGCTTCCTGCGGTGGGCTCCACGCCGGGGCCGGGCTGAAGGGGCGGGCTGCGGCAGAGCTGGTGCAGTCACTGCAGGGGGACACCCTTGGTGACGAGCAGACGGGGTGCGGGATCTTGAGCAGCGCCAGGGCAGGATATGCCGGATAGCCTCTGTCTACTGCTCCACCGTCGAGAACTGCTGGGCAAAGTCCCTGACGGTGTCACCGAATAGGCCAGCCTGGGAGATGGGGGCAGCAAGGAATCATGTCCTGTCGTCCTCACCCATCTCGACCAGGTTGAACCCAAGGTGGCGCTGCTGGACCACTAATGTGGACATCGTCCGCCCAAGAGACCGTGCCATGACCTCCATCGGTCGGAGAGTGAGGTCGGTCGCTAAGCGCAGTTCCTGCATCAATGCCGGGGTGGAACTACCCTCGTGCAGTTCCTTTAGCGCCTTGGCAGACTTGCAGGAGAGCCATGGCGTGCAGGGCGGAGGCGGCTTGTCCAGTGGCACTGTAGGCCTTGTCCGTCAGAGACGACGTAAACCTACAGGCCTTGGATGGGGGCTTTGGGCACCCATGCCAGGTGGTGGCGCTCTGCGGGCATAGGTGCACCGTGAGCGCCTTTATCCACCAGGGGATTGTCGAATAGCCCTTGGCCGCCCCACCATCGAGGGTAGTGAGGGCGGGGAAGCTGAAAAGATCGGGACCGGGCAGTGAAAAAGTGCATCCCACGACCTTGTCAGCTCTTCATGCACTTCCAGGAAGAAAGGAACGGGGGCGGAGCGTGGCTTTGAGCGGCACCACGAGCCCAGGAACCAATCATCGAGCCGTGAGGGTTCAGGGAAGAGTGGAGGGTTCCACTCTAGCCGACGCTTACGGCTGCCCAGGAAAGCATGTTGTCATCTCTGCTTCAGCCTGTGACTGGGCAGTCGTCCCGAAGGGAGGAGCCCAGCTAAGGCTTCCGCATCCAACTGGACGAGCCCACTCTCCGATGCTGCGCTCGAGAGCTCATCACTTTCGCGTGCTCCGAATAAGAGGTCGAACTCAATGGGAGGTCCGCGGGGGGATACCTGGTGGAGGCGGTCCCATTGGAGTCCCCAAATCACCCCCAGTGCTAGCTGCGCTGGCCTCATACCCATGGGTAAAAGGACCGAGGCGGGAAGCTTCTAGGGTGGCTTGCTTTCTTACGAAGGCGAGCCGCGACCGCATCGTTGCCATGGACATGTCCTCGCAATGAGTACATGACCATCCACGAATGCTGTCTCCGCGTGAGCAGTGCCCAGACATGAAAGACAGTGATCGTGACCGTCAGAAGGCGAGAGATAACGAGCGCAACCAGGAATAACACACAATCGGAAAGGCATCTTTAAAAAGACGCGTCTTTAAAAAGACGTTCCGTGTGTGCCGCTCTTTTAGAGAAATATGCTCTTTTAGAGAAATATACTCTTATTTCTGCTGAAGTGCCCAGGTGCGTTCTCTGCAGTGCACCAGTGCAGAGGGGGGAGAAGCCGCTGAAATGCGCCGTCAGATCCAGCAGAGGTGAATGAACAGTCATGGGAATTCAGCTCAGTGAGCATGGCCGTTCGGCTCCGAAGAGAAAATCTGAATGAGTGGTTGCATACCAGCTCGTTTTATACCCATATGTCCGGGGGAGTGGCATGCAAATACCACTCGCCAATTTTCATTGGCCTTTTATCAAACACCAGAGGTGTCTCGGGCTCCCAAGAGTGACCCCTAGTGTCACTACATCGACACAACGTCGAGTGAGTGACAGATAGGGAACTGATTGTACTCCACATAGCATATATAAAACATCAAATATGTCAAGCATTTTCAAAAATTTCTTGTCACTGTTGCATCGCACCTGGTTATGTCACCATGTCAGCAATTGCCTAATTTGTTCCTATTTGTATTTATTATAAGAAGTTTCAGTAGAAATATCTTGATACTTATATCATCTTGAAAATACAATTCTAAGAACTCCTCAGAACTCATTAAGAAACATTAAGTTTCCTGAGCAATGAAAGAGCAACTTCTGAGCAATTTGTTCTGGGTAACTAACCTTCAGTAAGAATGTCTCCTCCAAATTCTGAAGTTTCAGTGGTGAATTTACAAAAATTGTGGCAGTTTTGTAAATTGTATTTTAGTTAAAATTCTACGACTTGCAAACCATTCACAATCCAGCTAAAGCAGGCGCTAAATGCACTGGTATAGTGCTGTGCCATGCAAATTTAATTCATGTTATTTTTTTCAGTGCAAACACACCTCCTTGCTATAAATATGGTTTATTATAGATAGCACCTTATTCACAAACGTTATCAATAATTGCTAGCTGCAATTACTGTTGCAATATTACTGCCCACGGAAGGCAGGTGGTCAATGGAATTTAAAAAAAAAAAAAGAAATGTTTGTATACATTTTCTATTATCATGGCAACGTTATACAGAAGCCTACTCATCAAATTATGGAGAGCATTCAAACCAAACATAAAAACCATACACTCACTTAGCACTTTATTAGAAACACCTGTATTCACAATTGGCTGATTAGCTAATCAGCCAATCGTGTGGCAGCAGTGCAATGCATAAAAACATGCAGATACGGGTTAGGAGATTTAGTTAAGAGCCTATATTATGCTAATTTTCGGGTTCATGATTTTGGGGGTCTACTAAAATAGGTTTACATGCTTTAATGTTAAAAAAAAAAACACATTATTTTTCTCATACTGTACATTTCTAAACATATTTTCATCCTCTGGCTCAAATGCTCTGATTTACCTCCTGTCTCTTTAAATCTCCCCTTTCCAAAAAGCCCAATCTGCTCTAATTGGCCAGCTGTCCTAGTCTGTTGTGATTGGTCAACCACACAGAGCATGTGTCGGAAATGTAACGTCCCTTACCATAACTGAGTTTCAGGCTTCCTTAACAGCTGTAAACACTATTGTAACTATGGTAACAATGCCGTCGGTTTTTGCCGTACCAGTTTGAGTCTGATAATAAAAGTTTGGAAGAACAAGCTAATCGACCTGAACCACAACTTGAGCAGGATGTTTCACAGTGGTAAGTTTGACTTTTGTAGCTTTCTTGCAAGTACTCTGTTGATTATTGTGAACCTAACAAAGCTTCAAGTAAAAGACATGTAATGCATATAAGTTAATTATTTTCTGCTGGAATGGTTGTAGCCGAACTTTTTTCGCCCGAGATATGAATGGAGAACAGAGGCTTACTCCCGGTTAGTGAGCAAGTAAGCCGTGGACTACCATGGATAGTGGCCGTAACATTACAGCTTGTAATTATATAATTATATAAGACTCTTGAGATTGACCATTTTGTTACACAGTTTTAGATAAAAGCCATCCCACAGCTGAATAGTAAACCCTTACCAAAACAATAACATTACAAATCTAGTTAGCCGAGCACTACCATGGATTACAGACGTAAAATTACTGTTTGTAAAAAATAAATCCATCTCCACACTTGATCATTATTCATGATAGTAAGAACGACAAACAATCTGCATAATTCTACAGAATTGTAGGTAAAAGTGGTGCCACAGCTGATTAACAAAACTATTTCAACACAATAACATTAGCTAACAGGTTAGCAGAGGCCTACTGCTGTGCACTGGGTATACACCATAGCTACAACAGAAAACACTGCATTTGAACTCTCGGTTTGTTAATCCACAAATAATCAAACATACTAACAGGCTGTGATTCTGAAGCACCAGATTGTCCCAACAAAGTGGGAATTGCACCATCTTTCAGGAGTAACCATCTTAAAAATCCTGCATTGGTTGTGGTTGTACTGCTAAATAATTCAAATAAATTTTAACCACTGATTCTTCAATTTGTCTGCCATTGGAAGTTAAAACAAACAGGTTTTGCTTTTGCAGTGAAGAAAACAGCATCTTTTCGACATCACGACAACACTAACCCAACTCATCCTGGCCTTGGGTATAACTACGTTTGTTTGAGGGTGGGCCAAAGTAGCCCTTAGTCGGGCATTATGCAAATGTGTTACATAGTGACATAGATACTTTACGGAAGAAATGACTGGACTACAATCCAGCCGTTTCTTGTAGTTCTTGAGCTGTGTTGTCTGTGGGAAAGAATAACTCCCTTTTGCGTGGACTTTGTGCTTAGAAACTTTGCAGATCTTTTACATGCACAAAGAGCTATGTTACACACTAAAGGAAAGGTAAAATCTCAAAAAGCATAATAGGGCCTCTTAATGTTCACATCAACCATCAGAATGGGGAAAATTTGTCATCTCAGTGATTTAGACCGTGGCATGATTGTTGGTGCCAAATGGGCCAGTTTGAGGATTTCTGTAACTGCTGATCTCCAGGGATTTTCACACACAACAGTCTCTTGAATTTACTCAGAATTGTGCCAAAAACAAAAAACATCCAGTGAGCGGCAGTTCTGCTGGATGGAAATGCCTTGTTGATGAGAGAGGTCAACGGAGAATGGCCAGACTGGTTCGACATGACAGAAAGGCTGCGATATCTCAGAGAACAACTCTGTATAATTGTAGTGAGCAGAATAGCATCATCAGAATACACAACATGTCGAATCTTGAAGCAAATGGGCAACAGCAGATGACCACTTCGGGCACTTGTTGCTCAGTGAGTGTATATTCAGATGTGCCATGTAGATGAGCGCATTATCTAGATTTTAAAGCGATTTAGGTGCATGGACTGCAGTGGGAGAGTATGCCAGGTAAAGGTAGTCTGCTGTATCCTCCACAACCAAACATTCAGAACCGGCATGCAAGATGGGCAGTTGTGCCATTCAAATTGCGTTCAGCACAAAAAAGTATTTTCACTGTTACCTGATTTGCATAATTCCATTAGTGAATCAGGTGCTAAAACAAGACAGTATGTGCAAATAAGCAATGCTTTCAGCAAGCACAATTCATTCTTAGTGAATTCCCCCTTTAGTGTCCTGTGGCAGACACATTCCTGATCAGTCTTGTCCCTCTGTGTGGATGTTCATTGGCTGTGGATTGAATTTGATTTAAAGCTGTTTGTGATCTCTGGCTTTAGCGAGCCACACACATACTGATCTCCAGCTCCATCTCTAAGTGTGATTAGTATGCCTGCCATGGCTCTCCCCCTGGGCAGCCCAGCCCACCTGCAGACACACACGTCTTTTGCTATCCCTCTCTTTTCATGGCTCCTTGCAGCCATGCAGGTCGCCAGGGTAACAGCTGGCATCTCACCACCTATCTGTATGTATGTGAGTGTTTGGGGGGGGGCGGGGGGGTGAGGGTAGGGCATGTGCCCTGTGCCCTGTGCCAGGTGAGGCATTAACACCAATCTCACACAACTGCCACCTGCCACGCTTCTTGCTCTACCTCATCTTCAGTGTGTTTGTGTGACTTTTTTTGCATGTGCATACATTTGTTAGGTCATAGTCAGGTTCAACAGTGCACAAGTCTTATTGTGTCTGTGTTTGTGTCTTGGAGTTGTACATTATGCTATTATCTCAACGCATGCCAGATGTACATTAAATTAGGGGTCGACCGATTATCGTCCTGGCCGATATTCATAATTTTTCGAATTATTGGAATCTTTATTTTGTCTGATCTGATTGCCAAAACATTTTCATCTTCATGTGTTTGATACGACTCTGACGTTTCAGCTAAGCAAGATTTGTGACAGGACAATTTATCGTGGTTCTAGAGTGCCTTTAGACTAGAAATAATTTTTTTCCCGTCTAAAAGTAGCAGTAGTAATCAACATGCTTCGAGCCTATTGATAATAAACATCAATATTGTGAAAATTAATCAGAGATAACATCATCTCTGGCATGGATGGCAAGAATGACAACCAAAACCTTTATACTTAACAATAGCAAGCAGTGTTTTTAAACTGCACTATTTAGATGTACATTGTTTGTTTGTTTTTGGTAGATTTGTATTTTAAAATATAAAATTGGTTCATTAAGACTTTTACTTACATTTTCTCTCAGGGGTTACCCCTGAACCCCCACAGTATGTTTCCTATCTATATATAAACAGTAGAAGATCCCCTATAGTCCACAATTTGGTTGTCATCAGGCCACAATGTTCTCATTCTTGCCCAGTTCTTAAGATACTTTTTGACTGTTGATTTAAAATTAAAATTTTTACTGCAATTGTATATCGGCCCCAAATATCAAATATAAAATTATCGGTCTCTTTGATTACTAATAACCGTTATCGGTATCGGCCCTAAACAAACAAACAAACAAACAAACAAACAACAAAAAAACAACATATTGGTCGATCCCTACATTAAATGTTAGAGCCTCTGATTGATGGTCAGTGGCATCTGATATAATGAAGGTTTTAAGCCATTATTTTCTAAGAGTGTAACTCAAATATTGTTTATTTGTGAGACTGAAATGCAACAAAGCACAGTATGCACATCACATGAAAACTGAGGACTGATGCTAGTTATTCAGGCTTGAATCTAGATTTGCTGCCAGATGAATGTCCTAGTATACGCACACAACTCGTGGGATGGATGTCTGCCATGATCCCTTTTAGCCACTCAGCCCGTTTAGTCAAATCCTCACAGCCATATTTAACTTTTTTCTGTATGTGTGTGTTTGTGTTTGCACGTTTAGCCGAGAGCATCATACTGCAGCCTACAATATGCTAAATGACCAAATACCTGTTTCCCTATCTGTCACTCATTCGAAGTTGTGTCAATGTAATGACATTAGGAGTCGCCCTTGGGAACCCCAAACACCTCTGATCTTTGAGAAAAGGCCAATGGGAATTGGTGAGTAGAATTTGCATGCCACTCCCCGGACATATGAGTATAAAAGGAGTTGGCTTGCAACCACTCATTCAGATTTTTTCTTTGGAGCTGAGCGATTGTGTTTCAACGTGCTGAATTCCTCGGCCGAGCCATTCACCTTGAAAGCTGTTGGATTTATGGCACATTACAGCGGTTTCTCCCCCTCTTGCAACGGTGTTGTGCAGAGAACGCCCCTGGATGCTTCAGCAGCTAAAAGAGTATATTCTTCCTAATAAAAGAGTATATTTTCCTACTAAAAGAGTGGCACAGACGGAGCGGAGCGTCTTTCTAAAGATGTCTTTCCATCTGTGTATAATTCCTGGTTGCGGTCGCTATCTCTCTGCTTCTGACGGCCACGATCGTTGTCTCACGTGCTTGGGCGCTGCCCATGTGGAGACATCGTTCATGGATGGGTTATGTACTCATTGTGAGAACATAACCATGGCAACGTTGCGGTCGCGGCTGTCCTTCGTCAGAGGACACGTTCAGCTCCCTGCCTCAGTCCTTCTACCTACGGGTATGAGGCCACGGCAGTTAGCACTGGGGGCGATTTGGGGACCTCAGTGGGAGCTTCTCTGCCAGGAAACACCCCACGGACCTCCCATTCCCCAGTATGCTCGTGTGCCCTGGTCGAGTTCTGGGATGAGACCGCCGGCTCGTCTCAGGGCGAGTTCGCGATCTCATTTGGGGCTCAGGAAGAGGATGAGCTCTCTATCACAGCATCAGAGAGCGGGCTTGTCCAGTCTGACGCCGAGGACTCGACTGGACTCCCACCCTCGGGTGCGGTCGCCCAGTCGCAGGCTGATGCGGAGCTGGCGGCCATGCTTGCCTGGGCGGCTGCGAGTTCCTGGGCTCAGAGCGCCGCTCATGGCCGTGCCCCTTTCTTTTTCTTCCCGGACCCGATTTATGGGCTCCTTTGCTCTCACTACCCTCGACCGTGGGGCTGCCATGGGGTACTCTGCGATTCCCCAGGTGGATAAGGTGGTTGCGGTGCACTTGTGCCCGCGAAATGCCGCCACCTGGTGGAACCGTCTGAAACTCCCGTTCAAGGCCTGTAGGCTTACGTCATCACTGGCGACTAAGGCCTCCAGTGCCGCTGGACAGGCCGCCTCTACCCTGCACGCCATGGCTCTCCTGCAAGTGCACCAAGCCAAGGTGCTGAGAGAACTGCACGAAGGTAGTTCTGACCTGGGATTGATGCAGGAGCTGCGCTCAGTGACCGATCTCACCCTCTGGGTGACGAAGGTCACGGAGTGGTCTCTTAGGCAGGTGATGTCCACCCTGGTGGTCCAGGAGCACCACCTTTGGCTCAACCTGGTCGAGATGAAGGGGGCTGACAAGGTACAATTCCTTGATGCCCCCATCTCCCAGGTTGGCCTATTCGGCGACACCGTCGAATTATCACGACCGCCAGGCACCGCACCTTTATTGCAGGTATGGTGCTCCAGGGGAGGGCCCCCAGCCCCCACACGCCCAGCTGTGGCACAATTGCACCCACGCCAGGATGGTTGCGACAGGCCGTGAGGACGATTTCCCTCCTCCCCCATCCTGGACCGGTCCTATGGTGGGTATACAGAGCCAGGTAAGTGATTTGATGTCCCCAGACTCAGCACGGCCATGAGTTCGGGGCTCGAGCCCCCCCAGCGTGGTGCCTCAGGCTCCACCCCGCGACCAAAAATAAGTAGCTGTACACACAGCATATACACATTGATGGATGGTCCTTATACTAAGACTGAAAGTTTCCCCCACTACTTGATGCAGGTTGCCAGCTTGAACAGGGCCATGATGATTCGCTTTCGAGTCAGAACCGGTGGCAACCTGCGATAGGCGCAACATCAGGACCAATATTACAGACCTATCAGAAGGGCAACTGCAAATCCTCCTCTTCTGATTGCATTTATTTGTGAAATTAAAATGACAGTAAGCTGGCTAATTTCAATGAATTGTCTCAACACCCTCCCCATTTTACCAAAACATCCCCCCCCCCCCCCAAAAAAAAAAAATTAGGGACATCTTGGAGGTGAAAGGTACACAATTAGCAATATACACAAATTTCTGTATGGAAACAGCTTGGTCAGATTTCTTTTGCGATGAACCAAAACTTATGCGGCACAGTGTTTTTTGTTTTAAGTATGACATCATCATGCACACCATTTTTATTGATAAAAGGCCATTTGAATGGAAACAGGCAGAAGATGTCAAATTTCGCCAAATTTTTTTTGCGAATTTTCACTTTGTCGATAACAAAACAGCACGAAAAGTGGATGGAAACTAGGTTATGTCTCTTCCCTCTAATACCAGGATTTCCAACTGTGGGTTGTATTGGCAGACTGATCACACTGTAAATTCGGCAACAATAGGAGAAAGTTCTGCTGCTGAAATCGGTCTGTGCTTACCAAAATTCAAACCACTGCCCCCAGTGGCCAAAGCTGGAAGTGTTGTTGAGGTGAAATGTCCACAGGGTGGCGCCAAAAGCTAGTTGTATTTGTATTTGTAAGTGATGTAAAACAGTCAAAAGGAATGCATATTTTATAAACCCTACTTCCTAACCTCAACCCTAAACCTAAACATTGCTTGTCCAGCCTGATGTTGGGGCCTCGGCTGGGCTTCCTCCTTCAGGAATGGTCGCCCAGTCTCAGGCCGACACAGAAATGATGGACATGCTTTCCAGGGCGGCCGCGAGCGTCGGGCAAGAGTGGAACCCTCCGCTCTCCCCTGAACCCTTGTGGCTCGACGATTGGTTCCGGGGCTCGGGGCACCACCCACGGCCACGCCCTGCCCCTGTTTCTTTCTTCCCTGAAGTGCATGAGGAGCTAACAAGATCGTGGGAGGCACCTTTTACTGCCCAGTCTCGGTCTTTCAGCTCCACCGCTCTCACTACCCTCGATGGTGGAGTGGCCAGGGGGTATTCGGTGATCCCCCAGGTGGATAAGGTGCTCGCGGTGCACTTGTGTCCACAGAGCGCCGCCACCTGGCGCGGGTGCCCGAAACTCCCATCCAGGGCCTGTAGGTTTACGTCGTCCCTGACGACTGTGGCCTGTGGTGCCGCTGGACAAGCCGCATCCGCCCTGCATGCCATGGCTCTCCTGCAAGTACACCAAGCCAAGGCGCTAAAAGAACTGCACGAGGGTAGTTCTGACCCAGGATTGATGCAGGAACTGCGCCCGGCGACCGACCTTGCTCTCCAGGCAATGAAGGTCACGGCGTGGTCTCGTGGGCAGGCGATGTCCACCCTGGTGGTCCAGGAGCGCCACCTTTGGCTCAACTTGGTCGAGATAGGAGGAGCGGACAAGGCACGGTTCCTTGACTTATGGCTCCCAATTATTTACAAATTCCACTTTTTGGGGAGCAAAGAGAGGGAGAGAAGCCTCGGCTGGGCTAGCCTGTCCCTATAGTTGAGCAGTCGACTTGTTCCTGATGGACCGTTCGATGCTCATAAGTGCATTGGGGAAGGTTACGTGATGGCCTGGTGTGCTGCTACGAGGCACACAGCGGTCTGCTCTTCACACACCACCAGTTCACGTAACGCAGTTCAGAAAGTTGTGGCGTTTTGTATAGGGACCCCTAGTGTCACTACATCAACACAACGTTGAGTGAGTGACAGATAGGGAACGTCCTGGTTACTTTCGTAACCTCCGTTCCCTGATGGAGGGAACGAGACGTTGTGTCCCTCTTGCCACAATGCTGAACTACCTGCTGAAATGGCCGGGACCTGCTCTCAGCTCCTCAGCACAAAACCTGAATGAGTGATTGCATACCAGCTCCTTTTATACCCGTATGTCCGGGGGAGTGGCATGCAGATTCCACTCGCCAATTCTCATTGGCCTTTTTCAAAAAAGCAGAGGTGTTTGGGGCTCCCAAGAGTGACCCCTAGTGTCACTACATCGACACAATGTCTCGTTCCCTCCAACAGGGAATGGAGGTTACGAAAGTGATATCGATAACTGCATCTGCAATTTAATCCCCCCTACACACACACAGTTACACCCTCTCCTCCCCTATATCTTTCCCCTCTCTCAATCTTTCTTTCATTCTTTCTCTGTATCATTCAATTCATCTCCTCACACACACTAGCATCCTTTACCTGTGAATTAAACAGCTCATTGTCCAGCGAGATGGTGAAATCTGGTAAAAAATTCTGAGATTATACACCTCTCATTCTACTGACCCATCAAGGTCATCATGCAAATGCTAAGGGGAGCTAACTGCCGCTTAATATCCATTCCAGCTCCACTGCACACTAAAAGGGCACCAGCAGATCTCTAAATGGATGCTGAATCTGCCTTTTTAAACTGATCCAAGAACTGTGTTCAGCCTCTGGTGGGACACTATAGGCCTTAATTTGAATCAGGGAAACCTCATGTTCGACAGGACGTGATCATGAAGAAGAGAAATTGTGAGTCCAGGCTGCTTCTGTATACGAGAAAATGGCTGCAAATGACTGCAGCAGGACTGGCTGCTACACGGATATACACGGTTATTAAGAGACTAATATAGCTCTCTGTTCATTAGCGATATCCTCTCCACACAGCGCAGAGCTCTAATGGCCTTCAAATGCACTGGAATTGTCCAAACAGGATCTAGTACTCTGTTGTTAACGGGCTACATAATTTAATGAAGATCACCTACAGTGAACAAATCAAATTAGTTTTTGTTTGTTTGTTTGTTTTATTAGTTTTTTGCCTTCTTTCTCGGTGTGTGGCTTTTTATTCAACAATGGTGCAGGGATTGGTATGGAAATAAAGAATGCTATCATGTGCTGTTACAATGTAAAATGTTATGTAAAAATTATTTTTTACAAATAAAACAATATTTAAGATTCTGACTATTTCTAGGTCACTAATCAGATATTTTAATCACATTCATGACACTGACCATGCTTATTTGTGCAAAAGGTCAGATTTCCGTGCTTCCACTAAAGCACACAATATGCTCTTTGGAATATTCATAAATCATTCTTGGATCAGATGACATGGATCATCAGTTTTTGTAAAAACTTGAGTCCATGCCAGCTCAAGTGGCACGCTGTCATTAAAGCAAGAGGGGGACATTCTGAAAGTCATATTACCCTAATTTTTCCATCCTAAATGTTCTTTCAAAAGGTTATGCTAATAATACTGTATAATTTGTAATTAAACATTTTGCATGAAATTGGAAAAGAATGCAAAACAGAAGCATTTTCACTAGTAGTCTCAGGGTTTGGACTTTATAGATGTGTGTGTTAGGGTGTATAATGAAAAGGCTATAATATATAAAAAAAATTCTTTTGGCTGAGATCTGGGTGTCTTACTTTTAATTTGTTTTATGTCATTTAGTTTGAAATTATGTGTCAGGAATGACAATGCAAATGTGTATGTGTGTATGTTTGCATGCTCACGTGTACCAGTTTATGTGTATATGAGTAAGAGAGAGAGAGGACGTTTGTTCATTAGCCCTTCAATGACACACATCAAACTTCAGCCTTAAAGGCAGCACATTTATCAACACATCTGCTGTCCTTGTAGATCACACACACACACACATACTGTATATGGTCCCAGAGGAATATAAGGCTTACATGGCAGGGCACATAAAACTCACATCTGAGATCTCTTTAATATCTCAATTGTTTCCCCTAGGCATAAATGCTTCTCAGATATTTCTCCTGAGAAAAAGACACAAGTAATCTCACATCTCTTCTCGCATTTCAGAAAAAAACTGAACAATAGCCACTTTCATACATGAAACCAGTTTCTGTCTTGTATCTGTTTTGCTGCCATTCAGATTATACCAAAATGCTTTTGAACTTTGTGTTTAAACTGTCAAGATTTTAAGCCAGTCACCTGGCTTTTCCCCCCAAGAAGGCTAGTTAGTTTATCAGAAGTAATGGAATCACTTACTGTTCCTGTAAACTGTTGACAAATATTTTCATCCACCCGGATGAAGAGAATAACTTTAGTTTCACTATTTGACTAATTAGACAACATGTTTTTTGACTCCTGTATCACGTGTTAAACGGTGCGGAGCAATTGCGTAATTTCCATTTGAACATTGTGATTAGCCCAATGCATGCTTGTTATGTGCATCCTGGCCTCATACATGCTCAAACTGCTAATCTTGCAGATTGTTTACACATAGCATCAAAACTTTTCTAGTAATGTTACAACTTCTCATTCTGGGAAATAGCCTCTAAATGGAAAAATGGCATTAATTTTACAGGCATACAGTACAACCTTTTACATTTCTCCTCTTTTCTGCTCCATCTTTACACAATTCATCACTTTCCTGGCAACATGACCGTTCTGGCTGTAGCTCCACCTCTTTATGTGTCCCTTGTTCCTCACTAATCCGATCCTGCTCTCTATTTATCTCTTTTTATCACTCTTTATCTCTTTTTGTCCCAGAAGTCCAATTATTTGTACTCCCACTAGGGAGTGTTTTAATTAGGAACTATGACTGCCTTGCTGGACGTTATTAGTGCAGTTCCCTGCAGTTCACAAAGAGCTGATAACTGTGTGAAGAGTGAGTCTGTATTTTATCCCAAAAGCTGCGCACAGGATGACGTCCTGCTGCTCTTTTAATTCAAGGTTGTAAAAAATGGTAGAGTTTATCTCTCTGATAAACTCCCTATTGTTTTATTCCACAAAAAGTGAACTACCATTTTTATAACTTTGAGATTTCTTGTGTCAAATGCATGTATGGAGTAAGTGTAATTATATCCATCCATTCATCCATCCATCCATCCATCCATCCTTTTCCATTAGTTATGCATATATTCCATTACATTTTATGCAATTAATGCTATATTTCATTACATACACGGGCAAGAAAATGTATGTGAACCTTTTGGAATTACCTGCATTTATGGATAAATTTGTATTAAAATCTGGTTTGATCTTCATCTAAGTCATAATAATGAACAAACAAAATCTGTTTCAACTAATAACACACAAATTATTGTATTGTTCTTGTACATACTGAATACATTCACAGTGCAGGTTGGAAAAAGTATGTGAACCCTAGGCTAATGATGTCAACTAATAAGAGTCAGGAGTTGGCAAACCTGGCATCCAATTAATGAAATGAGATTTGAGGTGTGGGTTAGAGCTACTTTGACAAACATTTTGAGTTTGCTATTCACAAGAAGCATCTGCTGACATGGACAATGCCTTGCAAAATAGATCTCAGAAGACCTACGATTAAAAATTAGAGTTACAAAGTTATCTCAAAGAGCTTAGATATTCATCTGTCCACAGTTAGATAAAATGTCTATAAATGGAGACAATTTAGTACTGTGGCTGCTCTCCCTATAAGTGGCCGTAGAGCCAAGATGACTCAAAGGGCACACCCCAGAATGCTCAATAAGGGGAAAAAAGGACCCTAGAGTGACAGCTAAAGACTTGAAGGAATCATTGGAACTGGTTAAAATCTCTTTTCATGAGTTTAGTATATGGAAAACATTAAACAAGCATGGTGTCCATGGCAGGCCAAGAAAGCTGTTGCTTTCCAACCCAAACATTGCTGTGCACCTGAAGTTTGCCAAAGACAACCTTGACACTCCACAGTGCTACTGGAAAAATGTTTTGTGGACTGATGAAACTAAGATTCAATTGTTTGGGAAGAACATGCAACATTGGTGTGAAAATAATTATTTATAAAGTTATTGATAATTTTTAATATATTGTTTTATTAAATTAAATTAAATTAAAAAAAAAAGAGAGAGAGAGAAAGAGAGAAAACACATCTCTTGTGTGAGGAAGCAAATTCCGTAAGAAATGTTGTGTTTAATTAAGAGTGTGTAACATTCTCAATTGGCAATTGTGATTGATAATAAAATTGTTACTTTAATTAAATAGAGAAGCGTCCCTCTGGCCGAGCTTTTCTCTCTGTTAATTTGTAAGAGAACAGCAGGTCGTGCCCCCTTGTCAGATGGTGTTGGTGATACAAGAAGACAGTGACCTCTGGCCTCTTAAATGAGAAAACTCTCTTAGTGTTGGGGAGGATTAGGGTCCATTTGCATAACTCAGCATGCAGTGTTTGTGTTCGTTAGCATTGCGGGTTAATGAGAATATCAAACAAAAGGCAAATTAATAGAACTTATTATGCAGCTAAATGCTGATTGATGCTATTGTCGGGACAGCATTCCGAAGAAGTGTGTGTGTGAGTTTGTGAAACAGTCAAGATAAAGTGTTATGTGTTGAACTGCAATATTGCAAATATTGCCAGGAACAGGGTTATGCGGTATACTGGTATTATCGAAATATCGAAATACCAAATAAATGTAAAACAGTACGATATCATCTTGTTACTAATTTTGGTACCATAGTACAGTATGGTGCTAACAGCAAAATTTTACGGGATGCCAAATGTTTTTGATGAAATCAATGACAATTTGGCAATTAATCAAATTCAAACCTTGATATAGCCAAGTGTGATCATTAAACAGCGGAAGGATGTCATTTAATTAAATAATATGCAGTCTTAACATGCTGCATGCTTCAGAATGAACAAGAGGTGCCGCTCTCTTCCATTTACTTCACACACATACACACAAACAGATAGCACTTGATGCACATAATGCAATGTGTTTTTACTGTATGAGCAGCTGTGAACACTTACACAAACTGAGGAGATCTCAGCTCACGAGTATTTCAGCATTCAATTTAGAATGCAGACCTTATTAAAACAATGTTCTTCTTCTGTGAGTTTACTGGCAGGCTGCAAATCAACTAAATAGGTGCATTCCGCAAAAGCTTTGTTTAACTGGATGCGTGAATTTGAAGACATTTTGACAGAAAAAAAATAATAATATTCAAAGAAATAGCAATAATACTACTAATAACAATAATTTAATAAGAAATGTTGTATTATTATGATTATTATTATTATTATTATTACATGTAAGTAATTTCACAAAAAACAAGTGTACCGAATATCAGCAAACTGTGATTCAGTTATAGCAGCCTTGTGCTACAGGTAAAAAGTGTAAAAAAAATAAAAGAAAAGAAATTAAAAAAAAAGCTATTTTTTGTTGAAAAAATATATTATATTTTATTTTATTAAAACTTTATGTATTAATTTGATTAAACACTGTTTTGATAATAACATTTATTTCAAACATAAAACATGGAATCCAGAAATTTTTTTATGGAAAATGCAGAAGTTGCAACTGCATGACTTTTTGCAGTTTTAATCAAGTCCTTTTCTGTGTGACTTCATCAGTAATCTGAGGCTATTTATTTGTTGCCGAAGTATTGATTTAGTATTGATACAGTGGTACCAAGGCTGGTATCATACCAAAGCCAACATTTTGGTTTCGGAGCAACCCTAGTCAGGAGAACAGAAAATATTTTATTTTTAGCAGGATAAAAAAGAAACAATTTAGCTTTTAATAAAATGGAATGCATTGTATCTATGCATGTCAGTTGCACGCGTCACAATAATTCTTGTATAACCAGAGAACTTCATCATGCACAGCAATTATCATTATTCAAACAATTACTATTCAGTTTAGTAATGTTTATACATGGTGAATAGATGACACCATTGTCCTTTCCCCTCCATAACCTCAGAAAAATTCCATCATGGATGTTTGATGCTCTCATATTGCATGTTTTATGAAATTTTGCTGTGGCTGGTGGGAGGTGCATGCAGCTTAATCACTGATGCATAGAGAATGTGACCTGCTTCCTATGAAGGTTACGAATATTGCATTATCATAAATAAACAGCAGTCACTGTCTTTTCCATTGAAGAAATCACATACACAAATTCACACGCCCTGAGCAAGCTCTTTAAATATGCAGCAGGCACAGAGCTGTACTGTACACGTGCACACATTCATATTCAGATCAGTTTTATGCATTGATGGCATACACGATGATATGTATTTCAGATAGCAGCTTGAACGTGGCCAGCATTTAATGTAGGATTTTGAAAAGGCAGACAGTATAAGTAATACTGTTAATACTGTATGGTATAGTGTAGTATAGTGCTGTATGGTGTTAATTTACTGTGCTACTACTAATTGGTATTTGGTTTGCTTATTACCAGGATAAAATAGTTTGCTCAATATTATTGGAATGAAAGAGGGAACTAGATGCAGGGACACAGTTCTTGCCATTGGTTGTTAAAACCGCAGTCGTAAAATGCTATAAAGATGTACTGAAGCTAAATTTATGGACAAAATGGGGTGAAGAATTATGTTTTCTCTGACAGTGCTTGTGACACAATCTGCATTATTGCTTACTACCTACATGTGAGTACACACACACACACACACACACACACACACACACACACACAATGTTGGATATTAAAGTTTGTGTAACAAGACAAGGTGAGCAGATAAATTATGCAAATGCTGTAATGAATGGTTTGCCAGCATAAACTCGACCTCTCTGTCTCTCTCTCTTTCTCTCTCTCTCTCACACACACACACACACACACACCAAAGAACTTTGAGTTATGAGGTTCAGGTTACCTTGATGGGGGATTTGCACATTAACCAGAAAGCCATTTCAGTTTTATTCATGTGAACAAATCTCCCTGTTATGTGGTTGCTATATGTCTGACAGCCAGTACTCTGTAATGCCCTCATGAACGTTGGTGTCAAGCATGTTTCAATTGAGGGAAGCAAATTTAAAGACCCCATGGAATGGCTTGCCTGGGGCTGTTTTCTTTTCTGGGTTGACGTTTTTCCTATTGAACCAGAATTTGGTGGGACATATCAAGAAAAAGGGGCCCCTTTTTAAATAGCCAATAGCCTTTGGTATTGTCACTGCCATGAACTACCAATTGCTACTTGCTATTTCTAGTCAGAGGCAGGTGTTATGAAGGGGAGGGGATATTTTCTTTACATAAATTATTATAATGGGCAAAAATGTTTGTATGCCTGTGAATGCAAGATGAGCGGTTGTGTAACTACTGGCAGTGCAGGGTGGGCAGCCACACTGAGGCCCGGGATGAAAGGGGGGCAATGAAAACGACAATGCTACGTAAAGCGAAAACTATTCCAAGTTGCACCAACTGAGATGAATCATTTTTGCTAAAAGTTCATTTGGCTAACTAGCCATAACTGGTATAATAGCTTTGTTTGTAAATAAAAGAAGCATAGGAACTGTTCAGACTGAACACGTTCTTGTGTAAAAAAATTAAAAAATTAAATAAAAATAAATTCACAAATTTCCTTAGATGCCTTAAAATGCAGTCTAACTATGCAACTTACTATTTTTTAAAACAGAGCTATGGTTCTGGGTTCTGAAGAGGTCAAATAACTGTATGCTGTGTTATGGCTTCCCATAACCTCATTTTGTTTTAAGAGCATCATATTTTTATCTGTTTGAACTGCAGTGTCAAGATGATGACATTACACTTTATAAGGTCTTCAGCTGTCTGGTTTGCATTCAATTTGAGAATCTTACCTGCAATCTTTGCAACTAACATTTCATATGTACTGTAGGTCAATTATTTACTTCAGCAGAGATGCTGGTTGCAGCTGACGTATCTAATCAAGAGGTGTAACAATTATTCAAAATATAATTTTGTTTAGAGAGATGCAGCAAAAATTAACTCCACTGTAGTGTATGATACTTCAGTAGAACGATATACTCTTCGTCTAAATGTTTAAGAGAGTATGTTTTTGTATGTTTAGAGGGAGGTGAAGAGAGGGTGATTCTATACTATATGACCCCCCCCCCCCCCCCTCTCTCTCTCTCTCTCTCTCTCTCTCTCTCTCTCATGTAAGAGGTTAAGAGAAAGGAAGAAGAAAGAAAGAGATGCCCATCCTGGACTGATTCTGTACTGAAGTCAGATGTAAGGGCGAGTTAATTTCCACTCTAACACAGCAACACATCACTGTTAAAATTGCCGGGAATAGTGTGAATTCTTGAGTAAAGAAAGTGTGTGTGTGTGTGTGTGGTTTAGGATTTGCTTTTTTTTCTCCAGAATGATAGTATCTCCTGAAATCACTGAAATTGTGGGAACCAGCCAATGGTTCCTACAAGGACAGTGGCTTAAAGGAATTGTTGCCAGGGTATTTCCTGGGTTAAAAGTGGTGACTGATATATATGGCCATTCACATGCATAAAGTTAGTTTATTACATAATGGGATTTTATTAATATATAACATATTTACTTAATTGCATTTCATGTTTACCTTGGATATCCTTATGGCATTGCACTGTAAAGGTAAGGGCAAAGGGGTTTAAAGTCTGTACCACCAAGACTTATCGACAATTTATGGACAAAGTTTTCCTCCTATCTAATACTCGAATGATGTTTAATATTAGGAAATAAACTGGTCTGGTTAGTCTTTAGATTTTCCTAAAGATTACTTAAAATTTTAGGAGCCCGATGAAAGGAAAACATTTTCACTAGCAAATCCCAACTCAGTAAAGTGTTCTACTCATGGAAACAGTCAAAATATTATAACTAGTCATTCTGAATTTATTTATGAAAAATATTTATTTAGCTGAAAAAATATTTATGAAAAATAGTAGCATACACACATTTAGAAACTTTCACTAAAACTGCCTCAGTTGTAATAAAAAAAAAAAAAAAAGTCTAATAGAGTCCACCTAATACATTAGCATATGAAACTGCAAGATTTTTGTCAAAATACCTCAGCCCTAAAATCGTGATAAGGGTGATGTGTATGTGAAAAACCTTTATTTTGCCGCATTTCAAACTAATCTAGCAGAGCAAATCCCTTCTGTGATGGCTCAAGCAAGTCGCGCCACACTCACACAAAAACTAGGTGCCAGTCACACTGCACAAATGTATGTCTCAGATGACAAGCATATTTAGTGCTTAAGAAGTGCCAAACATGAGATGAATATAATTAATTTTGTTTTAGCAGCCCAAAATTTTGCATTAGCAGCCACCAAAACATTTTCAATACAGGAAAAACACTGGTCACCCAAATATTTTAATAAAACCAAGGCTTGGAATATGATGCAGGAGTCACATGGAATAATTTATGATATTTTGTGTTCTATTTTTAAGCTATAAAGTGAGGCCATATCTACTGCCATTTTATTGAAAAGACAGGTTCACAAGAAAGAAAGTCATACAGGTTTGTAACAACATAATGTTGAGTAAGATATGACAGAATGTTCCTTTTTGGGTGAACTATCCCTTAGATGTCTTAATGAAAATCTAAAAATGCAAAAATGCTTCTGTGAGGTTAAGGGTTAGGGGTTGGGTTACTGGCAAGAACAGAACATTTAGCTCAGTAATAAAAACAACTGATGCCAATGAAAAGTCCCCACCATGAAACAAAAACACGTGTGTGCATGTGATTGAGTGTATGTTGGCCTCGACATTCCACATACGTGGCCTTACTGAAAACAATGTAGAAAGTGGTATGAAACGAATAAGGAATTATGTAATGCAAAAGCCAACTGTTTCATGTCACATTCCCTTGTGAGTAAATTAGGGTGTAAAAGAATGAAGTACTAAAAGAGTATTTTGCCCTTTTTTAAACACTCAAAGATTTCTTTGGTTACAATTCACAAAAGTTAATTATTGAGTAAGTAAATCATGTAAATCCATGTTCAAAACCATGTCCTTATCCCGATTCACTACAGTAAGCCTACAATAATGATTATTATTTTGAGGGAATTTGAGCTGTTGGGTCGGATTTGGCCCGAAATCGTAGGCATATGTCGTTCTTCCTTGTGTGTTTACGTCATGTCCATAAACTGAGAAAGAAGATCCAGCTGTGACATGAGAAGTGAGTGTGACAGCTGTTCAGTCAGTCCAGTAGGGGTTTCATGAGTCAGGACACTAGCGGAATGAAATCACTCTCCTAATGGATTTAACAGTTTTTTACTGTTTGGCGAAATTGTTTACCTGCTATACTGCTTGGACATGTTTTCTTGTAGGGTTGTTAAATCTTATATTGTTTGTCATGCATTAATGTAGAGTTGGGGTACTTGAGTTCGGACTCGGACTCGAGTCCAGTTTTAATGGACTTGGACTTATCACGGACTCGGATGCATTTTTACTCAGACTTGACTTGGACTCGAGCCTTTGGAACTCAGGATTTTTTGCCAAGTCCAGCCAAGTCCATGGCATTTGATTTGTTATGCAATGAAATAACAAAACAGAAATAAATGGACACTGCAAGCAGTTGTAGCACCCCCTGATGTCGTAGACATAGCAAGAGTTTGTTTCACCACGTTGAGCAAACACACCTGCAGAGTGGCACACTCAGTCAACCAATATGCTTGAATGTTACTACGGAGACTGCTGTATAACACCGAGGTGGCTGGCATGAAAAATACATAAAGACGGGTATGTATCCAATGTAATAGAAACTACAAAGCAGTTTCACACGGCACGGGACCTGAAAACTGGTAAAATCGCATGCGGCGTTTGTGCAGCCATGATGGTGCTCACATCGCGGTTTCATCGTGGTTAAAAACTTAAAATCAAGAACTTCATAAAGTCAAGTCACCCACACCATGTCTCTCACAGTTTACTAAAACAACTGAAAAATTCTGAAAAATATTATTAATATTGGGCTATTAAGTCTTTTTAGGCATAATGTATTCACAAATGCAGGCATTTGTAGTCTCTTGTGGTCCACGCAGTGTTGTCAATTTAAACTGGTCCTTGATGAATTTACTGTAACTTTTTAAATAGTTTGGAAAAAAATTTTTTATTGCTAAAGCAGACTGCAACTCTGATTTTTTTTAATTTTAAAAGCATTGACGAGCTGCTTAAAATATGTTCTTTTACAGTTTTTTCCACAATAAAATGCACAATGAAATAAGAAGTTATTTTGGGCAGCGAAATTTTTTGTTTATAATTTAATTATAGATTGGGTGACCAGACGTCCCGGTTTATTACACAGGACGGTCCCAGTTTTTGGTAGGGTCACTGATTTTTTTCCTTCTTAAATTAAATCTCCTCATTGTCCTTCTCGCTATTGTCTCTGGTATCGTTTGCAGAGAAGAAAATCAATTTTGCTGCGTCACAGGTTGATTTGAGATACATTCATTCTAGTCTTCAGCAAGTCAGCTGAAATGTGTCTGGTTACCATAGCAATGACGCCATGCGCTTAGCGCTCACGCTCTATGTCATCCTGTCAGTTAGCGCAAATGCCCAAAATAATGCAAAAATGCATTTTCAACAATGAGCTGAAAGAAGCCGATCCATTCGCGCAACATGTGAAATTGTAAGCGGGGTGTTTTCTGAGTCTGAGCACAGAAGTAAATCAGACAAGTGTCACATTCAGACAGCTACATTGCACGTTTTACATAGTACAAGCACTTAAAGGAATATTCTGGGTTCGATACAAGTTTGTGGCATAATGTTGATTACCACAAAAATAAATGTTGATTTCTCCCTTCTTTTCTTAAAAAAGCAAAAATCTAGATTACAGTGAGGCACTTACAATGGAAGTGAATGGGGACCAATCTGTATATGTTAAAATACTCACTGTTTCAAAAGTATAGCCACAAGACATAAGGGATATGCATGTAAACATGATTTTAGTGTGATAAAATCACTTACTAACCTTTTCTGTGTAAAGTTATATCCAATTTTACAACTTCTTTGCCATGATGATATAATGTCAACAAACCCTAAAACGACTGTAAAAATGACTATTTAAACAACTTTACAACTCAAGTAATACACAAGTTTTAACAGAAGAATGAATGCAAGTGCTTTTATAAAATTATAAGCTTCACATTTCTTTGTTTAAACTCTCCAAAAATTGGCCACATTCACTTTCATTTTCCCCATTTACTTCCATTGTAAGTTCCTCAGTGTAGTGCTTTTTTTAAAGAAAAGGAGAGACGAGTCAAAAATAATTTTTGTGATAATCAATATTATGCCACAAATGCGTGTATGTGTCCATCAATTGTCCTAAGTGTCAAAAGCTGGATGTCTATATCATTGAGCCACTGTTGGGAAGAACTCAAATGTGCAGAAGATTCTGGGAAACCAAAGAATGTACAGTATTTTTCTTAAGAAACGTGGGCAGCTTCACAGCTCAGGACAAAGCAGGGACACATGGACAATTATTACACAAACAGTCATTAATTATGGAGAAAGCAAAACACCATATTAAAGGGTTTGCTCTCGTGCCAGTAGCTCTAAAGCTTGCGTGCAGTCATGAACGTGAACAGGAGATCAATTGTCGGTGAAGAGTTTCACTTAATAATACATCAGATTCGATTTGTTTCTCACCAAACCTTATCGTATTCTTTCAGAACAAGACATGAGTCACATACAATAATTTATTAGACTTCTGAATTATACTTTTGTGTGCTTTTGAAGCTTGAAGAAGTGGTCACCATAAACTGCCATTGTGTGACATCACTGAGCAAATTTTTATAATTTTTTTTTTTATGGAGTTATAACAACACAGGGATGAGTCAACAATTACTGAATTTTCATTTTTGGATTAATTAATCCTTTTAGAACCAAGGGAATGTACACCTTTGAACTGGATCATTTGTTTAAATTCAGTTACTATTTTGTCTTGTGGAATATATGTGAGTATCTGTTGTCAAATAGCTTCTTCAAAATACATTTTTATGATACCTCATATTTTTGTTTTTAACGGTAACACACGGATGCATCAGGGTATTAGGTGCACAAGCAGTGCGTAGAACTGCCCCAAGTTTTCCGCAAATTAACAATCATGTCCGTGTTAACTGGCCCTAATATTATCAGTGGGCTTTACCAGTGTTTTCGAATGTAGCATTTGCAGTCAAGTCGTGAGATGTAACTTCTCAGCGAGTGCTAATTACTGCTGTGTTGACTCATTATTTCCCCAAACCAGTCGGCAGATAGAGACAAAAAAGAAATCTCAGTATATATTATTTCTTTAGATAGGGATCATTTTAGAAAAAACTAAACTAAATTGAAAGGACAAATTGAAAATGAAGTAGAAAAAAAGATTTCACATTCTTTAGTCTATGTTTGTGTGGAGAGGAAAAAGCAAAAAATAACTGAAATGTCAACAGAACACAAGTGTGTTGAAGGACCTAAAGCATATGCTTTCATTCTGAAAACACTTTGAAGTCTGTTCAGCAGGAAACTAATCATAAAATATAGAGGTGTTTTTGTTACATTTGTATTGACAATTGTTTTTCTAAGTTGTGAAAGTTAAAATATGCTTAAAATATTGATGTTGAGTTTACAGTTACAATTTTAACTCGGACTCGGCCTGTTATGGTCTTGATCTTGAGTCTTTAGGACTCAAACTCGACTCGGACTTGATAGTTTAAATGCTGTAACTGTACTTTTAAGGGGTGGTCACAATACACTTCATGCTCCATTCACTCCCATTTAAATGCATCTGAACGTGGGAGACCGGAAATGCAAGCTCATGAAAAGAAATTTTATACGCCGCTGCGTACCAAAGTGCAAGCTTGGTGAACCCTGAACTGCAAATCTGCATGAAGAGAGGATGCGTGACCAATAGAAGATCGAAACACTGTCACACACTGACCTCTTGGCTCAATTCAAAGGATACATATTTCAAAGCTGTGTGTTTTTACCGTTGCTGGAAAGTGAGTAGATAGTATATTTTAGCATTGTTTTATCATATTTTTTGTTATTTGTGAAGTGTTCTCCTGTGTGACATCACATCCTGGTCCGTTGCGTTTTCCGAAATAGCCTAGTGTAATATATATATATTTTAAAATGCAATTTATTCCTGTGATCTAAAGCTGAATTTTCAGCATCATTACTCCAGTCTTCAGTGTCACATGATCCTTCAGAAATCATTCTAATATGCTCATTTGCTCAAGAAAGATTTATTATTATTATCAATGTTGAAAACAGTTGTGTACAATTTTTTTTCAGGATTCTTTGATGAATATAAAGTTAAAAATAGCAGTATTTATCTGAAATAGAAAGCTTTTGTAACATTATACACTACCGTTCAAAAGTTTGGGGTCAGTAAGTATTTATTTTTTATTTATTTAAATTGTTTTGGAAAGAAATTCATATTTTTATTCAGCAAGGATGCATTATATTGATCAAAAGTGACAGTAAAGACATTTATAATGTTACAAAAGCTTTCTATTTCAGATAAATGCTGTTATTTTTAACTTTATATTCATCAAAGAATCCTGAAAAAATTTTTTTATATATTGTGTATATGCCCTATATCAGATATTACATTTTATTCTGTTCCCAGGGGAGGGGTCTTTGTCTCCTCAGGTGTGAATCACATCAATATTCATGATCATTCACACCTCCTCGCATATGGCCTTTCTAACACTAAAAGTGTATTACAAAAGTTAAATGACTATATTGTTTTGTATATGAGTGATCAGGATGGTTTTCACATCAATTTGTAGCAAAAACTCTTGGCTACAAGATCCAGTTCTCAAAAGTCTTGTGAACAAATGTTTAGTATGTGTTATATGGCCTTATTTCAGTGACTTAAAATTTTAGTTTTAATATACACGCATAAACGTTATTTTCTCAAAAATACAAACATGTACATACATGTTGCTCACATATTATTGTAGCCCAGTTTGTGCTGAATACAGTGTTATCAGACTTCAGCCAATAATATGTTTTTAAGCAACTGAAAAAAGCACAAATGTCAAGGCATGTCAAAACTTCTCCAGGGCCCAAAACACCCTCAGACCCCAGAGGGTTAAAGACTCGGACTTGATTTTTAAAGACTCAGACTCAACTAAGGTGGACTCGAAACCAACACTACATTAATGAATCAAACATTACTTATGTGTACCGATCGCAATGTGTTTATAAGTTTAGCTTTTTTCAGTGAAGTTACTGTTACATGTTTACTAATATTCATGAATTCTGAGTATTTTATAATACTGATGCAGTTTTGAGATTCCCAAATTGTGTGTCTCTAAATGTGTGTGCCGCTGTAAATAAATAATTTTTATTTAATAATAATAATAATAGCCTAAGAAATTAGGCTATTATTTATTTATTTTTTACCTCAGTCTCAGAAATGCACTGCTGTTGTCACTTTACATTGTCCTTTTAGCAGATTTTTTTTTTTTTTTTTTTAGACCTAATGGTCTAAACGCTACAAGCAAGTGTAAGCCAATAAACATTTTTGGAGCACTTGCCATTTTATCCTTTTAGCAGATGTTTAAACAGATCTAAAAAGACACAGTAATGCTTATTAATTTGTTTAGCATGTAACCATCTCTCTGTTGTAACTTCCAAATTAACAACAAAAAAATATATTATTGTAATTGTTATATTGCATACAATATTTCTGCTTATTATTTCCATGTTCAATAAACTTATGTCATCATTATTAAATCCTCATTTTGCATTTTTATATTACAGTCTTTTATTGTTTGCTGTGCATAGACCTATTATTGTAGTATGACGGTTCACTTGCATGGTCAGCTGAGCAGTAGATTGTAATATAAAAATAGAGTGTCTTCAGTTGGACTCTTGTTATCCATTCACCTCTTAAAGTGATATGTGTAGTACAATACAAACATTAATGTGCAATGTGTAGTGGATAAAACACTTTAATAATCATATTAAAATATAACTGGATGTTGTTTATCTTCCTCAAAGAAAGTAATATATCGGTTATACATTTTTAAGTGAATAACATAATATCAACATGAAAATAGCTCCTCATGACTCCTCTCTGCAAGTCATCTCTGAGTCCTCAAACCATGAGATTCATCCACCAGATGAGCAGTGCCTAATCACAACTGATGTAAAGTGTTCCTCCGCAAGTAACTTGCAGTTTTATGCTTTAACCGCAAGAGGGCCAAAAGTTACATAATGTAGCTTTAACAAAATACAGTCTTGCACACACTTTGCTTTCACACAATTCAAGCTTATTTGCTATTAAAAAAATAAATACAATAATTAATAATAATAATAATAATAATATATTATTATTATTATTATACAGAAAACCAATCAACCAGCAATACAACATTGTTCACCAGTGAATTTGTGAACATGACACTTCACCTTACACTCACACTTCCACCTGACACTTGTTAATTTCCTACTTACTCTTGAAGTTCATAAGAGACCCAACTAGATGTGGAACTGGGAAGCATGCAGATTCAATTTTCAACTAAGGAGATATTAAAGCCCTCACAACCAAAACTATAAAGGTTGTTACCAATACTGTCACTACCGTTTAAGATCAACCTGTATCACCATTCCTGCCTTTTCCCCATAGAATAAATTTGGGCCATAAATAGAAAACATTGGTAATAAATACATTCCTCAGCTTGTCACACCACCTTTTAGATTTGATAACAATGACCAATCTTGATTGTTACTTTCACGATTTAAAAGCGAAAATTGTGTTTTGCTTTCTGCAATATCAGTATCCTTCACAAATACTGTGTTGAGGTTTGAGCTATGTTTTTTGAAGGTCAATCCTTCATCTACCTTTGGGGGTCTGCAGTGAATGCTTGTAGAATGACGTATGTTTTCACAGTCCAGTCAACAGCCACTGTGCCAGGTGGACAGACCTGACACTAAGCCTAGCTGCCAAGTTCTCTGCAGATATCCACCCCACAGTGGTAAACAGGTGGCAAGTTTTAGTCAATCCTGCAGTCACCTGGACCTCCTGCTGAAAGACAGACCCTAGAATCTCAATCAGCATTTATTAAGGTATGGCTCCACCTCAATTTAAAGTCCCAAACCAAACATGAATTCCACAAACACTACCCTGCTTAGACCTCCATGAATTTCCAGGGCTGCATTACCCAAAATCATTGTAAGCCTAAGAAGATCTTAAAAACCATTGGCCCCAATGGTCTCTACGATCAACTAAAGCTTGCAATGCTTTTGGGAAACACAGCCCAGGCTGGTTTATGTTTGTTAAATTGTTGCTGGTCTAAATGGTGGACAATATCAGATGTGTTTTAAATTGTTTGACCAGCATGGTCTTTTTGAAGAAGCTGCTTAAATAATGAAGCCTTGCTGGATAAGATAGTTAATAATCTTGGTTGGGGAAAAAGGTAAACAGGAAATATCATTTTAAGTTGGTCAAGATGAGGTTAGGAACATGGTGATTTTTTTTTTTTTTTTTTTTTTTTTTTTTGACCACCATGGCCAAGATGATCTACCAAGCTAAGGGTAGGTCCTTCAGCTTTTAGTGCAGCTGATCAACCATTTAGGCCAGCTTAGACCAGCTAATGGCCATAAATGAGCAGCTTGGACCAACTAGAATCTTTATAAAGCTATTTTAGCTAGATTTGCCAAGATCCACACGCAGACTTGCACAGTGATTTATAAGCAGAAATAGTGTGAAATGCTGTGGGCATCAGCATATTTAGCATTGATACCATTGCTCTTTACATATAACCACTTGCTAGAAAGTGTCTGTATGTTCAACAGTATCATAAAGAGTGAGCATTGATTCTGTCAGCACTCAAGATTTATACATACATCTTTCGCTTACCTGGCTTCAGTTGGGCCTAAACCCCCCTAACTCTCACAATCTATAATTCCCCTCCCTGTAGAGGCTGCACTGGCATCACATTGATTTCATGTCTTTCTCTAAAGCTTAAAGCAGCACGCCTTTCTGGTCACCTGATTACATCTGAACACAACCCTAACGTCATAACACAGACATAAACACATAAACTCACACTTGCTGGATTAATGACTCGGCGAAGGTCACATTGGGTTTGTTTGTACAGCCTGCTATATTCTTTTCTAAATGAGGCTCAATCAAAAACCTCAGCGAGGAAACAAACTAACAACAAGATGAACTATTGAATGACAGGACATGCTATTAGATTGATAGTGTGTGTGTATCTGTTTGTAACCATCCAGCTTCCCTTGAGTGAACAAAGAGGAGAATTCCTAAAAACACTGGATCTTTTTAAAGAGCTTTGTGCATGCCTTCTACTTGCCTGGTGCACTCATATACACGTGCTGAGCCCGATAGCTCTCAGTTCAAACAAGTGTAGTGTCTGCAGCTAACAACAAAACAGCACTATTGTTCTATCTTATCATTAAGTTATTTAGCTGTGTCCTTTTGGCTCTTTGTTTTAGACTCTTCTTATCTGAGTGCTAACTTATCACAGCTAACTTCCGTTTGAACTGAACAGAGAGTTCTGAAATCAGCTTACTCTCATTAATACTGCGTGATGGCCTTTTCTGCTTTGCCCCTTGAGGTTCCTTGTTTTGACAGCATGTCCCTGCGCTGGACCAAAACTCTTACAGCTGCTCTGTTACGAATAAGGTCAAACTGTAGCATATATGCACTGGTAAAGAGAAGACCTTTTAAAGAGCACCTATTATGGTTTTTCAAATATTACCTTTCATGTAGTGTGTTATATAGCTGTTTGTGAATGTATAAAAGTCTGCAAAGTTTCAAAAATCAAAGTGCATGACAAATGGAGTTATTGACTCCCAAAAGAAAGAACCAATTCTGAACACTTCCTGTACTAACCTACGTAATTTGGTAACAAAAACCCGCCTCTGGTCTTCATTGGCTGCTTGCGAACAGCTTTGACCCACCCTCAAACACTACACTAAGTGGTAGACCAATCACAACAGACTGGGACATCTGACCAATCAGAGCAGAGTAGGCTCTCTGAAAGGAGGAGTTTAGAATGAATCTTTTAGAATGGATCATTGAATGAGTCGTTTTTGACACTGGGAAAAAAAAGGTAATGCTGCAATTTAAATTATGAGCAACTTAAAGTGTTTTTTATTTTATTTTATTTATTTTTTTACCTTGGATGCATGTAAATCTATTGTATGAGACCTTTAAAACAAAATTAGGAATGTTTAAAAACCATAATAGGTGCTCTTTAAAACCTATCACATAGTTTGACTTGTGTGAGGTCTGTGAAGATTTGACTTAAAGTTGAAGTGTGTAATTTATGCACCACGACTTATCAACAGGTTTCTCAAAATCTCCCTTTGTCTTCCATAGATCAAGAACAGATATTGAACTCTTGCAATTGGTTGAACAACTGTTGCTATGCCAGGTTGGTCTGGTGCTCAAACATAGCAGTGTTTTGAAAGCGGCACAGTCCCTTACGACAAATTGAGAGTTTATGGCAAACTTCCCGCAAACTTGCAACAAATTTGCCACTGATCATTTTCACATGCAAGTGAGCTTTATTGGCAAACTTGCGGCAAATTGTCCATTGTTGCCAAAGGTTTGCTGGAGGTTCACCACTACTGGTGAAGAGCTGCAAATTTCTGGCAAACATTTTTGATGAATCATAAGCTCATTTGCATGTGAAAATAACAAGTGGCAAACTAGCTGCAAGTTTAGATTTTTTTGTAAGGGGTGTTTACATTTTTCAGTCACTGCATATCGCTGCATATTAAGCTTGGATAGGAGAAAGTACTTCACCTTTAACACATACCTTTACTATGGGCTCTTAATACAAAACAGCTTTTGCTTTAATCAATTAAGGCTTTTATGTAAGGTTTTGATTCACTCTTGGGGTTTAGTTAAAAAGAAAAAAGGCCTGAGGCTGTTTTTGTTGTGTTCCACAGATATACACAGAACTGTTGTGTGTTAAGACAACAAAGTGTGTGAACCTGAAACAATTCACAGCTGTGGCAGGTGGTCTCTCCTGGAGCATGTAATGTTTACCTCTCTTATGGGAGTTTGTACTTAAGTGAATGCCACCAACCTTTTACCTTAGCTTGGAGAAACAGAGTGGAGATCTATCAAGTGTCAGGCAGGCGACAGATTTGATTGACAGTCTGGTAAGGGGATGAAGCTTGTCAGCACTAGGCATTTGAGGCAGTTACTAAGGCTTATGCTGTCACAGATAACGTCACAAACTGGCCTGGGGAAAGAGCCTGCTGACCTGGGCGATGTAGTGTTAGCAGAATTTTAGTCTCAGCCTCAGACACTTTGCCTGTGGACTGCCCACAGTTAGTTCACTGATCATCTGATGCAACCAGGTCTTATAGAATCGTGATACTATTCCTACATTTTTGCAAAATAATGGTTAAATGAACCCTAAAGGCGTTACAATAGCACTTACTTTTATTCCCTTTCACACAAATCACAGGTACATCAGCAGATTATCATTCATAAACACTTACTTTTTGCCCTGTTCCTCACACAATGCTATCTAATGACATCTAAATACTGATTAAAAGCTGGTTAGAGCATTAATCTTAAAAACCTCATCTGTTTTTCATCTCACATTTTCATTTTGTATGACACTTTTGGTTAGTTTAGGTTTGAGGTTTACGGTAGGGAGGAAAGTTTTGTTGAACTCGATAAAGCATTAACCTTAAAAATCTCATCTGTTTGGGTGAAAATGTAAATCACTTTTAGTGCCACACAGTGGACGTTTCACATTGGAACTGTCGAGATATGTGTAAGGAACCATGTAATATCATTTTGCAGAAATGTCGCCAGAGTCTCGTAATTTATTGGGCTGGTCTGATGTGTATTGTATATAAAATAGGAAAATACTTTCTGGATTTGGCAAGCTCTAATCTGATTGGGTGACTTTACACAGCTTCGGGGGATAACTAAACACAGGATTATTTTTGTTTTTTCAGTGTGACAGGAAACAAAATTGTGTTTATAAGGTACCGAGTTGACACAATGACTGATTCTGAATAAAATAATCAACGGAAGTTCCCTATGTTAGTGGCATTCAGTATTTGAAAGATATTCACTAGATATTCAATTGTATACTTAGTAGTTTATCTTTTTGAGTTATAGGTGTGAAATAATCAGGACTTATTACTGAATAGGAAATTAGGGTCACATTTGCTGCTGTATTTATTTATTTATTTATTTTTTTTTTTTTTTTACTATTTGTGTAGAATAGACTGCCGCACCTTTGTTTTTGTTTTTTGTTTTTTGTTTAGTCCATTTAAATGCTGTTTAAAAATATCTCTTCCCATTTAAGTGGCCAGTTCTTGGACAGAATAAGCTGCATTCTGGACAAGGCCTTTTTCCAGTTACCCCATGTCTCAATATGCACACTTCCCTACAGTAGTATTCCCACAGTATGTCCAAAATTGTGCAGTATGTCTTATTATTAACATCAGTATTATTAAAACAGTTGACGAGCAATACCCGGATGACCTACTGCATCCACTGAGAATTTGAAGTGCGCATTCACTGAACACTTTACTAACCCATAAGACCATATGAGACGTCACATTCAAAATGCTGAATAAAAAAAAATAAAAATAATAATAATAATAATAATACAAATAAAAAAATAAAATAAAAAAAAAAAACACTGGAGATTTGGGCATCTTATATACTACGAAGTTGAATTTTACTGGCTTAAAACAAGATTAATTTACTGTTGGGGTTACATCAAACATTCGGGTCACGGGACAATGCTCACATTCCTGGATGAAGTATGTAAGGGAATGTATTCATACTACTCATCTGCATACATAAAGAATGCAATTTTTTCATCAAATAAAGTACATAATCTGACAGTACACTATTTCAGATGCAGCGTTAGTAAAAGGTCTGGCTATGCATGACTATTATATAAATGTCAGCAAACAAATTTACAGTGCAACAACAAAAAAACTTTGTTTGCAAAAGTGTTTGTAGTTCAATCTGGACTAATATGTAGGCTTTTTTATTACACTTCTACATAGCTGACAGACAGTACTGTGTTGCTGTATTTTGCATTAGCATTCTTTTTTTCTCGTTGTCCCTGTCCCTTAACAGCCTCTGAAATAGAAGCCTAATTAGCTTCCCCAGGTGTGAAGGGAGAACAGAAGACAATATCTGGCTCCTTGTCAACACACATGGTGCCGTGTGCACAAATAAAGCAGCATGCGTGGGTGGGTGACTACAGGGAGGAGAAACCCACTGTTTAAACGTCAGGGTGCTTCTGCCAGAAAACTCCAATTTTGGCTCGTCATACTGGGTCACATGAGGAAAACTCGGGCACTGGTACCTCTAGGCCTATTTGATGTACGACCGCAGGTAGCTACATCCTGGTGGAGCACTTGTAAATATTTCCCTAGTTAAAGTTGGATTCTCTTTTTGCACTTTGGCAGTGCAGCCCAAACAGGTTGATATTACATCCTCTCTTGAGTGGCAGAATGTTCAGGTAATTGATGAAAGACCCCTGGGCATAGTGAGAGACCATGGAACATAATTTTACTCTCATTTTTTGTTCTTCCTTACTTTGGGAAATTCCCTCACTTCTGTAAAAAGCACATCTAATCGCTTGACGTGAACAGTTTTCTTTCCTGTGTTGATGTATTTCCTATTGCAACAGGAAGTTGGGGCGTGAAATATCAAAGGGCCTTTTTTTTTTTTTTAAGATGCACTGTAAACCCTAATTTTCAAAATAATTAATTGTTTTGAGTAGGGCAAATTAATCATTAGGTCAAATAAATGAACCTTGATAAATATTTAGAACTTTCTCTTACTTTTGTGTTCATAAAACTGACATCTTTGAAGTAACCTGAATTGTTTTATTGTTTTGAGTTTAATGAACTTGTCTCTTTAAATTTACAGAACTTAAATTTATCTTGACCTTGGTAGGCTATTTCTATTTCCCAGCTTGCTTTGCATGGCACTCAACAGGGAGAGTTAATGTTAAAAGTGTTATATATTGTGTCTTTGTGCAAGAAGAATGGGGGAGACTTGTTAGTGTTTAATGTTTTGTTGTTTAGAAGACTTTCTATTAACATTTTTTTGGAGTTACCATTATGGTGAATAGTGGAGCTTGAGCTTAGGTTGAGGAAAGGTACAATTTTAGGCTGTTTGAGACAGATCATTGCTCAGTAAGTATTTACAATGCTGATCAAAATGCATCCAACTAACATGCATTTAGCATGCTAGCAGTTACTGTGTTTGCCGGATCTACTTATTCTAGTTAAATAGTTTATTTTTACTAGCAGTATTTAAGTTGAGCATACATGGTATTTTTTTATTTATTTATTTTTTATTATTATTTTAGTTCAGCTAAAGAGTTAAAGTTAAGTGGCATTAAAATATGTGAGTTAACTTACTCAATATTTCAAGTTAAGAGCAAATAGCATGTATGTGTACTACCAAAATAAAAAAAAAAAAAAAAAAAAATGAAATCTAAAAGTTCTATCAACTTAAACCTGGAAGTTTATTAACTTAAATTATGTAACTGATTGCCTCAATTTTTTTTTTTTCAATTCTGCTAATTTATTAGGGTTTACAGTGGCCAATGGCCTTTAGTTTATGTCACAGCCATCAACATGATTTGCTGTTTGCTTTTGCTTTTCAGAAGTAGGTGGTATAAGGGGAAGGGGCATTCTCATTGTAGAGATCTTTTTATTGGACAAAATATGTGGGTGCAATATGAGCCATCAGTATTTTTGAGACATGGATTTAAAGCCATAAAGCTCTCATTTTGATTTTGAACTTTGATTTAATAGGGCCTTTAAATATAGTGTGGCATTTAGAACAACTTTGTTTGCGTTCAAAGTCAGACAGATCGATCCACCCCATTGGACGTCATTTCCAAGATGACGGCGACTAACATTATTTATCAAAGGCATTAAGTTCAGTAGAATTGTAATTGCAATTGGCTTTTTGTTTAATGTTTATTTTTATTTTTTTGAGAAAAGACAAGATTGTTGTTAGCATGCAGGAATGAAATTGTCTTACAATTTGTTTACATTTGACCGTGACATATAATTAACTGAAATGTTTTTCAAAGAAGTTTCAACTTAAGTATTCCTACCTCCGACTTTGTCTGGAACGTGGCATAAATCCTTGAATGAAAACACGCATCATCCACCCACCACAATTCCACCTACCAGGTTTAATTTGTATTTTGTTCTTATACCACTGCACCATCACCCTGAGCTTGTATAGGATATTACCAAACGTAAAGCATGATTTGCATCCTGATGCTCTTTAAAACCTCAATGAACAAATATTTTGAGAAAATCACACCATCCGTTGTCCTAATATGTGATTTGCTAACTAATGATTTAATGTATTCCCTGCTGTGATTTCATGTGTGAAGTGTGCCACAAACACACACAGCTGTCAGATGTATTCTCATTCTCCTACTCTGATGACGAGGGTTTTTTCGTGGAAAGCTTTGGGCGTTCAGGCATGTAATGTTTTAACTGCACGCCGCTCACTCGTGAAACGCACGCCACGAAAGATGTCATAATTGTGTATATATTGCACAGGACACCTGCTCTGTTTCCATGTCTCCATGCTAGTTCAAGCTTTCTAATCTAATACTCAACATTTTAGATGGAGTGATTTCGCAATACGACTGAGCACACGTCTTTGAAGGTTGACAAACTGCGTTAGACTCTAAATCTTGGCCTCGGTGCTCAGTTCCAGTGGAAGGCACTAATTAAAAGTGTAAGATGCTGATTAAGATTGAGCACGGCTAAGGAGATACCCTTGAGCAAAGCTCAAAAAGAGCTGAAGTTGAAGTAACGGGAGCAGATTAACAGCAGAGGAACTTTGCTTCAGAAAGAATGCACCCCATGCTTATACAGAGCTCGAACTGTCGATACCTCTGCCTTGATTCACCTTTGGAAAGCTAGAGAGCTTGTACAGAGATGGCAACATTTAATTAGCTGCAAATCTGTGCTGTCTGCTGTCTGGCATTAAATTACATCCTTGACTGATATGACCTTTTTAAATGATGTATCGATTTGTTAATACTGCTTAGCGTTCGCACCTCGAAGCCACGATGTCATTGCACAAAATTGAAGTAATATTTGCTTGTATTGATTCAGTGAAAATGCGCAAGACGATGTGATATTTTCGTGTTTGCTTAGTGGATTCTTCTTTCCTGCTGGGTTGACATAACTCTCTCTCTCTCTCTCTCTCTCTCTCTCTCTCTCTCTCTCTCTCTCTCATTCACACACACGCAAACACACACTTTTGTAGTAATTAACTGAGACAGTTTGTGATTAAAGCCTGACCGATATGGGATTTTTGAGACCGACACAATACCGATTTTAGAGAAGGAAAATTCACCGATTACTATATGGTGGCCGATATAGTTAATTTTTGAGCTGGAATGAAAACAAACCTTTTCTATGTGGATTTTTCACCGATTTTGCACCTATATGACTATGCAAAGGTAATCAGAAGGCTGCTTTCTTAAACAAATATTTTTATCAAAGAATATTTGACATTATTATTATGCATTGTCAACAAATTCTAGAAATGAACACTGAGAAAATAAAGAATAAATAAAAATACAATAAATAGCTTAATAAACAGCAGTACTGTATATTTAGTATATCAATTGCTGACCATTAAAATAAAGAATAAATAAAAATAAAATTAATAGCTAAATAAACATCAGTACTGTTTAGTGTCATTTAAATGCTGAGCATTAAAATAAAGAATAAATAAAAATAAAATAAATAGCTAAATAAACATCAGTATTACTGTTTAGTATCAGTCAAATGCTGAGCATTAAAATAAAGAATAAATAAAAATAAAATAAATAGCTAAATAAACATCAGTATTACTGTTTAGTATCAGTCAAATGCTGAGCATTAAAATAAAGAATAAATAAAAATAAAATAAATAGCTAAATAAACATCAGTATTACTGTTTAGTATCAGTCAAATGCTGAGCATTAAAATAAAGAATAAATAAAAATAAAATAAATAGCTAAATAAACATCAGTATTACTGTTTAGTATCAGTCAAATGCTGACTATAATAATACTGCCAAGTCAAGATAAACAGCGGTAGCGGTGTTACACCGTATTCTGCTATGCAAGTTCAGGGGAAACTTTCAACGGTGGAAAACCGGACTTTTAAATATTACATTTTGTAAATGCAATGACTGGAATTGTTCGGTTGAAGGGGGTACCACACTGTGAATCCTGAACAAAACAGTTTTGTGAATACATGTTTACTCATTAGCTTCCACTCAGCTGACAACAATGAAAGTAGCTACGTGATTAGCTAGTTAGCTATAAGCTCATTTTCACGGAAAGTAAAAGACGGACGTTGTTTATTTTACTTTCCAGCATTGTGTCTCACCAACTAGGTAATAATATAGCGTGAAATCAACACTCAACAAACACAATCCACCACCGCACCGTTGTCTGCTGAGCTGCAAAAAGATGCTTTGATGTTTACCTTTCAATCTGCTACATTACTGACTGCATTGACAAACAATAGCTGGCTAACAGCAAACACATGTGATAAACGTGAGTGACATGGTTGTCAGGGACAGGGTTAATGTTATATTAGTAATGTTGAAAAGGGGAAATGATGGGGTCATTGTTTATTAACTTTCCAGTATGTATTTCACAAACTAGTTAGCAACTTACCGTGAAGACACACAGCTTAACTCCGCCCTGTCTGCAGAGCCACCATCAGTTCAGAGTCAGCTCTGTAAATAATGGAGTCGGAGCGGACTCTGCTGGACAAACTATGCTATGACACCAATTATAAAGCATTGTTTTCTGGATTATATGTTCTGAAAAAAGTTTTCATATCGGCACATATCGGTAAACATATACGCCGATACCAATATATCAGTGAAAGGCTAATATCAGCTGACCGATATATCGGTCAGGCACTATTTGTGATTTATAGTACTTGAAGAATAAATTATCAACAACACGTAACAGACATGATAAAAATTAATTTGAAATGAAAAATGGAACATTATGGATTGGCTGATATCAGCATGGAAAATTTTAAATGATCATTCCAATCAGTCTATTTTATGCTTTTATTATTGCTCCAAAAATTTGTTATAAATATAAGCACCTGAATATGGATTATTTGTAGAAAATTATACAAAAGGAAAATAATATTTAAATAAAAATAGGAGGCATTTGAAAACAGTACTCCCTTTCTGTAGAACAGTATGAAGTGCTTTCTTTCTGTTTCACAAAACTCTAAATTAGGACCGTCTGCTCTTTGAAGTCTCTGCAGACTGTGTACAGTCTTGTCTAGTCAATAGCAGGGCCAGTTAGCACAGTCGGCTGGTGTGTTGCTGGTATAGCAGGGTTTCAGAAGTGTCTTTGAAATAGGTGATAGGCTACTGTACACATTGGCTAACAAGGCTTGTTTTTGTCTATGCGCATATGTACAGTAGATCAGATCAAACATGAAAATTCATAGAAACAACAGGCAAAATGCAACTGTGCACCGCGGATGAATTGTGAATTTATCGGTCATCTGTCAGCAGAATCATAACCTTCTCCAGACCCCACAGAACCTTTTCCAGATCTCTCATTGTCCATCAATTCATGTTTCCCTGTGGATGCTCGCTGCAGGTAAATAAGGTGGCATTCATGGTCATTGCTAGGCTACCTGGTGTAGTTGGTGCAATAGACAAGATGCACGTTCGTATCATTGCACCAACAAAGGATGAATATGTGCTCGTCAACAAAAAAAAACAAAAAAAACATGCAAGTTGTTTTTGATGATCAACAAGGTCCTCAAGGTTAAACTTTACCATAAGTTTCCATTCGTTAACATTGGTTACTGCATTAGGTTTCATGAACTAACAATGAACAAAATATTCTTTTTTTCAGCATACATAAATCTTTGTTAATATTAGTTAATAAAAATACAATTTTTCATTGACAGTTCATGTTAGATCATAGTGCATTAACTAATGTTAACATATACAACTTTTGATTTTAAAAATGTATTTCTATATGTTGAAATTAACATTACCCAGGAGGTGTACTTGACTATTTAGCTTTTTGTTTAAATACAAATACTGTGTGTGTTTATATATATATATATATATATATATATATATAGAGAGAGAGAGAGAGAGAGAGAGAGAGAGAGAGAGAGAGAGAGAGTTTGAAACAGTGTGGCCATTCTCTGTTGACCTCTCTCATCAACAAGGCATTTCAGTCCACAGAACTGCAGCTCACTGGATGTTTTTGCCACAGTCCAAATCACTGAGATCACATTTTTCCCCATTCTTATGGTTGATGTGAACTTTAACTGAAGCTCCTGACCCATATCTGAATGATTTTATGCACTGCTGCCACATGATTGGCTGATTAGATAATCGCATGGATGGTTGTTGGTGCTAGATGGGCTGGTTTGAGTATTTCTGTAACTGCTGATCTCATGGGATTTTCACACACAACAGTCTCTAGAATTTACTCACAATGGTGCCAAAAAAAAAAAAAAAAAACATCCAGTGAGCGGCATTTCTGCAGACGGAAAGGCCTTGTTAATGAGAGAGGTCAACAGAGAATGGCCAGACTAGTTCGAGTCTACAGTAACTCAGGTGAGAAGGATAGCATCTCAGAATGCTATTCTGAGATGCGGGTTGGTGCTAATTTGGCAGCACAAGGGGGACCTATACAATATTAGACAGGTGGTTTTAATGTTGTGGCTGATCAGTGTGTGATGTGTGTGTGTGTGTGTGTGTATGTGTGTGTATATATATATATACACACTACCATTCAAAAGTTTGGGGTCACTTGCCTGAAATGTTTCTCATGATCTTAAAAACCTTTTGATCTGAAGGCGTATGCTTAAATGTTTGAAATTAGTTTTGTAGACAAAAATATAATTGTGCCAACATATTAATTTATTTAATTACAAAAAAAAAAAAAAAAAAAAAAATCTCTCAAATCATGCTGAGATAACATAGATCATCAGGTTTTGCACAAACTTGTAGTTTGTTGACAAAAGCTGGCCCCCATTAGAACTGCCATTGCCTGCCCTGTTCTTTATTTTCACTCCCTCCCATTTTGATTCACCTATCTTGCACTGAACCTCTACATAGCTATCTCTCTCTCTCTCTCTCTCTCTCTCTCAAATTCAAATTAGCTATACTGGCATGACTGCATGCATTGTAGAATGTATAAATAAATAAATAATAATAATAAAAATATTACGTACTTAAAACAACAAACAGGTAAGTGCACAAATTGTAAAGAGAAGTAACTTCAGAGAACAATGAGTAACAGTAAATTAAACATGTGTGTTTCTAATGCTCTCATATTTACTGCACTCAGTGAGGAAGTGTAGTTCATCCTCTATTACTCCTTGAGTGCAGTGTGAACACAGTCTGTTATCTCTGGATCTCCAGATCTGTCTGTGTCGACCCGTCTCTACCACCAGACTGTGCTCACTCACACGATACTTCATAAGGAGCTTCCTGTGATGTCTTTTGTTTTGGCCAGATATGATACCAATTTATATTCTGTATTAAATTTTGGAAAAAAAGTTAACTCTTTGAGTTGTGTTTTGAATTGATACATTCAGCTGATGTGTGTCCACTAAATGCTGTAATGGGTCATTCTCTGGGTGTTCTGCTCTGTGTATAAATGCACAGTGGTGGTGATTTTCTGGGGAAGAGTCTGACAGGTGGAAACAAATCTTACTGGCTTTCTTTTGAATATCATTCAAAAGAGGGAATCTGCCCAGTTTTGCCCTGCAGCCCAAGTTAGAAGCACTTCTGTGAACTCCCAGGATATTTATTTTTACAGAATTCAAGGTGGAAAATTTCAACTGGACTTTTGTCCCAGGATTCATAATTAAGTTTATATTTGGGGCCCCAGATTTCACTGCCATACATAAGTATGGACTTGATGACACTGTCAAACAATTTCAGCCACAGTTTAATAGGGAGGTTAAATTTAAATAGTGCTTTTCTTATACTATATTATGCCCTAAGAACCTTGTCTGTTAGGTCTTTTATTGCCAAGTCAAATTGTCCAGAAGCTGAGATAGTCAGACCTAAATAACTGTAACAGTAACATGGTTAAGAATTGTTCCCCCTAGTGTAAAAACATACTTTTGCCTTGAAGACAATTTTTATTTTGAAAAATTATCACTTTTGACTTGTCCATGTTGATTGGTAATGCCCAATTACTGCAGTAATTTTCTAGAATTGAAAGGCTTTCATGTAACCCTTCTTCAGTAGGTGAGAGCAGCAGCAGGTCGTCTGCATACAGAAGACATTTAATTTCTCTGTCCTCTAATGTAAGTCCAGGGCTACATGAATTTTGAAGCATTGTGGCCAATTCATTGATATAAATATTAAATAAAGTTGGCGTTAGGCTGCAGCCTTGACGAACTCCATTATTCTGGCTGAAATAATCAGTTCGTCTGTTGTTTATTTGAATACAGCATTTGTTGTAATTGTACATGTCCTTTATTAAATCATAAATCTTTCCTCCTATTCCACTCTGAATTAGTTTAAGAACAATACACCATGCCAAACCAAATCAAAGGCTTTATTTTAAATCAATAAAGCAGTCAAATATTTTCCCTTGTTTTGTTTGGTGGACATGTATAAGTATGTTCAGTGTGTATATATGATTAGTTGTTCTCTGTTTTGGCATGAATCCAATTTGACAGTTGTGTAAAGCCTTGTTTTCTTGGAGATATTGGGTTAATCTCTCATTTATAATGCAAAAGAATAGTTTGCCAATGTTGCTGCCCCTGTAGTTGTTCGGGTTAAACTTGTCACTTTGTTTGAAGATTGGAGTGATTTGATTTTCTTTCCAATTCTCAAGAAAGTGTCCTGATTTTAAGAGCAAATTGAATCATTTGAGAATGGCCTCATTCAGTTTGGGGCAGCCATTTTTCAACATCTCATTGCATATTCTATCTGCAAGATTTTTGTTTTTTATTTTTGAGGGATTTCATTGAGTTCCTTCAGTGATATGGGGTTGTCCAAATGATTTAATTTACCCTTTATTGTGCATTCCAGATTATATTGTGCATAGTTGGGAATTCTGATTTTTTTTGGGGGTGGGATTTTGTTTATTTTGTGTATAAAGGTTTCCAAAATGTTCTGTACAGGTGTTAGGGTTACAGATGGGAATTTGTTCTTCTTTTTTTACTTATTTAAATTGTTCCATTATTCCCAGAATTAATTTTGATTAACTGCTTCTTCTATTTTGTTGAGCTATGTTGTCATATGTTTGGCTCTTTTGCTTTTTAGCAGTGACTTGTACTTTTTAAGCATTTATTGATATATGGCACACATTCGTTTATTTGCTGGGTCTCTGTGTTTTTTTACTTGATAACAATCGTAGTTATTTTCTAAACATTTGTCATCCTTTATCAAACCAGTCAGCTTTCGTGATTTCATTTTTTCTCCTGTTCAGTTTTAATTTATTCAATGATTTGCTGGCAACTGTGAAAAAAAAATTTTAGTCAATTGTTTTGTTGCCAAATTGATGCTTTTCATGTCTTTTCCAAATGTGGATAGGAGAAAAGCATCAATCATGTTCTCAGCATAAATGATGTGGAGTTCAACTTCATACTGGGCTGGACTGTCTTTTCTCCAGAAGAATCTGGTTGGGAGGGGATGTAGTTTAGACTTCTGATTTGAAGATGGTAGAAGACTGGCTGACTTGTTCAGACTAATGACAATGTGACAGTGGTCTGAGAGAGGTAGCTGTGGTATCATTGTGAAGTAACTGATCTTGTTTTGATCTAGATCTGTGATGGCGTAGTCCACTGTGCTACTACTTAAAGATGAGCTATAGGTAAATCGACCCAGAGAATCACCCTTTGTTCTTCCATTCACTATGTAGAGACCTAGGCTTTTACAGAGCTGCAGAACTTTTTTTTTCCATTTCTGTTTATAGTGTTGTCATAGTTCTGATGTGGTTTAGTGGAACACTTATTTTGATTTATATTTGTATTGTTAATAATATACTTATCTCCAACTAAACTAATATAATCCAGTTCTTTCCCAGTTCTTGCATTCAGATCCCCCATTATCAGGACTGAGCCAAGAGACTGAAACTGAATTATCTCAGATTTTATGTGTTAAATATCTCCTCATTATAATAGGGTGACTCATGTGGGGGGGAGGATGTAGATAGCACACAGGTAAGTATCCTCATCTTTCCACTGATGTTACATCCTTGATTGTTTTAGCAAATATTCTCATGCCCTCTTGATGAATGTGGAGATGGTCTTAAAGGTGATCATGAGTGATACGCTGATAATTTGCTATATATGTACATTTGGCATGAGTGCACACACATAAGCTATCTCTGAATTAATGGCATAGGTGACGTTTTGTGGAACGCGAGGCAGCAGTGTAGAGATGATGATTTTGGCACTGGGGTAGATTCCACTAGCTGATTTCACCACATTGATGTGAGCTTTGGCGACATCGACTCTCTTGGTGCTGAGGTCATTTGTTCCAGTGTGCAGTATAATGTGTGATGGTGTTCCCAAAACATTCTCTCTCAGCAGCTTCAAAGCAGAGTGAGAGGTGAGAGCTTCCTTACAGTTCTCCTGGGGAACAGTCGTCTCTGGTCCAGGTGGTTGTCGTTAGAGTCACAGAGGATGATGATGTTGTGTTGTCTCTTCTTTTCTCTGTTGTTGCTGATACAGATGTTGTTGTGGTCTGTGGATATCTCTGTATGTTGCTGATGTCTTTCTTCTTGGGGTTCTGTGAAGTTTAAGAGACCTGAGAAACCTACTGGGTTGCAGGGGATGGGATGGCATGTGTTTGTGTTGACATACTGCTGGTGTTGTGTTGTTTATCTGATGTGTTCAGGAGGAGAGGTGTTGAGTGTTTCTGTGCTGGCACACTGTTGCTGTTGTTCTGTGGTTGTGATGTCTTCAGTGTTTGTAGCTGTTGTCTCATCTGCTCCAGTTGTTTCTCCAGCATATTGCTGTGTTGATCTCTCTTGATCAGCTCCTCTCTCACCTTCCTCAGCTCCTCTCGCGTCTCCTTGTTGTTCTCTTCCAGCTGTCTGACAGAAGAGCAGAGCTGTTGAAGTTGCTGTGTGCTGAGGTGGCTGGTCTGGTTTTGGAGCTGGCAGAGGTTGTTGGTAGTTTCCTCTTTAAACAGGAAGTTGTCCTGCTCCAGCTCAGCGATGTTGTCTCTCAAGGCCTTGATCTTTGGAGATGCAGGAGAGACAGGGTGTCTGTGTGCTACAGGGGTGCTTGAGCTGAGCACTCCATTTGTGACTATTGTGATGCAGGACTTTACTGCTCTTCACCTCAGGGTCTTTCTTTAACTTCTGAACCTCCATTTCAAAGTTGATTAGTTAATGAAATTCTTCTGGAACCATTGTGATACAAGTTTACAGTCAACTATGTATCTTTTTCACCTTCCAGAATGATTAGTCTACCTTTACTGATGCCACCATTTCTGCTGCAGTTTATGGCAGTTATGAGAGTGCTGTGCCAGGCTGATGGCTGATCAGTGAAGAAGAGCAGGTTACACCAGACTCTGTTGGGTTCTGGTTCATTGTAGTCAGACAGCAGCATCCCTGTGTTCTTTTTCAGGATCATCTCTTTCATCTTATCTTTGTTTTATTTAACTTCTGCTGGATATATTATCTTCAGCTCCTCTTCTTTTTTGAAAAATGCTACTGCCTTAGGCAGGCCCAAGCTGTGATCAACAGTTTTAACTGCCATGGAATCTAGCTTGGCTAGCAGTTAGCTTGATGTTTAGGTTATATGTAATTTGTTATGTGATCTTTAAGTTTCTTAGAGGTCTTACCTTAAAAATCTTCTGCCTCTTTTGTTCTTAGTTTAGTTTCCAATCATTTAAGTAGTGTTTAAGTCATAAAAATATACATTATCTGGCAAAAATTTAAGTTACTGCCAACTGCCATCGGAACTGTCATCTCTCTTTCTCTGAGTGCGTAGTTGGTGAGCGTGTTAATAGTGTTAGGTTGTAGGCAGGGTGCCGTTCTGGTCCAGCTTGGCTGCACATGTGTTTGATGGATCACTCTGCTGTCAGATACATTTTAGAAATGGATTTGAACCAGGGAGACAAAGAGAGAACGAGCAAGCAAAACATGGAAGGATAGGGAAGACTGGTCAGGGGTGGAGTAAAGCTGGTATGGAACCACACCAAGCGATATAAAAGGGAGGACATATAGAGACACAGGGAGTGAGAGATATACAATACAATACAATACAATACAATACAATATACTTTTATTAATTCCCACAGGAGAAATTCAATCTGACACAGTAGCACATAATAGTAGTGCTAGCACATAAAGACAAAACCGCCATGGGAAGATGGCAGGAACAAAGTGAGAAACAACGATAGGCTAAAACGGTATAGCTAGAGAATGTGTGGGTGACTGAAAGGTACAAATAAAGAGTAAGCAACAACAATCCAATCTCTCTCTCTCTCTCTCTCTCCATGACCCTCGATATATATATATATATATATATAGCAGCTGAGGACTTGAGACTACAGAAAAATAATGGTCTCTTTCACCCATGTATTGAAACTAGTGGAAACTGACTATTAACTACACTCCTCTGCACAGAGTAAAACCCACATTCATCGATTGGCACACCACAAATATGTAGAAAATCCACACATACACACTCTTCACCACAATAGGAGCTGTAAAGGTTATGAATGCTTGTGTGTGATGCTAAAGAGAAAAAAAAATGCTCAGAGAGGTTTAAATATCTGTGATGGTGATATAGAGGTAATAATACTGAAGTTCTTGGTGTCCTGTAAAGGGTTCTTGAGTTGGCTTTATGGTTCTGAGGAGACTAAAAAAAGTTTTTTCAGATCAACATATTTGTTTCTGGGTTCTTTAAAGGGGTCATGTCATGAGGAATCAAATGTCCCTTGATATTTTGACAAATAAGATGTGATTGTACTATAAAAACATACTATACGTTTCAGAACTCAAAACTTACTCTTCAGTCCGTAAAAAGCCTTTGTTGTTTCTACTCTGCAAAATGACTCATTTTGAAATTGGCTACATTGTGAATAGCCCCACCTCCACAACATACATATTTGTCACGGTGAACTGATAGAGTGGCCTATGTACTTCAACCCTGAAGGTGTTACTGTTGTTACTGTAGTTTGCTTTTAACCAGATTAGGATGTCAAGTAAGGTCCCCAGAGGTTGTTGTGTTCCTGGTTGTGAAAAAAACTGAAGGATCCCAATGTTAGGAATGAGTGGCTTATTTAAACAAAATTTCTGAATGCATCAATGTGGGATTATATGTTTTATTCAGCATATTTGCTAGGATTAAGGATTCTTTTGAGAGCTATTATGATTCAGACTGTGCAAAGACACTTATATTAAAAGATGGAGTAGTGTCAACTATATTGGACACAACAATAAAGCTGGTGAGTAACAAATTTGATACTACTGTTTCTATCTGTGTTTGTTTGATATGTAAGGGATTTTATAGTCAGCTGTTTTTAATTGAAAATCAAACCATGATCAGGACTCCAACGTGGAGTTTTAGCAAGGAAGTCCTGTATTTTGGCCAAAATTAACGCAGTGGAACACCCATTATCGCCTGTTTAGCAATGAAACAGTCGAGGGCAATCCCGTATTTCCCATTGCACGTGGTGCATATCGAAAGGGCCACACTACAAAGGCAAACACCAGGGTTGACTGTCCATTACAGCTGGATAAATATTTATTAACCCTTCACATTCTCAGCATGTGTTAATATTAACTATTTTCACTGTTCTCAGCTTAAGATAGCATTATTGTATCACTATATCTTGTATACCTAATAATATACAGTGCTGTGGAAAAGTATTTGCCCTAAATTACTTAATCCCCAAATCTATGAAGCTGCATTCGAAATGGGGTTCAGCTGGAATAGACACACCCAGGCCTGATTACTGTCAGCCCTGTTCAATCAAATCAACACCTAAATAGAATTTTTTCAGCAGCATAATGTTGGCTAAAGGTCTCACCCAGTGGCACACTATGCTAAGGTCGAAAGAAATTCCAGAAATTAAGGGGAAAAAGATGATTGAAATACATCAGTCTGGGAAGGGTTACAAAGCTATTTCAAAGGCTCTGGGACGCCAAAGAACCACAGTGAGTGCCATTATCTCCAAATGGAGAAAACTTGGCACAGTAGTGAACCTTCCCAGAAGTGGCTGACCTTCCAAAATTCCTCCAAGAGCACAGCGATGACTCATCCAGGAAGTCACAAAAAAGCCAAGGACCACATCCAAGGCCTCTCTCGCATCAATAAAGGTTAATGTTCATGACTCCACTATCAGAAAGACACTGGCCAAAAATGGTATCCATGGAAGAATGGCTAGGCAAAAACCACTGCTAACCCAGAAGAACATTAAGTCTTATCTAAATTTAGCCAAAACACACATTGATGTTCCTCAAAGCTTTTGGGAGAATGTTCTGTGGACTGATGAGTCGAAAGTGGAACTGTTTGGAAGACAGGCATCCCGTAACATCTGGTGTAAATCAAACACAGAATTCCACAAAAAGAACATCTACCTATGGTCAAGCATGGTGGTGGTAGTGTGATGGTCTGGGGATGCTTTGCTGCTTCAGGGCCAGGGTGACTTAATTGAGGGAAACATGAATTCTGCTCTCTACCAGAAAATCCTAAAGGAGACTGTCTGGTTATCAGTCCATGAGTTGAAGATCAAGCGCAACTGGATTTTGCAGCAAGACAATGATCCAAAGCATAGGAGTTAGTCCACCTTTGAATGGCTTAAAAGAAGCAAAATTAAAGTTTTGGCGTGGCCTAGACAAAATCCTGTCTTGAACCCGATTGAGATGCTGTGGCAGGACCTTAAACGGGCAGTTCATGCTCAAAATCCCTCCAATGTGGCTGAACTAAAGCAGTTCTGCAAATAAGTTGTTGGTGGCACAACCAGCTATTGAGTTTAAAACTGTATTTTATGTTTACTCAGGTTGCCTTTGTTTTATGTTATATCTCGTTTGAAGAACTAAAATAATTTAATATGAAAAATACACAAAACGTCCTGGTTACTTTTGTAACCTCCGTTCCCTGATGGAGGGAAAGAGACATTGTGTCGATGTAGTGACACTAGGGGTCACTCTTGGGAGCCCCAAACACCTCTGCTTTTTTGAAAAAAGGCCAATGAGAATTGGCGAGTGGAATTTACATGCCACTCCCCCGGTATGCAACCACTCATTCAGGTTTTGTTCAGCATTGTGGCAAGAGGGACACAACGTCTCGTTCCCTCCATCAGGGAACGGAGTTTACAAAAATAACCAGGATGTTCCCTATCTGTCACTCACTCGATGTTGTGTCGATGTAGTGACACTAGGGGTCCCTATACAAAACGCCACAACTAGCTGAACTGTGTTGCGTAAACTGGCGGTGTGTGACGGGCAGACTGCTGTGTGCCTTGTAGCCAGCGCACCAGGCCGTCACGTAATCTCCCCCAACGCTCTTATGAGCGTCGAACGGTCCATCAAGAACAAGTCGCTGCCCAACTATAGGGACAGGCTAGCCCAGCCGAAGCCACTTTTCCCGCTCTTTTCTCCCCAAAAAGAGTGGAATTTGTTAACGGACTGGGATCCGAGAGTGTCCACGTCGGGGGGTTGGGGGGGTCACTCCCAAGGGGAAGACACCACGGAGACCACACCCTGCCCGAAGAAAGTGGGGGAGGGGGGTACTTCAAGTGGAAATACATCACATGGTCTTACCGAGTCTTGTCGGAAGCATGTCATGTGGAGAGTCGCATGGTAGGTCCTACCCAAGGGGGGAGGAGTTTCTACAAGCATGGCAACCAGAGCAGAGGGCCCTCTGCTCAAGGAAGACGTAGTTTACCAAGAGGGAAACAATTTTATGGAAGATATAACACATGGGGTTACCTATGGGGAACCACCGCATGTGGAGCACCTACTTCAGTACAGGGCCTTACCAGCACACTTACTAAGCTGGCAGCGAGTTTCTCTGCAAACTCGACTGCCACAGGGCTAAGGAGAAAGTCATCCAGGGATCATAGGCTGTGAACACTACTGGGAGTCAAGTGCGCATGTCTTCCCCTCAAGGGAGGGGAAAGGTGCTATGCTCAAGCGGAACATCCAGCCAGTTGTCCTGGAACTTACCTGCTTGTGCCTGCCACTACATGGGACTCAACCGACTCAACCCAGAGATTGTAGAACCTCGCAAAGGTCTTGGGTGTTGCCCAACCCGCTGCTCTGCAGATGTCTGCCAAAGAGGTGCCACTGGCCAGGGCCTAGGAGGCCGCCACACTCCTGGTAGAGTGGGCTCATAACCCTGCAGTGGGTGGCATGTCCTGAGATTGATATGCCATAGTGATGCCGTCAATGACCCAGTGGGCGATCCTCTGTTTGGAGACAGCGCTTCCTTTCCGCTGTCCACCAAAGCAGACAAAAAGCTGCTCAGAGCTTCTAAAGCTCTGAGTACGATCCAAATAGATGCGTAAAGCTCGCACCAGACACAGGAACGCGAAGGCTGGGTCTGCCTCCTCCTGGGGCAGCGCTTGCAGGTTCACCACCTGATCCCTAAAAGGGGTCATGAGAATCTTGGTCACATAGCCCGGTCAGGGTCTCAGTATCACGTGAGAGTAACCCAGACCGAATTCCAGGCACAATTCGCTGACAGAGAACGCTTGCAGGTCACCTACTCTCTTGATGGAAGTGAGCGCAGTCAGGAGGGCAGTCTTGAAAGAGAGTGCCTTAAGCTCAGCTGACTCCAAGGGCTCAAAGGGAGATCCCCGTAGATCGTGAAGGACTATAGAGAGGTCCCCTGGGGGAACGAGGCCCGGTCTAGAGGGGTAAAACCTCCCAGCGCCTCTCAGGAACCTGATGATCAAGTCGTGCTTCCCCAAGTACCATATACTGCATCGCGATGAGCCGAAATAGTGGCTACATACACCTTCAAGGTGGAGGGGGACAGCCGCCCCTCCAACATCTCCTGCAGGAAGGAAAGCACCGATCCGACTGCACATCTCTGGGGGTCTTCGCATTGGGAAGAACACCACTTAGCGAACAGACGCCACTTCAAGGCATACAGGCGCCTCGTAGAGGAAGCCCTAGCCTGAGTGATCGTGTCTACCATCGTGGGCGGTAGGCCACTTAAGTACTCCACGTCCCGTCCAAGGGCCAGATGTGGAGATTCCAGAGGTCTGGTCGCGGGTGCCAGATGGTGCCCCGTCCCTGAGAAAGAAGGTCCTTCCTCAGGGGAATTTGCCAGGGGGGGGGGTGCTGTCACGAGGAGTGTGACATCCAAGAACCATGTCTGTGTGGGCCTGTAGGGTGCTACTAGGATGACTTGCTCCCTGTCCTCCCTGACCTTGCACAGGGTCTGTGCAAGTAGGCTCACTGGGGGAAACGCATACTTGCATAGTCCAGGGGGCCAGCTGTGTGCCAATGCGTCTACACTGAGAGGTGCCTCGGTCAGGGCGTACCAAAGCAGGCAGTGGGAGGATTCCCAGGAAGCAAACAGGTCTAACTGTGCTCGACCAAATCGACTCCAAATCAGCTGGACCACCTGAGGGTGGAGTCTCCACTCTCCCCTGAGGGTAACCTGATGGTGTTGAGGTCGCCCGGGATGTGAGTGGCTTGTAGCGAATTGAGTCGCTGCTGACTCCAGAGGAGGAGATGGTGGGCGAGTTGTGACATGCAATGGGAGCGTAGACCGCCTTGGCGGTTGATGTAAGCTACCGTCGCTTTGTTGTCCATCCGGACCAACACGTGCTTGCCCAGAATCAACGGCAGAAACCTCCGCAAGGCGAGCAGTACTGCCAATAATTCTAGGCAGTTAATGTGCCAACACAGCTGCAGGCCAGTCCAAGAGCCGGCGGCTGTGTGCCCATTGCAAACGGTGCCCCAGCCCGTCTTGGAGGCATCCGTTGTAACCACGACGTGCCTGGACACCTGCTCTAGGGGAACCCCTGCCTGTAGAAATGCCAGGTTGGTCCAAGGGCTGAAGAGGCGGTGACAGACCGGCGTAATGATCACGCGATGTGTCCCGCAGTGTCATGCCCATCTCGGGACTCGATTCCAAACCCAGTGCTGAAGCGGTCTTATATGCATCAACCCCCTGCTGGTGTGGCCCCTGCTGAGGATGCCATATGCCCCAGGAGCCTCTGAAAGTGTTTCAGTGGAACCACTGTTCTCCGTCTGAACGCCTTCAGACAGTTCAGCACCGACAGTGCACGCTCGTTCGTGAGGCACACTGTCATCAAGACTGAGTCCAACTCCAGACCGAGAAAAGAGATGCTCTGAACCGGGGAGAGCTTGCTCTTTTCCCAGTTGACTCGAAGCCCCAGTCGGCTGAGGTGCCAGAGGACGAGGTCCCTGTGTGCGCATAGCAACTCTAGAGAGTGAGCTAAGATCAGCCAGTCGTCAAGATAGTTGAGAATGCGGATGCCCACTTCCCTTAGCGAGGTAAGGGCTGCCTCCGCGACCTTCATGGAGATGTGAGGGACAAGATCAGGCCGAGTGGGAGGACCTTGTATTGGTACGCCTGGCCCTTGAAGGCAAACCGCAGGAAAGGTCTGTGTCGAGGTAGGACCGAGACGTGGAAGTATGCGTCCTTCAGGTCTACTGCCGCGAACCAATCTAGACGTCGGACACACGCTAGAATGCATCAGCATCTTGAGCATCTTGAACGGGAGTCTGTGCGAAGCCGGTTCAGTACTCACAGGTCCAGGATTGGTTGCAACCCACTGCCTTTCTTCGGTACGATGAAGTAAGGGCTTTAGAACCCTTTCTTCATCTCGGCTGGAGGGACAGGTTATCGCGCCCTTGCGCAGAAGAGTAGCAATCTCTGCACGCAAGGTAGCGGCATTCTCACCCTTCACCGAGGTGAAGCTGATGCCGCTGAACCTGGGCGGGCGCCTGGCGAACTGAATCGCGTAGCCGAGTCGGATGATCCAGGTCAGCCAACACGATGGGTTGGAAAGCACGAGCCATGCGCCCAAATTCTGGGCGAGAGGGACCAAGGGAATGATCAAGTCGGATGTACCGGTGGGTGGGGCCTCGCGGCGGGGCGGATCTCGAGGTGCCATGTCGAGGGGACTCGAGCCCTGTGGCCGTGCTGAGTCCAGGGACATCGAAGCACTTACCTGGCTCCTGCCGCCCACCATAAGATTGGCCGAGGAGGGGGGAGGAGGAATCTCGTCCCCGTAGTCCACAGGAACCAATCCCGTGTGGGTGTGTTTGTGCCACAGCTGGGCGCACAGGGGCGGGGGGTCCGCCACTGGAGCGCCATATCTGCCAAAATGGGACGTGGACGTGACGACGGCCGCGCGCACCGGATATGTGACCCAGGAGACTAGGCAACCATTCTTTTGTCAGGCTTTTTGGTGCCGCAGACTCTTGGGCATTCAGCGACAAAAGATTCTCCTCTCGGCCCTCCACCAGCGGATGGAGTGGTCTGTCGACCAGCCCCAGAGAAGTAGATCTCCTCGCCCCTGGGTCGCCCATCTTGGGGGTGCTTCGAAGCCTTCCTCGGGTTCTTAGCGGCCGGCCGTGTGACGGGTGGCGTCTGCTTCCTGCGGAGGGCTCCACACCGGAGCCGGGCCATGGGGGTGGGCTGTGGTGGAGCCGGTGTTGTTACCGCAGGAGGACGCCCTTGGTGACGAGCAGACAGGGTGCGGGGTCTTAAGCCGCGCCGGGCAGGATATGCTGTAAAACGTCCGTCTGCTTCTTCACCGCCGAGAAATGCTGGGCAAAGTCCTCGATGGCATTGCCAAACAGGCCAAACTGGGAAATGGGTGTCAAGGAACCGTGCCTTGTCCGCTTCTCCCATCTCGACCAAGTTGAGCCATAGGTGGCGCTCCTGGACCACCAGGATGGATATCGCCTGCCCGAGAGACCACGCTGTGACCATCGTTGCCCGGAGAGCGAGGTTGGTCGCCGAGCGCAGTTCCTGCATCAATCCCAGGTCAGAACTACCCTCGTGCAGTTCTTTTAGTGCCTTGGCTTGGTGTACTTGCAGGAGAGCCATGGCATGCAGGGCGGAGGCGGCTTGTCCAGCAGCACCATAGGCTCTTGCCGTCAGGGACGACGTAAACCTACAGGCCCTGGACGGGAGTCTCGGGTGCCCACGCCAGGTGGTGGCACTCTGCGGACACAAAAGAGGGTAGCGAGAGCGGGGGAGCTGAAAGACCGGGGCCGGGCAGTAAAAGGTGCCTCCCACAATCTTTTCAGCTCCTCATGCACTTCCGGGAAGAAAGGAACGGGGGCCGGAAGTGGCCGTGGTTGGCGCCCCGTGCCCAGGAACCGATTGTCGAGCCGCGAGTGTTCAGGGGAGAGTGGAGGGTTCCACTCTAGCCCGACGCTCGTGGCTGCCTGGGAAAGCACGTCCGTCATTTCCACGTCAGTGTGAGGCTGGGCGACCATTCCACAAACGATGTCTCCGCATGGGCAGTGCCCAGACACGTAAGACAGCGATTGTGGCCATCAGAAGCGGAGAGATAACGACCGCAACCAGGAACAACACAAATGGAAAGGCATCTTTAAAAAGACGCGTCTTTAAAAAGACGTTCCGTGTGTGCCGCTCTTTCAGAAAGAAAATATACTCTTTTAGAATATACTCTTTTAAATGTTCTGCCAAAGCGCCCAGGGGCGTTCTCTGCAAACAGACTGCAGAAGACTGGTAAAGAGATTGCTAATGAAGTTTTGAGACTTTTCGGTTACTAAGAGTTTGGAGAGTTGTCTGAAAGGATATACTTAAGGTATCTAGTTGAGCTGAGATTGTAGAGATTGAAAATTAAAAAATGAAAAGAAGATGTGACTGAGAGATGGAGCTCATCCCACATCTTTCTTTGCCTAGTACTACTTCTCACTTACGTTTTATTGCAATGTTGCTCTTTCTCTCCTTCTGTTACTGTTCTATACAGTATCTTCATCTTGGCTTTTCCTTCCCCCAATTTGCTTTTATTTCAAATCGTTTTTTGAAACACAGCCACAGACACAACACAACACAGACCAAAAAACACGGTTCCACTGTTCTACTTTCCATCTAAGATGATACCGAGCCAAGAGAAGTCGGCAGCGCTTCTGGACAGTGTTGATGTAGGGCTTCTGCTTTGCATAGTAAAGTCTTAACTTGCATCTGTGGATGCATGGTGTTGATGAACAAAGGTTTACTAAAGTAATACCAAGCCCATGTTAATGATATCCATTAAATATGAATGATTTTTTAAGACAGTGATGTCTGAGGGATCTGAGATCATGCGCATTCAGAAGTTGTTTCGTCTTGCCCTTTATGCACCGAGATTTGATTCCTTGAATCTTTTTATTGCATTGTGCAATGTAGAGGGTGAAATGCCCAAAATCCTTCCAATTTGTTTTTGGGGAACATTGTTCTCAAAGTGCTGGATTATTTGTAGAAGCATCTGTTGGCAAATTGACAAGTCTCGAATTATCCTTGCTCTCGAATGTCTAGGTTGTTTCTGGAGGCTCCTTATATACTATGACACGATTGCCTCACCTATTTAACATCTCCTGTTTCACATTGCCTTGTTATTTTAACAAGTTGTCAAATTGTTATTAGTCTTAAATTGCCCCTGTCTCAACTTTTTTGGAGTGTGTTGCAATCATCTGATTTGAAATTACTATACATACAAAAAAAAAAAAAAAAAAAAAAAAACATCATATAATGTGTAGTTATAATGTTTTCAATTTAGCAAAGGGTGAATATAATTTACACACACACACACACACACCCACGCACACACACACACATATATATATATAGAATATTCAAATTATTATTATAATTTTTTTGCACATGACCACAAAGAAAAGAGAACACTGCGTGAGAGTATGAAAACATGAGAAAATCATGAAATCTGAAATAAATTTCTCTCTTTTTCTTCTTTCTGTGAAGATGACTCAGGAGCAATACATCCTGGCATCTCAGCCCAACCCCCTCCAGCAACCGGGCTGTGCTACGGCGTACCCGGTGGGGATTTACGGTTGGCGAAAGCGCTGCCTCTATTTCTTCATTCTCCTCCTCCTTGTCACCATGATCGTCAACCTAGCCTTGACCATCTGGATCCTAAAGGTCATGAACTTCACCGTGGTGAGTACCTTGCTATGTTTTCATGTCCTCCTCTTTACATCATCTTCACAGATCCTTTCCTCTTCCAGGTGTGGTACTTTGCTGTCACTCTCAGCTTTTTAAGGCTGAGTTTGTATCTTATTTGTGGTGCTACTATCACTATTGCACATATTAAGGGATAGGGATTTGAACAAAACCTAACCTTGAGTATTAAAATTCAGCACGTAACTTGTCCCATACCATTTGTGCTACACACATGAATATTCCCTTAGTTTGTCTGGCTTGTTGAGGAGAGGTGTGCTATTACTTTTCTAAGCTATTAGACTTATGATTTTTGCCTGATGACTTATTTTGAAGGAGGGACCTGGGATATATATAGGGACCAAAACATCTTATGACTTGGACCAGGAAGCAACCACCTGGCAATATTACTCCTAGAAACCAACTAGTAATGCCCTAGTAACCACCCACAACACCATAGTAGCCACAGAGCCACACTGTAAAAACTACCTACCACGCCATAGAATCATGGAGACAAATTTTACAGGTTTTTTTGTAGTTCCATCTGTGATAACTTTGCTCATTTTGGCATCTTCTGTCATCTTTCTAAATTATTTTTTTGTCTGTCTGTGTGACTGGCTACAGCACTTTATTTACCCAGCTGACTTGTCCTTGTTTAACAGCATCTGACACACATGCTGGTTATACAGAAGTACAAAGCATGGGCTGCCTGGATCAGCAGAGTTGTCAACCTTTCATCCTACTCAAAAATTAACATTTTTTGGTTTGTCTGCCGAGACAGCGAGAAGAAATTAGAGGATTTTTTGCCAAAGTGTGTGCCTGTGTGTGTGATAAATTAATAGTGGTAAGCAAGAATTGTTAACTTAAATACCTCTTTGTAGAGTTAGTGTGGGTTTGAGTGTGTTATTGAAACACACATTACAGGCTCATAAAACCTCTATGTGTGTGGTTTAGGTTTTGTTTACATTGTGGGTACTAAAATTTCCCAACAAGAATAGAAAAAGCTGAAATTTTTGACATTGTGAGAACCAGCCAACTGTCCCCATAAGCTGAGTACCAAAAAAAATAATAATATTATAAAACAAAAAATATATATAATAATAATAATTTTAACTCATCCCTCTGTTTCTTAAAAAAAAAAAAAATTAAAATTAAAAATTAAAATCGAGGTTTCAGTGAAGCACTTACAATGGAAGTGAATGGGGACATTTTTGGAGAGTTTAAAGGAAGAAATGTGAAGCTTATAATTTATAAAAGCACTTACAGTACTGATTCTGTTAAAACTCATGTATTATTTAAGCTGTAAAGTTGTTTAACCTCTCCAACTCTGGGGCATTTTTGGGCTGCCGCCTGCAATTTTTCATACGCAAATGTAAAAGCTCACCATTCAAACATACTGTGGACTAATTTACAAAATGTTACTTATTTAAAAACACTCTAATTATTAATAATTAGTATTGTATGTTTACAATCTAATGATGAATAGATCTTTTTTAGATTTTGTAAGCATGTAATTCTGGTTCTGTTCACTCCATCTCCCTCCAAAAAGTCTTATTGTATTCCACTAGATGACAGCAAGATTTTGTCCTCTATTTCCTCAAAATGCCGTTCTGAAATGTAGGTAACACATATTAGCCCTCACAGATGTGCTCATCTATAGACATTCAGTCTAATTTTCAGTTCATACACAACCCCCTTTGTTTCCCATTTGTTTCATCGAATACCTCTGAGTGGACCAGAATCTCAATCTAGATTTGATCTGTCATTAGAAAGCTGAGATCCTCCCCTTTGCAATGATGTATAACATTTTATCAACAGTAGCCGATAACATATATTTCCGATGATTTGTTTAGCATGCAAGACCGCATATTTTGTTCTGGACATTTAAGATATAACTTTGGATTATTCACACAAGCAAGCTCACAGACAAGTTCCCTATCTTTCACTCACTCGACGTTGTGTCGATGTAGTGACACTAGGGGTCACTCTTGGGAGCCCAAGACACCTCTGGTCTTTGATAAAAAGCCAATGAAAATTGGCAAGTGGTATTTGCATGCTACTCCCCCGGACATACGGGTATAAAAGGAGCTGGTATGCAACCACTCATTCAGATTTTCTCTTCGGAGCTGAACGGTCATGCTCACTGAGCTGAATTCTCATGACTGTTCATTCACCTCTGCTGGATCTGACCATGGCAACGTTGCGGCTCCCCACTTGGTCCTTCTACCTACGGGTTTGAGGCCAGCGCGGCTAGCACTGGGGGCGATTTGGGGGCTGATGAGCTCTCGAGCACAGCATCGGAGAGCAGGCTTGTCCAGTCGGACGCAGAAGCCTCAGCTGGGCTCCCCCCTTCGGGGACGATTGCCCAGTCACAGGCTGATGCAGAGATGATGGACATGTTTTCCCGGGCGGCCACGAGCATAGGGCTAGAGTGGAACCCTCTGCTCTCCCCTGAACACTTGTGGCTTGATGATTGGTTCCTGGGCTCGCGGCGCCGCTCAAAGCAGCCACGCCCCACTCCAGTGCCTTTCTTCCCGGAAGTGCACGAGGAGCTGACAAAATCGTGGGAGGCACCTTTTACTGCCCGGTCCCGATTTCTCAGTTCCGCCGCCCTCACTACCCTCGATGGTGGGGCAGCCAGGGACTATACGGCGATTCCCCCGGTGGATAAGGCGCTCGTGGTGCACCTATGCACGCAGAAATAAATATGCCCAAAGCTCCTGTCCAAGCCCTGTAGGCTCACGTCGTCCTGACGGCCAAAGCCTACAGCGCTGCTGGACAAGCCGCCTCTGCCCTGCATGCCATGGCTCTCCTGCAGGTCCACCAAGCCAAGGCACTAAAAGAACTGCACGAGGGTAGTTCTGCCCCAGATCTGATACAGGAACTGCGCTCGGCAACCGACCTCACTCTCTGAGCGACGGTCACGGCGCAGTCTCTCGGGCAGACGATGTCCACACTAGTGGTCCAGGAGCACCAACTTTGGCTCAACCTGGTCGAGATGGGTGAGGCCGACAAGACACGGTTCCTTGCTGCCCCATCTCCCAGGCTGGCCTATTCGGCGACACCGTCGAGGACTTTTCCCAGCAGTTCTCAATGGTGAAGCAGCATACGGAGGCTATCTGGCATATCCTGCCCCGGCACGGCTCAAGATCCTGCACCCCATCTGTTCATCGCCAAGGGCATCCCCCTGCGGTGACTGCACCGGCTCTGCCGCAACCCGCCCCTTCGGCCTAGCCCCGGTGTGGAGCCCACCACAGGAAGCAGATGCCACCCGTCTCAAGGCCGGCCGCCAAGAACCCACGAAGGTCGACAAAGCGCCCCTAAGAGGGGCGACCCAGCGTCGACGAAACCCTCTGCATTGGAGCTGGTAGTAAGACCACTCCATCCCCCGGTGGAGGGCCGGGTGGAGAATCTTTTGTTGCCTTTTCATATGATTTTGCCGCATGCCCAAGTGGCTGCGATACCCAACAGTTCAGCAAAAGAGTGGTTTCCTCCTTCCCTGGGTCAAATACCCGGTGTGCACGGTCATCATCACGACCATCGTCCACCTTTTTTCCCTTGCAGGATTGGTGCTCCAGCAGCGGTTTCCCCGCCCCTGCGCACCAAGCTGTGGCACACATCCGCCCCCGATGTGACAGTCTCCATGGGTTGTGAGGAGAGGCCTCTTCCTCCCCATCCCAGGCTGTTCCGGGGGTGGTCACAAGGAGCCAGGTAAGTGCTTCGATGTCCCTAGACTCGAGCTCCACCTCGCTGCAAGGCCCCACCTGCCGGTATGTCTGACGACATTGTCCCTTTGGTCCACCTCGTGCAGAACTTGGATTCATGTCTTGCGCTTTCCAATCCGTCGCGATGGCTGGTCCAGACCGTCTGACTCAGCTACGCGATTCAGTTCACCAGGCATCTGCCCAGGTTCAGCGGTATCCACTTCACCTTGGTGAAGGACGAAAATGCTGCTACCTTTTGCGTGGAGATCGCCAACCTCCTACGGAAGGGTGTGATAGGACCTGTCCCTCCATCCGAGATGAAAAAGGGGTTTTACAGCCCCTACTTCATCGTACCGAAAAAAGGCGGTGGGTTGCGGCCAATCTTGGACCTGCGAGTATTGAACCGGGCTTTACACAGACTCCTGTTCAAGATGCTGATGCAAAAACGCATTCTGGTGAGTGTCTGGCATCAAGATTGGTTCACGGTGGTAGACCTGAAGGACGTGTACTTTCACATCTCGATTCTACCTCGACACAGACCCTTCCTGCGGTTTGCATTCGAGGGTCAGGCATATCAGTACAAGGTCCTCCCTTTTGGCCTGTCCTTGTCCCCTCGAGTCTTCATGAAGGTCACAGAGGCAGCTCTTTCCCTGTTAAAGGAGGTGGGCAATCGCATTCTCAATTATTTTGACGATTGGCTAATCCTAGCTCACTCTAGGGACTTGGTGCTCTCGCACCTCAGCCGATTAGGGCTTTGGGTCAACTGGGAAAAGAGCAAGCTCCTCCCGATTCAGAGCATCTCTTTTCTTGGTTTGGAGTTGGACTCAGTCTCATTGACAGCGCGCCTCATGAATGAGCGCGCACAGTTGGTGCTGACCTGTTTGAAGGTGTTCAAACAGAAAACAGTGATTCCACTGAAACTCTTTCAGAGGCTCCTGGGGCATATGGCATCCTCAGCGGTGGTCACCCCGCTCATGTTGGTGCATATGAGACCGCTTCAGCACTGGCTTCAGACTCGAGCCCGAGATGGGAATGGTGCCGCGGGACACATCGCGTGGCCATCACGCCGGTCTGTCACCATCTCTTCAGCCCTTGGACCGACCTCTCATTTCTACGGGCAGGTGTTCCCCTAGAGCAGGTCTCCAGGCGGGTCGTGGTCATGACAGACGCCTCCAAAACAGGCTGGGGCGCTGTTTACAATGGGCACGCAGCCACCGGCTTATGAACGGGCCCGCGGCTGCGTTGACACATCAACTGCCTCGAGTTGTTGGCAATTCTGCTCGCCCTGCGGAGGTTCCAGCCGTTGATCCAGGGCAAGCACGTGTTAGTTCGGACAGACAAGACGGCAATGGTAGCATATTTCAACTGCCAAGGCGGTCTGTGCTCTCGTTGTATGTCACAACTCGCCCGCCGTCTCCTGCTCTGGAGTCAGCAGTACTTCAAGTCACTGCGAGCCACTCACATCCCAGGCGACCTCAACACTGCAGCAGACGCGCTGTCATGGCAGGTTACCCTCAGGGGAGAGTGGAGACTCCACCCTCAGGTGGTCCAGCTGATTTGGAGTCGATTCGGACAGGCACAGGTAGACCTGTTCACCTCCCAAGAATCCTCCCACTGTCCGCTCTGGTACTCCCTGACCGAGGCACCTCTCGGCATAGACACGCTGGCACACAGCTGGCCTCCTGGCCTATGCAAACATGCATTTCCCCCAGGGAGCCTACTTGCACAGACTCTGTGCAAGGTCAGGGAGGACGAGGAGCAGGTCGTCCTGGTAGCACCCTACTGGCCCACCCAGACATGGTTCTCGGACCCCACGCTCCTCACGACAGCCCCCCCCCCAGTGAATTCCACTGAGCAAGGACCTTCTTTCTCAGGGACGGGGCACCATCTGGCACCCATGACCAGACCTCTGGAATCTCCATGTCTGGTCCCAGGACAGGACGCAGAAGACCTAAGCAGTCTATCACCCGCAGTGGTAGACACGATCACTCAGGCTAGGGCCCCCTCTACGAGGCGCCTGTATGCCTTTAAGTGGCGTCTGTTCACTAAGTGGTGTTCTTCCCAATGGGAAGACCCCCAGAGATTGGCAGTCGGATCAGTGCTTTCCTTCCTTCAGGAGAGGTTGGAAGGGCGGCTGTCCCCTTCCACCTTGAAGGTGTACATTGCTGCTAAAGCAGCACTCCACGACACAGTGGACGGTAAGGAAGCGCGACCTGATCATCAGGTTCCTGAGAGGTGCCAGGAGGCTGAACCCCTCCAGACCCCACCTCATTCCCTCATGGGACCTCTCTGTAGTTTTTCAGGGTCTACGGAGTGCCCCCTTTGAGCCTTTGCAGTCAGCTGAGCTTAAGGCACTCTCCTTGAAGACTGCCCTCCTGACTGCGCTCACTTCCATCAAGAGGGTAGGTGACCTGTAAGCGTTCTCTGTCAGCGAAACGTGCCTGGAGTTTGGTCCAGGCTACTCTCATGTGATTTAGAGACCCCGACTGGGCTATGTGCCCAAGGTTCCCACGATCCCTTTTAGGGACCAGGTGGTGAACCTGCGAGCACTGCCCCAGGAGGAGGCAGACCCAGCCCTGTCGTTGCTGTGTCCGGTGCGAGCTTTACGCATCTATTTGGATCGCATGCAGAGCTTTAGGACCTCTGAACAGCTCTTTGTCTGCCCTGGTGCACAGCGGAAAAGAAGCGCCGTCTCCAAACAGAGGATCGCCCACTAGCTCATTGATGCAATAGCTATGGCATATCACGCCCAGGAAGTGCCGCCCTCGGTAGGGCTACGAGCCCATTCTACCAGGGGTATAGCGGCCTCCTGGGCCCTGGCCAGGGGTGCCTCTCTAACAGACATTTGCAGAGCAGGGGGCTGGGCAACACCCAACACCGTTGCAAGGTTCTACAACCTCCAGGTGGAACCGGTTTCGTCCCAGGTAGTGGCAGGCAATACAAGCAGATAAGCCCAGGATAGCCGGCAGTGTGTATCGCTTGCACATAGTGCCTTTCACCTCCTCTGAGCTGAATACGTGCGCCATTAATTCCCAGTAGTGTTCACAAACTATGTTCCCTGGTTGACTTCCTCCGAGCCCTGTGGCAGTCGAGTTTTCGGAGAGACTCGCTGCCAGCCAGTACACGTGCTAACTAAGAGCCCTGTTCTGGGGTAGGTGCTCCTCATGTGGCGGTTCCCTGTAAGGTAACCCCATGCGATGTATATCTTCCGCTAATTCGTTTCCCCGTTGACAAACTACATCTTCCTTGGGCAGAGCCCCTCTGCCACAGTCTCCATGTTTGTAGTAACTCCTCCCCCGTTGGGCAGGATCTACCATGAGACTTCTCCACATGGTCGGCAGACCCTGTGATGTATTTTCCACTTAAATATCCCCCTCACTTTGGGCGAGGTGTGGTCTCTGCGGTGTCCTCCACTTGGGAGGGACACCCCCCGAATAGACCTGGCGGCCCAGTCAGATAATCCCCCTTGTTTTTTAGAGAGTGGAAAAAAAGAAGGGGAAAAGAGGCCACGACTGGGCTAGCCTTTCTCTATCTTTTGGGTAGTCGACTTGTCCCCAAAGGGCCGTTCGACACTCATAACTATGTTGGGGGATGTTACGTGTCAGCCTAGTGCGCTGGCTATGAGGCACACACCACCAGTTCACGTAACACAGTTCAGCCAGTTCCAGCGTTTTGTATTGGGACCCCTAGTGTCACTACATCGACACAACGTCGAGTGAGTGACAGATAGGGAACATCCTGGTTACTTGCGTAACCTCCGTTCCCTGACGGAGGGAATGAGACGTTGTGTCCCTCCTGCCACAATGCTGAACTACCCGCTGAAATGGACGGACCTTGTCTCGGCTCTTCAGCATAAAACCTGAATGAGTGGTTGCATACCAGCTCCTTTTATACCCGTATGTCCGGGGGAGTGGCATGCAAATACGATATGCCAATTTTCATTGGCCTTTTATCAAAGACCAGAGGTGTCTTGGGCTCCCAAGAGTGACCCCTAGTGTCACTACATCAACACAACATCTCGTTCCCTCCATCAGGGAACGGAGGTTACGCAAGTAACCAGGATATTAAAAATGGCTATTTTTAAGAAAACTAAAAAAAAAAGTTATAAAGAGTCATAAAAGCCTTTATTGTTAAATATTGTGTTATTAAATAGGTTTAGATTGCATTTTCAACATGTTTTCCATTGAGTTTAGTGTGTGCTGTGTTAACAAGTGTAGCTCAGATCATGGCGTCCTACAATGGTGTTGTTGATTTAGTTGTTGTTGTTGCTATTGAATTGCGCATGCAAACAATGTCAGAAGAAAAATGGTCAACACTAGATGACATCCCTAAAGGGGTTACTTTTGTGTGTTCGGGTGTCCAGTTCATCATACGCGTTCTCCTCAAGAAATTTCCTAAGGGCAAAGTTCCCAGGTGACTGCGAAAGGGTCTAAACCTTGCTCAGAATTCTAGAATTTCCATTGTCTTGAAGGCAAAACAAACCTTGAATAGTTTGACTTGTATAGTGCCTCTCAGGTGGGTCTATCCTCTAACTTCAAAGGCAGATATTGCTAAACCTAGTGGTTCATCATTACATCCTGAATGCTTATAATGTGATAAATAATTAAACTAATGAAATGAAGATCATAGGTTTTTGTAAATCACAATGCTGCATGTATATAAACAGCTTTTCTTATTCTTTTTTATTTATTTATTTATTTTTTATTTTTTTTCTGGCTTCTCTGGATGATGTACCATAGGGCTGGGAACCAAAAGGCTGGAGTTTCAAACCTCATAAGGGATGATCCATGCTCCAACACCATTGCGCCCTTAAGCAAAACACTTAAAGTTCAGATTGCTCCAGGCAGAATGTCCATTTAATAGGTGTACTTGCTAGTTTTTATTTATTTATTTATTTTTAATCAATATTTAATGTCTGGGTGGTTCCGTGGGGTAACCTTGGAATCCTTACATACAAAACTATGAGCCATACCTGTTAACGTCATATTACTGTTTTGACAGGGCTGTAGCCTAAAAGTTAGTGCATAGGCAATGACACATCGAGCCCATGCTAATGTGAAGATCTGAGTTCGAGTCTGGCCTGCATCATGTTCCCATCCCATTCCTTCTCACCCCATTTTCCTGCCATATCTTCACTGTCTATATGAAAATAAAGTGACAGAATCCCCCTCAAAAACATCCCTTATGCTCAATCCGCATTATTTAAACATGGGAACTAGTGAAAGAAACCTCAAGTGCTTTTATGCATAGACTATCTTACGCCATAACGGTCATCTAAATACATTTATAGTGTCATCACAGAGCACACTTTTTAATGTACTTATAATATATAGTGCTGTAAAATGACAGTCATAATAGCTGTAGCGGATTGTATGCTCTGTCATGTGATTACTGACATATCTCCCCCTACTGATCCCACCAAAATTGCTAAAATTGAAGATGAGAGTAAATCACTGCATTTTAGGGGCCACTGCTTCAGCATAACAGCCCATAATAATATGCATCTGTTGCCAAGGCAACCAGAGCTTGATAAACCCGTCATAAGTTACATATCTATCCATTTTCCCCAATTTCTGCAAAATGTGTCTTTTCCAACTCAATTTACCTGCATAGTCACCAACCATTTGAGCTGTAATATTCCACAATCCCCTAAGGGGCCACTGCTTGGACAGGATATATATGTATGCAGATCTTCTTGGTCAAGTCAATCCTCCCCTACTGTTTTCATAAATGGCCCCCAACAATCAAATTTCCAATAAGCTAGCCCAAAACAACAATGGGTGGGGTGGGGTGGGGGGGGGTTGAAAGAGAGGGAGTGAGAGAGTGAAGGAATGAGAGTGAACATCAAACTTGGGGAAAGGGAAAAAGGCAGATGGGTAATTTCACAGGAGCTGTTAGCAAGTCTCGGGGGTTGACGGATTCTGCTGTTACTAAATCCAATTGTGCAGATGAATTTCTTTCCCGTTTACCCATAAAGCAGGATATTCCACTGATATTAGTCAAATCCCTCACCGTGATAAATATCACACAAGTTGTAATTCTGTGGGTGTGTGAGTTGTGAACACAGCAAGTGGCCACAGCTGGGTGAAATGTGTATGTGTTTCTAAACAAAACTTGGGGGAAAATGTATACATCAAAGTATTCTGATATTTTACCTCACAATAGAGCACAACAGTGCCCACCCAGTTGTTCAGCCTTCAGGGTTCAGGAAGTATTTTCTTTTTACCATTTATTTGTTCCATATGTACTTCATATAATCCTTCTTAAAAGAGTTCTAATCCATGAACCACACCAACAAGCTCCGAGGTAAATAACGGCATTACATTATTTGAAAATTTGTACAAAAAGACAAAGGTACAAGACTGTGTACTTAACATCTTTCATGGGGGGCATTGCAAATGACATAATCGAAACAAAAATGGTGGAAAAATATAACTACTGATTTAAAAAATATATTTGAATTTTATTGCAAAATATTTAGATATTTACAATTAAATAAGTATTTTAAAGCGTAGGAAGACAGACTCAGTTGCATCATTCACAGTACATCATGCAAATGGGTGGCCATTTCAGTGCTTTGTTGGCTGTTGGAGGAGTTTTCTTTTTCTTCAGGTTCATGGATTGAGTAGTTCTTCACCAGGAATTCCACTATTAAACTAGATTAATATATATATATATATATATATATATATATATATATATATATATATATATATATATATATATATATACACTTGTGCTCAAAATTTTGCATACCCTTGGAGAACTGGTAATATATGTACCATTTTTAAAGAAAACATGAGTGAGCTGGCAAAAAACATTCCTTTTATTTCTTATGGGATTCATATTCAACTGTAGGTTATAACAGAATGGCACAATCATAAAACAAAACATGGCAACAAAGAAAAAAATGAAATGACCCCTGTTCAAAAGTCTGCATACCCTTAGTTCTTAATACTGTGTATCGCCCCCTTTAGCATCAATGACAGTGTGCAGTCTTTTGTAATAGTTGTCTATGAGGCCCTAAATTCTTGCAGGTGGTATAGCTGCCCATTCGTCTTGGCAAAATGCCTCCAGGTCATGCAAAGTCTTTGGTCGTCTTGCATGAACCGCACATTTGAGATCTTCCCAGAGTGGCTCGATGATATTGAGGTCAGGAGACTGTGATGGCCACTCCAGAACCTTCACCTTTTTCTGCTGTAACCACTGGAGGGTCAACTTGGCCTTGTGCTTAGGGTCATTGTCGTGCTGGAAAGTCCAAGAGCGTCCCATGCGCAGATTTCGTGCAGAAGAATGCAAATTGTCTGCCAGTGTTTTCTGATAACATACTGCATTCATCTTGCCATCAATTTTCACAAGATTCCCTGTGCCTTTAGAGCTCACACAACCCTAAAACATCAGTGAGCCACCACCATGCTTCACAGTGGGGATGATATTCTTTTCACTATAGGCCATGTTGACCCCTCTCCAAACATAGCGCTTATGGTTGTGACCATAAAGCTCTATTTTGGTCTCGTCACTCCAAATTACAGTGTGCCAGAAGCTGTGAGGCATGTCAAGGTGTTGTCAGGCATATTGTAACCAGGCTTTTTTGTGGCATCGGAGCAGTAAAGGTTTCTTTCTGGCAACTCGACCATGCAGCTAATTTTTGTTCAAGTATCGTCGTATTGTGCTCCTTGAAACAACCACACCGTCTTTTTCCAGAGCAGCCTGTAGTTCTCCTGAGGTTACCTGTGGGTTTTTCTTTGTATCCCGAACAATTCTTCTGGCAGTTGTGGCTGAAATCTTTCTTGGTCTACCTGACCTTGGCTTGGTATCAAGAGATCCCCGAATTTTCCACTTCTTAATAAGTGACTGAACAGTACTGACTGGTATTTTCAAGGCTTTGGATATCTTTTTATATCCTTTTCCATCTTTATAAAGTTCCATTACCTTGTCACGCAGGTCTTTTGACAGTTCTGTTCTGCTCCCCGTGGCTCAGTATCTAGCCTGCTCGGTGCATCCACGTGAGAGCTAACAAACTCATTGTCTGTTTATACACAGACATTAATTGCAATTTAAAAACCCACAGGTGTGGGAAATTAATCTTTAATTGCCATTTAAACCTGTGTGTGTCACCTTGTGTGTCTGTAACAAGGCCAAACATTCAAGGGTATGTAAACTTTCAATCAGGGTCATTTGGGTGATTTCTGTTATCATTATGATTTAAAAAGGAGCCAAACAACTATGTGATAATTAATGGCTTTATATGATCACTATCCTTAAATAAAAGACAGGGTTTTTTGCATGATCAGTCATATTTTCAAATCAATGCCAAAATTTCACAATTTCTGCCAGGGTATGCAAACTTTTGAGAACAACTGTGTATATATATATATATATATATATATATATATATATATATATATATATATATATATATATGAGTAAAAAAATATTCAGACTCATAGCTTCAAGAGAAGAATATACTATGAATTTACAACCTCTGAGCTTATGGTAGGTCTGTCTTTAAAGGTTTTTAATATAGCATTAATAATTCATTTGCTTATGGAAAACAAAAAAATATGGGATTTTGACTTCCAGAACCCAACTGTAAAGCTGTATACTAAATTGATATTATAATGTCAAGTCAAGTCATTTTTATTTGTATAGCGCCTTTCAGAACACACATCATTTCAAAGCAGCTTTACAGAAAATCATGCATTAACAGCAAATGAAACTGTAATATCTATAATGTCTTAGATTCATCATTGTGTAGTTTGATAAAATATAATTGTGAATTGTGTTTAAAAATAAGTAATTAAATAATAATTGTATTTAGAAACCCAGTGAGCAAGCCGAAGGCGACTGTAGCAAGGAACAAAAAACTCCATAAGATATTGGTTAATTGAGAAAAATAACCTTGGGAGAAACCAGGCTCACTGTGGGGGCCAGTTCCCCTCTGGCTAACATCATGAATATAATGCCAATATTTCTTAGGTATAGTGCAAGTCACGGTTTAAAATTATTAAACTAAGTAAGTGTTAAGGGTCAGTGTTTAAACAAAGATTTTGTATGAACTGTAAGTTTAATGAGTAATGTCTTTAGACCGAGGTGATGCAGGCAGAGAACAGTGAGGTGCATCGCAGTTCAACCGGCCGGTAATTTCGGTGAGGTCTATCCTAATTCCAAGGTTCAGGCAATGGCATATGATGTATCCCATGTCTTATGGTTGGAGTTGGCATCAGTTCATCCTCTGAAGTCCATCGTAATAGACTGAAGTGATGTTTGGCTGGCACCGGCTGCAATCAGTCGTCATCACTCAGAGACACGTAGAAGTGGAGTCCAACACGAAGCAATGGAGCTTGATCCATCTGGTTCTGGTGACCTCAGGACAGGAGTCCAGAGGTTGAGACAGGGAAACAAATAAAATAATATTAGCATAGATGCCATTCAATTTATTGCAGAGTTATAGATCATGATCAATGTTTCTGGTTTCTGGTTCAGGCAGACCTAACTTAAGCAGCCTAATTGTGAGTTGAAGGATAAATTAGGTGTATGCCTGGCTAAATAGATGAGTCTTTAGTCTAAACTGAGTGAGTGTGTCTGCATCTCAAACAGTGTTAAGGAGACTATTCCATAGTTTAGGAGCCAAATATGAAAAGGATCTACCTCCTTTTGTGGATTTTGATATTATAGGAACAATTAACAGGCCAGAATTTTGCGATTGTAATGAACATGATGAAATATAGTGTGGTAGAAGGTCACTTAAGTACTGCGGAGCTAGACCATTCAAAGCTTTGTACATAGATAACAGAATTTTTAAATGAATACAAAATTTAACAGGTAGCCAATGTAACAACGATAAAATGGGGCTAATATGATCATATTATTTGGTTCTAGTCAGCCATCTGACTACTGCATTTTGAACCAATTGAAGTTTATTTATTGATCTTGCTGGACATCCTCCCCATAATGCATTACAATAATCTGGTCTTGAGGTCTGCTAAATAGGACCTAAACCATGCTAATGCAAGTTCACAAATGCCAACATAATTCTCAAGCCTATTTAAGAGAATGTCGTGATCTATGGTGCCGAAGGCAGCACTAAGATCTAACAGCATTAGAAGAGAAATGGAGCCACGATCAGATGATAAGAGCAAGTAATTTGTAACTTTTATAAGTGCAGTCTTTGTACTGTGAAGGGGCCTAAATCCTGACTGAAATTGTTAATATATACTATTTCTCTGTAGAAATAAACATAGTTGGGAGGACACTACCTTTTCTAGTATTTTTTACATAAACGGGAGATTTGAAATTAGTCTATAATTAGCCAATTCTCCAGGATCAAGTTGTGGCTTTTTAATAAGCGATTTGATAACTGCCATTTTAAAGTTTCTTGGGACATGTCCTAAGGATAGCAAGGAGTTAATAATATTAAGAAGAGGTTCTGAGATTACAGGGAATACCTCTTTTAAGAGTTTAGTTGGTATTAGATCTAAGATACATGTTGTGGCTTTTGATGTTTTGATAAGTTTTGCTAGCTCTTCATGACCTATGACAGCGAAGTATTGAAGTTGCATGTTAGGAAAATTATGAGACACTGTTTTCTGAGGTACTGTGACAGATGATTGCATAATTCCAATTTTATTTCCGATTATTTCAATTTTATCAGTAAAGAAATACGTGACGTTATTACTCTTGTGCTGCGACAGAACATCTGGTTCAGTTGAGGCTTTATTCCTAACCAATTTAGACTCAGTACTGAATAAACACCTAGGATTGTTGTGGTTATTTTCTATGAGTTTGCTAAAATATGCTGACCTGGCAGCTTTTAGTGCCTGTCTGTAGCTACAGACACTATCCTTCCATGCACCGCAAAATACCTCTAATTTTGTATTCTTCCACTTGCACTCCATTTTCTGAGCTGCTCTCTTGAGAGCATGAGTGTGATCATTGTACCATGGTGCAGGGCTTTTTTCTTTAATTTTCTTTAATCGAAGGGGGGGGTGACACTATCAAGAGTGCTAGAGAAGACTGTATTTATATTTTCTGTTATTTCATCAAGTTCTTCTAGGCTTTTGGGCTTACTGAGTGTATGAGATAGATCTGGAAGATTATTAATGAAGCTATCTTTAGTGGTCGAAAGAATAGTTCTACCTGAACAATAGCATGGTGAAGATTGAGTAACATTAGCTGATCGCAGCATACAAGAGACGAGGTAATGATCTGTGATGTCATCGCTCTGCCGTAGAATTTCTATAGTATCAACATCAACTCCATATGACAGAATTAAATCTAGCATTTGATTATGGTGATGTGTTGGTCTTGTCACATTTTGTCTGACTCCAAGAGAGTTGAGAATATCGATAAATGCTAATCCCAATGTGTCATTTTCATTATCTACAGTAACTACAAAATCTCATAAAAAATTAGCAAATTCAACAAGGAAATCAGAATAAGGCCCAGGTGATCTATATACTGTAGCAAGGGCAAAAGACGACAGAGTTTTTTTATTTATATCTGACGGTGTCACATTAAGCATTATTAGTTCAAAAGACTTAAACTTATATCCTGTCCTCTGAGTAACACCAAAAACTTCACTGTAAATTGTAGCAACACCTCCTCCTCGACCCTTCAGACAAGGCTCATGTTTATAACAATAACCTGGGGGAGTAGATTCATTTAAACTAATATATTCATCAGGTTTAAGCCAGGTTTCAGACAAACAGCGTGCATCCAAACTATGATCTGTAATAATTTCATTTACAATTAGTGCTTTGTTAGAAAGAGATCTAATATATAGTAGCCCTACCATCATATGATGTTTATCTTAAATTTTTTATTTATTGTTTTGTTCAAGTTTGAACTTATTTTTTTTTTTTTAAATGATTTAGTGAGAGTTTTGTGTTTGGTAGTTCGGGGAACAGACACAGTCTCTATGTGAAATCTAAGTGATACAGTCTCTATGTGTTGTAGTTTATGTGACCTGTGTGACATCTCAAGGCAGCTAGCAGAAGTTCGGATTAACCAGTTTATCTGCTTCTTGACCTGGGCCCAGTTAGTCAGATACTATCATTATTAAGAATATGAACCAAATTTCTAGAGAGGAGAGTGGCACCTTCCCTGGAGGGATGGAGTCCATCTCTCTTTAGCAGGTCAGGTCTACCCCAAAAATTATCTATAAATACTCCAATTATCTATAAATCCTATGCTGTTCTCCAGACACCACTCAGACATCCAGCCATTCAGTGACACTAATCTACTATAAACCTCATCACCACGACGAGCAGGGAGGAGGCCAGAGCATATTACAGTGTCTGATATCGTTTTTGCAAGTTCACACACCTCTTTAACATTATCTCAAGTGATCTCCGACTGGCGAAGCCAGATATCATTAGTGCCAACATGAACACAGTTGAATCGCGATAAGAGAATAATGCGGGGGAAACCTGATGCGTGCTAAAAAATGGCAGATGTTAAGGATTAAAAGCTGAAAACAGATAAATAAGCGATGCTAAAAAAGCTAGCAGGCTACAAACACAGACTCGAGCTAGGCGCCAGCAGCAACCGGTAAAATACACACAGATGAAACAGTAGAAAATAATGTCAAGATTATTATTATTTTTTTTTTTTCAAATTAATATTTTTTTTAAAAAATGGGCCTATGCTCTGTGTTACTTATGTGGCTCTATGATGAAGTAAAGCTGAAAGTTCAGCACTTCTTGCACAAAGCACTTAAGTCCAATGAAGATGAATTAAAAACAAGTGAGTAAAAGATTGCAATAATACATCAGTTTCGAATCTTAATATACTAAACATAAAGGATTGCAATATTACTGTATTGCGACCTATATATCAATATAATATGGTATTGCCAGGTACCATGTCATATTTCATTCCCAACCCTAGTGCATACTTTTTTCTGAGTTTTGCCTTTGTAGGTGACAAGAGAGTGGGTTTATGTAGAGAGTCAGAGAAAGTGGGCCAAAGAACTTGAGATCTTTGAACTTGAGTGGAGTCAAATAATGTATTTGGCCTCTTTTCAGAGGCAGTGCACAGAGGTTGTCACAGAGCCTTCTATCCCCTTATCAGACATCTTTTGTTCCTTTCCATCAGTGTTTTCCTTGCTCTTAGTTTTTGTGAATGCAACTGATCTCTCTCTCTCTCTCTCTCTCAGTTTATGAGGTTGACTTGAAAGGTTTTGAAAGTTGGTGCATCATAAACACAGAGATATTTCATTGATTTCTCTGTATTGAGCTTTGAGTGTGTGTTTGTGTGTGTTCTTGATGCTGAGCATGAGTCAGTGTGTATGATGGTTTGTTTGAATGGGTGTGTTTAAATGTTGTGCCTTGAAATGACCTCCTTGTGTTTATATATATATATATATATATATATATATATATATATATATGTATGAGGACATTTGTAGTGTCCCCATAATTCAAATCACTTAAAAAACATACTAAACTATGTTTTTTTGAAACGTTAGGTTTAGGGGTAGGGTAAGGGTTAGGGGATAGAATCTATTGTTTGTATAGTATAAAAATAATTATGTCTATGGAGAGTCCTCATAAGGACAGCCGCACCAACGTGTGTGTGTGTGTGTGTGTGCGTGCGTGTGTGTGTGTGTGTGTTTGTTTGAAGTCTCAACACTAATCTTTTCCAGCAGAGCACTTCTTTTTTTTTTTTTTTTTTTTTCACTAGACTGGAAACATGGTGGAAATTTCCTATGGATTATGAGCATGCGTTTAGTTCAGATATTTCTGTATCATGTATCCTGCTCATTTTGCACCATATTTATAGATATATTGATTTATTCAAACTGTGAAATGGACATTAGCCTGAAATGAGTTTGAACCAGTAACTGAGGAGATCCACCCAAGCGTATAGTCTGTTGATAGCAGTTTCCCCCCATTATTTCTAAATGGTATATTACAGTGCAAGCTGTTTTTGATATAAAGGGCAAGGCAATCATTTTTGCATGCTTCCTGTTTGGTCTGCTTATTAGAGATTTGATGAATAAGGTTCCACTTTTGAATTATTGCTTCCTGATTGTTTATTAAGTTTCAATGTCATTGGTCGCAGCAGTAAAAGGACAGAGTTAGCAGAATGCTGGTGTGCATGGGCACTATTTTTTCTTCTTTTTGTTTAAATGACCTGAAAGCCAGTGCTGTGAAAATTGTTATTGTCTTAAGTGACAAAAAATAAATAATTAAATACACATGAGGTCTGTCCACAAAATGTGGGGAAAGTTAATATTTTATATTATTGCAGATATAAGTTAATATTATTGCAGACCTGCATTTATTTCAGTGTTTGCAATTTCTGTGTGATAAGACGCCGTTTGAGAAATAAAGGATCTGTGTTTTTCATGCGAGTGCAGAGCGCTTCAGCACAAATGAATCTCTTTCCATGTCTTGCCTATTTGTACCTATTTCCTCACGTGTGTCATCCACACAAACTGCTGAACCCAACACTAACATAACATTTTGTTATCATAGAAAGGAACGGAATGCTTTCACATGTTTGCTACAAAAATTTGATCAAATCGTGATTGACTGTGTTTCTCCTACCCTATCAGTGCAGGTGCGGTTGCGACGTAAAGTCAGATTATGTCAGAGTTTGTTGGATAATCATACCAGATTGCTCAAACATTCCAAGACTTGACAAACACTGATTGAACATGTTGAATTGTTGAAAAAAGACACTAACAAACGCCAACAGAGTGATCTCACTGATCCAACAAAACCCAGCAAGTGTTTTATTTTGGTGATGTTGCCATTTGTTAGCAATTGTTAGGGCAGTGTGAATTGGCCTTAAGGATTTTTGATTTGATGTTGACTTTAAAAACAGATTGCTCTAGTGCAAGGGAATAGCATCCCTATAATATCATGAAAGTTGCAGAAACAAATTCCACCGGCCCTGGTCATGCGCTGACAAATAATAATTTGAGTTGGTTATACAATTCTGTTATTAAACTATACATTTGTAATTATGCAAATACTAAATTATCAAATAAAAGCTGACTGAGCAATGATGTACATGGACTGAGAGTGTTTAGAGTTCATCCAGCATAAACCACTGGCATATGTTTGTGTGTATGCATGTGTGTTTGTTGTTTTATCACCAGTTGATAGATTAAACTTCATCCTGACGTGTCTGTTTTCCCATCTAGTGGTGATGACAGTATGTTGATTCAGTCCTGAGGTATGACAAAACCCGAGACAGATGCTGAGACAATATGGCTCTCATAATCACTGATCTGTCACAGAGAGGCATGCTCTTTTTATAAATAAATGTGTGCTTTGCACATCTAATGTTGCTTTGCCCGTTTAGTCCAATATTTCGGACAAATATGGTGCAGATCCACAGTAATGCATGTTTGTGAGTGTGTATGTGTGTGTTAGAGAGAAAGATAGAGTGAGCAAGGAAGCTAAAGAGTGCTGACTGCACTGATCTGCATTTGTAGTGAGAAGAGGTCTGGAGAGAGGGAGGTATTCAGAGCAGGCTGTTGTTTGCTGCCTCTTTTGACAGCTAATCCACTGAAAAGTGAATAATGGCAGCAAGAGCTGTTTCAATATTGTTTTAAGAAACACCAATCAGCACTTTTACTAAAGGCTCACCTGAGTTGTCTCACCTCATTGCTGCAGTATTTCACCTACCCATCAGGCTTTACTGCTCCCTGAAGGGTTCAGACGGTCAGCAAATGACTTGAGTATTTGTGCTGTTTTAGTAAGTTTTAGAAATAAATTGAAAGACAGCCATCGATTGAGTATGAGTTTTTGTTAAACTTATCGTTTTTGTTTTTAAGGCGGCATATGATGAAACGTTTTCTGTAAACCAATGTCTTGGGTAAACCTTACGAAACATGTCACTCCAAAACCAAAACAAATAAAAAACAAAAAAAGAAATCAATTTTATTTTGCATTGAGAAAATATAGTCTATTATTAGGACTAGGGTCCGACCGACATATCGGTTTTACCATATTGGCGCCAATATTTGCGTGTTTTTAACTATCAGCTTTCTGAAAAAATCAGTGCTGATATACAGTATACAGTTGTACTCAAAAGTTTGCATACCCTGGCAGAAATTGTGAAATTTTGGCATTGATTTTGAAAATATGACTGATCATGCAAAAAAACGTCATGGTTACTGGTGTAACCTCTGTTCCCTGATGGAGGGAACGAGACGTTGGTGTCGATGTAGTGACACTAGGGGTCACTCTTGGGAGCCCGAGACACCTCTGGTCTTTGATAAAAGGCCAATGAAAATTGGCGAGTGGTATTTGCATGCCACTCCCCCGAACATACGGGTATAAAAGGAGCTGGTATGCAACCACTCATTCAGGTTTTACGCTGAGGAGCCGATATAAGGTCCGGCCATTTCAGCGGGTAGTTCAGCGTTGTGGCAGGAGGGACCAACGTCTCGTTCCCTCCATCAGGGAACGGAGGTTACACCAGTAACCATGACGTTCCCTATCTGTCACTCACTCGACGTTGGTGTCGATGTAGTGACACTAGGGGTCCCTATACAAAACGCCACAAGGCTGAACTGTGTTACGTGAACTGGCGGTGTGTGGTGGGCAGACTTGCTGTGTGCCTCATAGCCAGCACACCAGGTCGACACGTAACCTCCCCCAACACAGTTATGAGTGTCGAACGGCCCTTTTTGGGGACAAGTCGACTACCCAGAGATAGAGACAGGCTTAACCCAGTCATGGCCTCTTTCCCCTTCTCTTTTTCCACTCCCTAAAAAAGAAGGGGGATTATCCGACTGGGCCGCCAGGTCTAGTCGGGGGGTGTCCCTCCCAAGGGGAGGACACCGCGGAGACCACACCTCGCCCCAAGAGAGGGGGGATATTTAAGTGGAAGAATACATCACATGGTCTTTCCAACCATGTGGAGAGCCTTCAAGGTAGATCCTGCCCAATGGGGGAGGAGTTACTACAACATGGAGACTGAGGGGCTCTGCCCAAGGAAGACGCAGTTTGCCAGTAGGGAAACGAACTAGCGGAAGATATAGATCGCATGGGGTTAGCCTTACAGGGAACCGCCACATGCGGAGCACCTACCCCAGAACCGGGCTCTTAGTTAGCGCGTGTACTGGGCCGGCAGCGAGTCTCTCCGAAAACTCGACTGCCACAGGGCTCGGAGGAAGTCAACCAGGGAACAACCTTTGTGAACACTACTGGGAATTAACAGCGCACGTCTTCAGCTCAAAAGGAGGTGGAAGGCGCTATGTGCAAGCGATACACCCGGCTGGCTATCCCGGGCTTATCCGCTTGTGTTGCGTGCCACTACCTGGGACGAAACCGGTTCCACCCGGAGGTTGTAGAACCTTGCAAAGGTGTTGGGTGTTGCCCAGCCCGCTGCTCTGCAATGTCTGTTAGAGAGGCACCTCTGGCCAGGGCCCAAGAAGCCGCTACACCACGAGTAGAATGGGCTCGTAGCCCTACCGGGGGTGGCATGTTTTGGGCGAGACATGCCATAGTTATGGTGTCAATGAGCCAGTGGGCGATCCTCTGCTTGGAGACAGCGCTTCCTTTCCGCTGTGCACCGAAGCAGACAAAGAGCTGCTCAGAGAGTCTAAAGCTCTGCGTGCGATCCAAATAGATGCGCAAAGCGCGCACCGGACACAGCAACGCCAGGGCTGGGTCTGCCTCCTCCTGGGGCAGCACTTGCAGGTTCACCACCTGGTCTCTAAAAGGAGTGGTGGGAACCTTGGGCACATAGCCCGGTCGGGGGTCTCAGGATCACGTGAGAATAGCCCGGACCGAACTCCAGGCACGTTTTGCTGACAGAGAACGCTTGCAGGTCACCTACCCTCTTGATGGAAGTGAGCGCAGTCAGGAGGGCAGTCTTCAAGGAGAGTGCCTTAAGCCCGGCTGACTGCAAAACTCAAAGGGGGCTCTCTGTAGACCCTGAAAAACTACAGAGGTCTGATGAGGGAACAAGGCGTGGCCTGGAGGGATTCAGCCTCCTGGCACCTCTTAGGAACCTGATGATCAGATCATGCTTCCCTAAGGACTCACCGTCGACTGCGTCATGGTGTGCTGCTATGGCAGCAATGTACACCTTCAAGGTGGAAGGGGACAGCCTCCCTTCCAACCTCTCTTGCAGGAAGGAAAGCACTGATCTGACTGCGCACCTCTGGGGGTCTTCCTGATGGGAAGAACACTACTTAGCGAACAGACACCACTTAAAGGCATACAGGCGCCTCGTAGAGGGAGCCCTAGCCTGAGTGAATGTGTCTACCAACGCAGGTGGGAGACAGCTTAGGTCTTCCGCGTCCCGTCCAGGGGCCAGACATGGAGATTCCAGAGGTCTGGGCGCGGGTGCCGGATGGTGCCCCTTCCCTGAGAAAGAAGGGCCTTTCTCAGGGGAATTTGCCCGGGGGAGCTGTCACGAGGAGCGTGAGGTCCAAGCACCACGTCTGGGCGGGCCAGTAGGGTGCTTACCAGGACGACCTTCTCCTCGTCCTCCCTGACCTTGCACAGGGTCTGTGCGAGCAGGCTCACTGGGGAAAACGCATATTTGCGAATGCCAGGGGACCAGCTGTGTGCCAGCGCGTCTATGCCGAGGAAGGCCTCGGTGAGGGCGTACCAGAGCGGGCAGTGGGAGGATTCTTGGGAGGCGAACAGGTGCACCTGTGCCTGACTGAATCGACTCCAAATCAGCTGGACCACCTGAAGGTGGAGTCTCCACTCTCCCTTGAGGGTAACCTGTTTTTACGGCGCGTCCGCCGAAGTGTTGAGGTTGCCCGGGATGTGAGTGGCTTGCAGCGACTTGGTGCTGCTAACTCCGTTGGAGGAGACGGCGGGCGAGTTATGACATACAGCGGGAGCGCAGACCGCCTTGGCGGTTGACATATGCTACCGCTGCCGTGCTGTCTGTCCGAACTAGCACGTGCTTGCCCTGGATCAACGGCCGGAACCTCCGCAGGGCGAGCAGAATTGCCAGTAACTTGAGGCAGTTGATGTGCCAACGCAGCTGCGGACCCGTCTAGAGGCCGGCAGCTGCGTGCCCGTTGCCAACAGCGCCCCGGCCCATTTTGGAGGCGTCTGTCGTGACCACGACGCGCCTGGAGACCAGTTCTAGCGGAACACCTGCTCGTGGAAACGAGAGGTCGGTCCAAGGGCTGAAAAGACGGTGACAGACCGACGTAATGGCCACGCGGTGTGTCCCGTGGCGCCATGCCCGTCTCGGGACTCGAGTCTGGAGCCAGTGCTGAAGCGGCCTCATATGCATCAACCCGAGCGGGGTGGCCACCGCCGAGGACGCCATATGCCCCAGGAGCCTCTGAAAATGTTTCAGTGGAACCGCTGTTTTCTGTTTGAACGCCTTCAAACAGGCCAGCACCGACTGGGCGCGCTCGTTCGCAAGGTGCGCCGTCAAGGAGACTGAGTCCAACTCCAAACCAAGAAAAGAGATGCTCTGAACCGGGAGGAGCTTGCTCTTTTCCCAGCTGACCCGAAGCCCTAGTCGGCTGAGGTGCGAGAGCCCCAGGTCCCTGTGTGCGCATAACCCGTCTCGAGAGTGAGCTAGGATTAGCCAGTCATCGAGATAGTTGAGAATGCGAATGCCCACCTCCCTTAACGGGGCAAGGGCAGCTTCGCGATCTTCGTAAAGACGCGAGGAGACAGGGACAGGCCGAAAGGGAGGACTTGTACCGATACGCCTGACCCTCGAACGCAAACCGCAGGAAGGGTCTGTGTCGAGGAAGGATCGAGACGTGAAAGTACGCATCCTTCGGGTCTACCGCCGCGAACCAATCTTGATGCCGGACGCTCGCTAGAATGCGTCTTTGCGTCAGCATCTTGAACGGGAGTCTGTGTAAGGCCCGGTTCAGTACTCGCAGGTCCAAGATTGGCCGCAACCCACCGCCTTTTTTCCGGTACAATGAAGTAGGGGCTGTAAAACCTCCTCTTCATCTCGGCTGGAGGGACAGGTTCTATCGCGTTCTTCCGTAGGAGGGTAGCGATCTCCGCGCAAGGTAGCAGCGTTTCCATCTTTCACCAAGGTGAAGTGGACACCGCTGGACCTGGGCGGATGCCCAGTGAAGTGAATCGTGCAGCCGAGTCGGACGGTCCGGACCAGCCCTCGCGACGTACTGGAAAGCGCAAGCCATGCACCCGAGTTCCGCGCAAGGGGGACCAAAGGGACAACGTCATCGGATGTACCGGCGGGTGGGGCCTCGCGGCAGGGCGGAGCTTGAGGTGCCACACCACATCGTGGCCGTGCTGAGTCCGAGGACATCGAAGCACTTACCTGGCTCCTTGTGACCACCCCCGGAACAGCCTGGGACGGGGGAGGAAGAGGCCTGTCCTCATGACCCGTGGAGACTGTCACATCGGGGGCGGATTTGTGCCACAGCTGGGCGCTCAGGGCGGGAGACCGCCGCTGGAGCGCCAACCTGCCAAATGGAGTGGTGGACGGTGGTCGTGATGCCAGCCGTACACACCGAATATGTGACCCAGGGAACAAGGAAACCACTCTTGCGGAGCTCTTGAGTACTGCAGCCACTTGGGCATGCAGCGCAATTAAATGCAAAAGGTAACAAAAAGAAGATCTGCTTACCAGCTCCAGAGCAGCGGGTTTCGTTGTCCCTGGGTCGCCCGTCTCAGGGGCGCTTCGAAGACCTCCGTGGGTTCTTCGGTGCCGGCTGTGAGACGGGTGGCGTCGGCTTCCTGCGGTGGGCTCCACGCCGGGGCCGGGCCGGAGGGGCGGGCTGCGGCGGAGCCGGTGCAGTCACCGCAGGGGGACGCCCTCGGCGATGAGTAGATGGGGGGATCTTGAGCCACGCCGGGGCAGGACAAGCCGGCTAACATCCATCTACTGCTCTACCATCGAGAACTGCTGGGCAAAGTCCTCGACAGTGTCGCCGAATAGGCCCGCCTGGAAAATGGGGGCAGCAAGGAGTCGTGTCCTGTCGGCCTCACCCATCTCGACCAGGTTGAGCCAAAGGTGGCGCTCCTGGACCGCTAGTGTGGCCATCGTCCGCCCGGGAGACCGCGCCGTGACCTCCGTCGCTCGGAGAGCGAGGTCGGTCGCCGAGCGCAGTTCCTGCATCAATCCCGGGGCGGAACTACCCTCGTGCAGTTCCTTTAGCGCCTTGGCGGACTTGCAGGAGAGCCATGGCGTGCAGGGCGGAGGCGGCTTGTCCAGCAGCGCCGTAGGCTTTGACCGTCAGAGACGACGTAAACCTACAGGCCTTGGACGGGGGCTTTGGGCACCCACGCCAGGTGGCGGCGCTCTGCGGGCATAGGTGCACCGCGAGCGCCTTTATCCACCGGGGGATTGCCGAATAACCCTTGGCCGCCCCACCATCGAGGGTAGTGAGAGCGGGGAAGCTGAAAAGATCGGGACCGGGCAGTAAAAGGTGCCTCCCGCGATCTTGTCAGCTCTTCATGCACTTCCGGGAAGAAAGGAACGGGGCGGGGCGTGGCTTTGAGCGGCGCCGCGAGCCCCGGAACCAATCACAGAGCCGCGAGGGTTCAGGGAAGAGCGGTGAAATCCACTCTAACCGACGCTCGCGGCTGTCCGGGAAAGCATGTCGTCACCTCCGCGTCAGCCTGTGACTGGGCGATCGACCCCGAAGGGAGGAGCCCAGCCGAGGCTTCCGACTGGACGAGCCCGCTCTCCGATGCTGTGCTCGAGAGCTCATCACTTTCGCGGGCTCCGAATAAGAGGTCGAACTCGCCGTGAGACGAGCCGGCGGACTCACCCGGAAGCCCGATCGGGGCAGACGAGCGTGCTGGGGAATGGGAGTTCCGCGGGGGGATACCCGGCGGAGGCGGTCCCATTGGGGTCCCCAAATCGCCCCCAGTGCTAGCCGCGCTGGCCTCAAACCCGTGGGTAAAAGGACCGAGGCGGGAGCCTCTGGGGTGGCTCGCTTCCTTACGAAGGCGAGCCGCGACCGCAACGTTGCCATGGACACATTCTCGCAATGAGAATGTGACCATCCACGAACGCTGTCTCCGCGTGAGCAGTGCCCAGACACGAAAGACAGTGATCGTGACCGTTAGAAGGCGAGAGATAACGAGCACAACCAGGAATAACACACAATCGGAAAAGCATCTTTAAAAAGACGCGTCTTTAAAAAGACGTTCCGTGTGTGTGCTCTTTTAGAGAAATATATACTCTTTTAGAGGGGAAAAATGCTCTTTCAGAAAATATACTCTCTAGTTTTTCTGCCGAAGCGCCCAGGGGCGTTCTCTGCAGTGCACCAGTGCAGAGGAGGGAGAAGCCGCTGAAATGCGCCGTCAGATCCAGCAGGTGAATGAACAGTAGTATTCAGCTCAATGAGCATGACCGTTCGGCTCTGAAGAGAAAATCTGAATGAGTGGTTGCATACCAGCTCCTTTTATACCCGTATGTTCGGGGGAGTGGCATGCAAATACCACTCGCCAATTTTCATTGGCCTTTTATCAAAGACCAGAGGTGTCTCGGGCTCCCAAGAGTGACCCCTAGTGTCACTACATCGACACCAACGTCGAGTGAGTGACAGATAGGGAACTGCCTTTTATTTAAGGATAGTGATCATATGAAGCCATTTATTATCACATAGTTGTTTGGATCATTTTTAAATCATAATGATAACAGAAATCACCCAAATGGCCCTGATTGAAAGTTTACATACCCTTGAACGTATGGCCTTGTTACAGACACACAAGGTGACATGCAATTAAAGGTTAATTTCCCACACCTGTGGCTTTTAAAATTGCAATTAGTGTCTGTGTATAAATAGACAATGAGTTTGTTAGCTCTTATGTGGATGCACTGAGCAGGCTAGATACTGAGCCATGGGGAGCAGAAAAGAACTGTCAAAAGACCTGTGTAACAAGGTAATGGAACTTTATAAAGATGGAAAAGGATATAAAAAGATATCCAAAGCCTTGCAAATACCAGTCAGTACTGTTCAATAACTTATTAAGAAGTGGAAAATTCAGAAAGATTTCAGCCACAACTGCCAGAAGAATTGTTTGAGATACAAAGAAAAACCCACAGGTAACCTCAGGAGAAATACAGGCTGCTCTGGAAAAAGATGGTGTGGTTGTTTCAAGGAGCACAATACGATGATACTTGAACAAAAATGAGCTGCATGGTCGATATGCCAGAAAGAAACCTTTACTGTGCCAATGCCACAAAAAAGCCCTGTTACAATATGCCCGACAACACCTTGACATGCCTCACAGCTTCTGGCACACTGTAATTTGGAGTGACGAGACCAAAATAGAGCTTTAACCATAAGCGCTATGTTTGGAGAGGGGTCAACAAGGCCTATAGTGAAAAGAATACCATCCCCACTGTGAAGCATGGTGGTGGCTCACTGATGTTTTAGGGGTGTGCGAGCCATGACCGCATCATTGCCATGGACATGTCCTCGCAATGAGAACATGACCATCCACGAAGCTGTCTCCGCGTGAGCAGTGCCCAGACACGAAAGACAGCGATCGTGTCTGTCAGAAGGCGAGAGATAACGAGCGCAACCAGGAATAACACACAATCGGAAAGGCATCTTTAAAAAGATGCTTCTTTAAAAAGATGTTCCGTATGTGCCACACTTTTAGAGAAATATACTCTTTTAGAGAAATATACTATTATTTCTGCCGAAGCGCCCAGGGGCATTCTCTGCATTGCACCAGTGCAGAGGGGGGAGAAGCCGCTGAAATGCGCCGTCAGATCCAGCAGAGGTGAATGAACAGTCGTGGGAATTCAGCTCAGTGAGCATGACAGTTCGGCTCCAAAGAGAAAATCTGAATGAGTGGTTGCATACCAGCTCCTTTTATACCTGTATGTCCGGGGGAGTGGCATGCAAATACCACTCACCAATTTTCATTGGCCTTTTATCAAAGATCAGAGGTGTCTCGGGCTCCCAAGAGTGACCCCTAGTGTCACTACATCGACACAACGTCGAGTGAGTGACAGATAGGGAACGAGCTCATCTGAGTCCACGTCCAGTAGGTCGAGTCCGAGTCGAGACTGAGACCAGTATTTAAAATAATCACAAAGAAGTGTCATCATACATGACAAAACAACACAGACACACATGAACATATTTTAGCATATCTGCTCTTGGCTTTCTTACATGCATAAGTGTCAAACATGTAAGGAAGCCAAGTGCAGATATGCTAAAATACATAATAATAACATTTGATGTATATAATAGTATTATATAATTACAGTGCTGTGGGAAAGTATTTGCCCCCTTCCTGATTTCTTCTGTTTTTGTGTATTTACCATACTAAATTGTTTAATATCTTCAAACGATATATAACATAAAACAAAGGCAAACTGAGTAAACACAAAATACAGTTTTCAAATATTCGTTTTTTTTTTTTTTTAATTGAAGGAAAAAAGTTATCCAACACCTGTATCACTAATATGAAAAACTAACTGCCCCCTTATACTTAAGAGCTGGTTGTGCCACCTTTAGCAGCAACAACTGCAACTAAACGCTTCTGAAAACTGGAGATCAGTCTTTCACAATGCTATGGTGGAATTTTGGCCCACTCTTCTTTGCAGAACTGCTTTAGTTCAGTCACATTGGAGGGTTTATGAGCATGCACTGCCCGTTTAAGGTCCTGCCACAGCATCTCAATCGGGTTCAAGTCAGAACTTTGACTAGGCCACTCCAAAACTTTAATTTTGCTTCTGTTGAGTCATTCGGAGGTGGACTTACTCCTATGCTTTGGATCATTGTCTTGCTGCATAATCCAGTTGCGCTTGAGCTTCAACTCATGGACTGATGACCGGATGTTCTCCTTTAGGATTTTCTGGTAGAGAGCAGAATTCAGGTTTCCCTCAATTATTGCAAGTCGCCCTGGCCCTAAAGCAGCAAAGCATCCCCACACCATCACACTACAACCACCATGATTGACAGTACGTATGATGTTCTTTTTTGTGGAATTCTGTTTGATTTACGCCAGATGTAACGGGACCCTTATTTTCCAAACAGTTCCACTTTCGACTCATTATTCCACAGAACATTCTCCCAAAAGGTTTGAGGATCATCAAGGTGTGTTTTGGCAAAATTCTATTTAGGTGTTGATTTAATTGAACAAGACTGGCAGTAATCAGGCCTGGGTGTGTCTAGTGCAGCTGAACCCCATTATGAATGCATTTTCATAGATTTGGGGATTTAGTAACTAAGGGCAAATACTTTTTCACACAGGCCCAGTTGGTATTGGATAACTTTTTTGCTTCAATAAATAACATTATCATTTAAAAACTGTATTTTGTGTTTACTCAGACTGCCTTTGTTTTATGTTTGATTTTGTTAGAATTTTTGAAAATATTTAGTATGAGATTTACACAAAAACATAAGAAATCAGGATGGGGGCAGATACTTTTCCACAGCACTGTATTTTTATTTTTTATTAGGACCTCTGATTATGGGCCCAGGGAGAGATAACATGGCTGTCACACATTCAAGCACTTATGTCTATTTATATAAATTTTGCATTTGTCACGCCACCGCAGGCCTCTCAGCCTGTGGCCCCCCAAGGCCCCAGGTAGTCATAGGCCTGGGGCACTGACACCATTGGCCTGGTTCATTATCCATCTTTGACACCAATGTTAAATACAACACATACAAATCCAGTATGAGCCCCCAATTGTTACAAACCGAGGCTCATGGGAATCAAACAGGTAAAAGTTATATTTCACCTACCTGCCTGTCATCTTGGGGTCCTTACACTACTGCGGGTCCCATTCGTAATAAGTGTGTGCGATTAACGTGGTCATCAGTATTTTCTTCGTGTGTGTGTGTGTGTGTGTGTGTGTGTGTGACACTGAGGGACAGTAATCTTACCTCACTCCGGGACATTGGGCCAGCTCTGTCGCATTTTAGTCAGCTGAGTTTTCCTCTTGTCGTGCTCCACCGCCAAAAATGTCCAAACATTCCCGCGTCTACTAAGCATTTAGAATTATCGGTCAAAATAAAAAAAATACAAAATAAATGAGTTAACAGTGCCTCTGATGTGATCAGATTGCATACAATCAGATTGTGATTTTATTGCCTGCTAATGCCTGGTATAAAGTGGGGCTAAGGTCATTGAGAGTGGAAATTGGCCTTGTAAAACTAAATGATGAATGCTTTTGGTGCAAGGAACCTTGACTTACATTATAATTCATCTTCATGAATAAAAGTAAAACACTACAAAAATGTGATTCCCTTTCATAGGAACTCGAGCTGCGTAATTGCATTGGGACACGTTCTGAGTGTCACATGGTCTGAAGCCCTTATACAATTACGCCAATGTATTGGCTGATGGCGCTTAAGTGACGCCCCTAGAGAGCTATGCAATGGGCTCCATAAATGCGCTTGCTTCATGCCATCGAGTCAGATTTTCTGTACTTCAGTGCACAATCTCATCTGGCCCATGATGTTCCATAAACTCACGTCAAAGCGAGGATCATAATTTTCTCCCTTTTGAGTTGCAACACAGGATGGCATTTAAGAAGCAACTCACATCATTGTATACAGCATAATTTCAGAACAATTTGAATGTGTTTTTTGCCAAACATTACAAGGGGACGGGGACAGCGGCACTATTTGAGGCTCACAACCACGAGGTGTTATCCCCACTTGTTCCAGTTCCATGGCCTCCAGATTGGAGCTCCGTGTGCGGGGGCAGTTTGGGATTTCAGCTTTGTGTCTGAGAAGATTGGAGTGCGAACGGACATCAAATTCTTCCTCATGTTTGTCGTCCTCCCCTTGAGTGAAACCACGAGGCTTGTTGGACATGCTTTGAGGCCTAGCTCGGCAGCCATTTTCTGACAAACAATTGTACAAAAGTTACCATGTGCATCTTGAGCCGTCGCTACCACTACATTTAAGCAGGCTCGAGTAACCCCGCTGCTGAAGAAACCCGCACTTAATCCCACACAAATAGAACACTACAGACCAGTCTCTCTCATCCCATTCATGGCAAAAACACTTGAAAGGGCAGTTTTCAATCAAATCTCTGCCTATCTCTCACAGAACAAGCTGCTGGATGACAATCAGTCAGGCTTCAAAAGTGGACACTCTACCAAGACTGCCCTGCTGTCTGTCACTGAGTCGCTGAGACGGGCGAAAGCTGAATCCAGATCATCCGTCCTGATTCTACTGGACCTTTCTGCAGCCTTTGACACAGTCAACCATCAGATCTTACTCTCTACCCTCTCCTCGCTGGGCATCACAGGAACTGTGCTTGACTGGTTTAATTCATATCTCTCAGGTAGGTCTTTCAAGGTAGCCTGGAGAGGTGAGGTATCCAAGCCACATCAGCTACTTACTGGGATACCTCAGGGATCAGTGCTTGGGCCACTGCTCTTCTCTATATACACAACATCACTGGGACCCATCATTCAGGCACATGGTTTCTCTTACCACTGCTACGCTGATGACACGCAACTCTACTTGTCTTTCCAGCCCAATGACACCACAGTGACTGCTCGAATTTCTGCCTGCCTGGCAGACATCTCGGCCTAGATGAAGGAGCACCACCTGCAACTCAACCCAGCCAAGACTGAACTCCTTGTCTTTCCAGCCAACCCTGCTGTTGAACACAACATCACCGTGCAGCTGGGTGCAACTACAGTAACGCCTTCCAAATCAGTCAGAAATCTAGGGGTAACCATCGACAACAGACTAAATTTCACAGATCTCAAAGACCGCAAGATCATGTAGATTTACACTCTACAATATCAGGAAGATAAGACCCTTCCTCTCTGAACATGCCACACAACTGCTTGTCCAGTCACTTGTCATAACTAGACTAGACCACTGTAACACTCTCATTGCAGGCCTCCCTGCATGTGCAATTAGACCCCTGCAAATGATCCAGAATGCAGCAGCATGTCTGGTCTTTAATGAACCAAAGAGAGCACATGTTACACCATCCCTTGTCTCTCTCCACTGGCTGCCGGTTGATGCACGTATCAAATTCAATGCTCTGATGCTGGCATACAGAACAGTCACTTGGTCTGCTCCAGCATATCTAAATTCATATAGGTAAGGAAACAAATTGGCCACTTTTTATCTATTGTCTTTTTCTGTGTTGTTCTGGGAGAATTAACATGAATAAACAATGGAGGAGCGGCCTCTGCCTTTCTCTCTCCTCTCCTTGTTCGAAGAGAACTGCTCACGATGGTGGGGATCATGTCCGGCTGCAGAAAGAGGGGGCTGGAACAAAAGAATATTCCCCAACGGAATGAGTGCTTCGTCGGTGTCATTATTCTTTCGGGATGCTATCAAGAGATGCAAGGTATTTTAATCCTTTTTTTTTTTTTTGTCTTTCGCCCATTCGTGGACCATGAGGGTGTTCTGATGAGACAAGAGATGCACACTGCTATCTTGATTTTTCGGTGGCAGCATGAGTGTCACTCTTTTCAGTCAGCTGTTGGATCTACACACGATGGTTTTGCAGTCCAACCAAGTGCATTGCATTATGGCTTTGAGCTAATATCGGCTCCGTTTGGAATTTCCCTCATTTTTCCACCATATTCTCAGGACAGTCATGGGCAGTCAGGGCAGTTATGTCCTTATCCAGTCGGACAATAGGACGGTGGTTTCCTACATCAATCACCAGGGAGAAGTGCGTTCGCATGCCATGCTGAGGCTGGCATGTCGCATTCTTCTGTGTGCACAGGACAATGTGCTGTCTCTACGAGCCGTGCATGTTTCGGGCTGGTTGAATTTTGGGGCGGATCTCCTGTCCAGACAGGGCTAGATGCCCGGAGAGTGGATATTACAAATCTGGAGAAGGTTTGGCAGAGCAGAAGCGGATCTTTTCACTACGATCGAGATGTCACACTGTCCCCTCTGGTTTTCCCTCTCTGCTGGGCATTGATGCGTTGGCGCATCAGTGGCCGACAACGTGTCTCTACACATTTCCACCGATCAGTCTGCTGCACGCAGTTCAGCAGAGAGTTCGGGAAGATCAGGTTTGGCTTCTGTTAGTGGCGCCTTTTTGGCCATCTCAAATATGGTTTTCAACTCTGGTCTCTGTCCTGGAGAAAGTGCCTTGGGAGATTCCAGTCAGAACAGACATGTTGTCTCAGGCTCTGGGCAGCATTTGGCACCCCCGGCCAGACTTGTGGAAGTTATGGGTATGGTCCCTCAGTGGAGCGCACTTTTGAATGATGGGTTATCTCCCACTGTGGTTGATACCATTCTGAATGCTGATAAGAATTTGCTGATAAGATTCTGACTCTTAAAACAGCCCTGCTGGTGGCATTGGCATCATTCAAAAGGGTTGGTGTGATGAGGAGGAGGGTGTGGCCGGGCCATGACGATGCTCGGCCGGCACTGAATCAGCTGATCAGGGGGAAAGCGAGATAAAGGGGAGCTGGAGGTGGCAGTTCAAGAGACAGAGATGCACACGGCTGCGTTGCATGTGTGTCTGTGTCCTTATGTTTTATGTTGTTTTAAGTTCATTTATATCATTAAAGTTTATGTTTACTGTTCAGCTAGTTCCTGCCTCCTCCTTGCCAACCTTTACCTGTTACAGTGGTGCTGAAACCAGAGGGGGAGGGGGGATGCACTGTCACGGAGTCCTCGTCACTGCCATCTGCCAGGGGAGCAGCTACGGTCGTCTGCCTGGGGATGGAGGGTCGCTGCCGGCTGGCGAGAGCCGGAGGAACCGCTGCCGTATGACGAAGAAAGGAAGGAGTGGTTCCATCCGCCAGGATGACTCGCTGCCCTCTGCCGTGGGTGGAGCGAGCTGGCATCCGCCAGAGGGTGGAGAAACGGTTGAGGACCGGGCGACAGCACGTCCGGGAGCCGGCAAGCAAGTACTTCTCTCTCTTTCTCTCACTCTGTGTGTGTCCGCTCACACTTTCCCTCTCCCCATGCCTCCCCTGGCGGTGGGGTGGACCGGCTGACAGAATGGCTAGAAGGGTAGCATCTCCCCTCCAGAAATGGGGGTGTAGTTGGTCAGACCGGTGGCGCCATGTCCTGAATCGGGTGGGGGAGGAGTGTGATGAGGAGGAGGGCATGGCCAGGCCGTGACAATGCATGGCCGGAGCTGAATCAGCTGATCAACGGGAGAGCGAGATAAAGGGGAGCAGGAGGCGCCAGTTCGAGAGAGACGCATGCGGCCGCGTTGCACGTGTGTCTGTGTCCTTATGTTTTATGTTGTTTTAAGTTAATTTATATCATTAAAGTTTATGTTTACTGTTCAGCCGGTTCCCGCCTCCTCCTTGCCCACCTTTACCTGACAGTTGGTGGTTTGCATGCCTTGTTGATTAATCCCTTATGTATGGATTTTGCACCAGGGTGTTCAAGGGTGGAATTAAGAACTCATTTGAGCTATTTGCCCAAGGTCGTTTCTAGATCATTTTGTTCACAGACCATTAATTTTCAGGCCTCCTATACTCCCACATTTGAGTCAGAGGAGCATGAAAGATTGCATATGCTTTGACCAGTTCGGGCACTGCAAGTTTATGTTGACTGTACTAGCCAGTGACATAAGTGTTTGGTGACCGCAATAGGGGTGCTTCCGTGTCACAGCAATGACTGTTTCATTGGCTAGTTGATCCAATTTCAAGTGCTTACGAAGCGTGCGGTTTACCTTCGCCTTCGGGTATTCGAGCTCATTCTACAAGGAACATGGCATCCTCATGGGCTGTGGCTAGAGGTGCATCCTTGGAGGACATTTGTATGGTGGCAGGATGGTCCTCTTCGCATATATTTGTTAGATTTTATAATCTGGACGAGGGTTTGACTCCTGCTTCCCAGGTTCTCTCTGTTAGAACAGCAATAAACTCATATTTCCCTCTGTTTTATTCAGATGCTTTAGCTCACTTGTGCACCGCTATATGCTTGCCACACAGGCATAGACTGTTGGTAGCTACTGTTCGCATAGTGTGAATGTATATCGTTTCCAGTGTGATTACAAAGCTTGAGTTCCTACGAAAGGAAATGTCTTGGTTATGTGAAGCGTAACCCTGGTTCCCTCAGTGGGAACAAGATGCTTTGTAAGCTGGCCATACTATCTAGCAGCTGAATAGCTTGTGCCTTCATGTAGAAAATCTGACTTGATGGTGCGAAGTGAGCGCCTTTATGGAGTTCATGACGTTGCCATCAGCCAATAAATTGCCTTGACTGTATAAGGGTTTCAGACCACATGACACTCACGGTGTGTCCCAATGCTATTATGCAGCATCTTGTTCCCACTAAGGGAACTAGGGTTATGCTTCACGTAACCGAGATGATTTAAAAAACATCTGGGATGCAGTGTCATTTGATCTGGTCTTATTTTATATATTTTATTGCGTGTCTGTGTTTTTTGTGTTAAGAAAGATCAATTAAATGTGTGCGTCCATTCAGCAGGCTGTTTTGGTATCATTCCCATTTGCGTGCAAGTCTGAGTGAGTTGTTTACTGTATGAACAGTATAAAGTATACAAAAAAGCCCTTGATATTCTCTCTACCTTCCTCTCACCTCATGGCAACCCTCTTCAGAATCACACAGGCCCTTTTCAAAAGCCTTAAACAGCTAAGTATTAAACTCATATCAACTCCATTCAGTTCCTATTCACAGTACTGTAACCTTTTTTTTATTTTTTATTTTTTTATGTTCAGTATTTATTTAGCTATATCTGAAATAGTCTGGAATATAATTGCACCAGAATTTCCACAGAATCCCTCAACAGTGCAAATGAATGAGTAACTAAAGTCAGATTGTCAGATTCATCAGCCAATCAGACTGATTTATTTGTTCTTGGTGGGTGTGATCTTTAGGATATGTCCCAGTCGAGGCCTTCTAGCTGGCCTTGAGTGACGCAATCATTCTTTAAGTGATGTACGTAATTCAAGAGCGAAAAGCGCGAGATCTTTCTGATGAGTCAGCTGTCATTGCTGGTATTACTGTTGAGAAAGAGATCCTTATTGATTTAAAAACACGAGATGTTCTGCATGACAATGTGATTGCTTAATTTATTAAACAGGAAAGGAGGGCTGATTTTCACTTGAAGTAAATTGATAAGTGCTTTTTGCATTGTTATAGCAACATCAGGAGTTTTCTAAGTGTAAATTAGGCTGTTTAAGCATTCAGTGTCATATCAAGTTTTGAAAAGTAGTGCTGCGTTCCATTCAACTCGGAAAGTCAGATTTTACAACTTCCTACTAGGAAAAGAGCAATGAAATGCATCTTTAAGTCAGAATTACAACTTGTAGGCTCGTGCAGAAATTTTCAACTCTGATTTCGCCGAGATGCAGGGGCATGATGTCACACAAACATGTCAACACTCAGGGAGATATACAAAGTAAGTGATAAACATTCACTTTAAGTAATATTGATAAGTGAGTTTGTTTCCACATTACATGATATTAAAGCTTGTTTAACAAACGCTTGCAGAAACAGGTGTATAAAACATAGTAAATTATAATCTTTTTTGATAATCGTACACCTGAAGCACAAATGCTAGTGCTACAGCATTGTTTATCAGTTGGGTTGCTAGGAGACATCTCTAATGAGAGTCAAACCCCTGCTAAGCTAACGGGAGTGTTGCAGTTCCGAATATTGGGGAATGGAATTTCTGCATTTATGGTCAGAGATATCAAGTAAGAATATCCCACATCCAACTTCAAAGGAACGCAGCATAACCTTGTACCCTGATTAAACCAAATTTATTGCAAGCAACATTTAAATCACAAATATTATTAGATAGATTTTTCCAAGTATTATAGACCTCCTTGGTAGATTCATATGAAAAATTATGATTTTTGATTCATTTCACAAAACAGTCATGCTGCAGTTAAAATTAGGCTTGCTTGAGCATTAAGTGTTGTTTCAAGATCTGGCTTTCATGCGTGGATGTGTTTTTAAAATGTCAATTGGTATTACTAGTTAGCTGCGACATAATGTATGATGCCCAAAGGCATAGGGTGTCTTATTCACTGTGAAACTGTGTTTTCTTAATGGCATGAATCATACTGAAGGCCTAGACTTTCAATGCATGGCCCACCACTGGTTAATTATGAGTATCTTATTGCTTGCCAGATTAGAGTTTTATAGAAGTTTGCATCCCAGACACTGTTGCGTTTGAAGGCTAGTTGATGTTACTGAGCATGATGTCATTTGTGTCAGAAGATGACCTACCCCCACCCCCACCCCCTTGTTCCTGCACTGATAAAAGTTCATATCACAGACTTTTGAATTTGACTGCAGTTTTTGACTCCTTATCTCTTAGTTTAGAAGACTGATTCAGCAATTTCTTCCACACTCTGTGTTTGCCTGCCTTTGTGTTTTCATGTTTCCACACGAACACATTCAAACACACACATGCACAGTGGGAGGGACTATGATGTGTTTGTCCAATTAGCCCAGCAACAAAGGATCATTACCTTGACACAGCAGTGTATTAGAGGCTCATTAAAGGAAGATGTCAGGTTGTATGCAGAGCACAATGCGTGGGACAGATACATATCTGCCTCTCTCAGCAGGCTTGCCCCACATACCCATGCTGCCCAACTTGTTCAGCCTTTCATGTTTGTTTTGTTATTTCTGTCTTTGTCTTTTGCTTATTTTTTTCAGATTTTATGTTTACGTTTATAATAATTCTGTGAGGGGAAACTCTTGCTCTGTGGCACTCAGTGTCTGTGGGTAAAGACTTTGACAATAACTTCAGCCAAAAAGACCGCAGAACTTTTACAGCAAACACAGTCATAAATTAGCCTTGCAGAATATATATATATAAAAGAATGTGTTACTTTTCACACTGGACAAGAAAACTAAGCCAACTTTTCCATACTGTCTTATTCCTTCCTTCCTAATTCCTTCCTTTTTGTCCTTCCTTCCTACCTACCTACCTTCCTTCCTACCTACCTACCTACCTACCTTCCCCCGTTCCTTCCTTCCTTCCTTCTTTTCTTCCTTCTGTCCTTCGTTATTTTCTTCCTTCCTTCCTACTTTCCCTCCATCCTTCCTATATAAATGTAACAAATTATTCTTGTTATTCACTGAAAATCTTTCCTTCCATAGCACTCAAATACCATTTGCATTTGTGCATATTAAAACTCCCATACTGTCTTCTTAACTTCCTTCTTACTTTCCTTCCTTCCTGTTATTCACTGAAGAGTGTGCCTTCTGTAGTAGCACTCAAACCTCATTCACATTGGTACATATTAAAGCTTGTTGAACCAGGTTTGACATCAGTGGCGTTTAAACAGATTGGTCTATTGGGATTATCCTCTAAATAAGTGGACTTAGTGACTTTAAAAAAAAAAAAAAACATCTGGTATGATAGCATGTAAAGTACCCTAATTTAGAAATCTAACCGTGGCCCTGTTCTGATACTCCTCCTCACCAAGATCTTTAGCTAATCATAGCCCAATCAGCTTTATTATTTGGTAATTTGTGCAAGGCTACCACATCAATTCGATCACAAGGACTTACATTATTGCACCTCACAGGTTAGTGATTGGGAGGGGACTGTGTGTGCATGTGAAACACAACTGCTGGTTTGCATTATTTGCCGCTTTTCTGCAACATTAAAAAACAGCGCCCAGCAAAGGTTGTTTAAATCCAATAAGACATTGATCCATAGTACACCGGTGCCTTGCAAAGCATTGTTAAATTTACAAAGTGAGTTGAAATAAAGCCTTGACCCTGTAATGGTTTATTATTATTGGAACTCCAGAGTCAACTCCATGCTAAATTAAAATTCAATAAAGACCTTTATTAGTATTTCAAAGCAAAGATTGTAACCCCCTGGCGTTATTTATATTTTGAGAGGTTATTTTTGTCCCATTGTGGTTACTTTTGTTCTAGCAGCAAGACACTAAAGAGATTAAACTAGGGGAAATTACACTACATGGTCAAAATGTGGACATCCCTTCTAATTAACAGGTTTGGCTTGGCCCCTTAATTCCACTGAAGACCAATCTTAATGTTGTGGAATATAATGTCATTCTAGAGAATTGTGTGCTTCCACCTTTTTGCTAACAGTTTGGGGAGGGCCCTTTTCTGTTCCAGCATGACAGTGCCCCTGTGCACAAAGCAAGGTCCATAAAGAAACGATTCACTGAATCTGGTGTGGTAGAATTTGTCTGACCTGCACAAACCCCTGGCCTGAATTCCATTGAACACCTTTGGGATAAATTGGAAAACAGAGTGTGAGCCATACTCCACTGTGGTGTTTGGGTGTCCACATACATTTACATTTGGCCATTTAGTGTATCTCATTACACTAAGCCAATTTTATTGTAGTAGTGTTACATTGGGTCAGCCCCCCATAAAGATTTTCCAGGTTCAAATGCACTGTACTGAAATAAAATGTCATGTAGACAGCACATATAGTGCTGATTGTATGTCTGTTCACATGATTGCACTCTTGGAAATGGTTGACTTACACTTGTGCTGTATTTGAAAACCAATTACTCTTTATCTGTATCTGCAGAACAGAAGAATAGATGAATGATCCAATAGGAATGTAATTTCTGTCATGAATGGAGATACAAGCATCTGTAAAATATGAGATGTTGCACACATGTACATCTTGATTTAATAGACTCTATTTTCCCTTTAATGCCTTCAGTCTTGCCCTGAGACATTTGGTCTTTACTAGATCAGTCCAGTGAGATCAGTTGAAGTTGTTCAGTTGATCATGACATGAGAAGTACTGAAATTTGAAATGCTAGCTGAGAGAAGAGTAGTTCCAATAGCCTTGCTGCCAAAGAGGTTGACAAACCATTGTCACATCCTTTGAAGCAGAACCACACTGTAATGGTACTAAAAGAAGAGAATGTTACAGCATTTAATGTCTCCCTGACACTGTTGTCACCCACTGAATCACCTCAAATGCCCACTGATTGACAAAATGTCTTGTTATTGAGCTGGACCAGACTATTTTCACTGAACTGTTGATGGTGTAAGAATGGAATTCTTTGTGTGTGGGCAGGTTTGGGTGGTTTACGAGGACATTTTTTTTTAGGTTACAAACTGGTAATTACAAGGGTATTATGCTATAAATGTGGTTTATGGGGACATTTCTAGTGTCCCTATAATTCAAATCACTTTAAAAAAAAAAAAAAAAACATACTAAACAATATTTGTTTGAAAATGTAAAAATGAAGAAAGTTTTTCATGAGGGTTAGGTTTAGGGGTAGGGTTAGGGTTAGGGGATATTATCTATAATTTGTACAGTATAAAAATCATTATGTCTATGGAGAGTCCATAAGGATGTGTGTGTGCATGTGTGTGCGTGCGTGCATGCGTGCATGTGTCCAACTTTGAAAATGGAAAGGTCCAAACCTGGAAAAAAAAAAAAAAAAAACTGTCACTTTTAGGCTGCAGGTGTTGTCCTCTTTTGAAGCTCTTATTTTCCAGCAGTACCATGGTCCAGTTTCCCAGAGAATAACTGAAGGTTCAAAAGTCCACATCTACCAGCTTTTAGTTTATCTGAAATCATGGTGGAACAGGACTTGAAAATCCAGAACATCTGGCAGTGCTTTCACATTTGGTAATTGTAATGTTCTACGCACTAATTCTGAAACAATGTTTTTAGAGCCAGAAAAGACACTTTTCACAAAATTAACTCATTAGTGTTGCCCAAGAACTTAATGTGCTCTTGAGAGACAAAAAGAATAGATGAATTGGAGAAAGGTCAAATGGAAAGAAAGGTAGAACAATTTGATGAATTGCCTTTTTTTTTTTTTACTAATGTGTTGCTCAGAAAAAGACCAACATGTTTGCCTCATTCTCTAGCTCTCAGAAATGTACATTCACTCTGGAAATGTGAAGAGAATGAAACAGATTTGAAGTAACATGAAAGAAATATAAAACCTACCTCAAAATATCCTGTCCTAACCTAACCCTCACCCTAACTCTAACGCTATGACATCCAAGGCTTTGTTCACACTGCAATACGATATATACACTGCGTGCACAATTATTAGGTAAATTGTATTCATCAGGATTAATTTTATTGTTGAACAAACACAATGCTCTCAGTCAATTCAAAATGATATTGAACCTCAAACCTGAATGTTTAACAAAGGAAAAGTGAGTTTTGTCTTTCTCAGGGGGATATATAAGAGTGCACAATTATTAGGCAACTATTAGTGTGCACAATTATTAGGCAACTAAATTACAAAAATAATTTCTCCCAACTCAATTGCTTATTCTAAATTTTTATAGTAAGTGCAACAAATAAGTAACACAAAATGACAATTAAATAACATTTTTGGCCTTTCAAAAATATTCAGTGACCAGTATAACCACCCTTCTTTTCAATAACTACCATGAGCCTTCCATCCATGAAGTCTGTCAGTTTCTTGATCTGTTCACAATCAACTTTCACTGAAGCAGCAACCACAGCCTCCCAAATGCTGTTCAAAGAGGTGTATTGTCTTCCCTCACTGTAAATCTCACATTTGAGAAGGGCCCATAAGTTTTCAGTAGGATTTAAGTCAGGTGAGGGAGGGGACAAGTCATTATTTGGGCATATTTGAGGCCCTTGCTGGCTAGCCAAGCAGTGGAGTACTTGGATGCATGTGATGGAGCATTGTCCTGCACAAAGATCATGGAATGCTGAGGACTTCTTCCTATACCACTGCTTGAAGAAAGTACTTTCCAGAAACAGGCAGTAGGTTTGGGAGTTGAGTTTCAGTCCATCTTCAACTTGAAAAGGTCCAACTACCTCATCCTTAATGAAAGCAGCCTATACCAGTACCCCTCCTCCACCTTGCTGGTGCCTGACTCGAAGTGGTGCCCTATGTCCATTAGTGATCCAGCCATGGGTCCATCCATCTGGTCCATCAAGACTCTCTCTCATTTCATCTGTCCATAAAACCTTTGAAAAATCTGTCTTCAGGTATTTCTTTGCCCAATCTTGATGCTTTAACTTTCAGCCTTCTTGACCTTGGCCATATCTCTGAGCACTTGACACCTTGTACTTCTGGACACTCCAGGTAGGTTGCAGTTCTGGAATATGGTGGCACTGGAGGATAATGGGTTCCTGTTAGCTTCACGTTTAATTCTCCTCAAGTCTTTTGCAGTTAATTTGTGCCTTTTCTTCTCCATGCATTTTTTGCGCCCATTTGACTATTCACAACAAAACGTTTGATTGTCCGGTGGTCAATAGTTTAGCTATTTCAAGAGTGTTGTATCCATCTGAGAGGCATTTTACAATTTTTGACTTTTCAGTGTCAGTTAAATCTCTTTTTTGGCCCATTTTACCTGAGGTAATGAAGCTGCCTAATTATTATGCACACCTTGATATAAAGTGTTAGTCACTTTCGCACACCCTCCCTCATTACACAAATAAATATCACCTGAAAATGATTGAATCCAATAAGCATTCAAGTTTATATGGTTTGGAGTTGGAAAATGTGCATGGAAATAATGATAAGATTAGAATACTCACTTGCCTAATAATTGTGCACGCAGTATATATATATATATATATATATTTTTTTTAATTTATTTATTTAAAATCGACTGCTCAAACTGCAAGTTATATGTGGCCTGATCATTTACATTTACATTTATTCATTTGGCATACGCTTTTATCCAAAGCGACTTACAAAAGAGGAAAACATAAGTGAATCATCTTAAGGAGACAGTGGTATGAAAAGTGCTGTATTACAAAGTTTCACTAGCATCATAATAGTATTCAAAACAGAATAATGTGCAACAGGAATTTTTTTTTTTTTTTTTAACAACCGGTTAAGTGTTCATGGAAAAGATGTGTTTTAGTCATTTTTTGAAGACAGAGAGTGAGTCAGCTTTACGGATGGAGTTGGGAAGGTCATTCCACCAACATGATATGATGAAGCTGAAAGTCCGGGAAGTGTTTTGGTGCCTCTTTGTGTTGGTACAACAAGGTGACGTTCCTTAGCCGACCACAGGCTTCTAGTGGGTGCACAGCTCTGCATAAATGATTTTAGGTATGCTGGAGCAGACCCAGTGAGTGTTCTGTATGCCAGCATCAGAGCCTTGAATTTGATACGTGCATCAACCGGCAGCCAGTGGAGAGAGATAAGGAGTGGTGTAACATGTGCTCTCTTTGGTTCATTAAAGACCAGACGTGCTGCTACATTCTGGATCATTTGCAGGGGTCTAATTGCACATGCAGGGAGACCTGCAATGAGAGCATTACAGTAGTCCAGTCTAGTTATGACAAGTGACTGGACAAGCAGTTGTGTGGCATGTTAAGAGAGGAAGGGTCTTATCTTCCTGATATTGTAGAGTGTAAATCTACATGATCTTGCGGTCTTTGAGATGTGGTCTATGAAATTTAGTCTGTTGTTAATGGTTACCCCTAGATTTCTGACTGATTTGGAAGATGTTACTGTAGTTGCACCCAGCTGCACGTTGATGTTGTGTTCAACAGCAGGGTTGGCTGGAAAAACAAGGAGTTCAGTCTTGGCTGGGTTGAGTTGCAGGTGGTGCTCCTTCATCCAGGCCGAGATGTCTGCCAGGCAGGCAGAAATTCGAGCAGTCACTGTAGTGTCGTTGGGCTGGAAAGACAAGTAGAGTTGCATGTCATCAGCATAACTGTGGTAAGAGAAACCATGTGCCTGAATGATGGGTCCCAGTGATGTTGTTGTAACACTTCTCAGTGAAAGGAGGAGGCGAGAAGCAGATTTCCTGGTTCAGGTAAGCGTTTTATTCTCCTCACTGCAGCAAATACACTCTTTCAGGGCTTTCACACTGTTCAATAACTCAGTCTAAAAATACACAAACTACTTCACATAAATAAACTCTCAACTTTGCAATGATAAACTCTTGGCTTCACAATTGGGTCTCTGGTGCCCAGGCTCTCTCTCTCATCTACCTGCAGTGTGGCTCGATTTATGCCGCTCTCCCCGTGCTCACTGAAATTAGAGACAGGTGTTAGACATAATTTAATGTGTAAGCGCCCTTACCGCTTTCTCTCTCTCCAGAGAGATGCTTGACCACGCCCCCGCTGCCACATATCCCCACCGCCCGACTCAGGCCGGGGCGGCATCCTGCCTGCCTACCACCCCCCCATTCCTGGAAAGGAAGTCGGCGACAGCCATCTGCGCTCCCGGTCTGTGGACTTAAATGGCTCAAGAGCCAGATACCAATGGGTGATCCGGGCATTGGTATCTTTCATGCAGTGGAGCCACTGGAGTGGGGTGTGATCGGAACAGAGGATGAAGGCCCGCCCCAACAGGTAGTATCGGAGAGTGAGGAACGCCCACTTGATGGCGAGACACTCCTTTTCCACGGTGCTGTACTTAGTTTCCCTCAACGAGAGCTTACGGCTAATATACAGCACCGGGCGCTCCTCCCCTTCCACCACCTGCGAGAGTACGGCCCCCAGCCCCCTGTCTGAAGCATCTGTCTGTAAAACAAAAGGGAGAGAGAAGTCAGGTGAATGTAAAAGTGGCCCCCCGCAAAGTGTGGCTTTAACTTGCGTGAACGCCCGCTGACACTGCTCCGTCCACTGGACTGGGTCTGGAGCTCCCTTTTTAGTGAGATCAGTCAGCAGGCTGGTGACGTCTGAATAATTAGGTACGAACCTTCTATAATAGCCAGCCAGCCCCAGGAACTGTCTCACCCCCTTTTTGGTCTTGGGCCTCGGGCAGGTCGCAATCACCGCTGTCTTGTCAATTTGGGGACGCACCTGCCCATGGCCCAAGTGGAACCCCAGATACCGTACCTCCACCCGCCCAATCGTGCACTTCTTTGGGTTCGCTGTGAGTCCCGCTCGGCGCAGCGATCTCAGAACCGCCCTCAGATGTTGCATGTGCCGCTGCCAATCATTGCTATAAATGATGATGTCATCTAAATAGGCAGCGGTGTAAGCTGAATGCGGTCTGAGGATTCGGTCCATGAGACGCTGAAACGTAGCTGGGGCTCCAAACAAACCGAACGGAAGTGTCACAAATTGGTGTAATCCAAACGGTGTGGAGAAGGCAGTTTTCTCACGGGAAATTGGTGTCAAGGGGATCTGCCAGTAACCCTTCATCAAATCCAATGTCGAATAAAATCGAGCAGTGCCCAACCGATCGAGCAACTCATCAACGCGAGGCATTGGATACGCATCAAATTTAGACACCGCATTGACTTTCCTATAATCCACACAGAACTGTACAGACCCATCGCTCTTAGGCACTAGAACAAATAGGCTGGACCAATCGCTGTGGGATTCTTCTATTACCCCCATATCGAGCATTGCATCCAATTCTTCTCGAACGATTTTCTTCTTGTGTTCGGGTAATCAATGGGGTGGCTACGTACCATGACCCCTGGCTCGGTCTTGATGTGGTGATGGATGAGGTTTGTACGTCCCGGTAGAGGGGAGAACACATCCGCAAACTCCTGTTGCAACCTAGCAACCTCCGCGAGTTGACTCGGTGAGAGGTGGTCTCCGCAAGTGACCGGGGTGAACTGTTTATGTTTTGAACACTGGAGTGGTGGTGGTGTAGTGGACTAAAGCACTGAACTGGTAAGTGGAAGGTTGTTGGTTCAATCCCCACAGTCACCACCATTGTGTCCTTGAGCAAGGCACTTAACTCCAGATTGCTCCAGGGGGATTGTCCCTGTAATCAGGGCACTGTAAGTCACTTTGGATAAAAGCGTCTGCCAAATGCATAAATGTAAATGTAACTCACCTCCGGTTCAAGCTCCGCCTTCTTGGGAACTACCGTAGCCAACGTCACGGGAACCGCCTCCCTCCACAATTTCAGGAGACTGAGGTGGTATATTTGATGTGCGCCCCCTCTATCGGTTCGTTTAACCTCATAATCAAAATCTCCCACTCGTCGTGTGACCTCAAAGGGTCCTTGCCACTTGGCGAGTAATTTAGAGCTCGATGTGGGAAGCCATACAAGCATTTTATCTCCCAGTGCAAATTCCCTTAGCTGAGTTCCCCTGTCATACAGTCGGCACTGTCGTTCTTGAGCTTGGAGCAAATTCTCCTGTGTTAGCTGCCCCAAAGTGTAGAGTTTTGCTCTAAGATCAAGAACGTATTGAATTTCATTTTTACTGTTTGAAGGTCCCTCCTGCCAGGCCTCTCGCAATACATCAAGCACACCATGTGGGCGTCGCCCATACAGGAGCTCGAATGGGGAGAAGCCAGTGGAGGCTTGCGGGACCTCTCGTACTGCAAATAACAGGGGGTCGAGCCATTTATCCCAATTTCTAGCATTGTCGTGCACGAACTTACGAATCATGTTTTTGAGGGTTTTATTAAATCGTTCCACCAGCCCATCCGTTTGAGGATGGGATACGCTGGTGTGAATTGATTTAATACTTAACAACTCATACAGTTCGCGTAGTGTACGTGACATAAACGTTGTGCCCTGATCGGTGAGGATTTCTTTCGGAATCCCCACCCGGGAGATTATTTTGAAGAGTGCCTCCGCAACACTGCGTGCTGAGATGTTGCGAAGAGGCACTGCTTCCGGATATCGCGTTGCATAGTCCACTAGGACCAACACAAAGCGATGTCCGCGTGCTGACCGCTCTAATGGCCCGACGAGGTCCATTCCAATTCTCTCAAAGGGGACCTCGATCAAAGGGAGAGGGCGCAATGGCGCTTATGGGGTGGCCGGTGGGTTAACCAGCTGGAATTCGTGGCATGCCGCACACCACCTGCGGACATTGCCACCAATGCCCGGCCAATAGAAACGGGCTATTAGACGGTTCAGTGTTTGCCTTTCTCCTAATTGACCCGCCATGGGATTATAATGAGCCGCCTGGAATACCATTTCCTGACGGCTCCTTGGAATCAAAAGTTGGGTTGTATCCTCTTTAGTCTGAGCATCCTGTGTCACTCTGTACAACCGCTCATTTATAATTGCAAAATAGGGGTATGAAAGGGCGATGTCCGACTGGAGACGTTGACCGTCGATGACTCTCACTTGGTCGAAGGCGTGTTTGAGGGTTTCGTCTCGCGACTGCTCCAAAGGGAAATCCCCCTCAGGGAATTCCCTGAGAAGGGGAGGGGCTGCAGCCTCTCCCCCTCTCTCGTCATTATGACTTGGAGCTGTCGAGGACGGCCCCGGTTCCGCCTCCCCAAAGAGAGACTTTTTGGATATACAAGCTAAATGCTATGAAATATCCTGGACTGAATGAGGATTTGGATTTTAGTCTGTGTGTATTATTTTTAATATTCTCTTTGAGTACAAAAACAATGAACAAATATTTAATAAACAAATATTTAACATTATAATTAACTAGTTAATCATGTGACTTACTAAATGAGTAATATTACTCTCACCTGTGTGAAGCTTGTTTGTTATTCTCCCTGAGGAAGGCTCATGCCGAAACGCGTAGGAGAGCTGTTTTAACTTTTGTATTAAGCCATGTGATAATAAAGGCTTTTTAATTAATAATAATCCCATGATTATTCAGCTTTTTGTTTTTGTACCTTTTCTTAATATCTATTCATGCTACATAGTATAAAGACACCAGCACTAAATGTAATATTATGTAAATTCCTTGGATTACAATGCTGAATGGTTGACTGTGGGTCTGTAATTGTGTATACACATAATCATGTATGCATGTGCCTAACCCCAGTATCAGTGACAGGTGACTTTATACTATATATATATATATATATATATATATATTTAAGCAATATCACACAAACAAGATTGTGATATGGCCCAACATCAGCACTGCTGTGATTTGGCTGCAGACACGAGGCCACAGGCAATTACATCAGTGCTGATTTAGGGCTATACAGCATGATTGTGAGTGTAATATTGCTTATACAACAGTTCAATGAACAAGTACATTTAAAAAAATTATGAAAAACCGCATTTGTACATGGAACTACTTTCTTACATGACAGATCAGAATCTGCCATTGCTAGTTCAAACCAAATGATGCGTCCAAGCCTCCATTGGTAATTCAAAAATGTCACTTTAGAATTAGTATCACGGATTGGGCTGTTTCTAACAAGTTATTGGAGAAACAAGGATGTGTGTGTGTGTGTGTGTGTGTGTGGGGGGGGGGGGGGGAGAAGAGATAGAGAGAGAGAAAGAGTGAGAATTTGAATTTTAAACAAACTTTTATTACATCACAAAAAAAAAAACAACAAAAAAAAAAAATTACAGTCACCAAGTCACATTACAATATTTTAATTTATATTACATTATGCAAATTACAGTAAACAAATTACAAGACAACATAAAACATAAAAAAAACAGTTCACCTTCAAACACAGAGCACAATTCCTCATTACTGTACCAAATACATTCAAAGGTAACAAGATCTTCCATGGAATTATAAAAATAAAAATTGATTATCACTCTTGACTGCACCAGATTTGAAAATTAAATTAGATAACATACATTCTGGCCCGACGTTTGTTCAACTTTATTTTTCCTACTTGTAATTATAAATTGCCAATTTTGCCTGTCCCAAAACAAAGTTGAACAACTGACATACAAATAGTTTTTTTTTTTTTTTTCTGCACATATTTAAACCCCAAGATAAAAGTCTCCAAAGAAAATGTTTCATTAAAACTCTTTAAAATACTTCTTAAAATAAAAAAATAAAGGTTCTAATCTAATACAATGCGTAAATGCATGAAAAACAGTTTCTCTTTTAAAACATGAAGAACTGCAAATCACCTGCTCTCTTGGTCAACAGTGGTTTATATAGAGCCCTCCACTCAGTTTTTGTGTTGTTATTCAGATTAAAAACAGCACGCCATGTTAAAAACCACAACACAAAACCTATACAAAGATTTGCCTGTAACTGAGAAGAAATCTAAATTTCACAGCTTCTAAAAATATCCCTGTATTCCCTTCTAAGTTCAGTGAAAGGAACAAACAAGGAAAAGGGTCCTCAGGATCTAGGGTATATACTCCTGCACAGTACTCCGCCAACAGTGTTATCTCTCTTGTTTTAAGAGCAGACTGCCATTTCACTAGCAATTGAGTAACTAGACAAATGGATCTGATTCTCAGGTGCCGAGCTGTTGCCTCTTCATTCTTAAAGTCTGGCCCTGCTATTTCCAGAAGCTGACCCCAAGTGATGATCTTGTAATCAGTAAGTAACTTACTGAGTCCTGGGAAAATACCGCTATTTGTTAAATCCAGCCGAGCTCCATGGATTAAAGGCTCCACTAGTAACCAGTGAAGAGATTGTGAGGTCTCTGCCTTTTGAACAATAAAAAGACTCCAAACTTTAAAGAGGTTCCGATAAAATACTGGCATATCAGAAGTATCCAATTTAAGGGGGTCCAACAGAAAAAGCGATTTGTCTAATCCCAGTCCCCCAAGGCTGCGTAATATGACACACGCAACAGCTCACCAAATAAGATCGGATGATCCATCCAGAAGTCTTTGCACCAACTGCAAACTGCACCAAAAGCTGCCGTTCTGCTTTGCAGATGTATCAGTCCATGGCCGCCCTCTTCTTTAGGCAGAAACAGAACACTCTGTGGGACCCAGTGTAATTTATCCCAGAAAAAGTCCACAAAGACAGCCTGAATTTTCTCCAGCAGGTGTGGAGGAGGGTCTACACAGGCAAGCCTGTGCCATAGAGAAGATGCCACTAAATTATTTACAATTAGTGTGCGCCCTCTATATTTTTGGAGTTAACCACTTTTTTTTCCAGGTGACCTTTGACCTTTTCAACAGCTCCTTCCCAATTTCTTTGTACAGTCATCTCATCACACAAAAACACTCCTAAATATTTAAAACCTTCTTTTCCCCAAAATAAACCATCATTAAGTTTTGGTTTCCCATCTGTCCACTTTCCTAGCAGCAGTGTTTCACTTTTATTCCAATTTACCTTTGCAGAAGATAAAACCTTGAAAACTTTAAGTAATTTTAAGCATAAGCTGGCAAATGAAAACTGCTTTTACAATTTGGCAAACATATACAATTAACTTTGATTTGTTGCAATAATGGTTCTATGGCCAAAGAATAAAGCATTCCAGACAAAGAACACCCCTGCCTAACACCTCTTTTAGCCCTAAAAGGAGCACATAAATCACCGTTCACCTTGAGTATAATCTCAACATTACTATAGAGGACCCTTAGCTAATCTATAAAATTTTGGCAAAAACCAAAAGCCGCTAAAACTCTCCCTAAGTAAGGATGCTCAACACGGTCAAAAGTTTTTTCTTGATCTAACAAAACTAAACCAGAATCTAAATTTAACAACCTGGAGATATCTAAAACATCCTTAATCAGGGAAATATCATAAAAAATTGGTCTGGTCAGGATGGATGACTTGATCCAACACTCCAGCCAGCCTATTAGCTAAAACTTTGGAGAACAGTTTGTAGTCACTGCAGAAGAGTGAAACAGGGCGCCAACTCTTAACCCTCTGGGGTCTGAGGGTGTTTTGGGCCCTGGAGAAGTTTTGACATGCCTTGACATTTGTGCTTTTTTCAGTTGCTTAAAACATATTAATGGCTAAAGTCTGATAACACTGTATTCAGCACAAACTGGGCTACAATAATATGTGAACAACATGTATGTACATGTTTGTATTTTTAAGAAAATAAAGTTTATGCATGGTTTTTGAGAAAACAAACATTTTAAGTCACTGAAATAAGGCCATATAACACATACTATACATTTGTTCACAAGACTTTTGAGGACTGGATCTTGTAGTCTAGAGTTTTGCTATAGAATGATGTGGAAACCATCCTGATCACTCATTCATACAAAACAATATAGTCATTTAACTTTTGTAAGACACTTTTAGTGTTAGAAAGGCCATATGCGAGGAGGCGTGGATGATCATGAATACTGATGTGATTCACACCTGAGGAGACAAAGACCCCTCCCCTGAGAGAGAATGAATGTTTGTAGCTTATTCACAAAATCAAGTTTAAGTTAAAAGTAATTTGACTATACATTTTCTTTACATAAAGACTTTACTTAAAAACTTTAGACCTGCACTACCGTTTAATAGTTTTAGATCAGTAAGATTTTTTTAGTGTTTTTAAAAGAAGTCTCTTCTGCTCACCAAAGCTGCATTTATTTGATCCAAAATACAGCAAAAACAGTGATATTGTGAAATATTTTTACAATTTAAAATAACTTTTCTAGTTGAATATATTGTAAAATGCAATTTATTCCTGTGATCAAAGCTGAATTTTCAGCATCATTACTGCAGTCTTCCGTGTCACATGATCCTTCAGAAATCATTCTAATATGCTGATTTTCTAATAAGGGCATATTTACAGCACATTTTACACATTTACACCCGAACAGATATTTGCAAGCACAAGCTTCATTGATGATAATGAGGCAGCATAAACACTAGTTAAAATATATCATATTACATATCATATTTATATCATACAGCATACAATTTAAATACCTGCTTTAGCTGAAACAATATTTAAATGTAACTAAAACTCGCCTATTAGGACATATTTCAAATTTCAATACTCTGAATACTGGCTGTCAAGTCTGGAAATAGTCCATCTAGTAAAATATGTACATGTTTATATAAAATAGCATGTCAACTAATGTAAGTAAAGACTTACTCATCGGAAATTGTATCCTCAGTTGGATCAAGTCGCTCTTCAAAATGCAAACATTCCTCGTCGGATTCCCGCTCTTATTCTGAGGAAAATGTGAACTCTTCCTCACTATCCAGGACCATCTGTAGAGCTTCCTCACCTGTGTAGCGTACCATCTTCCAAACGCGCAGGAAAGTGAATGAATCGGATGATGAACTTGATGTTTTTTAAGGCACTGTTGGGGGCATTTACCATTTGCATTGATCGCCTCAGCACATTACCGTATGAATAGCGCGCTCTGCTGGTGGGATGGATCGCATTAGGGATAATGAGCTGAGCCTGGAGAAACTGTACATTGCTTTGTTTCATACAGATTACATTGCAGGAGAATATTTGTTTTAAATTTGAATTGTTTTATTTAAAAGTAGACATTTTAAGCTTTCTTTTGACATATGTTTCATGTTTGTGTGATAAGTATTCACGGAGTTTCAGTTCATTTTTGTGACGTGTTTCAGAAAGATGCTCGCGGAGACAGAGACGGCTGAAAGCGCACCCTGTTTATTTTCTTTATTTTACAAACGCACAAGGTTTTGTTGTATTGTGAGTGTACACAAATAAAAGTAGACCCTTTATAGTTTGTAATGATGTCTTACACTTATCTGGATGCCCAAAAATGATGGAGTATTTTAAGTTGTTTCCGCTGTTATGCGGAAAAAATCCAGCAGGACGTGCCAGCGCGTCCGTCGACCCCAGAGGGTTAATGTAGGTAAGGTCACCTTTTTTAGGCAAGAGAGTAAGGACTGCTCTATGGCAACTCAATAGCAGCTGCCCACCAGCCAAGTAAATCCTCTCCTACCTCTGACCAGAATGACTTGTAAAAGTCAACTGGAAGACCATCGATCCCCGGTGCCTTTCCAGACTACATGCCTTGGAGGGCCTTGTACAATTCTCCCATACTCAAAATACCTGAGAATTTCACATTGGCTTCCTCCGACACCTGGGATAATTTGTCAAAGAAGACACTTTCACCCTTGTACTCTGATCCGAGTTCACTTTTATATAAATTCTCGTAAAAAACAAACTGCTCTCCTACGAATGTCTGTCGGGTCTGCTAGTAGCACTCCAGACTCAGAGCGCAAAGCATGGATGACCCTATTCTGGCCATTTTTTTTCTCCAGATTAAAGAGAAATCTGTATGGTGCATCCATCTGATCCATGCTCTGAAACCGTGACTGGACCAGAGCCCCCTGTGTTTTAACCCCCAATAGGTCAGCCAACTGAGTCTTTTCATTTAGAAGAGACTCCATGTAACCTTCATCTCCTGTAACTCCTGCAATTTTATAATATCAGTCTCCAAGGCATTCATAGACAGGGTTAACACTTTAGTGACATTTTGAGTATATTGTTGACAAAATTGCTTTATCTGAGCCTTCCCAAAATCATACCACTGTTGCAGTGATTTAAAATTTGTCTTTATGGTTCTAAATTCATCCCAAAAAAGTTTAAAAGTGTCTTTAAAATACTTGTCACTTAGTAAAGTGGTATTAAATTGCCAATATGCACTCTTTGGCTTAATGGAACTTAAAAAGACAGAACACTGCACCATGCTATGATCTGAAAGGCTCGATGAGGTAATAAAACATCTTCATACAATACTACAATGGTGTTTAAAAATATAAAACCTATCTAGTCTTGCTAGCGAAATCACGAACATGAACCCAAGTATATTGCTTTTGTCTCCCATTGAATTGCCTCCAGACATCACTTAGCTCATGTGTCTTAATGAGCTGGGTAAGACGTTTGTGGGAAGGCAAATGAGGCTCAATGCGATTCCTATCCAAAATCGATTCTGTGCAAGTAAAATCACCACCCAAAAATAAGTATTCTTCAGAACAACAATTTTGCAAAACAGAACACAGTGTATCTAAAAAATGCATTCTTTAAACTGCTGAGGTTGGAATATACACACAGATAAAAAATAAATAAATAAATAAAAACAGCTTTCACTTTCAGAAGTCTGCCTTTTATGACTTCTTCAACCTGGTAAGAACATGGGCTAAAACTTTTAGCAAATTGAATGGCAACTCCCCCACTAAGTGAAGTGTTGTGACTTAAAACAGAAATTCCATCCCATTCCCAATCAATAGCATTCCTTAAGTCACTGTGTGTCTCTTGTAACAAAACACTGTCTATTTTTTTTTTTTTTTTTGTTGAATCACTTCAAACAGCTCTGCCCTTTTTCACATTTCTCTTCCACAATTCAAATTCAAGGTTGCTATATTCACTTCACTCATACTTTAAAATAAAGATAATAATAACAAGCACACTCCCCAAAAAACTGCCACTCCATTAAAGTTCATGCAATTAAACTTTCTCACTGCCATCATTGATTAATTCAGAATTATGTTTTCTCACTATCTTCAGACGATACACTTCCTTATTTGTGAAACATCCCTCCATAATCAGACACCTAGTTTTCTCAACAACCAGTTTTTTGTCTGGAAAATATTCACTAACACACACCCCTCTTTTATTTTTGGTGGATCTGAGAAAAATCTTAATATCATCCGCATTATAATTATGACTGAAAACGTTGCTCCGAGAAAAACTAACGTTGGAGTCAGATAACTCGCTGTCACTTTCTGTTTCATAATGATCATTAAACTCTTCCACATCTGCCTTCTTTGCTTGTCTGACATCCTGAGTTTTAACATGTTTCTTCCATTTCAATGGAACTTTAAACACAATCTGCTCCATTTCAATGCCATCATCGCCGCATACAGTTCTCGAAACCGGCTGCATATCATTTTCTGAACCATTGTTTGTTTGCTTTTCAGTCTCAGTAATGGGTTCTTGTGTGCAAATTTTTTGACAGATAATGTCATTTTGGTCAAATTAATCCTATTTTCTCAGTGGAAAAAAAAACCATCCATGTAAGGGTATTCCTCCCTACTATGTGGTAGCCGGTGTGCAAGAGTCATTCACTACTATAGAAACCGCAATGTCCTCTGCCTTTTTGAACAGTATGTCCTCTCGATGTGGAAACTCCAGTAAGAGGTAAGCACCTTTAGTTTGTGTAATAATCAATCTGTTGTGTCTCTCAGCTGTGATGAGCCTTAATGCTGAAGTTGTTAGTTTAAAGCTGTTTAAAGCTATTTCCTAGTTTTGGTAGTGTAGTAGTAATCCGAGCTATCATGTAGTGCTGATGAATGAAAAGACTGACTGACGCTGACTCACTTCACGTCACCTGAACTGGCATATACACTACCGGTCAAAAGTTTCGAAACACTTGACTGAAATGTTTCTCATGATCTTAAAAATCTTTTGATCTGAAGGCGTATGCTTAAATGTTTGAAATTAGTTTTGTAGACAAAAATATAATTGTGCCACCATATTAATTTATTTCATTATAAAACTAAAATTTAATAAAATAAAAAAAAATGTTCTTGAAATTGATGACTTGGACCAAATAATAAAGAAAAGCAGCCAATAGGTGCCCAACATAGATGGGAACTCCTTCAGTACTGTTTAAAAAGCATCCCAGGGTGATACCTCAAGAAGCTGGTTGAGAAAATGTCAAGAGTACATGTCTGCAAATTCTAGGCAAAGTGTGACTACTTTGAAGATGCTAAAATATAACAGAGTTTTGAATTTTTTGGATTTTGTTTAGTCACAACACAATTCCCATAGTTCCATTTATGTATTCCATAGTTGTGCTGACTTTACTATTATTCTAAAATGTGAATAATAATAATAATAAAGAATGAGTAAGTGTTTCAAAACTTTTGACCGGTAGTGTGTGTATATATATATATATATATATATATATATATATATATATATATATATATATATATATATATATATATATATATAGCGGTTAGTTCCGGTTCATGTTCATGTACTGTGTGTGTGTGTGTGTGTGTGTGTGTATATATATACAGTTGTGCTCAAAAGTTTGCATACCCTGGCAGAAATTGTAAAAAGTCTTTTATTTAAGGATAGTGATAATATAAAGCCATTTATTATCATATAGTTGTTTGGCTCCTTTTTAAATCATAATGATAACAGAAATCACCCAAATGGCCCTGATCAAAAGTTTACATACCCTTGAATGTTTGGCCTTGTTACAGACACACAAGGTGACACACACAGGTTTAAATGGCAATTAAAGGTTAATTTCCCACACCTGTGGCTTTTTAAATTGCAATTAGTGTCTATGTATAAATAGTCAATGAGTTTGTTAGCTCTTACATGGATGCACTGAGCAGGCTAGATACTGTGCCTTGGGGAGCAGAAAAGAACTGTCAAAAGACCTGCGTAACAAGGTAATGGAACTTTATAAAGATGGAAAAGGATATAAAAAGATATCCAAAGCCTTGAAAATGCCAGACAGTACTGTTCAATTACTTATTAAAAAGTGGAAAATTCGGGGATCTCTTGATACCAAGCCAAATTCAGGTAGACCAAGAAAGATTTCAGCCACAATGTCATGGTTACTTTCGTAACCTCCATTCCATGATGGAGGGAATGAGACGTTGTGTCTATGTAGTGACACTAGGGGTCACTCTTGGGAGCCCCAAACTGAAAAAAAGGCCAATGAGAATTGGCGAGTGGAATTTGCATGCCACTCCCCCAGAATACAGGTATAAAAGCAGCTGGTATGCAACCACTCATTCAGGTTTTGTGCTGAGGAGCCGAGACCAGGTCCCGGCCATTTCAGCGGGTAGTTCAACATTGTGGCAAGCGGGACAGAATGTCTCATTCCCTCCATCAGGTAACGGAGGTTACGAAAGTAACCATGACATTCCCTATCTGTCACTCACCCGACATTGTGTCGATATAGTGACACTAGGTCCCTATACAAAATGCCACAACTATCTGAACTGTGTTACGTGAACTGGCAGAGTGTGACGGGCAGACAGCTGTGTGCCTCGTAGCCAGCGCACCAGGCCATCATGTAACCTCCCCCAATGCTCTTATGAGCGTCGAACGGTCCTACAGAAACAAGTCGACTGCCCAACAATAGGGACAGGCTAGCCCAGCCGAGGCCTCTTTTCCTCTCTTTTCTCCCAAAAAAGAGTGGGATTTGTTAACCGACTGGGAGCCATAAGTGTCTGCATCGGGGGTGTCCCTCCCAAGGGGAAGACACCGCGGAGACCACACCCTACCCAAAAAGAGGGGTGGGGGGTATTTTGAGTGGAATACATCACATGGTCTACCGAGTCTTGTCAGAAGCATGTCATGTGGAGAGGTCCCATGGTAGGTCCTACCCGAAGGGGGAGGAGGTTCTACAGAGCATGGAGACCGGGGGCAGAGGGGCCTCTGCCCAAGGAAGACACAGTTTGCCGACAGGGAAACGATTTTTCAACCTGGAGATTGTAGAACCTCGCAAAGGTGTTGGGTGTTGCCCAGCCCGCTGCTCTGCAGATGTCTCCAAAAAAGGCGCCACTGGCCAGGGCCCAGGAGGCCGCCACACTCCTGGTAGAGTGGGCTCGTAACCCCTCAGGGGCGGCATATCCTAAGCCTGATATGCCATCGCGATGGCGTCAATGACCCAGTGGGAGATCCTCTGTTTGGAGACAGAGTTTCCTTTCCGCTGTCCACCAAAGCTGACAAAGAGCTGCTCGGAGCTTCTAAAGCTCTGCGTGCGATCCAGATAGATGCGTAAAGCTCGCACCAGACACAGAAATGCCAAGGCTGGGTCTGCCTCCTCCTGGGGCAGCACTTGCAGGTTCACCACCTGATCCCTAAAAGGGGTCGTGGGAACCTTGGGCACATAGCCCGGTCGGGGTCTCAGGATCACGTGAGAGTAACCAGGACCAAACTCCAGGCACGATTCACTGACAGGGAACGCCTGCAGGTCCCCTACCCTTTTGATGGAAGTGAGCGCAGTCAGGAGGGCAGTCTTCAAAGAGAGTGCCTTAAGCTCAGCTGACTCCAAGGGCTCAAAGGGAGCTCCCTGTAGACCCCGAAGGACTACAGAGAGGTCCCACGAGGGGACGAGGTGCGGTCTGGAGGGATTCAACATCCTAGTGCTTTCAGGAACCTGATGATTAAGTCGTGCTTCCCCAAGTATTTACCATCTACTGCATCATGATGATCCAAAATAGCAGATACATACACCTTCAGGGTGGAGGGGGACAGCTGCCCCTCCAGCCTCTCCTGCAGGAAGGAAAGCACCAATACGACTGTGCATCTCTGGGGTTTTGCATCGGGAAGAACACCACTTAGTGAACAGATGCCACTTCAAGGCATACAGGCACCTCGTAGAGGGAGCCCTAGCCTGAGTGATCGTGTCTACCACCACGGATGGTAGGCCACTTAGGTTTTCTGTGTCCTGTCCAGGGGCCAGATGTGGAGATTCCAGAGGTCTGGTCACGGGTGCCAGATGGTGCCCCATCCCTGAGAAAGAAGGTCCTTCCTCAGGGGAATTTGTTGGGGGGGGCGGACTGTCGCGGTGGAGGGTGAGATCCGAGAACCATGTCTGGGTGGGCTAGTAGGTTGCTACTAGGCTGACCTGCTCCTCCTCCTCCCTGACCTTGCACAGGGTCTGTGCAAATAGGCTCACTGGGGGAAACACATATTTGCGTAGTCTGGGGGGCTAGCTGTGTGCCAGCGCATCTATACCGAGGGGTGCCTTGGTCAGGGTGTACCAAAGCGGGCAGTGGGAGGATTCCCGGGAAGCAAACAGGTCTACCTGTACTTGACCGAATTGACTCCAAATCAGCTGGACCACCTGAGGGTGGAGTCTCCACTCTCCCCTGAGGGTAACCTGATGTGACAGCGCATCACTGAGTTGTCGAGGTCGCCTGGGATGTGAGTGGCTCGTAGCGACTTGAAGCACTGCTGACTCCAGAGGAGGACCAACACATGCTTGCCCTGGCTCAATGGCCGGAACCTCTGCAGAGCAAGCAGTATTGCCAACAACTCTAGGCAGTTGATGTGTCAACGTAGCCACAGGCCAGTTCAGGAGCCGGCAGCTGTGTGCCTGTTGCATACGGTGCCCCAGCCCATCTTGGAGGCGTCTGTTGTAACCACGACACACCTGGAGACCTGTTCTAGGGGAACCCCTGCCCATAGAAATGCAAGGTCGGTCCAAGGACTGAAGAAGCGGCGATAGATCAGCGTGATGGCCACGCGATGTGTCCCACTGCGCCATGCCCATCTTGGGACTCAAGTCTGAAGCGGTCGCATATGCATTAACCCAAGCGGTGTGGCCACCACTGAGGATGCCATATGCCCCAGGAGCCTCTGAAAAGTTTTCAGTGGAACTGCTGTCCTCCATCTGAATGCCATTAGACAGTTTATCACTGACTGCACGTGCTCGTTCCTGAGGCACGCTGTCATCGAGACTGAGTCCATCTCCAAACCCAGAAAAGAGATTCTCTGACCCGGGGAGAGCTTGAGGTGCCGGAGCACGAGGTCCCTGTGTGCACACAGCAACTCTCGAGAGTGAGCTAGGATTAGCCAGTCGTCGAGATAGTTGAGGATGCGGATGCCCACTTCCCTTAGCGGGGCAAGGGCTGCCTCTGCAACCTTCGTGAAGATGCGAGGGGACAAGGACAGGCTGAAGGGGAGGACCTTGTATTGTTATGCCTGGCCTTCGAAGGCAAACCGCAGGAAGGGTCTGTGTTGAGGTAAGACCAAGATGTGGAAGTACATGTCCTTCAGGTCTACCGCTACGAACCAATCTTGATGCAGTACTCACAGGTCCAGGATTGGTCGCAACCCACCGCCTTTCTTCAGTACGATGAAGTGAGGGCTGTAGAACCCTTTCTTCATCTCAGCTGGAGGGACAGGCTCTATTGCACCCTTGCGCAGAAGGGTAGCGATCTCCGCACATAAGGTAGCGATGTTCTCGCCCTTCACTGAGGTGAGGCGGACGCTGCTGAACCTGGGTGGGCCCTTGGTGAACTGAATCATGTAGCCAAGTTGGACGGTCCGGGTCAGCCATCGCAACGGGTTGGAAAGCGTGAGCCACGTGCCCAAAATGGGGGACCAAGGGAATGATCACGTTGGACATACCGGCGGGTGGGGCCTTGCTGCAGGGCGGAGCTCGAGGTGCCATATCGAGGGGACTCTAGCCCTGTGGCCGTGCTGAGTCCAGGGATATCGAAGCACTTACCTGGCTCCTGTCACCCACCATAAGATTGGCCGAGGAGGGGGGAGGAGGAATCTCGTCCCCGTAATCCACTGGAACCAATCCCGTGTGGGCATGTTTGTGCCACAGCTGGGTGCACAGGTGTGGGGGGTCCGCCACTGGAGCGCCATACCTGCCAAAATGGGACGGTGGACGGTGATCGTGATGACGGCCATGCGCACCGGACATGTGACCCAGGAGACAAGTAAACTGTTCTTTTGTCAGGCTTTTGGGTGCCGCAGCCTCCTGGGCATGCAGCGACAAAAGATTATCCTCCCAGCCCTCCACCGGGGGATGGAGTAGTCTGTCGACCAGCTCCAGAGAAGTGGGTCTCCTCGCCTCTGGGTCAGAGGCGTTGCCGCGAGACGGGTGGTGTCTGCTTCCTGCGGAGGGCTCCACACCGGAGCCAGGGTCGGGCTGTGGCGGAGCCGGTATTGTTGCTGCAGGAGGATGCCCTTGGTGACGATCAGACAGGGTGTGGGGTCTTAAGCCGTGCCGGGGTAGAATATGTTGTAAGGCCTCCGTCTGCTTCTTCACCACTAAGAACTGCTGGGCTAAGTCCTCGACGGCATCACCAAACAAGCCAACCTGGGAAATGGGGGTGTCAAGGAAACATGCCTTGTCCGCCTCTCCCATCTCGACCAAGTTGAGCCAAAGGTGGCGCTCCTGGACCACCAGGGTGGACATCACCTGCCCGAGAGACCGCGCCGTGACCTTCTTCACCCGGAGAGCGAGGTCAGTCGCCGAGTGCAGTTCCTGCATCAATCCCGGGTCATACCTACCTTCGTGCAGTTCTTTTAGTGCCTTGGCTTGGTGTACTTGCAGGAGAGCCATGGCATGCAGGGCGGAGGCGGCTTGTCCAGCGGCACCGCAGGCCACGGTCATCAGGGTCAACGTAAACCTACAGGTCCTGGACGGGAGCTTTGTGTGCCCACGCCAGGTGGCGGCGCTCTGCGGACACAAGTGCACCGTGAGCAACTTATCCACCTGGGGATCACCAAATACCCCCTGGCCGCTCCACCATCGAGGGTAGTGAGAGCGGGGGAGCTGAAAGAACGGGACTGGGCAGTAAAAGGTGCCTCCCACGATCTTGTCAGCTCCTCATGCACTTCCGGAAAGAAAGGGGATGGAGCATGGCCGTGGGCGGCGCCCTGAGCCTAGGAACCAATTGTCAAGCTGCAAGGGTTCAGGGGAGAGTGGAGGGTTCCACTCTAGCTCAACGCTCGTGGCTGCCCAGGAAAGCATGTCCGTCATTTTCGCGTAGGCGTGAGACTGGTTGACCATTCCCGAAGGAGGATGCCCAGCCGAAGCCTCTGCATCAGACTGGACAAGCCCGCTCTCCGATGCTGCACTCGATAACTCATCGTCTTCCCAAGCTCCGAACAAGAAGTCGAACTCGCGCTGAGACGACCCGGCGGTCTCGTGCGAGAGCGAGCGTGCTGGGGAATGGGAGGTCCGTGGGGGGATACCCGGTGGGGGTGGTCCCATTGATGTCCCCAAATCGCCCCCAGTGCTAACCGACGCGGCCTCAAACCCGTAAGTAGAAGGACCGGTGCGGGGAGCCACTGAGGTGACGCAAAGTTGCTATGGTCATGTTCTCGCAATGAGGACATGACTCACCCATGAACGATTTCTCCACGTGGGCAGTGCCCAGACACGTAAAACAGTGATCGTGGCCGTCAGAAGCGGAGAGATAATGACCGCAACAAGGAATAATACACAAACGGAAAGGCATCTTTAAAAACACGTTCTGTGTGTGCCAGGGGCGTGGTTGTTTCAAGGAGCACAATACTTGTTGACCCCTCTCCAAACATAGCGCTTATGGTTGTGACCATAAAGCTCTATTTTGGTCTTGTCACTCCAAATTACAGTGTGCCAGAAGCTGTGAGGCATGTTAAGGTATTGTCGGGCATATTGTAACCAGACTTTTTTGTGGCATTGGCTTCTTTCTGGCAACTCGACCATGCAGCTCATTTTTGTTCAAGTATCATCGTATTGTGCTCCTTGAAACAACCACACTGTCTTTTTCCAGAGAAGCCTGTATTTCTCCTGAGGTTACCTCTGGGTTTTTCTTTGTATCCCGAACAATTCTTCTGGCAGTTGTGGCTGAAATCTTTCTTGGTCTACCTGACCTTGGCTTGGTATCAAGAGATCCCCGAATTTTCCACTTCTTAATAAGTAATTGAACAGTACTGACTGGCATTTTCAAGGCTTTGGATATCTTTTTATATCCTTTTCCATCTTTATTAAGTTCCATTACCTTGTTACGCAGGTCTTTTGACAGTTCTTTTCTGCTTCCCATGGTTCAGTATCTAGCCTGCTCAGTGCATCCACGTAAGAGCTAACAAACTCACTGACTATTTATACACAGACACTAATTGCAATTTAAAAAGCCACAGGTGTGGGAAATTAAACTTTAATTGCCATATAAACTTGTGTGTGTCACCTTGTGTGTCTGTAACAAGGCCAAACATTCAAGGGTATGTAAACTTTTGACCAGGGCCATTTGGGTGATTTCTGTTATTATTATGATTTAAAAAGGAGCCAAACAACTATGTTATAATAAATGGCTTCATATGATCACTATCCTTAAATAAAAGACACTATATATATATATATATATATATATATATATATATATATATATATATATATATATATATATATATATATATATGTGTGTGTGTGTGTGTGTGTGTGTGTGTGTGTATTATCATTAGTTATGAACTTTCTCTAAATTTCATTATGCAATTTGAAGTGGATATATAGCCTTCCTTAGTATGCCCCCAATGAATAGCAAATACGAATCTTATTACACTGATATTGATTTTGTTAAAATCAAATGAAAAAGCATCTGGCATTATATCACTGGGGTTTTTTGTTTCAAAGATGCGCTTGTTTAAATATGATTTATAGAAAACAATAATGCTGTTCATTTTAAATTGTCTCCAAAGTATCTTTGAGTAAAAGTCTACCAGGCCTTATTTTTAGACACCTACATAATTTGACTTGGGTTTTAAGCAAAGACGTCCAGGGCAATTCTGAGAATAACTTTCTGTAAGAAGCTGTGTTTTTGCCTTGGATTGAACATTAAGGCCCTGATTTGCTTAGATCCCAAATAACGGGTAATAATTTGCTTCTGCAAACTTTCAAATTGCATTTGTGTGTCATGGGCTTATTTTGGGTGATTTACTAAGAAAAACTGTGCAAATAAATGTACGTGCAAATATGTTGAACACATCCACCAAAAGGAGGCTTTTGCATGTGGTAACTGTACTAAATACACATTCACTTACAGTACGGATAAATAATGCTATTTTATTTTAATTGGGGCTGTCAGTTTAACATGTTAATTTAGTGCAATTAATTATATAAAAAACAACAATAATGCAATATATTTAAATTTGATTATTTAAATTTTTATGTATTGTTTATATTTAACTTTATATTGTAGACTTTCTCAACAAGTAATATCACAATATATGTGATTCCTGGTGATTAATTTGATTAATGAATGTATTAATGTAATTAATGTAATGCATGTACTATTTTTTATTGATTGACATCCCTAATTGTTATCAATATAAATATATTTATGTATAGAATTATATGAGATCATCATAAATTCCTGCTATTTAAAAATAAGTTTTGAGATCAGTTGATCAGAACACAAGTATGGCACTCTTCTTTTAAAATGTTTCACAATGATTGTGGAGGACAAAAAGACAGTATTATGTATATGTTAAGCCATCGCACCACAGATGTATATTAAAACGATATTTTAAACCATAATTATCTTGACCACTGTAAAGTTAGTTGCACTAGAGAGAGAAATGGGAGGCTGCTAGGGAGAGAACCACTGATCGTTTTGCGGAAGCAAGACACAGCTATTCGGCGTACCTGTGCGTACCTGCCTGCTTCAAGCAGTGGAGAGAACTGCCTCTTAAAAGGTTCCACAATACTAAGCCAGTTAAAAAACATGTTTAAAACATTGAAATACGACATAATTTGGACATAAATTGTTAGTAGGCTATTTGTTCTTAGAGCTGTAAGAGTTGTATGATCATCAGTCATTATCAGTTATACTTTCAAGTTATAAAATAACCAAATATAATTTTCATTAGAAATAATTTAATATCACTTTAATGTGCATTAATTAGTGTCATCAATGGGTATTCTATGTATTCCCTTTTCTTAAACTCTGTTTTACCACAATGACAGCATGATGCACAGCGCAAATCAGATACATACCTGCCTTTCAGTTGTATTAATTGGCTCTCACAAGTTTCAATTCTTAAAAGACTTTCTGGCATGATAAATCACATTGCCAGTGCAATTTAATCCATTTGCATCAACACTGCCCTTTATTTTGTGCATTTGGAAGCATACCTCTAAATTGCACATTAATTTTGGGAAAACTTGCAAAAATTGCAATCCTCAGAAGACTACTGTAAGGGGGTAGAGTGGAAAGGAGGTGAGAACCGGCTTAAGAATATAAATAGCAGTTTAATAATAAACTTAACCAAAAACACACAACCATAAACACACAGTACAGCTGCCTGCAATTCTCTCTCTCTCGAACTGTCGTCCCCGGCCGCCTTTATCCCTCGCGCACCCCATCAGGCTGATTGGGGACCGGTCGTGTGTCATTCCAGCCCGGCCCCGCCCTCCTCGGCTCTACCCTCCTCCCGGCATTGCCTCAGGCCGGGGAGCCCCCTGCATGACGTACATCCCCCCTTCCTCTCTGGGGGGCATGCCTTGCGCCTCGACTGCTGGCGGGTCATCCCTGCCTTCCTCGACCTGGGAGGAGACAGGAGGGAAAAAACAACAACAAAACAAAATAGGCGAGGGAAAAGCCAACGCGGAACAACAGAGAGAGAGAGAGGACAGAGAGAAAAAGAAACTCACCGGTTCTCTGATGCGCCGTCGCGTGGTCCTCGATCACTCATCCACCCTCTCAGGCGGACAGCAGCCGCTCCTCCCCAGGCGGACCGGAGTCAGACCTCCGACCCCCAGCAGACAGAACGCCCCTCCGCATTCCCGGTGTCCCGTGGGGACACTCCTCCGCCCCTGGCAGCGGCCCTACCACTCCAGGTGGTCGGGGAGTCACTACCCTCCTCCCCCCGCAGACGGCGGTCTTCTCTCGACCCCTCTGTGTTCCCGAGGGATGGCAGGGCACTCCTCCGCCCCCGGCAGCGGCTCCTTCGCTCAAGGCGGTCGTGGAGTCCCGTCCCCGCTCGCCTCGTGGACGGCGGCCGTTCCCCGTGTCCGGGTGGTCAGGCTACTCCGTCCCCCGTTGGACGGCACTCCCCTGGGTGGACGGCAGTGTCAAGGACTCTGCGACGGGAATCCCTCCTCCTTCCCGGGTTTCGGCACCAGTGTAAGGGGGTTCAGTGGAAAGGAGGAGGCGAGAACCGGCTTAAGAATATAAATAATAGTTTAATAATAAACTTAACCAAAAACACACAACCATAAACACACAGTACATCTGCCTGCAATTCTCTCTCTCTCGAACTGTCGTCCTCGGCCGCCTTTATCCCTCGCGCGCCCCATCAGGCTGATTGGGGACCGGGCGTGCATCATTCCAGCCCAGCCCCGCCCTCCTCGGCTCTACAACTACATTAGCAGATAAACTTGAACCTTTTTGCACATGCTATAAAGTTGTGTTTTTATACACGCAAACCTTTTGTAAATCATAATTGGTCCTGTCCCTAATGGCACACTTGATGTGGACTTGCAGTCTCATGGCCTACATTTGCATGTTCCCGTGAAGTCCACGAGACCGTAGGGTCCCGTTTGACATTTTAGCGCTCCGAGGGGTGCTCGCGAGTGCCCCCTTTGCCCCCTCGATGCGCATTAGTGTGGGCTCCACAGCGGATTATTACCCAGCAGTCACCGCTACTGATCCTCTCGACCAATCACAGCAGACTGGAGTTTCCGAGCTGGAGGAAAAAACATGTCAGGCGAGGCACTGTCAATCGCGGATTAAAATTGTATTTTAATAATCGTTTTTTTACTGACTGTCAGTGGCGGATCACTTGCTTATCATGTGCATATAGTATCACTTTTAAGTCTGATATGTAGAACTGGTTCAAAACTTTGATTTATTTAATTTTACAGAGATATGGAATAACTCCTATTCAGTTTAATGAATAGTTTTTTCTTGGGGAAGTAAAAGTAAGTAACCTAACATTAAACCTTTGATATTGTTTCAAAGAGGATTTTAGAATTATATTGAGTCTCTAAAATATCAAGATAAGTGAGAATAATTTAATACACATGGCTGTAGTTTATAAGATTGCTTATATTTATTGATATAGCAACATTCGGTCTAACAGTGATATTTATAGCTGCAGAAGTGTGGCTGTGTATATTTTATAACTATTTTTGCAAATATATGATGGTATGTTCTTTTGATACATTTTACTGTGTTCTAAGCACCTGTCTGTAACCATCCATGTGTCTGAATCATGTTTATTTGTTCTCTAAAGATTTACAATTATGTTTTTTTTTTTTTTTTTTTTTTTTGCTTTAGTTTTATGTGCGCTTTGCTTTTCAGAGGTTCTAGATTAAATTATCTAATGCTTATTATCAGTGTGTTGCTTGAAATTATTTAATAAATACAAATATTCAATAGTGAGTTTAAAGTGGGGGCCTGGGTAGCTCAGCGAGTAAATATGCTGACTACCATGCCTGGAGTCATGAGTTCGAATCCAGGACATGCTGAGTGACTCTAGCCAGGTCTCCTAAGCAACCAAATTGGCCAGGTTGCTAGGGAGGGTAGAGTCACATGGGGTAACCTCCTCGTGGTCGCCATAATGTGGTTATTGCTCTCGGTGAGGCGTATGGTGAGTTGTGCATGGATGCTGCGGAGAACAGCGTTAAGCCTCCACACGCGCTATGTCTCCACGGTAACGCGCTCAACAAGCCACATGATAAGATGCGTGGATTGACTGTCTCAGATGCGGAGGCAACTGAGATTCGTCCTCCGCCACCCGGATTAAGGCAAGTCCACAAGGACTTAGAGTACACTGGGAATTGGGCATTCCAAATTGGGGAGAAAAGGGGATAAAAAAATAAAAAAATTTGAGTTTAAAGTGTGTTCCTTTACACTATCTATCAATGTCATGCCTTATTCAAATAATAATTTGTAAAACTGAATATATATAAAAACATAATGCCTCGAAGTCTGTCCCAAATGCACACTTTTATCACTCATGCCCCTCATGGACTTGCTGACTGGCGCCCCATCGTTCTGCACTCGCTTATGTCACCAAAGTCTGCACTCAGAGGAAGACAGCAAGTGCAGAGTGTGCCATTTGGGACAGGGCCATTGTTAGCTTTAAACCTAAAAATGGCCGCTCATTTGGAACTGTTCTGTGGTGTGACATGCTAAACTACTCTAAATATAAAACTGCTTTATCCCTTATACTATATCTCAGTCAAAACTGACGATTAAAGTTTTTTTTTTTCTGAAAACTGTAGTTTATTTCATCCAGTTGGAATAAAATTCCATGACTTTGTCCGCACAGGGCATCTGAACACACAAATTATTTTTTAGATAATTTTTTATAAAGTGATATTGATTTTATTTCTCTTTGTTACAACTGTGGTGTTCCCCATCTAAAGTGACTGGCCATTGGGAATGAATGGATTAGACTACAAAATACAGAAATATTAAGTGTTCAGGAGCATCCCAGTATTTTAGATGAGCACATATATGGATGTATGTTTGCACACACAAAGTCCTCGGACATGTGTGCATGTGCACACACACACACACACACACACACACACACACACACACACACACACACACACACACAAAACTTGTTGAGCACCCTTTTGTGCACTGTCTTTCCATGTGCACTCTTTGAGGAATATTTCAACATCTACTTATCATATTATGTTGTGTTTGGGCTTATTTGATAGTCTGCTGTAAATTACAATATTATTTACAGCAGACATTGTGTATGTTTTATGTATGTTTTAGGAAGTAATATGGAAAAACGTGACAAAAAGACACTCCTGTTTATTATATTTATGTGTGTCAGTGGGAATTTCATGCACTAATACTCACTGCAGTTTGGCCTCTGAGAGAAAAAAAAAACAAAAACAATCTCATTGTATTTTAATAATTGAGAACTTTCCAATATACATGATATATAACACATGGCTATCTCTTTTTACCAACTCTGAATATTATTGTTGTGATAACAAATTTGCAAATTATGAGAACAGAACAATTTAAAGAAAAAACATTATTTTAGAAATGGTAGGATCAGCTATATGCATTGTAAATGACAGATTCTAAGCTTTAAAATGACACCTATTTTGTTTAGATCAAGCAAGTGGTTATTTCTGCAAGGAGTCCTCCCACTAGCCAGGTATAAGCTCAGTTTAATAAATCATTTTATCAATAAATGTTTTTTTTTGTTTTGTTTTTTTTTTTCTTCATATGTCCAAAAAAGAAGTACAACACCTGTCATAATTACTAAAAAATAAGTTAACAAAAATATATTATGCAATATCTTGGGATAATATATACAGTAAGAGAGATTTATTAACAATCTTAGTGGGCCGGTGATTTTTGACCGGGAACACAAAAGGTGTCATCACAAATGAACACAACATAAGGGTTAAACAGCATTTTTCAAGTTGTATTTTTATGGACTCATATTAATTGAGAGACTACATGGTATATGTGTACATTTAACATGGAATATTGGTCACACCGCAGGACATTAAAACAAAGTAAAATCAAAATGTTTATGAAATTTGGTAAAAAAAATAAATAAAAAAAAATAAATAAAAAGTACAGTATTTAAAAGCATACACTTTCCCCTCATGCAAATATATACATTTTAACTCAAAATCTTGGTGTTTTAGAAAATTAAAGAAATGTGTCTTTGTCAACATCCCATTTGCATCACAAACTCTCTTTTTGTCTTTCACTCAGGATGGCATGGGCAATCTCCGTGTAACCAAAGAGGGCATCAGATTAGAGGGAGTTTCGGAGTTCCTACTTCCACTTTATGTGAAAGAAATTAAATCAAGACGGGTAAGACATTCACTTTTTTCTGAATCTGTGGGGCACACAAATCGTAGTGTAAATTTTATCCATCTGAGGTTGATAATACATTTTTGACGCTTTGGGGTACATACATATTTTGCTGAAAAATAAACCACCATTGTATAATTGTTTAAGCGTAACCTCAGTTCTGCCTTACCAAAAAGTATGATGTCGGTACCATACATAGTACAGTGACTGGATCAGATTTACATTCATTCAGTTAGCAGATGCTTTTATTCAAACCTACATACAAATGAGGAATGGATCTACCTAAGCAATTCAGATGGTAATACCGTGGCACTTTAATATATACCAGCAGCGCCTGAAGCTGTACGGCTGTATGTGCAGTGTGTATCATGAACACTTGTTTATTAGTGTTATTATTATTATTATTATATCATTCTTGCAGTTCAATTAATTCCCAATTTGTGTACACTCCACAATACACACAAGAGAGAGATCTGTGTCGAGGGGTGTCAAAACATAACACCACGTCTACTACACCAGCATGTCTAGACTTGACAAAATGTGATTTCTCTTATAATAAACCAATCTGTCTATACTGAAAACTTCTTCAGTTAACTAACGACCTGTTTTTTTAAGCTACCTTATTATACCTATACACCATTTCTTTTTCTTTTTTTTTTCTTTTTTTTACAATATCTTATATATGATTTTTTTTTTTTCTTTTTTTTTCTATCAATTATATTTGTCATTTACATTTATTATGTAAGAGAGGCTATGGGGGCATGGTCAGATTTCTGTGCGTGCCATGAAATTAAATCCTGCAGGTGCTCATGATATATACTGTAGTATTATATGATTACCATATTAATATGCTGTGGTTTTTAAAGGGTACTCCTAAAAATATCAAAGAATAAGAATATGTCCAAAAACACTGTAAAACCATGGTACTTTTTTGTCTATGCAGTCATCAAAGTTATTATGCTTTCAGGTTTGATCCTCTTAGAAGGATTTTTCTTCTGTTCACCTCACAAGTGCAACAGGTCACAGGAACAGGCTCAGCACTGAATCCATGTTAAGCAGCTTCCACAACCTGCTGAACTTCACACTAAATCCCTCACTAAACTTATTTTACTCTCTGCTGGCATTTAGTGAAGCTGGCTGATCTGTCTCTGCAGCATGTAGCATGTTTAGCTCATTCACTCAGCTTTAGGTGCCACTTGTTGATGCTGTCCAGTGGCATCAACAATTTGCATATTAGCTAAATATTTAGCTGAAAATTAGATTGGACATTTAAATTTAGATTTGGGCTTAGATTTATGATGTAGATTCACATTTAATATGCATATTTTATGTACATGTGTACCCATATTAACCCTGAATGTGGATTTAACATTTGAAAACTCCATCATTAAATGCTTGTTCAGGCTACACCAGCCAGTTGATTGCAGCACACTTAGTTTTACATGTAACGCCCCATTCACTTAAGCAATAAGCTTGAGAGGCTGTGCCATTTATACAATAGCAGAAACAGCAATATGATCAAAAAACATTTTTAAATAGTTACTGTGACAAGGAAGAGGGTGTGGCCGGGCCGTGACGATGCACATCTGGTTCTGAGTTGCCCCAATCAGCAGGACAGAGAGAGAGAGAGAGCGAGAGAGAGAGAGAGAGAGAGAGAGAGAGAGAGAGAGAGGCTGTGTGCGTCTCTCTCTCCCTCTCTCTGGCGTCTCTGGCTCCTCCTTATCTCTCTGTCCTGCTAATTGGGGCAACTCAGTGCCAGATGTGCATCCTCACGGCCCGGCCACGCCCTCCTCCTCATCACAGTTACATTTATTATTAATAATTATTGGAATAAACAGTTCTTCCACCAAGTAATATATTTAATTAACTGAACTGTATGAGCAGTTGCCAAGCAATAAAACAACTCATTGCATTAATAGAGAGCAACAGTGCCCACCCACTTTTTCAGCCATCTGAGTTTCGGAAGTATTTTTCAATTCATTTCTTCCATAGAAATTTCATAAAAGAGTTCTTAGCCATGAACCAAAACAACAAGCTCCATGGTGAATCACACCATTACGGACTTCGATTTGAAGCAATAACATATTTGAAAATCATAAAAATGTACATTCTTAACATCTTTCATGAGGGCATTAACTACAATCATATTAAAGGTGCAGTATGTAAGATTCAGAAACCCTTGTTATTAATGACACCTGTGGCCGTTAAGTGAACTGCAGCCAGTTGCTCGTGATCGCGCACAAACTCCAAATAGACTGAACGTGATTCACCGTCATCATGATGACAGATAAGGTAGCATATTTAAAATTACACAGTTATGATTGTTTTAATACAAACTTTGAGTCTGTATATTATATTTGACTCTCCAGTGCTGGAACAGGGCTAAAACAAAGTGTGGATCTAGGTTTGACTATGCGAGACTGTAGTTTGAAGTAATCACTTTTCTTTGCATGGTACATTGACTGCATTTATACGATAGCCTATGGCGGCGTTAGCTAGCTAGCCAGCTTTATCAATAGCAGTTAGCTAAATTTGGTGGATGATGACAGTAGCTGTTTATACAATAGAATGTACATTATAAATATGTTGGCACAATTCAGTATTGATGTGATTCCATCACAACTGTCATTTTGATATATCGATGCACTATTGTTTTATAATAATAGAATGTATATATTTTCTGTATAACCAAGTTACGTTACACTAATGAATGGGTCTTTTTGCAATATCTTGAACATTGTCTAGCATTCATTTCATGTGTTATTGTAGTTTACCTTGCTGAATAATTACAGATTAACATTATGTCAGTTACTGTGAATCAGTATACCTGATTTTAGTATAAAGAGAAGATCGTTGAAATTATTTGAAAGTTACGAAGCAAGGTAGCTTGCAATTTGTCAGTGTTAGCAGGCAAGATCAAGTTATCTAAAATTACACAGATCAATCCTTATGGCACTATATTTCACATGCTTTGCAGTTATGTAAGCTTACCTGTCCAATAAGAAGAATGCCAATTCAGGGTCGGTTTTGATCCCCAAAACCAAACGAAGGTCCCTCCAGGAATCAAATGCCCTCCCGGTGTTCACTCTAGTTTTTGCTCGACCACGATCATGTTCCCGCTTAGCCAGATGGGATTCAGTAAATGTTTTTTTTTTTTTGGCTTACTCAGAGTTTGTGTAGGAGTCGGTGTTGTGTTTGGAGCCGGATGTTTGCTGGATTCCATCACTAAGATAACGCTACCTAGTGTTGCAGACTGTCTGTTGAAACTGTTGAATAGCGGAAGCACTGAGGCAAGGCTCTCGGGAGCGTGCATAAATGTCACATCCTTTGGATTTTCCTGGCAAAAGCGACCCGCTCCCTTCACATGAAAATCAGTCTACAGGCTTTAATAGGCAACTTAGGAAGTCTGGGAAGGGCTCATTTTTAAGTTGCATTACAAGCCATTCACACATTGGCAAAAAAAAAAAAAGGCGAATATTACATGAACAATTTTACATATTGCACCTTTAAGCACTGCAAATAACATAATCATATAAAAAAAACTATTCATTTAACGATGTTGATTATAAATATGTAAGCAAAATACACTGCCTGGCCAAAAAAAACAAAAAACAAAAAAACAAAAATGGGCCGCTCTCAGGAGCTCAGTGAATTCCAGCGTGGTACTGTGATAGGATGTCCAGTCGTGAAATTTCCTCACTACTAAATATTCCACAGTCAACTGTTAGTGGTATTATAACAAAGTGGAAGCGATTGGGAATGACAGCAACTCAGCCACGAAGTGGTAGGTCACGTAAAATGACAGAGCGGGGTCAGCGGATGCTGAGGTGCATAGTGCGCAGAGGTCACCAACTTTCTGCAGAGTCAATTGCTATAGACCTCCAAAGTTCATGTGGCCTTCAGATTAGCTCAAGAACAATGCGTAGAGAGCTTCATGGAATGGGTTTCCATGGCTGAGCAGCTGCATCCAAGCCATACATCACCAAGTGCAATGCAAAGCGTCGGATGCAGTGGTGTAAAGCACGCCGCCACTGGACTCTAGAGCAGTGGAGATGCATTCTCTGGAGTGACGAATCACGCTTCTCCATCTGGCAATCTGATGGATGAGTCTGGGTTTGGTGGTTGCCAGGAGAACGGTACTTGTCTGACTGCATTGTGCCAACTGTGAAGTTTGGTGGAGGGGGGATTATGGTGTGGGGTTGTTTTTCAGGAGCTGGGCTTGGCCCCTTAGTTCCAGTGAAAGGAACTCTGAATGCTTCAGCATACCAAGAGATTTTGGACAATTCCATGCTCCCAACTTTGTGGGAACAGTTTGGGGATGGCCCCTTCCTGTTCCAACATGACTGCGCACCAGTGCACAAAGCAAGGTCCATAAAGACATGGATGAGCGAGTTTGGTGTGGAAGAACTTGACTGGCCTGCACAGAGTCCTGACCTCAACCCAATAGAGCACCTTTGGGATGAATTAGAGCGAAGACTGCGAGCCAGGCCTTCTCGTCCAACATCAGTGTCTGACCTCACAAATGCGCTTCTGGAAGAATGGTCAAAAATTCCCATAAACACACTCCTAAACCTTGTGGAAAGCCTTCCCAGAAGAGTTGAAGCTGTTATAGCTGCAAAGGGTGGGCCGACGTCATATTAAACCCTATGGATTAAGAATGGGATGTCACTTAAGTTCATATGCGTCTAAAGGCAGATGAGCGAATACATTTGGCAATATAGTGTGTATATATATATATATATATTTTATTACGGCATGCATTCGTCGTAGCATTGTTTCGAAAACCTGATGCAACATCAGAACATTTAATTCCATCCAAAGTTGCATTAATTTTTGGCCGAGATTCGAACCGCTCCATAAAGCCTTCTCCAGTACATTCCAAAGACTTTCAATGGGGTTAAGGTCAGGATTCTGTGGTGCCCAATTCATGTGTGAAAATTATTCCTCATGCTCCCTGAACCACTCTTTCACAATTTGAGCACGATGAATCTTGGCATTGTCGTCCTGGAATATGCCTGTGCTGTCAGGGAAGAAAAAATCCATTGATGGGATAACCTGGTAATTCAGTACATTCAGGTAGACAGCTGACTTCATTTTATTGCAGGATAATGTTGCTGAGCTGAGACCTGACCAATTGAAGCAACCCCAGATCATAACACTGCCTCCAGAGGCTTGTACAGTGGGCACTATGCATGATGGGGGCATCGCGTTATGCGCTTCCCTTCTTACCCTGACATGCTCATCACTTTGGAATAGGGTAAATCTGGACTCATCAGACCACATTACCTTTTTCCATTGCTTCACAGTCCAATCGTTATGCTCCCTAGCAAATTTAAGTTTTTCAGATTAGCCTCACTAACAAGTGGCTTTCTTGTGGCCACACAGCTGTTTAGTCCCAATACTGTAAGTTCTTGTTGCATTGTGCATGTGTAAATGACCTTACTTTCACCACTATCCTTCCAGGTTTTAATAATGCGTTGGACAGTTCTTAATCCAATTCCAATTATCTCCTTAGCTGCTTTCTTTGCTTGATGCAGGCCAATAATTTGCCCCTTCTGAAACACCGTAACATATTTTCCACGACCACGAGTTACATCTTCTGACATGGTTGTTTAAGAAATGAGAAGCTACACACTGCATCAGTCAGGGTTAAAATAATAGTTGCCAGCTGAAACATATTAATCACTGCAACAATGATCCAATCATAGACTCTTAAGTATCTGCTTATTTAAATCCAAACAGGATTTTTGGCCAGGCAGTGTATTTAAATTTTATAGCAAAATATTAATGTATTTAAAAGTAGTTTGAGAGTGTAGGAAGACCGACTTGATTGTGTCATTCACAGTGCTCCTTGCGAGTGGCCAGTTGCTGCAGCGCTTGTGTGGTCGTGCTTTGTTGGTCAGGATTCTCTGATTGGTCGAGCGTTTTGCTTCAGGATTATTGGTAGTGTAGTTCTTCACCAGGAATTCCACTATAAAACATGATTTCTAAAAAATACATTAAAATAAAGTGGGCTGATAAGACCATAGGTCTGTGTTAAAATGTTTATAATTTATAGTTAAAAATTAATTCGCCTATGGACAAAATGAATGGTATTTTTACTTTGGGAACCCAAATGTTGGGCTCTATATCAAATATGCAGTTATAAGTGTGCATTTAATGTATTGTCATTTTACAATGTGTTCGAACATGACTCATCCAATCAGAATTTATAGTCAGAACTAGTGTTGTCAAAAGTACCGGTACTTCGGTACCAAATCGATACTAAAGTTAAAAAAAAGATGTAACAACACCAGTGCTTTTGCATTACCGATAGTAACGAGCACCGACTCAATCCAGTACCAGCGAGCAGTATGACTGACACACGACTGCTTTAAAATGCTAATTTTGAGCGCATGCTCTGTTACTCCTTTCACTGAAATGGACAGTTAATCAAATTAAAATTGTGACATGTCCTAGTGTGATTTATTAAACCCCTAAAGGCTGCAATCTTAGTGTGGAAGAGATGCGTACTTTGAATGTATAAATCCGACCGCTCATAGACTGGAAACTCCACAAACACTGAGAATCATTCACAACACATTGTATCCAGGGCTGGAAATGGGGGGAACGTGGGGGAATGGAGCTCTCGGAGTGAATTTTGTGGGGGAACGACGTTCCTGTTTAAACTGGCTACATTTGTAAGGGGAATAAAGAGTATTTATATATTTTCTTTACTAAATAGCCTACAAAAGCTATGCGGGTTCCGCACATAAATGCGTGGGATCTTCTGCATCTATGGCTGTGCAGTGTTGACCATCGTGAGTGACTACAACACATTCATGCAACAGATAGACAAATGCACAAGGGAATCCATGGGCAACTGATCCAAACATGCAGGCAACAGATCCACACGCACTCAATTTACAAATCCACGCATCAGAAGAATGCACAAATATATGGGTTTCTTTGCTCAGAATACCATCCGAAAGTACTTAAGTGAATGTGTAATTTAATGCACAAATAAATACTGAGCCATTTGTATTGGTATTCTTTTTCGAGAATGTTTGTTCTGCAGTCTTGACATTCACACAAGCAATGCTGGGGGCATGGTTTAGCGTGGTTGAAAGCAAATGCCCATTTATTAAAATGAAGGGAAATATCCAGTAGATTTGGCTATTATTTTTTTTTTTTTAAGAACAAAAAGAAAAAAGAATAGAAAAAAATTTGTTCAGAATGTTCAACCAAGAATTTTCATTTTTCAAGTGTGATGTGGTTATAGATTACGGAGATATAATCTCTATAATCTGAAATGTTTTATTTTTTTATTTATAATAAAATTCAAATTTTATCCATGATGGCAAAGCCCCATTTTCAGCTACCATTACTCCTGTCTTCTAAGAAAATAATGTGTCACATAATCCTTAGGAAATCATTTAATATGTTAACTTAGTACTAAAGTAAAATTTCTTTTTGTTAGAATGGTTAAAATGGTTGTGCTACTTAATGAATGTGTGGAAATCACAAAATAGTGTATTTTTGCAGCTGAGGTATTGCATTTTTTAAATTACTGTACAATAAGTTACTTTACAATTGCAAATCAAATTTCAATTTAAAAAAATAACCTAAAATAAACATATTTCTCCATCAAATTCATTGTTCTTTTGAGAGACGTAGGCTATTCCATGCACTTCTGTTTTGAAAGAATAAAACAGTCTTGATCTAACCAGGACAGAGAGAGAAGTTGACAACCCAGATGAACAACAACAAGAATACAATTACATCAGAGTCTTTAATTTGAGAAAAAGACTCCTCACAGGTCTTAAACTAGCAGCTTTAATTAACAGTATATGCTGAACAGTTGAATTGCTGCAAGTAGAGGATTCTTAGATTAACAGAAAGTTTGAAGAATACATCATTTATTTTAAAAGAAATAGTCAATTGTAACATTATAAATGTGTTACTGTAATATTTCAAGTATTTTCAGTCAATTTAATCCATCCTCTGTGAACAAAGAAAATGTAATATTCTCTGTAGAGATAAATAATAATAATAATAATAATAATAATAATAATAATAATAATAATAATTAAGCAATATATCACAAACAAGACTGCTGTTGAATAAAAACTTGGCAAAAAAAAAAAAAAAATGCAATGACATATTTCCACTTGTTAAATGTTTTAAGAATGAATTGATTAGACACCATTTTGATGATGAAATTAAATTAAACTAAAACATGGAGTTCTGGAGAATAATAATAACAACAAAAAGGAAAACATAATTTGGTTAAGAATAAAACAGATTTCAGTAGGGCGCTATCTAAAAACACTTAAGCAATGCATCCTTGATTGAGAAACACTTGAAGGAAACATGCATTTCTTTTAATTCATTATTTACATTGAAATGTAACTTTTTAAATAGGCTAAACGCGTGTTTAATAGCACATTGTCATATTAGCATCTTTATGCTGTGGTAGCGAAACTTATATCGAGAACTGTGAAATTTCACTGGTATCGGTACCGACTACTGACATTTTGGTACTGTGACAACACTAGTCAGAACAATTTGTTTTATAAGATGTGTTAAACAACAAGTTATGAATATTAGAAACATTTATATGTCAAGGTACCCAACAAAAGTTCCCATCAAATGCAAAAACACCAACCATGCTGTCAGGAAGTGGAAACTGGCATGACTTCAGACTTCATGGTTCTGATACCAGCTATGATTGTGGAGTGAGCATGGTGCACAGGGATTCTACTGTGAACTCTTGACATATGTGACAGGAGCCAGTATAAATCACTAAGTGGGGCATATGCATGAGCACACATTCTTTGTCAAGCACACATGCAGAGAGAGGTCGAGTGGTGCCAAAAATTCCTGCTGGAGCTGTATGTATGCATCATGTTCTGGTTCATTTATGTTTGGCCTCTGTTGACCTTTAATATCCAATTACAAACACAGCATTGTTGATCGATTTTCTCTCTCCCTCTCTCTTTCTCATGTCTTTCTTGCTCTCTTTAACACACTGTGGCTGTGTTGTCACTGCTGCATTCATAATCCATCGTATTTTCCCTGCTGAATAAAACAAACTAGATCATGCATGGCCATGGAAGTCTTGTTGTTTAGTGGTAGATAAAAGCTAATTGTACACGGAAATGGCAAGCACTTTCTCAAAATGGTGAGCTCTAATCTTATTCACTGGTTCTAATAATATTATGTTTGTAATAATCTGCATAAACTGATTTCTGGGAGTCAGGGTACACAGGTTTTTACCTGTCCATCTAAAAAAAAGTCATGTTTACAAGGTACTGGGCTGCTACAATAAAGACTTTTCAGGAAGAACTAATCACTGGATTTGCTAATTTAATTTAATTTAATTTAATTTAATTTAATTTAATTTAATTTAATTTAATTTTAATGTATTTATTTATTTATTGTTATATGTATATATTTAAGCAATATCACATGAGCAAGAATATGCCCACCTATCTTTCTTAGGATTTTGCAGATGCCCACCTAAAATAAGTGATGATACATATGGCCGCCAGTTCAACGTGTTATCTTTTGACCTGGAACTTTTTCAATCTAATACTGCACTGTTGAGTGAATTGTGTTATTATTATTATTATTATTATTATGACCCTACATCAGCACGGCAGTGATTTGGACGCTGGCACGAGGCTGCAGTCCGAGTGCCATAGGTAATCACAGCCATGCTGATTTAGGGCCATACAGCAAGACTGTGAGTGTGATATTTCTTATATACAACAGTTCAACGAACAAGTAAATGAAACAATGAGGAACAAACTAAGGAATGTCACAAAAAAAAAAAAAAAAAAAAAAAAAAACTCAGCATCAGAATAGCATTCAAAACAGATTAAAGTGCAACAAGGATTTTTTTTTTTTTTTTTAGTGACTGGTTAAGTGCTCATGGAAAAGATGTGTTTTTAGCCGTTTTTTGAAGACAGAAAGTGAGTCAGCTTCACGGATGGAGTTTGGAAGATCATTCCACCAACGTGGTATGATGAAGCCGAAAGTCCGGGAAAGTGTTTTGGTGCCTCTTTGTGTTGGTACAACAAGGTGACGTTCCTTAGCCGACCGCAGGCTTCTAGTGGACGCGTAGCTCTGCATAAATGATTTTAGGTATGCTGGAGCAGACCCAGTGACTGTTTTGTATGCCAGCATCAGAGCCTTGAACTTGATACATGCATCAACCGGCAGAGGGTGATGAGAGACAAGGAGTGGTGTAACATGCGCTCTCTTTGGTTGATTAAAGACCAGACGTGCTGCTGCATTCTGGATCATTTGCAGGGGTCTAACTGCACATGCAAGGAGGCCTGCAATGAGAGCATTACAGTAGTCCAGTCTAATTATGACAAGTGACTGAACAAGAAGTTGTGTGGCATGTTCAGAGAGGAAGGGTCTTATCTTCCTGATATTGTAGAGTGTAAATCTACATGATCTTGCGGTCTTTGAGATGTGGTCTGTGAAATTTAGTTTGTTATCGATGGTTACCTATAGATTTCTGACCATTTTTGAAGGTGTTACTGTAGTTGCACACAGCTGCATGGTGATGTTGTGTTCAACAGCAGGGTTGGTTGGAAAGACAAGGAGTTCGGTCTTGGCTGGGTTAAGTTGCAGGTGGTGTTCCTTCATCCAGGCCGAGATGTCTGCCAGACAGGCAGAGATTTGAGCAGTCACTGTGGTGTCATTGGGCTGGAAAGACAAGTAGAGTTATGTGTCATCAGCGTAGCAATGGTAAGAGAAACCATGTGCCTGAATGATGGGTCCCATTGATGTTGTGTATATAGAGAAGAGAAATGGCCTAAGCACTGAACGTACCCTGAGGTACCCCAGTAAGTAGCTGATGTGCCTTGGACACCTCACCTCTCCAGGCTACCTTGAAGGACCTACCTGAGAGATAGGATTTAAACCATTCAAGCACAGTTCCTGTGATGTCCAGCGAAGAGAGGGTGGAGAGTAAGATTTGATGGTTGACTGTGTCAAAGGCTGCAGAAAGGTCCAGTAGAATCAGGTAAGCCACGTGATAAGATACGCGGATTGACGGTCTCAGACACGGAGGCAACTGAGATTCGTCCTCCGCCACCCAGATTGAGGTGAGTCACTACGCCACAATGAGGACTTAGAGTGCATTGGGAATTGGGCATTCCAAATTGGGGAGAAAAGGGGAGAAAAAAAAAAAAAACTCTATTCTTCATCTTTAGTGTTAGTCAGCTTGCTGAAGATAATTTTCTCTGTGTAAAAAATAGCCGTCGGAGTGGGTCTTCCCTGAGTATTTCGTGGTAGCCGGTAGTCCTCCGCCATGTTGAATGTTGTTTACATCTGAATTCTGCTCCCAATGCGGAAACTCCGGTAGGTATGCACCTTGAGCATGTGTTATTACTTTGTCTGTTGTGTCTATCAGATGTGATAAGTCTTAATGCTGAAGCTGTATTTCCCAGATATAGTCTAGTAATAATCAGAGCGATCATGGAGTGAGAGGCAATTGCCAATGACTTAAAAGAAACTGCTCACCTAGCTCATAATACACAAAAATGGTCTTTTGTCACCACCTGCTGGCTAAAATCTTTAATGTCACAGGGAAAAGTGAAAAGACATATCTAGCTAGAATGCCGTGAACAAAAGCGAAATGAAACAAAAGTGAAGCATCTGACTACTGCTGTTCTGAGACATCAGCACTCAAGGAATGTCTCTCATCCGATCAGATTAGAGGACCGGAACTAACTGTTGTATGTGTATATATATATATATATATATATATATATATATATATATATATATTTTGTTTTTTTTTTTTTTACATATTTGTTAGACTTACATATTATTCACTCTTTCTCTGTAAGTGGGCAGTTCCTGGCCAGAATAAGATGCAAAGTAGACTTCATGTCGAGAGTCAAATGTCTGACTGCAAAACTACATGCTAGTGACCAACTCAGCAAATTTGTTCAGCAGGGTTGGTATATAGGAAGAGCACTAGTGAAACTCATTTTAATAGAGGTGCTGCAGCCTCTTTTTTTATGCTGATACACTGTGTGTAGAAGCATTGGCCTCAGCCTGCATGGAGTCCACATTAATGAATAACAATAAAACCCTTTACCACTGCTCAGATAAACTTATAAAGGAGCTTTGTCCTTTAGCCAATAAATCAAAATGCCTAATGTGTTAGCCACAGTGATTAGCATTAAAGAACACAAACAAAGTGCTGACTTGCTACTAGCTCGCTGATGGCACCCCTGATTAGCCTCAGTAATCACCTGCACACATCAAAGGCCTTCGAGAGGCCCTGGCATTTCCTTTCAGCACCCCACAGAGAACACAGAACCGCAGATCTCAATGCACCCTCGCAGTGACACGGCAGCCATTTTTGATCATTCACCGTATATCAGCCATGATCAGTTTTGTGATTAAAGAAAACTAAGGCTATCTAAAACTAAAAACTTAATAAAAACACCTTTTGTCAACAAAAAAATACATAATTGCATAAATGTAAAATTAACTAAATGCAAAACTAAGCTAAATACTTAATATAGACTATTGATAAACATAATAAAAAAAACTAGAAAACACTGAAAAAACACTAAACTAAATTGAAAGGACAAATTGAAAATACAATAGAAATAACAACTATAACAAAGCTACAATAACCCTACTATAGATGACTGTGAGGGTGCAACAGTGGAAATTACTATTAATCTAGCTATTGTAGTGCAGCAGAATCCTGGGCCAGGGGTAGGGGGCATGGTGGCCTTGGGCTGGGAAGAAGCCTTGGGCTATAAAGCTGTATTCTGCCGACGAGCTGTTTTGGCATCGCATACATGGTGATTGTGCCATGGCCTGGATTGACCCTCAGCTTATACAGGGCCACCGATGCTGTGTGACACACTCGGTCTCATTCACTAAACATGCATGAACCTGTTTGTGAATGTTTTGACACATAAATAATTATTTATTAATAAGTGTGCTCTTATACAAATTTAGGATACAATTTAGAACCAATTTAAACAAATTTAAATAAAAAAAATAAAAAAATAAAAAAAATCAATTTAAGATAATTAAACAAAATTAAACATAGTGCTGAGCCAAAATGTTTATATATATATATATATATATTATTATTATTATTATTATTATTATTATTTACTTAATTAACATAGAGATAATATATAATTTAATATTATTATTAGAAGTTGAACAACTAAGGCCACGTCCACACTTATATATTTTCATTTAAAAACGCATCTTTTTCACCAAGTTTTGGCCTTCCCTAAACATTGAGATGGCTTTTTGAAAACCCTGGATAAATTTGAAATGCCATCTTTGCGGTGTAGTGTGGACAGGGAAAATGGAGTTATCTGAAAATTATAATGTATTTGTTATCATGTGAGGCAGTTATGTGATCCGTTTCAACCCAAAACAGTCAAGATGGCGACCCATGTTGTAGTGGCGTTGTGCCTGCTACCGACTTTGACAGCGCTGTTAAAGATACATTTTACTTTGTACAACCTTCACATTACATTCCTTCAAAGGCGATGGGAAGTTTACTCGGAATTGCTGTCTGGTGACAGAACACAATGACAGTTGCGTTTCAGACGGTACATGAAACTGCAAAATTGTGCATGCGCAGGTAGGGGATTTAAGCATTTTCATAAGTTTCAATGTGGATGAGAAACATTTTGAAAATGCTTGAAAATGGCAGTGTGGACAGAGACGTTTCGAAAACAAAAACACTTTTTTCAAAAGGATCTGGATTAATGTGGATGTAGCCTAAGTGACTCTTGGGTACGTCTTTTTTCAGAGTAACAAAAATTATTTCTGTTATAAAGCTACAATATCTGGGATAGGTTTAACATAGCAATGCAGGTAATCATGTGTAGACTAGGCCTACATAAAAAGTGTTTGTTGTGTTTCAACTGGTTTGAGAATGGCACACTTGGCTTTACTCAAAGATCTTGCTGCGCAAACTCACAGATAAGAGCACATCTTAAGCTGGCATAAGGATACGTTTGCAGATACAGATAAAGTTGGGACCACATCATACACTGGGGGCGTGGTTTAGCATGGGGGAAAGTGAATCCCTACTACCATAGTTACGCATTCATTCCTATGTGAGAAACGAAGACAAATAGCTGATAGACTTTGCTATTTTAACAACAAAATATATGACGAAAAGTTGCTGTGTAGTTTGTTGCACTTCAGCCAAAGTCGAATTAAGCCAGAACTGAATTTTTAATCACTTGCACCAACAAAAATAGAATCCAAAAGAAGAACACTATGAGAGCAGTCGGGCATATGCTGGATGCATGGCTTAGAGTGTTTGGAAAACTTCAGATCGGATTCAAGAATAAATCGATCATCATATCACAATAGCGGTTCCAGCAGAAACATAATGATGAGTTTAAACCAGATAACAAGACAAGATATTTGAGAAAAGTGTTGCTTATATTGTTTTTCATGCTTTAATGAATCAAACATTTCTCATGGGATTTCTCAGTAAGTTTGGTCTGGTGAAACGTTTAATAAAAAGTGTTTCTGGTAAAGTTGCTGTAAAATGTTTAGGTACAGAGTACTAGGTACGAATGTATACTCTTCATTAGTCTTTACTGCCAAACAAAAACTAAATTTAAGGTAGAATTTAATAGGAAAACTGATTGCGATAGTTGGCTTAATTTAATTATATATATAGTGGGAATCATAAATGTAAACTGCTGATTGGCTCAACAGCTTGGAGCCACAACAATCTTCTTTTGGCTTCTACTGTATGTTTGTCGGTTGGTGAGCGATACAAATTCAGTTCTATCAGAAAAAAAAAAAAAAAAATCAAGATTATTGGGATTAATATGAACCTAGACATACTTATATCATTTGGCATAAGCCCCGTCCTATGGTTCAGCGCTTGGATACTTGCTTGAACTGTCAGATCCTTTCGTATGCGATGACAGCAGGTGAGCAGAGCTTAGCCCCGCCCAGTACGAGACCTAAACTGGTGATGATGTGGTGGAGGGGGGTGAAAATAATGAAAGTATGCTAACAATGAGAGACAGTTGAGCGGGCTTATAAACCGGAGACTGTATTGTGATTGGATGAGATGCCTGATAGAATGAATCTCTAGATCTTCCTGCTAGAACTACGCTTACACATACATTTTTGGGGATTTTGGCTTGGTCTGAAGTGCAGTTTTTTGGCAAGTTTTTTGTTGTTAAAATAGCCAAGTCTTATTTCACCCTTTTTTTCTCATAGGAATGAATGAGTAACTATCAAGGTTATTATAGTTTAGCATTTTCAAAAAAAAAAAAAACAATTACATTTTTTTTTTTTTTTATAACTGTTTTCAAATTTGCTATAAATTTCAGTATAGGTTTAGTTAATTTAATTAATGTTTTTTGCTAATTACAGTTACGTTTTTATTTTGTTGACCTTCGAATTTAAGATTGGCAAATTTTTCAATACACTTGAACCAAGAGGAAACAGTTTTATATTTGCACAGTTTCTCAGCATATTTGTGCATAATAACTATAACATAAGAAATGGTTTGAGATTCTGCCAAGAACCGAACAATTGCTAAACAAAAGTTATATTAAAAGTTAAGTTTATTATAAAAAGAATCAAAAGCATACTCCATGTTACATATTTATGTGTGTGTTCAAATTAAATTTCCGTTAAATATATAATCTTGGTAAATTTGACTTTTTGACATACTTTTTTAGCTGAACAATGCAGCAACAATAACATAACTGACCACTGATGTACACGTTTTCCACTTTGAGGGCTACTAGCACAGGCTTCATCACTATCGATGGTACTCTTCCTTTCCGCATTTTCAGTCATGAATAATTTGCACTCCTTCTGATGGTTGCTTTGCAAATGCACTTCCCAGTTTGTGGGATTTTTTCCCCCTAATTTCAACACCACAAATCGTGTGATTGGACTTGACAATGCATTTGTTTTTTTCCACTTTCATAATTAAACTCGAAATAGTCCAACACAGAGCTCTGTCATTTCCTACAAGCCATCATTCATGTCCCAGTCTTCTTTATCAGTATCAGTATCAGCTAACCTCACATGCATCACACGCCATATCACCATCTGTGATCTTCACATACACAGCCACATAGGTAAATAATTCCGCTATGCAATGAGTGAGTGCTTGATGATTGTGAAAACAATAATTTAGTTTTGATGATTATTATTTTAGTTCGTTTTTCAATTACTGTTGTTAGTTTTGTTTAGTTTTAGTTTTTCATTTATTTGCACTATTTATTTTATTTCAGTTTATGAAAATGTTTTTAAATCAATAGTTTTCATCTTAGTTTTAGTTTTAGTTTACGAAATTAACCCATGTAATTATGGTAACAGGGCTTCTCTCTCCCAGCTCAAGTGGGCACGGCCTCCTTGCAGGGAAGCAATCACTCATTAATCCAGATTCATAATCATTACTAACAAATGTATTAGCGTACGCAGCTTTTGTCAATCCAGCAGAAATGTTGCGTGATTTTCTGTGCTCATAATTAAGAACACTTGTATACAATTATTAATGAATAAGACCCGAATCAGACTTAAAATAGCCTAGAAACCACCTCAGGAGCACCACTGTTCTGTACAGTAACCTGTGCTGAAGATCTTGAAAGATTTATTTTTGAGACATGAAATAATTGTCAGATGCCTCCCTTTCTAACACATGCGTGTACATGCACACAAGTGGAATGTCTTATACTATGAGCCTCAAAATGTCTTGTGATCACTTTGGGTCTTCCTGATTATTGGGTGTCAGTCAGAAAACTTTGCCAATCCAAATCACTCTCTGCCTGTCAATCGTTTTGTGCACATCGGTTTGCCCTTTGTATGTTTTTGAAAAGCACCTCTGGATCCCATGTTTTATGTGATTTATCTAGTCTTATTGTATTTTTGTTTTAATATTTTTGTAAAATGTATTTTATCACTTACACATTGCTGTATTTTAGAGCTGTCCGATGCCATTGTGGAAATGTGCTTTTTTGCAATTAGCCATGATCAGTTTATTACGGTGAAAGTTAAAAGTGTCTAATTACAGGTGACTTCGATGTAAAGCAAATAATATGTGGATGTTCCTATGATCTTAACATGGCAGTACTCACGCATGTGTGCCTAGCACCATATGTAGAATAAAGCAGCTTTTCTTATAAGACTAATATCTAGTCTAGAGTCTTCATCTCATGTGGAATGTACATCATTTTAAAAAAAGTAGCAAAATAAAAATAAAAAAAAAAAAAAAAAAAATTATTTTTAAAAGTTTAGCAATGAGCAAAAAATCACTGAGTTCACCAATAAGTATTTCATATAAAAGTAAAACAAAAAAAAATTCCAAGATTCAGAACATGACAATACAGGAGATACAGGGTAAAACAGGATATTTATATCTATGAAATCCCCTGCCATTGGTAGTAAAGTTTCAGCATATATTCCTCTGTGCTTTGTATAAAAATCTGACTTAGGTTACAGTGGCTGTCATTGCCTAGGACAAGATAATTCATTAAAGGCCTGGAATGTGTGTTTGCATGTTTACATGTTTTTTTTTTTTTTTTTTTTCATGCTGAACACCTGGTGACTAACAAACTTGCGGACACTTTGTATAATTGTCCCTATCAAGTCATAAGAGTACATCACTGTAGGCACAGAAGACAAAATGTTTATTTTTACCTCCCTGCCTCTGTTGCTCCCTCTTGTGTATGTTGCACAACCATTATCTCCCCATGCACTCTCTTCCCTCTATCATCTTCCATCTCTCTCTCTCTCTCACTCTCTCTCTCTCTCTCTCTCTCTCTCTCTCTCTCTCTCTCTCTCTCTCTCTCTCTCTAAAGCATGATCTGTCTCTTCTAGTCCCTTGTGGCCTTCTTTCTAGAATGCCTGTGTTGGGAGTTGCTAAAATGAGACAAAACTTTCATATTGTAGGTATTATTTCCACACTCTGTATGATGTAGGAAGAATATTATGCTTTCTCTCGTTCTCCTTCCCTTAGTAATATCGCCTTTCTTCCATATTTAAACAAGCGTCGGGACAAGGGGGAAAAAAAAAGTCAGAGACAATTTCTAGGAATGGTTGCAATGATTGTATTTCCCCCACAGCAGTCTGAATACACAATCCAAACACATCTTTGCATAGAAGAACCAAGGAGGTCTATAATACCTGGAGAGAGCTACTGTATTTGTAGCATTCATTGATGGCTGGTGCTTTTCAAGAGTGGGATAATTTAGACCATTGTTTTGGTGTCAGCAATGTTGCTCCCAAAAGCTTCTCAAACTACTACTTAAATAGTTCAGTTTCTTAACGAAAATAATTAAATAAGCTCAAAACTGTTATGGCAGCAAAATATCTGATTATGAAAGCTGAAATAATATTTTATATGTCAGTTTGCAAATGTATGTGCATGTATCTCCGAGCCACCGAAAATTCTTTCTAGATCACTATGGTGCTTTTACATTTCATATGTTGTCAGTCACATCACGGTTTCAATTATTGCCCATTTGCTGCAAAGTTCCGCCCATTTGAGAGCTCGACCAATCATCATATAGAGGAGCCAAGCTTCCAGACGGGACAAAAGTACATTGATTGAAAGCGCAATGTCTAAAAGGCCATCAGAGGCAGATCTAATGCAAATAACATTTATAGACTCCCAGAGAAGCTCAGCGTCCTGGTGTGACACAAAATGCTGTATTTAGAGCCTCTCATCCAATCAACATTCACTGGAATCTAATGGTACAGGTCTATGCCATAGACTCCCATTGAAGCACGCCTGTAATGTCTGCATGTCTACTTTTGAAAGGCTGTCAAAGGAGAAATATGCCTTAGTTAGATGGTGTAGTTATGCTGTTAGGCAGAGGCTAACTGGGTCATTCTAACCCGTCATACTTTGAGCCCTCGGGTAGACCTAGTTAATGTTTGCTGATCGTTTGTTGCCACTGAAAGCATCATGATTATGTTACAGAACTTCTCTTGTTATCACTGTAAATATGACAGGTGTGAAAAGAGAGCAAAGGCATTTAGAAGTATTTGAAAGCATGTTGGTATTCATGTTTTATTCAGACCAAGGCAAGGGGGGCTGGTGTGTGTGGTGGAATGGCCCATGTAAAAATAGGTTCCCATTAACATTTAACAACATTTCAGGATGATAAAATGTGGAGACCATTCAGGCCTTCAGGAACTGAGAATGATGGAGCATATTAATGTCCCTGCTCTCTCTCTCTCTCTCTCTCTCTCTCTCTCTCTCTCTCTCTCTCACTCACACACACACACACACACACACACATGCTTTCAGACAAACAGGGATTCTTAAAAGACTAAGAATGCAATTGCTTCTCATCTCTGAGCTATGTCATCCTTATCTCTCTTTTTGATTGGCTCAATGCACAAGCCATGTTTCCTATATGCATATTGTGATTTGATAAATGCACAAAACATTTATGCCATGAAATGTGATCACTTAGATATAATCCTAGATCTAAGCTCAAGATAGATGTGTCATCAGAGAGCAGCTAACATAATGAAGAGTGATAGTCTCTTTATTTATATTAGTGTAGTGCAATCTGTTCTGTCAAAGCATGTTATTATTGTTTTGTTTTTTAGTTTTTTTCATATTGTGGGGTGGGATCTGTGTTTACGATGGCACATGATAGCGACGTGATATTATTTGACAGATGCAGAGATGACATCAACTGCTAGTGACATGTAATAGAACTCACAGTGAGTGTGTGGCACTACAGAGTTTCCTCTGCAGTACTATTATATGACTTCAAATGTTCTATATAGTCTTGATACATTAAAAGTACTTGGAGAGTACATTGTTATGATAATGGTATTGTGTATTACACGATTAGTGCTCGATGGAACATGACCAAATGATCTTATGTATACCAAAATTGGTAAATATGGGATGTAGCTAATAGAGGATACTGTCTCCATAACAACTAGATGCAGTTCATTAAGCAAATAAACACTACCTGCATCTTAATATCTCCGTCAATTCGCCAACATCTTCGGCAAGTTACTTACGTTCACCTCTTCAGCGCAAACCGACAACCTTGCCTTGTACTGCACCGTGACATGGATGTTAACACCAACGGAGATGCAGAATCAATTCTACCCTCTCCATTTGTGAAATTAATTAAAAACAGACATGCTTTTAATTAATGCTACACGTTGACATTACACAAGCTGGTGGGTCATTTTAGTTTTGATCCTCATCGGCGACTAATGACATTTAGCCAGGGGCTATGTAGCATGTGTAAAAGGGCAGGCTGGCCGTTGGGTGTTTAGCTAGCAGAGCCCAGGGTAGAACCTGGACTTTGAAGGTAAATGTTAAAGGTGATTCGAGTGTGTATGCAGGACAGAGGAGAAATGAAGTCTGGACAGGAAATCTAAAGACTGCTAACAACGATAAATCCAAAGAATCTTTGAGTTTTAATGATTTAGAAAGTGATGCACAACCTTGAATGATACAAACATTGGAGATTTAGTTTGACCCTGGGCACAAAGGAACATTAATGCTTTATTGAGAATATATGTCCTGAGAACACTTTAGAGTAAGTAAAACTATGTGACTGAGAGGGCCCCCAAAATGGTTCTTTTCTTGTATTGTATCTTGTTAAGCATATTTTCCTGTAGTTTTACATTTGTAACAAACTGGAGGGTCTTTCTTTGGGAGGTATGTTCAGAATGGAATACAAGCACACTACACACTTTATACTACTGCATACTATTTTTAAAATCTAGTATGCAATATGCAATGATGCATTGGTAAACATTTTAAGCAATACTTTGTATTGCTGTCAGTGTTCTATTGCTGTTAGCCAACAGTGCTAATCTAATCATGGAAATTAATGTAGAAAATAATTGTTGATGAAGTGTTTTTTGAATTCAACAATAATGAAGACGAAAAACATGTATTATGACGATAATTAAACAGTTTTAATTAAAACATTCTTTTGACGTTAATATGACGAGAAATATAGAATAAAAGATATTAACAATGCACTTTAAAAAAAAATAAAACCTAAAAAGAATTTATTGTAATATTCCGTTCATAGAATGAAGACGTTATTTTAAATGTAGTTTTATTAACAAGGTTTAGGAGGAGCAAGTTTATTTAATCTGACCAATCACACAGCCAGAGTAAGAGAATATAAACAGCTGCTTACCTCTACGTAGCTCTTGAGAGTTTCCAGCATTCGGCCCCGCCCATTGCCCACGAACAGACCCATACAAATGACTCGGATCATCGGACACAACTTCATTGCAAAGCATTCGCTTACACCAGAACAGCCCTTCCATCCAAACAATCTCGCTATTCAACAGATGCTGCCACAGCAGCACATTTGTTTTTGCAGTGTTGACCGCTACCAAGTTAAGTGTTATATTCTTACACTGTCTTTCTTTCCATGCTCCATTCACTGAGCAGTTTATAGCGTGAAGTTGCTCCTGCAAACTGGCTGCTTTGGCACTGTGTACGTGTGAAACAGCTCTCTAAGACTGCTCATATGTTCTCTAATTCTAAAATTTACACCCAGAGCGGTTCATCACGTAAGCCTGCCTCTGCGAACGGGCACTGATCCAGCTCACGCCACTCGAGTTCTATTACAGCTTCATTTGAATGCGAGTGAAACAAAGATTAACTATTTAATTCAATCACGATTCCAACGCTCCCTAGCATTTAAATCTGGTTCTCCCACACAGGTGATTCCTGTTAGTGATGGGAAGATCGGATCATTTTACTGACTTGAAACTTTGAGTCTCGTTCAGCAAAATGAACGAATCTTTATTCAAGTCATTTCGTTCATTTGAGCAGAATTAAATTAAAATGATACATTTTCAATAGCCAAATCCCCCCAGCCCCCAACACATCTACTTACGCAAACTTTGATTATAGTCCCAATAAGGAAAAATTGATAATGCAGCCAAGGACAAATTATGAGAAACAGAAACATTAGTTCACCTCTGGAATCTTCTTGTCGGAGTCGTTCGTTCTTTTGTCACTGCATAGTGTATACGGCTGTCACATGACAAAAGAATGAACGACTCGGACCAGAAGATTCGAGAGGTGAACTAATCATTTCTGTTTCCTCTGTGAGCAATGCATTGCGTATACGGCTGTCACGTGACAAAAGAATGAACGACTCATACCAGAAGACTCGAGAGGTGAACGAATCATTTCTGTTTCCTGTGTGAGCAATGCATAGCGTGTACGGCTGTCATGTGACAAAAGAACAAACGACTCGGACCAGAAGACTCGAGAGGTGAACTAATCATTTCTGCCTCCTGTTGAGCAATGCATAGCATATACGGCTGTCACGTGACAAAAGAACGAACGACTCGGACCAGAAGACTCGAGAGGTGAACTAATCATTTCTGTTTCCTGTACAGCGCCTATGTGGTTTTCATGTAACAAACGAACGGAGGTTGTGCAATGCATATGTGCGGCCAACACAAAATGAATTAATCACTCTCTGAGACTACTCGTTCTTCTGAGTCACATACAAGATTAGTTCAAAATGAACGAATCGTTCATGAACGACCCATCACTAATTCCTGTCAGCCTCATTACTTCGCCGCACAGCCCGTTTAGGGCGTGTGCCATTCAACGATTCTGTTTTTCAACTTCTAACATGAATATCACGATCATTCTCCCTTCAAAGTGCCCTTCGGTGTTCGATTTATTCCATTCGGAACACAGGGGCAATCATGCAACAGCGAACTCCTTCCAGTCGACCAATACACTAATTACAACTTCTTTTCAAACCAACGCAGAAATTTTAACACAAGCTCACTGCCACACAGCACTCGCTTGGACCATTCCACAGCACACTGCAGCTATACACAGCCTTTGTCTGAACAGACATGAGCCGAATTCACCTCGACAAGAGGCGGATCATGCCCTGCATCCCAACTCATTCATAATCGTTTCGCAAACTCGCCTAGCCTCCTCTCAGCATTCGAGCTCACCACACAGCCCCGATAACACGAAGCAAGCGCTGCTACAACTTCCACGTATCTCTACACAATAACATCATTTTCCCTCCTCCTGTCAGGAAAAATGCTTCACGCAGGTAAAATCGATCTATCACTTTATTTTACAGACAGTTTTCTCTACTTTTGCCCAAATGATTTTATTTACAAACGCGACCATACAACTTAATTGCTGCATGTTTCTAAAGTGTTCAACAATCTGTCATATCCTTTACACTCCACCCAAGTTGAAAGTAACCAGTTTAAATCGATGCTGAACGATTCAGCTTGGCACCTTGCTTTATACTCCAATATTTCAATTTTTTTGTAGAATTTATTACAAATCATCAATATAAACAAGTCGTTTTATTCACCACACTACTGCAAGCAGTGCTCTTATAGTATCTATTATATCCAACTCTCAGGCACAAACACAGGCACTATGATTTCATACGTCCTCGTCAAACGAGACGAGTCACCCCATGCCAATAATATAGAGATATGAAATGACTTGCATTATGTAGGAAAACAATCTTCAAAGCTCCAAACCATTGGCTTAAGTTTATAAACATCAGAATATGGTATTCATCTGGGCACTCAGTTTCAGGTGCTTTCTAATTTCATGACAAACCAACTTTAAATGATGTCGTTCGTATGCACAAGCAAGCATGTTTCCTGGCATTGTCTTACTCATGTTCCCAACATTTAATCTATACTATTGCGTCCAGGCATCCGCAGACACTATATTTACCACATTACCATGTTTTCTATTGGTTCAACACATTCCTAAGCAGCATCGAGCAAGTTCAGTAAAAATTCAGCATAAACATTCTCACACGAATCGTATGCTCTCCCATTGAACACTGTGTGGTTCTGCGCCCGAGGATTCAGCCCATTCATATCACAAATGCCATGCAAGCACATATCCTGACATTGCCTTGCACATGTTCCAGACGCCTTAGTTTTCATGCAACCTATTTTCTCTTCCTATCCATGGACCTCTAGAGCGGATTCCCATGTGAGGCTGCCTCCGCTGGAGAACTCAGCCCCAAACCCATTCCCTCCCCAACTTTATCCCTCTTTCTTCTATCATCCTAATCTCCACCACTCCGTGGCATTCCTTGTGCGAGGCTGCCTCAGCAAGTGAATCCGGTTCCGAATCCAGACTTTCCAGCTTGCCTTCTCAACTTCACTCCACAATACCTCTCGCCGTTCCCTCAAACGTTGCAGTCTCAGAACCTCCGCCAGTCTCCAACCACCTCTGCTCTCAAATACTTGCAGAGATTCAGAGTTTTGGCCCCAGAAGCTAACCCAACACCAACCCCTCCCTGTTCAGAACTGAAATTTATATTAACCAGCCTCTCAGACTCATCTACCAAGCTTCCTTCAATGCCATCCTTCATGCCGTTTCCCCTCGAACTCTTCAAACCTACTGGACAGCATGGGAATGCTTTAAAAAATGTCACCATATCTACAGCCTACCATTCCCAGATTTTCCCTTCCCTCCACTTCCTCCTCCACCTCACATCTCAATCAATATAAATCCATTCAGGAACCATCAAAGGATACCTAAGTGGCATCCATTTCTTCTACAATTAATTTTGGTCAAAACTCCTCCACAATAAACCATCCCCAGATCTCACTTATCCACTGGCCCCGCCGTTTGGATGCAGCGGGGGTCTCTCCGGCAAGACCGGGGGCACCCCGTCTCAAAATGCTAGTCGGGCCCGCCACTACAGTCAAGGGCTCTCCTGTTTGAATCGCAGCAGGGGGTTCTCATGTTCGGAAGTGCACATGCTAACTCACATTTTTTTGTACTGTGGGGTCCCCATTTGGAATGTTAGGAGGACTCCCCCATTTTAAATGCTAGGAGGGCCCCTCCATTGTGCCTGAGGGGGGAGCTAGGGCGGTCTCGAGTGGCTAGGATCCACGCCTCCGCTCAGACCGATACCCTCCAACACAATCTATTCCAGGGCTCTCCTGTTCGATCAGGAGCAGGATCACCCGCCCAAATGCAGCGCGAGCTATCCACATTTATTTGTATCATGGGATCGCCCATTTGTGGCCAATACTGCCACTGTCCCTTCATTGTTTCAACTCGCTTGCCTTACCCTATCCTACATCTCCCAGTTTCCTATCCCCCGACATGGACCCTAGCATGAGGCTACCTTCACTAGTGGCCCAGCTCGATTCTATATTCTTTGGCACACCATAAGGACAGGCAAGTGAAATGTAGTTTTATTAACAAGTTTCAGGAGGAGTAAATTCATTTAATCTGACCAATCACACAGCCAGATTAAGAGTATATAAACAGATGCTTATCTCTACGTACCTCTGAAAGTTTCTGGCATCCCACCAACTCCCCATCTCCTCCTATCTATTCCATCAATACTAATCCTGTCCGGGGGGGTATTCAAGCTCGGGTCAAGTCTCAAGCCTCGAGCCCTTCGCCCCAGACAGCAAGCCACACATGTTTACACTATCCTTAATACAGGATTACATTAACTGCAAACTACTGAAATATTAAGTTTGTTTGGTACAGTTTGATACATGTTTTTTTATTTATTTATTTATTTATTTTGCACATTATAATCAGTTTGATTTTTCGACTAAAATTATATGCCATTTTTCATGTTGTAATTAAATATGGTCACTTTGCATTTTTGTTTTATCTTGTTTTGTGTAGAAATATCTTAAATCTTGTCAGTCAAGAGGTGATGTTAACAATTCCTAATATTACTTCCTGTTCATTTGTCACCCTGGAAATGGAAGTTAGTTGCATATTCCAGGTAGTGTGCTCTGTTGTCTATTGACATTTTTGGCAAATAAAGTAGGTCCTCTGGGTATATGTACAGATAATTCACATACTGCACATAGTATATACTTTGCTGAGTCAAAACATTATTACCACCTGCCTAATATGCTGTTGGTCCTCCACATGCTTCAAGTCCTGTAAGTTGCAAGGTGGAGCCACTATGGATCGGACTTGTTGGACCAGCACATCCCACAGATGCTCAATCGGATTGAGATCTGGGGAATTTGGTGTCCAGGGCAACACCTTGAACTCTTCATCATGTTCCTCAAACCATTCCCGAACTATGTGTGCAGTGTGGCAGGGCGCATTATCCTGCTAAAAGAGGGCCAATGTCATCATGGAATACCATTGTCATGAAGGGATGTACCTGGTCTGCAATGATGTTTAGGTAGGTGGCACTTGTCAAATTGACATCCACATGATTGGCCAGACCCAGGGTTTCCCAGAAGAACATTTCCCAGAACATCACACACCCTCCACTGGCTTGTCATCTTCCCACAGTGCATCTTGGTGCCATCACTCCCTAGGTAAACACTGCACATGTACACGGCTGTTCACGTGATGTAAAAGAAAATGGGACTCATCGGACCAAATGAACTTCTTCCACTCCTCCAAGGTCCAGTTTCGACGCTCGCGTACCCAATGTAGGTGCTTTCGACAATGGACAAGGATCATGATGGGCACTCTGACCAATCTGCGGCTATGCAGCCCCATACACAGCAGGGTGCGATGCACTGTGTGTTGTGACACATTCCTCCTGTAACCATCATTACAATTTTCTGTGACTTGTGCCACAGTAGACCTTCTGTTGGTTTGGACCAGACGGAATAGCCTTCGTTGCCCTCTCCCTTCAATGAGCCTTGGGGGTCCTTCCTTGGACCACTGTTGGTAGGTACTCATCACTGATGACTGGGAGCACCCCACAAGCCTTGCTGTTTCAGAGATGCTCTGACCCAGTCATCTGGCCATAACAATTTGGCCCTTGTCAAAGTCATTCAGGTCTTTACTCCTGCCCATTTATTTTGCATTCAACACATTGACTATGAGAACTGGTTGTTCACTTACCATCTAATCTACCCCGAGATGTGGCCCTTGTTAGGAGACGATCAACATTATTTGCTTCACCTGCGAGTGGTCATAATGTTTTGCTCATCAATGTATACTGCATACTGACGAAATAATACAAGTAGTGTGGTAGTATGCTAGTCCGAACAACATCAAGGTGTGTTGGCTCAATTCCCATTAAGCTGCTTTGATATACTGGGAATATTCAAATCACACATTAATATCATGTCACCTAATTTCAAATGATTATAAGGATTTCACTGTCTCCTCATGTAAAATTTAATTTTGCTTCAGCCATTTGGCTTTAGCTCTACACATGTCTTAAGGATCATTTTTATTCACCGTAAAGTGTAGCTATTGAGTTTCCTGAATGCCCACTCTGATTGACAAACTTGAATGGGCAGCAGTGTTCTTTGTGGAAAGCAATGATTTCCATCTTGCAAAACAGCTCTTTTGCTTAGCGTTTTCTATATGGTGGATTAACGAAGACTGTCATTAGCCAGTGCAGGAAGTGCACAGCTGTGACTCCTGGGGTTATTTGTGAGCTCCCAAAGTACTAATTACCTTACCTATCTCTGAGATGATTTTAACTTGACAGCAACTCTGAAGACTTGAATTTTCTCAGAATCTCGGAATATTTTATCGTAAATGTTTAAAATGGTTTTATTTTTTTTTGTCTGAACATGTCCTTTTCAGACACTTGACGTCTATTTCTGATATGGGCATGATTAGGGATAACTCCCTAAATTTTCATCTTATTGGTAGGAACATCTGTATCATATAAATTCCTGCTTCAAGTCTGTTGTCCTACAAGTTTACAACACTTAATCTAAGGTCAATTTTTGTGCCAGTGTAACATGCAAGTTGGCATGAGTGTGGACGTATCCACGCAGACTGTGGGTATAATGAAGAGGTGCAAATAGGTAATTGTGCCAAGACGTCTGAGAATCACTTCTATTCTTGGTGCAAAATCTAAACTCAGTTCCCGCATTTGCAGTTTGGGGATTCAACCAGCAATGGTAATAAAGTTCATGTTCAAACTCTGAAAATGAAGTGGAACATTAAATTACGTCCCTGACAATTACAGTAAATATTAGCAATGATGTTGTATGCCAGTAGATTATTGTGAATACATTCTCTATAATTTAACGTTTTTAATTTATTTAGCCTACATCCAATCAGTCCTAACAAGCACCACCTTTGCATATGTAAGGAGCGTGTCACTGTTATGGAGATTTGCTTGACATTCAGCAAGGACACAGTTAAAGGGATAGTTCATCAAAAAAATAAAATTCTCTCATCATTTACTCATCGTCATGCTATCTCAGGTGTGTATGACTTTCTTTCTTCTGCTGAACACAAACACAGATTTTTAGAAAACACTTTATCTCAGCACTGTAGGTCCATACAGTGCAAGTGAATGGTGGCCAGATCTTTTAAGGTCCAAAAAAGTACATAAAGGCAGCATAAAAGTAATCTTTTTTTTTTTCTATAAATCTCCACTTTTACTTTCAGATTCTTCTTCTTTTGTTTTGGGCGATTCACATTCTTTGTGCCTATCACCACCATTCATTTGCATTGTATGGACCCACAGAGCTGAGATATTCTTCTAGAAATCTTAATTTGTGTTCAGCAGAAGTAAAAATGTCATACACATCTGGGATGGCATGAGTGTGCCATTGCATACAGCCCATTTACACTAGTAAATAATGAATGGGCTGTCTTCATTTATATTGACGTTGCTTGACAGGCAATGGAAAATACTGTATAATAGGACGCAGATGGTGCAACAACTGGAGAAAAACCTCAGAATTAAATTGCACTTGACCAAACCCATTCACACTTTGCACTTACTTTGTTGCCAACCCACTAAAGCCTAAGACTTAACGCACACTTGCACATAAATACCATATCTTCATTGCCAAACCCACTGACTTAAATTGTGCATATGACATATCCCATATCACTGTGCTTAAGACAGCAGTCTTAAAATAGGGTCCACAATGTTACCCATATGTTAAATTAAAGTATGAAATTGCAGCCAAGGCTTAATGGTTACCTCACATGCTCCTGAAATGTTGAGCCATGATGCTTACATGGGAAATACAATTCTGAATCTGACCTTTGTCATATCATGATTTCATTCTCTCTCTTTCTCCCCTAGTAACTCCTAGTTTCCTGTTATGATATTACAAATGCCCTTATCGATTACTATGTTGTAACCTATTAATGAAATAGGAATAAATGAAAAGAATCACAAACGTTCCCTCATCACTGTGTGTTCGATATTTCACATATTTTGCCCTATGACCCATACTTTTATTGCTTTCTCATCCCCACTTATGTTTACAGTATATAACATGAGTATGCTAGCACTACCATTATAGAAAAGCATCCCAGATCTCCAGATCTCTCCATACAAATGACGAGGCAACAAATCAGTGGTGCATGGTCCACCTCATGAATCATTTCCTGCATGAGAAACCTTTGAAGATCAAAAGATTTTATATAGATTACTCATTTACAGCATCCTGATATTAATGGCCAGGCAGTGAAATGAAGATCAATAGGGAAAGATTAGCAGTTTTAAAGAGGAAGGGTTTGATCAGTAATACAGTGACAGATTGTCCTTGTGCTGTGCTCACGCTGAGATCAGAGTGGAGATCTAGCCATGAGCGTGAGAAATACTCTGGGGAACGTGATGCATTATTTTATGTTTCTGTTAAGCCATCTAAATTGAATCTTTAGAAAGCTTGCTCATAATTAACAAGAGTGTGGGCCTGAAAGATGACAATATTTTTAATTTCCAAGTGTATGAATCTGTTCATGCATCACAATTAAATATCTTTAGGTTTATAACGTGTAATTTGTGAAATAAATATTAATTCAATGAATGGTGCTATACTGTAAGTGATTTTTTTTTAGAATCATCAAATAATCATGATAAATGAAACAGTTTATCGTGTGATTGTATTACAATTTTGAATCAATTGACAGACATTCAAGCTTGTTGAATAATTGAGAGAAGAAATAGGAAAACGATAGTGGTGAGATTGAGTATTAATAAATAAGCATTTTTCAACATTATTTTTTATTTTATTTGTCCTCGGGTTGCTTTTGTGAAAGTTTTATTTTGTTCATTGCTATCTTAACAAGTTGGCCAGTTGCACCAAGACTACTAACAAACCTCAGGATTGAACTCACTAATCAATAACCTACTACCAATCAGACATTAAACCTTTCTCTGTGGTAACTTTATGTAAAGGACAGTAGCAAATACATTTTTTACAATGTCCGTTTTACCACACAATTGCCAACTTAAGAAAGTTTACCAAGAAATATCAAACTTTATGAATGCTTTTGCTAAGAGTGTCTTGGGAAGCATACCAAGGGAAGGACATTTCAGACTGGCACTAATCATTAGGCTGCATTTAATGCTTAGTTCTCATACATTTTGTTCTCATAATACATTAGTAAGGTATGCTTTACGGAACGTCACTCTTTCTTTGGAGAAATTGCAAGTTTTTGTGTAAACATTTTGAACATTTTGCTTTTCACTGTGAACAATCTTTTCTCAAGATTTTTTTTTTTTTTTTTTTTACAAAAACCTATCATATGCCTTCAGAAGACTAGGAATATTGCATCACAAATGGCATTGACTACTTTTAATATATATTTGAATACCTTTTCAACCTTTAAAGTGAGGGACAGAAATATATTTCTTAAAACATCTTCTTTTGTGTTCCGCATAAGAAAGAAAGTCACATGGCTTTGGAACAACATGAGGGTGAGTCAGTTATGATCGAATTTAAATTTTTGGGTCAACTATTCCTTTTAAAACAAACGAAAAAAATAAAAATAATAATAAAATAAAATAAAATCTTCTAATTGGAAGAAGATCAAATATTTATATTTAATAGGCATTCACTGAAATCGCATTTTAATACCATATGCCAATTTCACTTCTCATGTAAAATTGTTTAGTTTTAGGCTATGCATTTGAACTGGTAATCTAGACTAAGATAAAGAAATATCTTTATTAAGGTAAAACAAATATGACTTTTTGAAGTAAAGTTAATACTATTTTGCCACATGCTACCTGACTTCCTTGCCTTTGGCTATATGATTTTAACAAAATAACACAACAGCATTATATGGGGTTTAAGATATGAAAACAATAAAAGCATTATTAGGAAATAAAGGAAGCTTTGAAATCAAGAGACTGAATGAAATTAAGATTCTCTCCTGGGTTAATTAAGTCCTGGATAAGGAACAGTCTTATCTATCTGCACATCTGTTGTGGAGTCTGCCTTGGCTTCCAAACACACCTGAGTCTAATTTAGATTTGGTTTATGATAATTATCTGATAATTATGTAGGGGACCATTATCATTTCAAACAACAACAACTATGCACATACTGTATGTGTTAATCCTGCAATAATAGGCGTGATAGGCCTAAAACATTTTTTACACAGATGTGAATGTAACGAGGCAGGCGAGGATTAAGGATCTAAATGCAGATTTTAATCAAACAATAAGGTAAACCAAAGTAACTCAGAATATAAAGAAATAAACACAGGGAACAAGGCGCAGAGCATAACGTAACACATGCAAAGACTGACAAAGAAACCAGGGGAAACAAGGGCTTAAATACACAAGGGAAAACAAGGGAACGAGGAACATCTGGGGAAACAATCTGGGTAAACCAATCATAAAATTAAACTACAAAGGACTACAAAACTAGCACAGGAAACAGGAATGAGGAACTAAGCAACAATAATTTCAACATTCAATTTTAGGCACAAACAGGGGATACATGATAGTGAATGCTTGGCAAACACATTGCAAGTGCACGGTGCATTCTGAGTAAATTCTAGAGACTGTTGTGCGTGAAAATCCCAGCAGATCAGCAGTTACGGAAATACTCAAACCAGCCTGTCTGGCACCAACAATAATGCCATGCTCCAAATCACTGAGTTCACATTTTTCCCCATTTGATGGTTGATGTGAAAATTCAATTAAACTCCTAACCCATATCTGCATGACTTTATGCACTGCACTGCTGTCACAAGATTGGCTGATTAGATAATCACATGGATAAGTGTTGGTGCCAGATGGGCTGGTTTGAGTATTTGTGTAACTACTGATCTCCTTGGATTTTCACACACAACAGTCTCTAGAATTTACTCAGAATGGTGCCAAAAACAAAAAAAAACAAAAAACATCCAGTGAGCGGCAGTTTTGCGGACGGAAACGCCTTGTTGAAGTGAGAGGTCAACAGAGAATGGCCAGACTGTTTCGAACTGACAAAGTCTACGGTAACTCAGTATATATATATATATATATATATATATATATATATATATATATATATATACTGTATAAAGAGAGACAGACAGACAGACAGACAGATAGATAGATAGATAGATAGATAGATAGATAGATAGATAGATAGACAGACAGACACAATTATAAGTAAATAAGAACAAAATTTTTTGTAGTGCAAATACTTAACAAAAGCAGTGAGAGATACTGGTTAAAAAATTACCACTGATCATCTGAACAAAGACCATGGAAAACCATGGTCCATAAGGAGTTGGAAAATGTCTTTCTTCAGCAGGAAAAGGACTAGTCACAAGAGACATACTCATTTGATTGTATCGTATAAGACAAGACATCAATATCTCATTACATTACTGAGAAAAGATATAAAAAGGACACTTGAAGTTTGAAATGCCTCTCCTTGATGCAATTTTAGTCTGGTTGTAAGATAGTACCTTAAACTTAAAAGACAGACACCTCGCACCTACTCCTAATGAGGGATACCTTAGTTAATTCCTCCCCAATTCCAGACAGGGACGAGAGGGAACAAAAGTATGAGTGCTTTAACCCAAAGCTTACTTATCATTCTTGGAAACAGAGGTTCTTTTCTAGACTTGCCTGAAACCTCTTGCATCATCAGCTGTGCCTCGCTGTGTGCCATTAGCAATTCTCTCTGTTTTTTTGTTTTCAGGGCATGTGCTCAACTGGTGCTGGTGCTGAAGGTTTGTTGGTAATTTGAACAGAGCAAAAGAAGAGCTTTAACTTCTAGAGCAAGTAGAATTGAATGAAAACAACAACAGAGAATCCAACATAAAAAAATGACATGAAAAATGCCTAAATAGACCTAAACGTCTTTAAAAATGCCATACAGGATTTTTTTCTCAAACATATAATTAATAGGAAGATATTTAATTACATTACCCAGTTAACAAAAGGAACAGCTGGTCCAATAAATAAATAAAATTATGTTATAATTTAGTCACTATCATGCTGTTCCAAACCCACATGAGTTTCTTTCTTCTATGGGACCCAAAAGGAGATGTTTGGAAGAATGTCCATGCTGCTCTTTTTATACAGTGAAACCATACAGTGATCAGGGGCTGTCAAGCTCCAAAGAGGACAAAAAAGCACCATAAAATTACTATAAAAACTAGTCCATACAACTCATGCAGTATATTCTAAGTCTTCTAAAGCCATACAATAATTTTGCATGAGGAAAAGACTTGTATTAAAATCTTAATTTATTAGTAATTAAAATGTGCTGCCAATATGAGCCTATCTTTCAATATCATTCTTTCTTGCTCACATTCAAGCTTATTGGAGATTACTGCTTTTGTTGTATGTATGTAAAATAACAGCATAAACATCCTTCAAAACATCTCTGTTTGTGTTCCACAAAAAAAAAAAAAAAAAAAAAAGAAAGAAACTTGCATGATGGTGATAAAATGATGACAGGAAATTTCTTTTTTGGGTGACCAATTCCTTCAAACTGTGTTTAATAAATCGACCCCAAAAAAAAAATAAAAAAATAAAAAAAAAAACGTGTTCAATCTGTACACAAAGCCATATTAAGCCTCATCCTTTTATTAAAGTTCCTCTGAAAAACAAGTCCTAAACGAATATAATACATTGGATGATTTTGTGATTAACCATCAAACAGAATTCATTCTGTAAAAGACACCATTGGGGCTGCCAAAGGAGAGGCAAAGGGAGTCTAAATTTAGGATCTCAGCAGCGTTATGCGATTAAAGCATTGGAGTACAGTATGTCATTAAACAAGAGGAAAAACAATAATTGTTAGATATTAAAGAACAGGTGGACATATGGGATGAACACACAATTGTCATGCCTGAATGGCATTCACACAGACTCTCTTTCTCTCTCTCGCTCTCTCTCTCTCTCTCTGCTGGGAGTGAGTAGGCAGAGTTGTCGTGTGAGTGATAGTGTGTTCTACAGTGTGAGTGAGTTTTTTCTATTTTTTCTCTATCTTTTTGCAATTGGTTGTGATGTTGTTTTGGTTGGTAAATAGTTGGTACAATACTTATAAAAATGCTGTTGATCAGCGATTTGCTGATCAGTATGGCAACGTCTGAAACCTTAAAGTGTTTGGAGATGCAAATACGGAGGCATGGCATTAAGGTCATCCCTGTGGAACGCTGCTCATTGGAGAAATGTAGTATCGCAGTAGTGGAGTTTGTTGGATGTAACAGTATTTTGTCAGCTTCAAAGATGAACAGTGCTGTGGTGTTTTTCCTGGAAAGTGTGGAAAAGGTGAATGAAATTGTTTCGCAAGGGATTGTCATTAGTGACTCTTTTACGCCAGTGCTGCCATTTGTGCAACCGGCGAAAAATATAATTTTATCGAATGTCCCACCATTCATTAAGGATATAGTGATTCTGAGGGAATTATCGAGACATGGAAAGGTTGTGTCCTCTGTTAGAAAGATTTCTTTAGGGTGTAGGCCCCACAATTGAAACATGTAATATCCTTCAGAAGGCAAGTGCATATGATTCTGAATAATGAGAATGTGGAATTGAACTTAGCTCTGAAGTTTAGAATTGATAGATTCAATTGTGCAATTTATGCAATGTCAGAGACCATAAAATTTTTTGGTTGTGGACAAGAAGGGCACATGATCTGTGCGTGCTCGGAGAAGGGAGAAAAGTAGGTGGCTCAGAGTGAGAGCACAGGTGAGGGGCAGATGATTACAGAAGAGAGTGAACAAAGAGAACAAGCAATGGTTCAAGAGACTAGTGATGTGTCAGAGATCAAAGTGACAGACAAAAATGAAAAAGGGGATAATAGAAGTTATAGTAACAATGGTGAGGAGAGTTTGGAGGATGCGGAGAATGTAAATAGCTGAAAAATAGTGGAAGAAAGAAATGTAGTAGTAGCTGCTGAACTTCTTCATACTCTTGAAGGGGGAGATATCGATATGGCAGAAGATGAAAGTGTTTTCAAAATACCAGCGATTAAAAGGAAAACTGAGAAAAAAGGGACAAAGGAAAAGAGCAAAAACGGTAATAGGAAAGGAAACTGCTACTGCAAGTACTGGAAATCAGGAGATTGATTCGGATTGTCATAAAGCAAGAGACCCAAGAGCAGATAAACAATTCACAGGATTCATTGACAATAAATTAGAACACAGCAGGGCTGGTGAAGAGTGGGGAACACGGCACCGACTGCCACAGGAAAGCAGTGAGTGTGTTTGTAGATGTGTGTGCACCGTGGTCATGTAGAGAGCAGGTCTGTGAGGAATCCTCCGTGAAGAGTGTTCTCATAGGCGTGTTTGCATTGTGGTAGTAGGGAACAGATCCTTGAAGAATCTTCCATTGAAGAATGTGTGGACAGAAGGATAAGCGCAGCAGAAAACTGGAAGTTATCCACACTCCAGACACACGGGCAGAGACGGGCAACCAATACAGATACACGAGACAGGACCAACTGAGCAGAGAGAGTGAGGTGAGTTGCTTGAACACACAACAACAATCTAGCAAAGATCATGACACAATGAAGGGTTTAAGTAGTCAGAGAATCAACAGAGAACAGGTGCTGTCAGCACGCTAATTAGTGGCATGATCAGCGTTACCATGGAACAATCAGTGCTCCCATGGAAATATCGATCACGCATACCGGCAGCACCTGAGACACATGAGGGAGAGAAAAACAAAACAAACATAACAAACCGGCAAATTCACCGGGACCGTGACAGTTGAAATGTCTGACCACACACGTAAGCTGGGGGCTTAGACTGGTGCCGGTTCGCCGACCTCTTAATACGAGTGCCAGTCTGTATGAGGGCTTCTCTAGCAGCTTTCCAGGTGCAACCTTTGAATGAAGGCGTGAGCAGATGGGACCTGAATTTCGGGCTCTTGGGCGGGGAACAAAGGGGGCTGGTAACTGAGGCTACACTGGAATGGTGATAACCCCATAGATGACGACTGCAAAGAGTTGTGGGCATACTCGACCCAGACTAAATGCAGGGTCTTCTCAAGTTCATGATTAGCCCACTCTGCCTGCCCAATGTCTGGGGATGGAACCCAGAGGACAAACTCAAAGTAGCCTCTAGCTGTCGGCAGAATTCTGCCCAAAAACATGACACGAATTGAGGGCCTCTGTCAGAAACCAAATCAACCGTGAGGCCATGAATGCGGAAGACATGGTTAATGACTGCCACCACTGTCTCCCTCACTGTGGTTAATTTGGGGAGGGGATGAAGTGAGCCACCTTTGAGAACTGGTCCGGAACAGTCAAAACGACTGTGCTGCCATAGGAGGGGAGGGGGGACCGGTAAAAAATCCATGGCTATGTCAGACCAGGGTCTCGAAGGGACTGACAATGGTTGGAGGAGCCCATCCGGGGGTTGACTGGAGGATTTATTTGAAGTGCAATTGGAGCAAGCGGCTACGAACATCATTCGTCCTGTGCTAGCGATTGCCATCAGAATCTCTGTCTAATGAGCACATGGGTGCGAGCCACCCCTGAATGACAAGTGACATTGGATGAGTGGCCCCACTGTAGGACGTGTGTCAGAACTGATCACACAACAAATAACAGACTTGCTGGGCATGTAGCGAGAGGAGCGGTGTTACATAGCGCAGCACAGTCTTTGGCCTCCACATCCCAGGATACCATGCCCACCACCCGAGTGGCAGGTAGAATGGTATCTGGTGGGATGGCAGAGGTCTCGACTTTGAAACATCAAGATAAGGAATCAGGTTTAATGTTCTTTGAGCCCGGACGATACAAGAGAACAAAATTGAACCTGGTGAAAAAACAGTGCTCAGCGAGCCTGTCTAGAATTAAGGCGCTTAGTGCTATGGATGTACTCTAGGTTCTTATGATCAGTCCAGACCATGAAAGGTACCCCCGAACCCTCTAACCAGTGATGCCATTCTCCCAAAGCCAGCCAGACCACCAGCAATTCTCTGTTACCGACATAGTAATTACGTTCAGCTGGAGATAAGCGGTGCGAGAAAAAAGCACACAGATGCACCTTTCCATCCGAGGAAGAGCGCTGCAACAGAACCGCTCTGACCCCAACCTCTGATGCATCCACATCCACCACAAACTGACATGAAGGGTCAGGAGTATTAAGAATAGGGACGATGGTAAACCGCTTCTTTAATTTATAAATGTGGCTTCGGCCCGCAGAGACCAACAAAAGTCAATGCGGGTGGAGTTGAGATCCGTAAGAGGTACGGCGAGTTGGCTGTAGTTGCGAATAAACCTACGATAAAAAGTAGTGAACCCCAGAAACCTCTGCAAGGCTTGCAGAAATCTGGGGTTGGCCAATCGGAGATGGATCTGACCTTGGCAGGGTCCATGCGCACTCTATCGGATGAAAAGATGAACCCCAGAAACGTAACCAACTGTGCATGAAAAGCACACTTCTCGAACAGCTGATTCTCTAGAAGATGCTTAAGCACCTTCCTGATGTGCTGGACATGGTCCTGGATATTCTGGGAAAAGATCAGAAAATCATCTAGAAAGACATACATAAAACTGTTGACCAGGTCTCTGAGCACGTCATTCACAAACCCGTGGAAGACAGCTGGGGCATTGACCAATCCGAAAGGCATAACCAAATATTCAAAGTGCCCCCTATGAGTGTTAAAAGCCATCTTTCACTCATACCCCTCCCTGATCCGGTGATAAGCATTGCATAAGTCCAACTTCGTAAAGACGAATGCTCCCTGCAATAGTTCGAAACCTGAAGACATCAATGGCAAAGGATAACAACTCTTCACCCTGATGTCATTCAGCCCCCAATAATCTATGGAAGGTCTAAGCGAGCCGTCCTTCTTCTCCACGAAGAAGAAACCCACCCCTGTTGGAGAAGATAAATGGTGGATGAGACCGACTGCCAGAAAATCATTGATGTACCTGATCATGGCCTCCCTCTCAGGAGTAGAGAGCAAAAACAGCCATCCTCGTGAAGGAGAAGTGCCAGGGAGCAAATCAATAGCACAATCATATAGGCGATGAGGAAGAAGGGTCGTGGTGTGGGACCAGCTGAACACCACCCTCAAGTCATGGTATGCCAATGGTTCTCCGGATAAATCCACCGATTCATCCTGAAATGAAACACAAGACTGGACAAGGGAGACAGCAGAGTTAAGACAGTGAGACAAATAGTACGAACTCCAAGCAAGAACAGTATTGGTTGACCAGTCTATGTGTGGGTTGTGCGTGACCAACCAAGGATGCCCCAACACTACCAGAACCAATGGAGATTGGACCAGGTAGAAGGATATCTATTCTGAATGATTGCCAGAGACAAAAGAAACTGGCTTAGTGGAATGGGTGACGATGGTCAGAAGAGCTCTACTGTAGCTCTACTGAGTTCTACTGAAGAGCGGTGGCCTTTACTGGACAGGAGATGGAGACATGGCCAGGATGGGCACAATATAAACAGAGTTCTTGGGTGAGGTGTCACTGCTTCTACTGCGGAGAAAGCATAGTCCTCCCGATCTGCATGGGCTCTGCCTTGGACCATGACTCCGATGGTCTGGCCGGAACAGTGGACTGGGTATGGCGGTCAGCCGCCCGGGCTGGTGGAGAATGATCCAAAACGCCAAATGACTTTGATGAGTTTGCTCCGAGAAGTGGAAGCAAGTCGTCTGACTCCATATATTCAGTCTCACAGAAAAGGTCTGTTCGGAGTACTTACACTCTAGAAAAAAATAGGATGTTTTAGCAGTCAACAAAAGCAATGTAAGGGGTGAAAGTGGAAGGCTTTTTTCCTGATCTGGAATTATTTGTGAACTCTGTTAGAACATTACTGAAGGAGACAGGTGTGGGTGGATTTACAGACCAGTAAGTTTTCAGATTAAAGAAAATTGTCCAGAAATTGAAATTACAACTGCTGAATGATGAATTTGAAACAGCTAATCTTTTCCTTTTTGTTTTCAAGTATTTATGTATTATGTGTTTCTTTCAATTTTTTATTCATACTTTTATAAATAGATTAAGATTAGGAACTCTTAAAATGAATGGTGCACGTGATTGTAAGAAAAGGGTTATGTTGTTTGAAGTAATAAAAGAAAAGAAAATGTAATGTAATGATGCATCAAGAAACGCAGAGTGATAAGCAGAATGAAACTGATTGGTTGATGGAATGGGAAGGAGAGATTATTATGAGTCATAACCATTACTATTATTATTGTAGTTGTAGTGTTGCAGTGCTTTTTAATAGGCATTTTAAACCAATTTCTTATGAAGCTGACTATGTTGTTGAAGGGCAGTTGTTGAAAGTTAGAGCAAATTTTAGAGCTCTCTCTCACTCTCTCTCTCTCTCTGTGCCCTGCTCTGTGTGTATCCTTTTCTTGCATTGTGTAAGGATGGAAGGACAAGAACAACAAGGTGTCAACAAAGATTTTGGATTTGTTTGATATGAATGGAAATAAAGATCAGATTAAAGTATAACACTTTGGGAAACATAGCTATGCAAGCATGAGTTTATTTGCATGTGTCAGCTCTGAGCTGCTGATTCAACAGGTGACTAATTTCACAAGCTGGTCATGTTGGATTTTGACAAAAGGAGTGTTCAACATTGTGTTGAGGGCTGCAACAATGTAGTGCAATTAAAATTAAAAATGAGCTTGCATTGCTATTGTATCATATGAGTAAACCATGAGAACTTTCTTATTGCTCTCATTTTAGTGAAATTAGAGGGTTGTAGTTCTCTATGCTCCTTTAGGGAACTGGTTTGACCTGTCTTGCACATCTGCCTTCACATGTACCATCATCAGAAAATAACACTCTCTGTTTCACCCTTCAACATGCCACAGCTGGTGGCCCCATATATAGTGTTGGGTAGGTGGGTGTTTCTGTGGTAATTAGACATGATGGTGTTTTACTCCCTTAGAGTGATATCATCTGGATCTAATTATGCATTGTGAGAAAGGATGCACAGATATTGCTGTTCTAAATGTCTTTTTTTTTTCTTTTCTTTTTTTCTGCTGTATATGGAAGTGATTAACTACGTGCTTGAATATGGCTACATACTACTTACTGTAATGCATCAATGTGTCATGTGTGATACGGATGTGAGTAGTACAAACTACACATTCACAGGATTACACACATTCACATGCACAAATAGCCAAAAATATCACATGGGAAATTGAAAAGTAGTTTCTGAAAGTTCATGTATCCTGAAATCAACCCCATAATGCTGAATTACTGACAAGCAGCATCTGCTATCAGACATTTTTGCCGCCTTTCCCTGTGGCATGTCTGACCTCCGTAACTTAGGTTCTTGTCCCGTAGTAACCAGAAAGTAATCACCAAACAATGGTAAGAGTGACTTGAATGTTAAATTTTTGCTGTAAAATTAAATTGCAGCCCCACTGACGGTAGGGAGATCAGGGTGGTGGAATCAGAGTAGTATTCTTCTTTTGGCCATGTGTTTGTAAATATCAATGACCTAGTATGGGTCAGTTGGGATGTCCTGGGTGAGCTGGGTCTTGATCAGCTTCAGTTTAGAGAATGACTGCTCTACTAAAGCGGTTGTCACTGGCAATATGGCATATATTTATAGGAGCTTAGTCAGTGTTGGGAAAATGGTGTCCACATCGTTGACTTTAAGGCACCTTAGCATAGCTTGCACATTGTTATTTGGAAGAGCATAGGATAAGTAGAACACCTTGAGTTTAGTGACAAGATTTTCTTCCTCCATGTCATAAAGCTGGCAAACATCTCTAACAGATAGAACAGCTCTGTCATCTGTCTTGCCTTTCCAGTGACTTGAGATGGTAAGGCAGTGAAGACCCTATAGGATTGCCCCAGTTGGGGTGTCATCCTTCCCCTTGAATCTCCTGTCTAGCTCCTTGGAGAGGATGTCAATAAAAGTAAAGGACACCTTTCCCCGGTAGTGCTCCTCCAAGTTCTGGGCTTGATGGTCCTCTGTAGAAGATTGGGAGCTGTACTTGTACCTCTGAGGTACGTTTCTGTGTCTGGCTTGTCCAAGTATTTCATCATGGACCTCAATGTCAGCTGCCCCTGCTTGTTCTTTTGCTTTTGAAAAGAGGACCTTGATTCCTCATTACTTTCACCCTTCCCATGACCCCTTCCACAATGGTGCATGACACTAACAGATCAAGGTCCTTTCTCTGGAGTACAGAAGAAGCAATGGCAGTCTCAGTGAAGACAGGTGTCGCAATCTCCATGCATAGAATAAATTCAAAATCTGTGTTATGCAAGAGCATCTGGGCATCACATGATGTACAGCTTAAAAAACAAAACAAACCAGAAAATAAAGTCTACACACATTAGTAATGCGTCTTTAGTAAGCTGCAATCTTTACGTTGGTTTAAATGTAAATCATATTGCTATCTAACCTACCTCACACACTGTAGTGGGATGTGAAGGTTACAGCTCAGACTGCACTAAACCCACTGACACCTGAACATTCTAAAGGGGGTGTGGCTGAGTGTGTGTGTGAGGATTGTACCAAAAATAAAGGGGTACTCCACCCAAGAGATGATTCTACCTCATTTGCACTCTCTTTTGGAACCAATAATATCATCCAGACAGTTTTTCTTTTCTTTTTTTTTTTCTTCTAAAGATATGTATAACTTCTCCATGCTAACTTTTTAACTTCTACATGCTAACAATTCTAAAAACTGTCTGTATGAGTTTATTGGCTCCAAACAGAAATAAAATTGAGGTAGAATCATGCTGCCACTAAACTGTTTTTTAAAAGGATATATATAAAAAAAAACAAAAAAAAACAGGTGCACCAGGAGGGCATTTTCCACTATAGAGGCATCCCATTAGGGCACATTGTCTCGCATGTAGGAGCACGTAGAGGCCAACACATTTTCTAGCATGTAGGGTAGCCTACATGGCACTGCATCACATTATCTCCATTGGAAGGGCACCCACTGGGACACTTAATCAGATTTCCTCACATATAGGGGCACCCATGAGGGCACTGCATCAAAATGTTTCCACTGGAAGGGCACCCATTAGTGCACTGCATCACATTTTCTCCACTCTAAGGGCACCCAGAGGACACTTCATCACGTTTTCTCCACTGGAAGGGCACCCAGAGGGCACTTCATCAAGTTTTTTTGCACATAGGGGCACCCTAGTGGGCACTGCATCAAAATTGTTCCAATGGAAGAGCGACCATTAGGGCATAGCATCACGTTTTCTCGAACGTTGGGGCACCCTAGAGGGCACTGCATCACATTTTCTTCACTGGAAGGACACCCTAGATGGCACTTCATCATGTTTTCTTGAACACTGGGCCACCGCAGTGGGCACTTTATCATGTTTTATCTACCATAAGGGCATCCAAGAGGGCACTTTTGCTGTCCACCAGTGCACTGTACTGACCACAAATGATGCATCTTACCCAGGTCTAAATACTCCATTCAGATTCATGAGGGTATTGAATTCTGAAATCATCTTGACATATATAATGTCTATATATTATTTAGAGTATTTTTATGTGTTACTTTTTTAAAGCAGATCTGAGACTAGATTTCTTTTTTTTTTTATTCTTTCTTTTTTTTTTTTATCTGGGCATGAGAATTCAACCCCAAGATTAGCTTCAAAACACAGCATTGATCTACCTGCCAACTAACCAGATCAATATTCTGACAAGTACAGTGAAGTGAAAGTCCACAAGAGCAGGCTCCCCATTTCTTCGCTTTCTCAGGTTTTTGCTGTGTTTAGTGTGTGGCATAAGCCTTCTTGTGTGAAGAAAAAAAACATCAACTTATGAACATGTGGTGACAGAATACTTTTCTAATTAAAAAGGCTTTGTGATCTTGCAATCATTAAAGTGTGTACAGTATGTTTCAGCTTAATCTTTTTCAATCTGATTTATAAAATGAATTTCATAATCAAAATTATGATTGGATATGTTTGAGGCCACTGCAAAATAGCCAATATACAATTGAAAAATCTATTAAATTCTATATTAAATGTGACAATTATTTATTCGACTTCATAGAATGATTTTTAATCATTGTATTGCTCATCAAAAATAAACAGCCTACTGAACTACATTGCTTGGTGGAAAATGTTGTATTATGATTATTACTGTTAATAAATACAGAGATGTTTTTATATCGAATTGCCGTTACCTACCTTGTATTAAAGCAATAAGTCACTCGAGGCCATGTGTTACAGCGGTTTACAGCGGTTAAGAGGGTACTACATTGCTTTGGTGCCATGGCATATTTTATTAACTCTACCCACTAACACATACCCCAACCCTAAACCTAACCCTGACTAGGCTCCTCAATATACAGCTCATTCTCAGTGACACATTCTCAGTGTGTGTGTGTGTGTGTGTGTGTGTGTGTGTGTGTGTGTGTGTGTGTGTGTGAAATAAATGGTTAAATAGTTAATAGTTCCTTGTGTGTTTTTATTACAGAGGTGTAGTACTTATATTTAAAATCTGAGTCAGATAATAAAACAATTTTAATCTTTACCAGGGTTTGGAAATGTTTCACCATAAATGTATCACAAATTTCTGCGTGCTGGTGCCCCACTGTATGCAGCTGGTGCCCTTTTTATTTTATTTTTCACCCCTGCCCCACAGACAGCCTGAGTCCACCACTGGGGTACAGTGTGTGTGTGTGTGTGTGTGTGTGTGTGTGTGTGTGTGTGTGTGTGTGAGTGTTCAGTGGGGCTTGTGTTTGATTTACTCCACAGCAGAGGCTCTGATGTGGGAGGGAATGTCCAGGTCAGTTGGATAAGAGTTGCACAGAACAGAGAGGACACTGGCAGCAGTGATCCACAGCATGTACCCCTGCATGCATGAACACATATACACACACCCCTTTGTTTTGTATTTAAATGTGCTAGATGGAAATCTTTGACTGTTGTGCTTTTTTTTTTCTTCTTTTTTTTAATTTTTTTTTTTTTAGCATCTCACGCTACATAGGCAGCAACTCCATGTGCTACACAGATATTACTTAGTACAGGAGACTCGACTCACAATTGAATTCAACCTTAGCATGTTGTTGATGTAACAGTGCCACACTCTAATAAGCACACACATACAAAAAACAAAACAAAAAACAGACAGATATAAATATTGGTTAACATAATAATTTTTTTATTACACAGAACAATTTTTATGAACACCTTTCAGGATTGAATGAAATATATTAATTTATTATCTACATTATAAAAAATAATGTTATGTTTGTTTATATATGTTGATATAATCAACAATCAACATGGGATTGCCTTCTCTGCTTAGAATTTCCCTAAGAGGTATCTTAAGAGACAGCATGAATTTGCCTACCTTTGGAACACCCTTCATGCACCATAGCATATCAAACAGAATCATCCTATCATTGTCCTCTAAGCCTGCACCAGTCTGTTATTTGCTCTTTTTTTTTTTTTTTTTACCTTTCCTTTACAAATATCGTCCTCAGTTTATGCTCGTTGTATCTTAATTTTAAAAGTTACAAATATTTTCCTTTTTTTACATTGTGATTCTTAAATTTTATTTTTAACACATTATTTATATATTTTTGTATTATTATTAATAATAATAATAATAATAATAATAATAATAATAATAATTTTAATTTAATATATTTTTTGTGGGAAGTTGCAACCCAAATCCACTTGGCTCAGAAATCTGAGGGGTAACAAATGCAATTGAAAAATAGTCACTGTTTTAAAAATGATTTCTCAAAAAGTTCCCATCTCCCATTGGTCACAAAACAGATAGAGCCTGTTTACATGCAAACCAATAAGCTGATAATTCCCTAAATCAGCTTGAGTAAAAAATTGGACAGAGTAAGAAAACCATGTTTACATGAGATTTGAAATAGTCGAGTTATTCTCTGCTTTTGATGTAAAACTGTGAAGAGCCTTACACACAACACTTGCATACATTGGATAAGCCAGTAAGAATGCCAGTAAAGGTGTTTATTTGCAATGCAAATCGGAATAATGTGCAAAAATCTACCCGTGTTGATCGATTTATCCTTAAGCGGAAAGCTGTTTAAGGCGTTTACATGACCACATACGTTGTCAGCTTATGCTCGTTTGTACTGGTCGGGATTCTCAAACAAACAAACAAACAAACAAACAAACAAGCAAACAGTTCAATGTTTTGATAGAACCATATTGTTAATTCTGCACACTGAACTAGAATAGGAGAAAGTATTAGTAAACTAAAAATTATGAACTGCAACTTCTTTTATAATGCACCCATAACCAGATTCTTTCTTCTCTGTGTATTTCAGGACAGCCCTTTGATCCTACAATCAGACCGCAATGTGACGGTGAATGCACGAAATAACATTGGCCAGCTGACAGGACAGCTCACTGTGGGTGAGTGGCATTTTTAAACCAACTCTATTTTTATGGACATGTCACCTGAGTTCACACAATCTAATTTCACAGCAGGGTATTTCATTTATGGTTTTTCATACACATTTATTTTCCCTGTATTCATTCTGCTACTGCAATATTTCCATGATTTCCAGGCTGCATTGTGGGGCCAGCTGCCTGCTGGGTTTAAGACCTCCATCAATTACTACTCTATCTCAAAGAAGCCATGGGGGTTTCTGGAGATTTTTGTTGTTTTCCAGTGAATCCGCTTCCCTTGTCAGGGATTCTTTTTTTCACCCTAGGTTATGCAAGGCAGAGTGTTTATGTTTGTGTGTATTTTGAAGGAGCTACCTGCTTCTAGCTAGTTGCCACAGTAGATCAGAACATAAGCAACCACCCCTAAAACAAGTAGTTGACTAGATGCTCTCCACTACTTTATTTTTATGGACTAGTGCTGAATTTGAAAAGAGATCAAATAAAATCTTTGCTGTATATAGTAGAACAGAGAAGGCAACGGCCTCACATGTGATCTACAATTCAGGCGGTATTGTTATCAGGCAGCAAAGGAGTGCACAACTTTGGTAGTTTCCCTGCTGACATGGATGAATGTAACCAGCATGAATTTCCGTTCTGGTCCAGGCTGGTTTATGATGGTTCGGTGCTAGTCTAAACTGATGGACCAGCATGGCCAGTCTGGAAAACATGTTAACCATGAAGTCTTGCTGGGTTAGCTAATTCCGAAGCCCAGTCACAAATCTATTTACACCGATCAGCCACAACATTAAAACCACCTGCCTAATATTTTGTAGGTCCCCCTCGTGCCGCCAAAACAGCACCAACAAGCATTTCGCAATAGCATTCTGAGATGCTATTCTTCTCACTACAGTCGCAAAGTTGTGTAATTGGAACTGCAGCTCTCCACTTGTGGTCAGAAGCTTAGTTAATTGTTAGTTTGCAGTGTCGACTTTGCTGAGGCTTATATATCTGTCATTCCATACATGTCTTTCATTCTGTCAAAACTTTTGACCTCGTTTACATGCACTTATTCCAGTTTATTCCATAGATTTTGAAGAAAACTATACTCTGATACGTCATGTGATTTTGAATGCCATGTTCCTTATGCCGTTTACGGGATTATGAGAAAAGAAAGCAGTGTAACACACTGGTGTACATGTAAATGCATAAGCATAAGCGCCATCCTTATCGCTTTTTGAAAAGTGTGCATGCATTTATGTTACGGAGCATGACATAAGAGGGAAACCCCACTGTTGCAGCACAATGCCCCTGCTGCTTACACAGTGTATGTAAACGCAAATGCCAGTTTCGTGTTTCAAACAGCTTTCATGTAATAAATGGCTTTCTGGTGTCCATTTGAATGAGCTATTATAATTTGACATCCATTCAATTTTCGCAGTAGTTATTATCGAACCAACGTGGTTCGACAATGGATGTTGTGACTAGCTAGATAATTTCACCAACTATTCATCGTAATGTTGTGGTTGAGAGGTTTATGACGTTGTACAGGAAACACACCCCTAAATTGTCATTTTACCACCATGGTTGCTGCTGCAATTATGCATTTGCAGCTATAAACCACTAAGTGCCGCTATAACCATATAACGTCTGTAGACGGGAGCTGAACGCCTCAAAGCAATTTCTTTTTTTTTTTATTTAACAAAGGTACAAAAAAACATGTCCCTTTGCACCACCTGGTGGTGATTTTGCAAACAGGTTCCATATGTGACTTGTTTATTTACCAAAGCGGTACACATCAGAATCAGAATGAGCTTTATTGCCACGTATGCTTACACATACAAGGAATTTGTCTTGGTGACAGAAGCTTCCATTGCACAAACAATACAGCAACAAGACATAGATAATAAAAAATAAAAAAATAAAAAAATAAAAAAAAAATAAAAAAAAAAGTGGATAGAAAATAAAGTATATAAAGAAATACACAATAAGACTATATATATATATATATATACTTAACCAACAAGACTTCCTTGGCTAACCAGCCTCATCAAAAATATCATGCTGGTCAACCAACTTCACCAGCTAAGTGTTGCTGGTGAACAACATGGCTATGCTGGTCCACCAGCACCAAACCAGCACTAACCTTTTCAGCAGGGATACACTGTATTCATGGACAGAACTGTATGCATCTGTATTACTTAACCATTTGTATTATAGGATCTGCTTTTAGAAATTGAGTAGTCAGATTTGGAATACAGAATAGTTAGCTCTGTTCTATTTGCTGTTAAGACAACAACAGCAAGCATTTTCTGACCCGGATGGTCTTTATTATGAAAAATGCAAATATTTTATATTGCATATCAGGCTATGTGTGTCCCATGGGTGGATCTATAATAAGTACACAGAGTAAAGAGTAGAGAGTAAATTTACTTATGCACTGAGGGTGTGTTACCTATTTGTAGTAGGTAAGTTCTCGTGCCCTTTATATCCGTGTTGACATTACACACGAGTCTGCTGTGCCATTGCCCTCAGGCTAGCACTGCTCTCTCGACATTGTCAGAACATTTAGGCAATTTTATGGAAAGGATTTACTCCCAAACAGATAGCAACGTTCTACTGTATCACCTCTCACATCCTCACTTTTGTTTACTGTTTTTTTTCTACTTCTCCCATCTCTCCTGTTCTCTCTGTCCCTGAACCCACTCACTGCAAGAACATTAATCTTCAAATAGAAATTGTATGGAGTGCTGGGATCCAGAGAGCTGGGTTGTCCTATGATAGCTTTCCCCAGGTGTGCAGAGGTCTCTGTTTTTATAATATGTCCCATAAGTTCTGATGATTGATGCGCCATTGTGTTGTTGTGAGCAAGGAGTGGAGAGTACTGCGATCATGACTTTATCCTGTGTTCATAAGGGAGTCGCTTAATGTTTTAGAGCGGTAATATGTCATGGTCCTCGTGGCTTTAGGATGACCTTTTTTGGGTATGTTCACCTTGTGACCCTCCAGTATTGTGTTCATCTGGAAAACAGTGGTCAGAAAAGATCCCATGGCCATGAAAAACCTGGATATATCAGGGAATATTTGGTTGTGTTTTGCAGGACTGGAAAAGTCATGGAAATGAATACAATCTTAAAATAAGGCAGATGCAAGTTTCACTAAGTGTAAAAAGCAACAAAAAGCACCTTCTTTGCACTAAGTGCAAATAGCATTAGCTATTTGCACTCTGTAAAGGACAGTCTATAAGGAGGACACGGGAGGCAGGGTGCTCCACTCACAGGTAAGGCTTTTAATGACCACACTGATCTCATCAGCTTCACAATAATCAGTTCTTAGATTCACAATAATAGTCTCTTCAGCGTCACAATAATAATCAGCTTTACAATAATGACTTTAGGGACCCAGGCTCTCTCTCCCTTCTGCTGGCGGTGTGGCTCTTTTATGCCGCTCTCCCCGTGCACACTGTAATTAGAGACAGGTGTTAGACATAATTTAGCTCAGGTGCAAGCACCCTTACCGCTTTCTCTCTCTCCGGACAGATGCTTGACCACGCCCCCACTGCGACATATCCCCACCGCCCGACTCAGGCCAGGGAGGCATCCGGCCTGCCTACCACTCCCCTCCCATTTCGGAAAAGGAAATCGGTGGCAGCCATCTGCGCTCCCGGTCTGTGGACCACCTTGAATTTAAATGGCTGAAGAGCCAGATACCAACGGGTCATCCTCGCATTGGTGTCTTTCATGCGGTGGAGCCATTGGAGTGGGGCATGATCCGAACAGAGGGTGAAGGCCTGCCCCAAAAGGTAGTATCGGAGAGTGAGGATCGCCCACTTGGCAAGACATTCTTTTTCTACGGTGCTGTACTTAGTTTCCCTCAATGAGAGCTTGTGGCTAATGTACAGCACCGGGCGCTCCTCCCCCTCCACAACCTGCGAGAGTATGGCCCCCAGCCCTCTGTCTGAAGCGTCCATCTGTAAAAAAAAGGGAGAGAGAAATCGGGTGAATGTAAAAGCGGCCCCCCGCAAAGTGCGGCTTTAACTTGCGTGAACGCCTGCTGACACTGCTCCGTCCACTGGACCGGGTCTGGAGCTCCCTTTTTAGTGAGATCACTAAAGGGGTATGAAAGGGCGATGTCTGGCTGGAGTCATTGACCATCGATGACTCTCACTTGGTCGAAGGCGTGTTTGAGGGTTTCGTCTCACGACTGCTTCAAAGGGAAATCTCCCTCAGGGAATTCCCTAAGGGGAGGGGCTACAGCCTCTCCCCCTCTCTCGTCATTATGACTTGGAGCTGTCGAGGACGGCCCCGGTTCCGCCTCCCCTGCCAGAGTATCGCACATTTCACATCTCCCTAATTTAGTGCAGGACCCATCCGCACAAATTCCCTTCAATACATTTCTAAAATCAAGCCAATCCGTCCCCAAAATCAGCGGATAGGTGAGGCGGGAACTAACCGCGGCCTCCAATCTATGCTTTTTCCCCTGGAATTTAATCGTAAGCGTCACCACAGGATACTTGTGAATTTCTCCATGTACACACTTCAACCTCGCCATTTTAGCCATGCCCAAAGCCTCGGGTTGAACCAAGCGTTGGTGGATAGTGGTTTGATTACAACCGGTGAGTACCCCCCTTGACACTTACCAGTATCCGGTACGCTCCGGCCCAGTCGGGGGCAGCCTGCGGGAGGTCGGAGACCCGTACCTCCATCCCCAGCTCCATCAGAGGGCACTGATCCCGGAAGTGGCCCGGGTCTCCGCACCTCCAGCATGCTGGCCCAGGCACTATGCCCGCACATGAGAGGGAGAGCAGTGGGGCATCGGGGCAGGAGAAGGTGTCGCCTCCCATGCCTGGGGAGCTGGTCTCGGTGGCTGAAGTCCTCCTAGCCTGCGTGGAGCAGGAACGGGCCTTGGGGAGAGAGCAGAGCGAGAGGAGAGAGGGAAGGGGGAAAACACAGGGAGAGGGGAGAGAGAGTAGGAGGGCTCTTCCGCCCTCGGGATCGCCGCCATGTGGTCCTCCGCAAGCCGGACGGCTTCCTCCAGCGACGCCGGGCAGTGGCACTGGACCCACTCTGCTGTCCCTTTTGGCAGTTGATGTATTGACTGTTCCAGTACCACCTGGTCGATGATCCCATCGACGCCACGGTCCCTTGCTAGCAGCCATCTCCGGCAGGTGTTGCAGAGCTGTTGGGCGAAGGCAAACGGGGGGTCGGACTTCACCAGCTTGGCTTTTTCAGGTCACCATAAGCCAGAAGGCTCGTCGCCGGCAGTTGTTGAGCCACAAGTTGGGTTTCCCCGGACAACAGTGGAATAAGTCGGGCCGCCCACTGGCCGAGCGGCCAGCCCCAGATCTCGGTGGTGCGCTCGAACAGATTCAGGAACTCTTCAGGGTTATCTGCCGTCCCCATCTTCTGTAACGCAGGCAGGGGTAACGGCGTGTGGGTGTCCGGGGTTGCGGCTGGGGACACCTCTTGGCTGAGGAGGCTCCGGATCGCATGCCTGTCCTCTGCTTGAGCCCGTAGGATCTCCACAAACCGGCGATCTTGGTCTTGCCAGAGCTCAAGCAGGGTTTGCTGGTGGTTCTGATGTAGGCCAGCGAGGGATTGAAGGATCTCCACCAACTGGGAGGACTCTACGGGGCGACTTCCGTCCATCTTCAATCAAGAATTTTTTTCCCGGGTTTCGGCACCAGTGTAAAGGACAGTCAATAAGGAGGACACGGGAGGCAGGTTGCTCCACTCACAGGTAAGGCTTTTAATGACCACACTGATCTTTTCAGCTTCACAATAATCAGTTTTTAGATTCACAATAATAGTCTCTTCAGTTCACAATAATAAATTCTTAGCTTCACAATAATAGTGTTTTCAGTGTCACAGTAATAATCAGCTTCACAATAATGACTTTGGGGACCCAGGCTCTCTCTCCCGTCTGCTGGCGGTGTGGCTCTTTTATGCCTCTCTCCCCGTGCTCACTGTAATTAGAGACAGGTGTTAGACATAATTTAGCTCAGGTGCAAGCGCCCTTACCGCTTTCTTTCTCTCCGGACGGACGCTTGACCACGGCCCCGCTGCCAAACACTCAAGTGCAAATAGTGGCAGATACTCTTACATCCCTGTTTAAATACTAACATACAGTATAGTGGCATCACTGCAGCATTTGTATTGTGTTTATTTGGAGTCCCACAGACACCCAACACCAACCCCTAACCCTACCTTACAAAAATTAACCATGGTTTCACTACAGTAACCATAGTATCACCATGGTATTTTTCTAGTAAAATCATAGTAACCACAATATTAAACATGGTTACTATTAACTACTATTAACAACATGTTACTGTAGTAACACCATGGTACATCAGAACTACATAGTTTCCAACAAAACAGATGGTTACTACAATATTACTGCAGTAAAACCATGGGTAATTTTATCCAGATCAAATCCTTCTCTCAACTCCCCGACCTTCACTATGACCAAATCACTGCGAGGAATCTTTTTTATTTATTACTATAAGTAGGATTATAGGAAATATTAAGAGTATAGAGATGGGAAAAAGTATATTAAGGTATGGGATTTGAACCCAGATGTCCAGCGTGACAACACATACACATGCCATCATTACACCCTGAGCTACTACAGCTGCATTTGGGGGTGCAGTTTGTTGTAAAATCCTGTGTTTCCATCAGAATATCGGAGCGCAAATAGTCATTTAGTTATCCAATCTCTTAATCCACTAAATGTCTAACCTGTTAACCAGTTTAATGTCTCTGCCCCATAGGGCCATAGGGCCATACATTGAGGGGGACAAGTACCCCCCCCAATAATTGATATCCTTGTTGCTGTTCTGCTGCAGTCCATTATGTGCTGCTGTGTAATTGTTGTAAGTTGTTGCAGGAATAACATAAAGGTTTAAAAAAAAGTACCAACTGAAGGTAATTTCCAAGGGTGCAAAGTATTTTCCATTTTGCAAAATTTGCCATTTTGAATTGAAAATATGTCACGTACAGTACGCGATTAGGATGCCATTAAAAATTGTGAATGTGAAACATTAACGGAGCCATTTTCAGCATATTAGGCTTAAGACAAAGAGCGAATGTGTGTACATTATATTGTAAAGAAATTGAATAAATGTGGTTATCTGGTAAGTTTCTGAAGTACCTTTTTAGAAAATTCAAGTGATTTTGTCTTAGAAATCTATAACTCAAAGTAGGGACAACTTAAGGACAGAAAATAATTTTGTGCATTTTTATTTTGATGACATGTCATTTTACAGATACACCAGTCAGCCACAACATTAAAACCGCCTGCCTAATATTGTGTAGGTCTCCATCGTGCTGCCAAAACAGCACCAACCTGTATTCTGAGATGCTATTATTCTCACCACAATTGTACAGAGCGGTTATCTGAGTTACCATAGACTTTGTCAGTTTGAACCAGTCTGGCCATTCTCTGTTGACCTCTCTCATCAACAAGGCATTTCTGTCTGTAGAACTGCCACTCACTGGATGTTTTTTTGTTTTGTTTTTGGCACCATTGTGAGTAAATTCTAGAGACTGTTGTGCATGAAAATCCCAGGAGATCAGCAGTTATAGAAAGACTCAAACCAACCCATCTGGCATCAACAATCATGCCACAGTCCAAATCACTGAGATAACATTTTTTCCCCATTCTGATGGTTGATGTGAACATTAACTGAAGCTCCTGACCCATATCTGCATAATTTTATGCACCGCACTGCTGCCACATGACAGGCTGATTAGATAATTGCATGGATGATTGTTGGTGCCAGATGGGCTGGTTTGAGTATTTCTGTAACTGCTGATCTCCTGGGATTTTCATGCACAACAGTCTCTAGAATTTACTCCGAATGGTGGCAAAAAAAAAAAAAAAAAAAAAGCATCCAGTGAGTGGCAGTGCACAACTGCAGACAGAAATTACCTGTTGATGAGGGAGGTCAACAGAGAATGGCCAGACTGGTTCGAACTGACAAATTTTACTGTAACTCAGATAACCCCTCTGTACGGGTTGGCGCTGTTTTTGTGGTAGGATGGAGACCTACACAATATTAGGCAGGCGGTTTTGAAGTTGTGGCTGGTCGGTGTACATCAGTGATGGAAAGAAATTCAAATTATATTTGTCTTTTCTTTGATACAGCCAAAAAAAAAAAAAAAAGAAAAAAAAAAGAAAAGATGACTGAAACAGGCAAATTGCTAGCAATGTTTGTCTTGTATTGTGTGAATTAAAAAAATAAAAATAAACATATAATTTAAAACCAAAAATTTTGGTCGCATTTAAAAAAAAAAAAAAAAAAAAAAAATATGCATTTAAAGCCTTTATTCAGAAAATTATTGCGTTTACCGCTTTTTCTATTTTAAAGGACTAAGGACATCCGCGACCCCCCACCCTCAAAATGGTTTGGTCCTCCCCATTGTTCAAGACATAGATACGGCCGTGATCTTGAGTAGAGCTTTTATTGAGTAAAACTTGTAGGGATGCCACAGTGTGAGGGAGGGGAAAGGCGCTATGCGCAAGTGGTACACCCGGCCAGCTGTCCCGGAACTTACCCGCTCGTGCCTGCCGATACACGGGATGAGACCGGCTCAACCTGGAGATTATAGAACCTCGCAAATGTGTTGGGTGCTGCCCAGCCCGCTGCTCTGCAGATGTCTGCCAAAGGCGCCACTGGCCAGGTACCAGGAGGCCGCCACACTCCTGGTAGAGTGGGCTCGTAACCCCGCAGGGGGTGGCATATCCTGAGCCTGATATGCCACCGTGATGGCATCAATGACCCAGTGGGTGATCCTCTGTTTGGAGACAGCGCTTCCTTTCCGCTGTTCACCAAAGCAGACAAAGAGCTGCTCGGAGCTTCTGCGTGTGATACAAATAGATGCTTAAAGCTTGCACAGGACACAGCAATGCCAAGGCTGGGTCTGCTTCCTCCTGGGGCAGCGCTTGCAGGTTCACCACCTGATCCCTAAAAGGGGTCGTGGAAACCTTGGGCACATAGCCCGGTCGGGGTCTCAGGATCACGTGAGAGTAACTTGGACCGAACTCCAGGCATGATTCGCTGACAGAGAACACCTGCAGGTCCCCTACCCTCTTGATGGAAGTGAGTGCAGTCAAGAGGGCAGTCTTCAAAGAGAGTGCCTTAAGCTCAGCTGACTCCAAGGACTCAAAGGGAGCTCCCTGTAGACCCTGAAGGACTACAGAGAGGTCCAACATGGGGACGAAATGCAGTCTGGAGGGATTCAACCTCCTAGCGCCTCTCAGGAACCTGATGATCAAGTCATGCTTCCCCAAGTACTTACCATCTACTGCACCGTGATGAGCCGAAATAGCGGCTACATACACCTTCAAGATGGAGAGGGACAGCCACCCCTCCAGCCTCTCCTGCAGGAAGGAAAGCACTGATCCGACTGCACATCTCTGGGTGTCTTCGCGTCAGGAAGAACACCACTTAGCAAACAGACACCACTTCAAGGCATACAGGCGCCTCGTAGAGGGAGCCCTAGACTGAGTGATCGTGTCTACCACCGCAGGTGGTAGGCCACTTAGGTCTTCCGCGTCCCGTCCAAGGGCCAGATGTGGAGATTCCAGAGGTCTGGTCGTGGGTGCCAGATGGTGCCCCGTCCCTGAAAAAGAAGGTTCTTCCTCAGGGGAATTCGCCGGGGGGGTGCTGTCACGAGGAGCGTGACATCCAAGAAACATGTCTGTGTGGGCCTGTAGGGTGCTGTGCAAGTAGGCTCACTGGTGGAAACGCGTATTTGCGTAGTCTAGGGGGCCAGCTGTGTGCCAGCGCATCTATACCGAGGGGTGCCTCGGTCAGGGCATACCAAAGCGGGCAGTGGGAGGATCCCAGGAAGCAAACAGGTCTACCTGTGCTCAACCGAATCAACTCCAAATCAGCTGGACCACCTGAGGATGGAATCTCCACTCTCCCCTCAGGGTAACCTGATGTGACAGCACATCCACTGTGGTGTTGAGGTCGCCCAGGATGTGAGTGGCTCATAGTGACTTGAGGTGCTGCTGACTCCAGAGGAGGAGACAGCGGGCGAGTTGTGACATGCAACTGGAGCGCAGACCACCTTGACGGTTGAGGTACGCTACCGTCACTGTGTTGTACCTGGCTCCTGCCGCCCACCATAAGATTGGCCGAGGAGGGGGGAGGAGGAATCTCGTCCCCGTAGTCCACTGGAACCAATCCCATGTGGGTGTGTTTGTGCCACAGCTGGGCGCACATGGGCAGGGGGTCTGCCGCTGGAGCGCCATACCTGCCAAAATGGAACAATGGACGGTGGTCGTGACGATGGCCGTGTGCACTGGACATGTGACCCAGGAGACGAGGAAACCATTCTTTTGTCAAGCTTTTGGGTGCCGCAGCCTCCTGGGCATGTGGCAATAAAAGATTCTCCTCCCGGCCCTCCACCGGGGAAGGAGTGGTCTGTCGACCAGCTCCAGAGAAGCGGGCCTCCTCGCCCCTGGGTCGCCTGTCTCGGGGGCACTTCAAAGCCTTCCTCGGGTTCTTAGCGGCCTGCTGTGAGACGGGTGGTGTCTGCTTCCTACGGAGGGCTCCACGCCGGAGCCGGGCCACGGGGTGGGCTGCGGTGGAGCCGGTGTTGTTGCTGCAGGAGGACGCTCTTGGTGACGAGCAGACAGGGTGCGGGGTCTTAAGCCGTGCCAGGTCAGGATATGTTGTAAGGCCTCCGTCTACTTCTTCACTGCTGAGAACTGCTGGGCAAAGTCCTTGATGGTGTCGTCAAACAGGCCAACCTGGGAAATGGGGGCGTCAAGGAACCGTGCCTTGTCCGCCTCTCCTATCTCGACCAAGTTGAGCCAAAGGTTGCGCTCCTGGACCACCAGGGTGGACATCACCTGCCAGAGACAGCGCTGTGACCATCGCCTGGAGAGCGAAGTCGGTCACCGAGAGCATTTCCTGCATCAATCCCGGGTCAGAACTACCCTCGTGCTGTTCTTTTAGCTCCTTGGATTGGTGTACTTGCAGGAGAGCCATGGTGTGCAGGGCGGAGGTGGCTTGTCCAGTGGCACTGAAGGACACAGTTGTCAGGGATGACGTAAACCTACAGGCCCTGGACGGGAGCTACGGAAGTGAGCACAAGTGCACCATGAGCACCTTATCCACCTGGGGGATCAGCAAATACTCCCTGGCCACTCCACCATCGAGGGTAGTGAGAGTGGAGGAGCTGAAAGACTGGGACCGGGGAGTAAAAGTTGCCGCTGAAATGCGCCGTAAATCCAGCAGTTTTGAGGTGTGTCTTTGGAGGGAATTGAATTCATTGCACTGAATACAACCGCTTGGCTCCGAAGAGAAAATCTGAATGAGTGGTTGCATACCAGCTCCTTTTATATCCATATGTCCGGGAGATTGGCATGCAAATTCAACTCGCCAATTCTTATTGGCCTTTTTTCAAAAAAGCAGAGGTGTTTGGGGCACCCAAGAGTGACCCCTAGTGTCACTACATCGACACAACCTCAAGTGAATGACATATAGGGAACTGATAAATACCCAAAAAATAAATAGGAGGTATTTAATAAGAAACGCTCCAATCTAGGGCATGACACCCGAGCTCAGTGATGTGCTTCAATGTAACCGGATAGTTTCAAAAGTGTGTAAATTTAAGATTATTGTGGGTGTGCAACGTGTAGCATAGTTCAAAGCATCCAATAGTTGTTTCTTCTGCATCAGTTTATTAAAGCAATCCTTTGTCTGTCAAACACCCGAACATAAAGAATCGGTAACAGACTCTATAAAATTACTGTCCACAGGACATTACAAATAAACCTCTGGACTATGCATAATAATGGGAACATTGCACAGAGCAGGCAATTTAAAGTCCAATAATTACTAAAATTTACATTTATTGTTGAATGTGGTAAATTTGTATAGAAGTAAAGCTTTAAATAATGTGGACAATTTCAAAATGTATGAAACCAAATTAGATTCAAAGATTACATTTCTACAAACTTGACATGCGTGTTTAATAAAAAAAATAAAATAAATAATACAATTTCCCATTTTTTATTATTTCGGACAACCTTACACCGATCAGCCACAACATTAAAACTACTTGCTTAATATTGTGTAGGTTCCCCTTGTGCCACCAAATCAGCGCCAACTCGCATCTCACAATAGCATTCTGAGATGCTATTCTTCTCACCACAGTTGTACAGAGTGGTTATCTGAGTTACCATAGATTTTGTCAGTTTGAACCAGTTTGGCCATTCTCTGTTAACCTCTCTCATCAACAAGGCATTTCCATCCACAGAACTGCTGCTCACTGAATGTTTTGTGTTTTGGCAGTGTAGCGTGGAGGAGGGCGGGGCGGGGCCGGGCCGGAATGACGCACGTCCGGACACCAATCAGCCAATGTAAAGGGATTATAAGGGAAAGGAAGAGGCAAGAACTGGCTTGACAATATAAATTATAGTTTAATGATAAACTTAAACAAAAAGGGAACAGCATGTCATAGATTGATCTTGTAACTATTGCCCTATGCACTAGCAATCACCTAGGCTATCAAACGCCTAGTGTACCCAAACACGCTTACCAAGTATCACAAAAAAATGCAATACAGTTTGTTTTACTTATTCATTTTTGTGGAGAATCCAATTGCATTTTAAAGAAAAACAAGATTAAGATTTCTTTTTTTTTATTTGCACAGAAAATTACCTGAAAACAGCAGGAGGGATAAAAACCCTTCCAGTGACAACAGTATAACTGTGAATGTCATGGAAAAATCACAGAAATTAATTGGGTGAAAAGTGTGGAAACCCTGAAAGAACCAGGATATGGTTAAAGGTGTGCTGTCAGATCTTGCTTTCATTCTTTCTCTCCATCCCTCCATCATTTCCCCCTAACCTTGCGGTGCTCTACTGTTTTCCGCAAGGTCCCTGTGTGGATGATTGAAATCAGGGACATGAATATAATCTGTGCATGGGCTGTTCTCATGCTCCGACTCCAGCTGTGATCTCTCCTCTCGTCCAAACGCCTCCTTCGGAGAGGCCCAACAACTGAGAGGACCCTATAGGAACATAGCATCTGTTTTTCCCCCATCATCTTATTGACTTCATTTTTATAAGTGTAGATGGCATAATGAATGGCTTCTCACTTTTGAGAGAGTGGGAGATGATTTCATTAGCACTGGGTGACAGAGAGGACATGAGCGAGGATAAAAACATGCTCTGGGGGGTGGTCAAGGACTACAGGAAGAGACGTGTGATGGTAAGGACTCAGATGTGCCACGCACACATGCTCAGAAATGCAAACATCAAATGTAACTTTCTACATTCTTTCTGATAATTTTTAAAGGGGAAGTTCACCCAAAAATGAAATTTCTTTCATCATTTACTCACCCTCATACCATCCAAGATGTGTTTGACTTTCTTTCTTCTGTGGAACACAAACAAATATTTTTAGTAGAATATTTCAGCTATGTAGGTCCATACAATGCAAGTGAATGGTGGCTAGACCTTTCAAGCTCCAAAAATCACATAAAGGCAGCATAAAAGTAATCTATATGACTTCAGTGGTTAAATCTACTGTATGTACTTAGAGGCAACATGATAGGTGTGGGTGAGAGACGGATCAATATTGAAGTCATTTTTTATTATAAATCTTAACTTTCACTTTCTCATTCTGAAAGTGAAAGTGGAGATTTTTAGAAGACATACATTATTGTAATTTGGAAGAAACAAAAATATGATGCTTAACACTATCCTAAAGTCTCCAAGAAAATTTGTAGACACAGAAATTGTAATAAAGGATAATAAATGTTTTAACTGTTTGGTGCCTTTGGTTCAATTAACTGCTAAAAACATATAATTTGTCGCCACCTGCTGGGGAAAAAGCATAATTTGAAATGGTAACTGACCAAATCACTGATCGAATGAATACTCCTGCTCAACAATTCCAGTAGAATTATGTTAGGAGCCCAGACAAATTTACTGTCAGGGGGCCAGAATTCCTTGCTACTGCTCTGCTCTAAGTAATTTGTAATTAAAAAAAAAAAAAAAAAAAAAAATTATGTTGCTACTTACCACTTTACATTGACATGACACTATAAGGGTGTTGACACTGACAGCGATTTGCAGCGACAAAGTGTCATTCATTTTTCATGAGAGTTAGGGATTTGAGGTGACTTGTGGCAAAATAGCAGCAATGTGACGGTAAATGCCAAATGGGAGTGCAGATAGGGTGCTCATGTGATCTGCCTTATGGTACGGGCACTGCACTTAAATAGTAACACCTACTAGCAACCAACAGTTCAGCAACCTAGCGACCAAGTGTTGAAGTATTATTGAAACAGGAAGTTGGGGTAGGAGATATTGAAGGGCTCTTATGGTGGAATGGACATTCTCAATCTGGAGAGCATTTTATTGGGAAAAATAAGGGCAAGCACCAGACTTTCGGTCCATTTACACAAAAAAAAAAAAAAAATAAATAAATAAATAAATGATTTTGTATCTGTGTATCTGCTAAAAGTTAATGTTATAAATTTAAACACTAGCATGTAGATGACCTCAAAGCTAACACACATGGACTAAAAGCCACAAAACTCCAATTTGGATTTCATGGGGTCTTTAGCTGTTTTGGTGCATAAAGGATTTAGAGAGTTAAAGGTAAATTGAAGATCATTTAATACAGTACCTTCAATGAGAGCAGTATTTATTATTATATCAAGAGTTTTTATTTCATTGCATCCACTGCAGGGCATAGGGGAATACATTTAAAAGCAGAAATACCTGAAAATGTCAAAACTGCAGCCTCAAAGTACTCGAAACACATATGGGAGCCACCAGTAAAGAGTTCTGTGGCACCAAAAACCCAATGATTTCAGTGATTAGTTCCAAGTAATTAATCAGAGTAAGAATACATTGCAAAGGATGTGTGCATTTTGAGGACCGTTTAGAAATTAAATGTGCTGTTTTATGTTGTGTAGTTTAGCCATAATAAATTGCTAGTTTTAAATTAATATCATCATTTGCAATAACACATTGCCGCTTAGAGGCAGTGAGCTTAAACACAGCCTTCCAAGAATATGGAGAGAGAGAGAGAGAAAGTACGTAAATGCGTATGGAGATTAATGTGTATAAATGCACACATCAGTCTTCTCTGATGTGTTTGCCGATTTTGACAACAGTTTTGATTATTCGTCTCTTTACACTGTCCTCAAACCACACCCAGACACATGAAGTCACACTTACCGATTAATGCAGGTGATCAAAATTCACATGTTTCACCTTTTATTTATGATAGTCATCAAGTTTAGATACATATTTTATCTTTACTTGCTTATAATGTTTTTTCTGGCCCTTTCAGTTTTCCTTTTTTTATGCAGCAATTCTCCACAAGCCATTTTTTGTGATACAGGTACATTCAAAGGATTGAATTATTTATTTTATTAAAGGCCCTATATTTTTATGCCTTTTCACAGAAATAAAAAGAGGGACAGATATGGACATTTCTTTGGCTTGCATCAGCACAGGTTGTTTACTCAATATGGTCAAAGTGATTCAGAATCAGAAACGCTGTGTTATATCAACAGCGTTCTTTCAGAATCTTTTTGATAATAGAGCAGAATATGTATGGCACATTATTATTTTGCTGTACAGGGTATTGTAAAGAATGCTCTTGTGACCCACCTTGTCACTCAACCTTTATTTTGCAATTTAATTCTAAACCTGCAAAAGCCTTGACTGATAGGCAGTATATGCACTTTCACAATGCTTTCAGCTCAAGGTAATTTTTTAATTGAACCGACAAATTTAACCCTCATCTTCTGTTGAGATTGGCTTTATGTTCTTTATATTTGGGATCCCAGAGACCCCAAAAGCTGTATGTGTAGAACAGAATAATTAGATATCTTTTTCTTAACCTTTAAGTCAGAGGAACATATTAAAACAATTGAATTAAATCCCATTATATTACATGAATAATTAGATATTACTGAAAATTTATCCTTTCTGTTGTATCACAAAAAAAAAAAACAAAAAAAAATGTATTATTCAGAAATGTTACTGTTATATCCAGTAAAGAAAGGCTGTTTCTGTTTCTGATCAATTTGATTCCAGCAATAATAATTAAAAGTAAATAAATAAATAAGAACAAACAACTGGCAGAAATGCACTACTGTTTAAAACAATCAGAGAATGGTAGTATGTGAAAATTCTTTGCATTTATTCATGTTTTATATATGAGGACTTTGAAACCTCAAATATAAGTAATGTAACACTTTAAAGGTGGCATTTGATGTGCATTATCAAGCTAAAATGTTGTTTATAATAAGTTGTCATAAGATTTGGAGAAGTCATGAATTATCAACCTGATACTTAATTGATAGGTATGCTGAGCTATTAAAATGGCCTTGGGTTGTCTCAGACCCCAAACAGAACATGAGGGTTTAAATAACAAATGTCACGTTTTTGTTTTCTTCAGATTGTTGCATACTAATATTTCAGCCTGATCTCACAGTGAAATCTGAAAGAGCAGACCGATTTTTCTTTCGGCAAAATCGGTATACGTTGACCGGAATTTTGAAACACTGCCCCCCGTGGCCAAAGCGGTAAGTGTTGTAGGGCATATGGGCACATGTGAGCTCAATTTATGTCCAGGAGAGGTCGCCAAAAGCTAGTAGTGAAGCAAGTTGTTTTCATCTTTACAGGACGTTATACAATGAAGAGAAAAAGCGTTAGTGGAGTAAAAAAGTGATGTTAGAGGGAAAAGTGTAACCTTCAATCATGCTTATCATTGATTATTCAAATGTGGTTACTGCCTGGCTTTGAACCCTAGTCTCCCACACAGCTGATGCAACGTGCTACCAATCGCGTCAGGTGGAAAGATAGACAACTGGAAACCACTGCAAAAATGTCTGATAACAATGTTACATGTCAGCTCAGTACGTCGGCATACAGTCGCGATCCTAGGGTACTGAAACTATTGGAAACATCATGCCGACTTCATGTGTAAATATGTTGCAGCCTCAATATTTGTATTATGTATCTCTTCATTTCAACCCACCATCTGGATTTTCCACAGTAAGGTCATTTATTCTTGCCACTTCACTTTGAGAGAAAGCTTTCATTTCCTCTAACCTCAAAACAACAATTAATCATCAATCCTCAGTTTTAATGAGGGGTAAATCTGTATTAATTAATATTCAAGAGCAGGTCGTTAATATCCGTCGCATATCATTTCTCATTAAAATCACCTGAATGAGTGGAAGGAGAGGAGATTCGTGAGCTGTTGCAGTCTGCCTGGCTTTATGAAAGTGAGGATGTCTTTGCCCAAGTAATGAGTGTTTGCTCCTTATATGTACGTTCTTGGAGAACAATCACTGAAGTGATCAAGCACTCGCAACTCCAACTTTCGAGTCCTGCAAACATCTAGATAAACGTGAAGCAAACAAATATGAAGCCAACTACCAACCCCACAACCTGTATATACTAAGCCCATGCTGTACACAACAATTCAGGAAATATTTGGTGATTGAATGTGTCTGATTTTATCCAGGAATTTAAGATTTCATTTGCTCCATCTGGACCATTTTCACATTTCTACACTGTAAAAAATTGCTGTAAATTTACGGCCAAATTCCTACAGCAATCTACTGTGATTCTTAAATACAGTAGTTTGCTGTTAAAAATGTTGCATTCTGGGAGATCAAGAGCAGGCTCACTGTGAAGTGACTAGTTTTACGGTAAATAGCTGTTCTGTGCAAGGCATTAGGGGAATATGAACATTTAAAATCATGATATCATTTTGGTGAAAGCTATAGTGACATTTTGAAGTGTATATTTTAACCCCCACCCATAAACATTTTAGTTTGTGGAACATGGTTAGTGTTCATGATATTTCTGACCAACAACTCTGTTCTTTATCATCTCACATCAGCCTTCACTTGTCTGTCTAATGAGAAGTCAAATAATAAAAAAAAAATCAACCTTAGAAGCAATGTACATATTAAATGAACAATTTTGCCAGGATTGAACAGTGTATTTTTTTTTTTTTTTTTTTTTTTTTTTTGAAAAAACAAAAACAAAACAACAACCATCTGTACACAGTAAAATAACAGTATAACACTGCATTGTGGGTTATAATGGTGAAATACCAACACGCCTTTGCACTTGAATAAGTATGTATGCTTTGGCAAATGCATTTTTTTATGCAAAATAAAAAAACACGTACAAAATTATTTTTTCAGACTTAATAGAAGTCTTAGTTTAATAGTTTTGTTGTTTTGTTATCAATAGTTGTGTTTTGATTGAATTCACCATTATGATGATTAGTGATCTCTTGAGTTGGCACCTTGGACCTTCTTTATTATTATATTATGTTCTTCCAGCCAGTCAATTTATGTTTAATTAAAAGACAAGTTGTTGCACTGTGCTACTTGGAAGACAAAACCTAAGGGTAGCCTGAATGTCTGATCCTACCTTGCAAATGGCACTATATGTGGGAATAGTAATGCATTACACATAAAAACAAAAACAATATTTCAGCAAAATTATATCAGCAAATTGAGTGTTTGATCTTTTTGATGAATTTACAGCATAACTCGAGTTTGATGAAGTTACAGCATGACTCAAGCTGTTATCAAGACACACAGATATTAACTCTCGGCATACAAAACGCAACAGTGGTGACAATTAACAAACATACTTTTATGTAAATAAGTAAGAGCTGAACATTAAAATCCAAGTAACTTAGACTACAACAAAAACAACATCAAAATAAACTAGTACATATTAAAAAATCAAAGTAATTTCTTCATGCCGCAGTGCATGCTGGGAACATAGCTGTAAATTTCAGCAACAGTAGATAGTATGTAATTTGACAGCTATATGCTGCTAAATTACAGTTGAATACTGTAGCTGTAAAAACAGTATATAGCTGTTAATTTCAGCAACAGCAAGACACCGTTAATTTTACAGTAACATGCTGGCAACCCTGCTGCCAGTTCTTTACTGTTTTTTGATGGGAAAATATTTAAGAGCGTAGGTTTGGAATAGTGGCGGAGTAAGCTTCTAAAGTGGTAAATGGGAGATCAAAGCAAATATAATTTTTCCATTACCATTTGCTCCAACAGCAAAAAAATAATAATAATAATAAAAAAAAAAAATTAAAAAAAAATATGATAGATAGATAGTTTGAGATAGTCAGAAGAGAAAAAGTTTCCAAATATACTGTCACTCCCTCAGCAGCTGTATTTGAAACCCTATCACATCTGTGGTGGCTTTTTTATTTTATTTTATTTTATTGATTCATGGATAATATAACACAAAGAATAATGTTATAAATGTATACGAAATTATATAATACTAAATTAATATAAATAAAAAAATATATATTTAAATGTTAGCTAGATTTACACTGTTAAATAAGGTGGAAACGCATCATTATAGTCTCTGATCATGAGGTCGTAAGTCTCTTATCATAATGTTTGGTCCACCATGAATATTCACCAAAGAATGAAAACCAACCCAAACATGTGCCAATCAACCCCAGATTCCCCTTAATTCTAATTATATTCTAAATTCTATATTTTAAAACAATGAACTGTTTATTGAACAATCAAATATTTTGCATTACAGGGATTTTGCCAAGGGTGTTTTTTCTTGAAATTATTACAACACTGTAAGAATATTTTTATTTTATTTTTTTAAGGGAAGGAAATACAAATGAAGGAAAAGCAGGAAAGAAACAAAGAAGGAAAGAATACATGTAGAAATTAACACTTTATTAGCATTCTCTCCTCTTGGTCTCATCAGCATAATCAAAATTAGCCTTGTTTTTTTTTTTTTTTTTTTTCTAATGGACGTCTTTAATCACTATCCATCATAATTAATTTAGATTCAACTTTTCCTTTTATCTCTTTAAATTTTATTTCATTTATCTTTTTTTTTTTAATTTATTATTTTATTTATTTATTTTTTTTTATCAAAAGATGAAACCACATTTTCATAATTAGAAGAGAAAAAAAATAAGCATTGAAATAGTGAATAGCTCCTTTTTAGGGGCCAAGCACCGAATGTGCTAAGTATTGTCTCTGTTAGTTTTCTTATTATTCTGCATTTGCTCTTGCATTCTGTGGCAGCCCATATGGCAGTTTGTGGGAAAATGCTGAAATTTGGCACACTGATATGGGTGGTCTAACAAAAAAATCTAAACTAGCCACAAACTTTCCGCAAATTTTCAGCGCATTATTTTCATATGCAAATAAGCTTTTGATTTGCTGCAAATGTTTGCACGAAGTTTGAAGCTTTTCACCGGAAGTGGTGAACCTCCGGCAAACCTTTGGCAACAATGAACAATTTGCCGCAAGTTGAGCTCATTTGCATGTGAAAATTATTAGTGGTGAATTGGTGGAAAGTTTACGCAAATTTGCCATGAACTCTCGATTTTTGTAAGGGAGACTACCCTCAAAGTTTCACTTATGTTTCAGCTTATAACTTTTGAACCATAAGTCCTAGAAACAAAATTATTTTTCTCTTTGATTCATTGGCATCAAAGGTAAGTTTCTGAGAAAATCTGAAATGGCAGAAAATCTAGTGGACGGAGCTTCAAAACAATGTGACATACGGTCTAGGAGGAGTTTGAAAAGGTAGGTTCCTCAGAAAATCCAAAATGGCTGAAAATCTAGTGGGCGGAGCTTAAACATGATGCAACTGGGACTTTACCCACTAGACTTTCTGTCATTTTGGATTTTCAGAGAAAGTTACCGTTTGAAAATCCTCCTTGACCGTTTGTTGCATCATTTTTAAGCGCCACCCACTAGATTTTCCTCTGTTTTGGATTTGCCATGAAACTTACCTTTTCGAACTCCTTCTAGACCATATGTCTAATTTGCTTGAAATTTTGCATGTATCATCTAGAGATACTAATGACAAAAAGTTATGAAATTTGTGATGATAGACCAAACCTTTCCCATATATCGGATCAACCGTTTCCTGTCTGCCATTTTGAATTTAATTGAAAACCTACTTTTTCAAACTCCTCCTTGGCCTTACATCCGAGTAGCCAAATAAAATAAAATAAAAAAAATAATAATTGCATTGTATCATCTAGGGACACTCATGACAAAAAGCTGAGCTTTCTGATAGACCAAACCGTTTTCATGTAACGCATAAACCAACTGTATGGCAAGATGCCAATAAGGATCTGAGGCTGTATCCCATTAACGCTTTGGCGTTTTGACACAAAGCTTTATATGTTACATTGCGACCAACCCCTGACAATACCATATCAATTTGGTAACAGCTCCACCTATTGGTCAAAAGTTATAGGCAATTGTATTACACTACAAGTCATTAAACTAATGTCTTTTTTCACCACTCTGATTAAAATCATTACTGGAATTCTAAATTCAATTAAACTGTTTGCCAATGATGTGCTTGGCCCCGTAATTGCTACTTGTAGCTATATTTACATTTAAAATCATCCTCCACTGAACCTCAGCATTTCACAAGCTACATTTTATTGAACTAAGTAACTTAAAGATCTTAGGATGTGTTGTACATTGGTTGCTTTAGGTCTGCAAAAAATATGTTTGAAACCTCCAGCAGCCCAGCATGAAACGTGACTTCCTGCTGGTTAAAAGAACTCATTCATGCAAATCTGGGGATCTGCTTCTTTCAATACCCAAATATTTAAATCATTAAAACTGCAAAAACTGGTATCAGTGTGAAGAAGCAACCTCAAATCGCATCATAAAAAGAAGGATCAAAAGGATTTTTTGCTGGATTCGTGTCACAGTAATAGTGCACCTGCTTGCAACAGGAGCCATGGGTTACTTTGAAACAGCAGTCTCTCAAACTGCAAGCTACTCATAACTTAAAGTATTTAAACTACCATCATGTTGAAAAAAGTAGTTAGTTAAGCTACTAAAAAGAATTAGCTACATTTAAGCTATTTAAAGAAGACAGTATATTTTAAATATATAACAATCAGATGATTTTATTTAATTACATTAAACAATTAGGGTGACAACATTAAATTTAATATATACATTTACACTACATACAAACCAGCACAACTAGAACACCCCCTGTTTTATGTAACTCAACTAGTTGAAATACTGTATACTAATTAAAAGCAGTAATTAATCAAATACTTGGTTCAAAAAAGAAGCCTGACTTCTGGGAAAGTCCCTGTAAGCTGTGCAGGGACTCATGAGGATTAGAGAACTTGTTTTTGCATGAACCGTCCAAATGAACCGACTAATTACAATGAATGGGAGTCCCAACGCTAAATAAGTAAATCATTTATTTGGATGGTTCATTTACATGAAAGAACAGATTATTTTTTTATTATTGAGATTCAACAGCACTACATACAGTGTATAAGACAGAGAACAGTTTATGTTAGTGAGTTTGATTATTTTGGTTACAAATGCTGTCGACAATGTGAAAATAACTGAGCTACTGCCACACTACTGAAAAATGTAATTAAGTTACTAGTGGATGGACTGGAGGATGGACGTTTGAACATGGACTGTGTCACTGTCCAATAAACTATCCAATAAAAGCATGAAAATCCATACATAACGTAACAAAATAAAATAATAATAAATATAAGACATATCCTAAAATATATCCTAAAATGAACAGGCTAAACTGATTCATTGTTGTGGACTACATTCATGTGCTACTATCTTTGCCATAGGTGGCTTTAAGAAAAGGTGGATTTTGTTTATAGAGAAAACACTGAGAGGAAAGGAAATGTATGCATTAAGAGGGTTAGAAAGAAAATGTGGCAGAGGAAAGGAGAGTGGGCTTAAGGATAAAAGAGTAGTTTACGTTATCCCTCATATATGCATGCAAACAAACAGAATTTGCTCTCCAATCAAGTCGTGAAAGATATGATATCTGTGATTAATAATATGGTCAGTGAAGCCATTGTAGTGTGTGTGTGTGTGTGTGTGTGTGTTTGTTTGTTTGGGGCAGTGGATTAAAAGGAGCTGAGATTGCAGTGACAGTGCATGTAGTTTTGGGGCAGAGTTGCTCTAGGTGAATAAAGCCAAGATCAGTTTCATTCACATCAGCTCTCTGTATTAGTATTTTTTTTTTTTTTTCTGCTTCATAAATATTTTTGAGGGTTATATATATATATATATATATATATATATATATATATATATATATATATATATATACATACACACACACACACACACACACACACACACATACACAGTATATAGCTTTTTTTTAAAACATTTATGTATTGCAGTGTAAGAACTATTCCAGTGAGTTCTTTTCACATACAGTCTTACTGAGTCTTATTGTGAGTCCTATTGTACAGTCAACTTTGCTTCACATGCCTATTTGTGCATATTAGGTGGTTTTCCCATAGGACTGTCCAGAATTCTAAACCCTTTTTCACATGTTCTGACTTTAAATTTCAGAACAGATAATGACAAATTAAGACAGGACACATGAAATGGATCTCAAATGATTTTTGTCCTCTTTGCAAATAATATTTAATGGACAAAACATATTGGCCCCCATACGATTTTCATGACTTTTCAATTTTTAAGAGAATAGTTTTTTTTCAGATTGCTGATTGTATAGAATGGTTGCAATCATGGTTCCTGGTGTAGCACTTGTATGCATTTATTTGTTAATTGACCACATGGTACAAAGAATGTGACACTGTGTTGTCTTTAACAACATGGATAATTATATTGCCTTTTTTTTTTTTTTTTTAAGTGCTCATTTCAAGAGGACCATTGCTATTTGAATCTGGCTTATGTAATAATATAATCTTGTGTCTCAATGCCTTATTTATTCTTTCTCTCTCTCTCTGTAGGTGCAGAGATGGTGGAGGCCCAGTGTCAGCGGTTCGAGGTGAGGAGTAGTGATGGAGAGAGAGTTCTCTTTTCCGCTGATGAAGAGGAGATCAGTATTGGCACAGATAAATTGAGGGTCACAGGTAACACTAGAGCACATGCATTCATCCCACATTTCCATACATGTGCATGCACATAAAGGTCATATACAGTGCTTGAAAAAAGCATTCAAACCCTTAAAGATATAGTTCACCACAAAATGTAAATTCTGTCATCATTCACCCCCCTCATTGTTGTTCCAAACCCTTATGCAAAACACAAAAGAAGATGTTTTAACAACGATCCCCTTCCATCTTTTCAATAATGGCAGTGGATAGTGCTTCACTTTATAGCTTAAAAAGGGTCCCAACAGTATTATAAATGTAGTCCATGCATTTGTGTGCCATATTCCAAGTCTTCTGAAGACAAACGAGAGGTTTTGTTGAGGAACAACCTGGAATTTCAACCTAAAAAGTTATTTTTTAGTAAAAATCTCGATGTCCAGTGTGTCTTCATGAGTGCTACGAGAGAAGTGTATTCACTGTGGTTTATGTGTTTAATAAACATCAAACATAATTAACATTTTATAAAGTAGAAGTATTCAGTGTTACGCCTTTTGTACAGCCTTAACTTCTAAGGTACTAAATATGTTTGGGAGGCACGTAATGTACTAGGAACCTTACACTGAGATGCAAATAGATGATTTCAAATAGAGTTCACATTTGCTCTGTCTGTCTAAAACAAAGCATGCTGGGAGGTCAAGTGGAATAGCTAGAGGTCAGGGACAGAGAGGGCACATGCTCAGTAATTGAGCAGATCTGCCCATTAACTCTTTTCACAAAAATATATCGGTAGAGACAGAGAGAGAAGGAACAAGAGAGATAGACATATCTTGCATATATGAAATACAGTGGTTCTTTATAGGTGAGACTAAAAGGCTACGAACGTGTCAGGAAAAAGGACTGCCCTGGGGAGACAAAGATAATCTGTAGAGAGAGAGATAAAGGAAGAGAGACCATCTGGAGGGCAGAATCCAAGTAGAGAGAGCATAAAGTGATAAATTTTGAGCAATTATTTGTTATTTCACTGACCCAAATTACATCAGCTGCTTGAATCTTTTACAAACATTATTGTGGAAAAAACTAGGGGAATTAAAGAAACAAGGACAGACAGAACAAATAAAAAAGAACGAAAGTCTTATGAGACTTAACTTCACTTAACAGGCACATTTTCTGGAAAATTATATTCTCGAAATGGGGAATATTTCAAAAGTTCAAAAAGTACAAATGTGGGGAAAATCACTAAAGTACAATTCCACAGTACTTTTAATTTATAATTTTGTGATTCATACTGCTGAGTATGAGGTACAGTGTCTAAATTTTTGTTACCTTATTAGTATAGAAGCTATAACAGGCTACCTGTCAGTGGATAAAAGGATTTGGTAAAGAACAGACCTGGTTTATAAATTCCACCATGGACTCTATGTGTGTTTATGTGTGTGGTGTAACTTTTCTGATGCTTAAGGAAAGTGCAGTGACTTTGCTTTCACAAGAGCCCCATTTACACCTGGAATAACCATTTGTTTTAGATGATGCGATCAGAAGTGGTCAGCTGAGACAGATTGCCATTTATACCTAGTATTAACACAACATTAACATCTCAAATACGCCTCCTGTGACCAATTGGGATTGGATTTTGTTGAAGAAATGGTCTCTGATTTCATGACCACATCACTTTATAACAGTGTGTCACTGCAGGTTGACATCCATCTTGCTTGTTTACTTTGAAAAACAGCACCGACGGATGCAAAAACGTATTCAGTGTGAACACCCCCTACTACACTTAAAATGAAAAATGCTTTAATACAATGAACAGGAAGGGAGAGAAAAGACTTAACATGAAAATAGTGTATTTCTCCTTGGATTAGTGTCGTTTTTTTGGCAGTAAATAGTGTTTAACTAGGGAAATGTAAGAAAATCACATTAAGTGTTTTAACTAAACCTGTACTGTTCTGTTCTTTTGTATTAAAAGTGCTGCAGTTTTTTTCACTGTCATTTAGTTGAGTCTCTTGCTCTTCCAGAATGAGCACTGACATATGCAATAAAATGTAATGCCATGTCATGAAAAGGTGCATTTAGTAGTGTTTTAAAATCACGATGGTGGGAAACTGTTAACAAGCATTTGAATGCTATATTTTTGACAAAATTCTCCTGCTTCTGACAGAAAACACAAAGCTTTCCCCAGCCACTTCTGTCAAGTGTGGCGTCCCTGTAAAGCAACAGCCGATATCTTACACAACTCATGTTTCAGGTCCATTTCTCTTAATTTGTGAAACATTCTCAGCAGTTTGGGTGCATAACGCTAAAATACGGTGCAAGCAGCGTCCCGTATGGATTTCATATGAAAAGCAATGTTTCATTTAAATACGGGGTGATTCCATATTATACAGGATGGTTGCTGACATTTATTTTCCTTTTATTACAGTTATAGTATATAAAAATACAGTTAAAAGGAAGCTAACACTACAGTAGATTATGGACTTCTGAATCAGCAAAACAAGTAAGTATACCGAGGGTATACGAAAATACTGATCCTTAAAAGTCATTATACGCAAACGGCACTGGGAAAAACAAAAGTCTTTCTAGTAAGTCAGTCCACTGGCGGCCATATTTGGAATGCTCCCGGGAAGCTATTTTCAGTCATGAAAGTGCAGCTCCTATCTACTTGAATGGGGAAAGACCGAAATATCCAAAAAGGTTGGTCAACTCTGGTATCATAAGTTGTGCTTCTTTACCTCAGATTACGCAAAAAAATATGTATATCTTGTATATCTAATGCTCATATGCGTTCTCGAGTTGATGTGCAGGCGACATCTATATATAAAAGGTAACTGGCTCTTTTACCTGTAAGGCAGGACTTCCTTTCTAGATCCATTGACCGTTGGGCATTCCAATTTCTCCCATTCATTTTAATAGAAGTGGCCCGTCTCTGCTAAATAGTCTTTGGAAAAAAGTAAGCACATGGCGTATACTTGCGTATGGCCCCGAATACACCACTGGTGCACCTATTTACGAGTATACACAAACAACTAAATCTGGTGTCATGTGAGTACCTTAATATAACTGTTTTTGAGGAGAAGATGGACCAAAACTGACATGATTGAGCAGTAAACAGAATGGTTTGTGTAAGAGAAAATTTATAAACAGCAAATTAAAACATGATGTACCTTTATAAGAATAGGATTATTTGAGATGCCAAACTCCTCACCTTGAAAGTAGATGAGAGTAGCTGGCTGCAGTCAGGGGAGGAGTGAAATTAGTGCTGTCAAGTCAGACAGTTCTCACTTTTCTTAGTGGATCAGCCACCTACGAGATCAAAAACAGATATTGCGTGATTCGTGTTCATGTGCTTTGTTATTGAAAAAGTGGTTGCAATTTAAATTCCGCTGCTTCTAAATGAAAATGAATATGATGAACAAATCACCCAATATACCTGTTATTTAATTCCCCCCAAAAGCCTGTATCTAGCGTTGTTCCATTGCGAACGCCTCATCCAAGAACATCCCAGATGTTATTACAAAGTGTAGTCGGGGCTATGGAACATAGAAACCTAGAACCATAAACACTATTCTAACATTTGTGTGATGAAAGTGCTAGAGATATTGTCGGAAGCAGCTCCTCGGGCACTTTTGTTTTTCTGTCTCAGGAAGAAGACGTAGATTGTCAATAACGTCTGCATCTTGGTCTATTTTATCATGTGGTCAGCTGGCTTCAGATATTCACCAATTCCCATGCTGGTCTAGGATGGCTTATGCTGGTTTATGCTGGTTTGGTACCGGTCGTAGTTTTACCCCACAGATTAATTACTGTTCCTGTGTTCTAATTTAGTAGTATGACTCTTCACTCTCTCTCTCTCTCTCTCTCTCTCTCTCTCTCTCTCTCTCTCTGTTTGTATCTTTATCTCTCTAGGCAATGAAGGAGTTGTGTTTAGTCATTCAGTGGAGACGCCACATGTTCGAGCCGAACCATTCCAAGACCTAAAGTAAGACATGGCTTTCACATTATCATTCATTGTGTGATTTACACAGAGAGAGAGAATGAATGAAGGAAATTAAGTGAACATAAAAAGACAAGGATAGAGAAAGTACTGTATGAAGTCATAAAACATGAACCTTAATGAATATCCAATTCTTAATTGTCCATAGAAGCTTTATAACCTCAATATTCAATGACAAACTGTCCCATTCACACTCGGTCCTGAGATAGAGGACACAACCTCTCTGACACTCCCCAATCCATCACCGGTGGATCGGTTAATCAGGTTGATCTAATCTCTCCTGACTGCATTTGTCAATATCTGATTGGATGTCCAGTAGGTCACTAACACATCTCAAAGCTTCCCACTCTCCCAACCTCTCCAACATATACACTATCACTACAGGAAATTATGTAGTGGCTTGATGGATGAAGTCACTGTCTGTGTAAGTTGGCAGGTTACTAAGGGAATCGAGAGCTTTTACAGTTCAGTGTGGTTTGATAGAGCACTGCTGGGTGCTGTCCAATCATTCACTTAATGTGAATGCACCAGGATCATATCTACTTTCGACATAATGGAGGGAGAGTGACATCACATATGTGACTTTTATCTTTCAGCAGGAGTGTTGACCCTTTTCAGAACCATCTCTTATCTTAATGGCAAGCAATATTAAAGTTTAAATGTGTGAGTCCAAAGTTGTCAGATCTTACTCCTTTTTTGATGGTACTCATAGTTGCAGTGGACCCAAAAGGTATTTGGACACTTAAGTCACATTTTAAAATGTATGATTGCCACTGCATCAGATAACAAAATATCAAACAGAGTGGAATTTATTTAAAAGAGAGAAAGCAGTTCCACACTTGTTAAGCAAAACATTTCACAAAAATAAATGAATAAATAAATATAATAAAATATACAGGAGATCGGGGCTAGTTGCAAAACGGGGAAGTTGTCACAGGGGCTATATCTCAGTATCAATAAGATTTCCAGTCGAAAGGCCAACTGCACAAATGTGTTTTCTCTAGCAGTGTGTAGCAAGTCATAATGTAATAACAACACATAATGTAATAAATATAACATTATTAATGTTATAAAATGTTCATAATGTAATAATTTTCTCAAAACAATAAATCTTGAGCTCATATTGTAATAAAGTTTTTTACATTATGATAAATGTATAATATTAAGGACTCATCAAAAATATTTCAATTAAAATGTTATAATTTTGTCATATTGTAATAATTTCCAAAACAAAACAATAGTATCCTTTTTAAGGCATTAAAAAAAATAAAACATTGGTATTCCTTAACAGTACATTTTTAAATTTGAAATCTAGTCTTAAACTACCCACAAAATGCTCCAGATTGAAATGTTCATGCATTTATTATTATTATTATTATTATTACTATTACTGTACATTACTTCTAATATATATATATATATATATATATATATATATATATATATATATATATATATATATATATATATATAAGCCAAAGAAACTTGTAGTCTTCAGTTAAAAAAGGATATTAAATGCTTTTCAATTTTACAACGAAAAGGTATACATATTGATCAATGAAAAATAGTGTGCGATTATTACAACGTGTACAAAGTAAAGCCTACATTGTAAAAAAAATAACCCACCATATCAATATTTATATACGGTATATATATTGGATTTCAGCACAAATTTCCAAGAGTTGTTAGAGAGTAGCACAACTTCTCATTGCAAAAGCCAAACTTAAAAAAAAAAAAAACAAATATATAGCAATAAAATAAATAAATAAATAACACTTGGACAGTTTAAACAGCCACCAATCAAAAACAAGTAAATCCACAAATTTAGGATGCATCTATTCGATTAAAATAAGTCTCAGCATTCAAACTGTCAATTTTATCACAAAGTCCAAAGAATTAATGTTCTTATTCTTTAATGCGGTGTGTGACAGATCGCAGTATCTGCCTCAGTTTAAATGGCAGCACAGAGCGCGAGTGAACTAGGGCGAGTGAACTAGGGTGACCAGATTCCTGCTTGTGGGAAACGGGACAGCCCCCTTCCAGCAAAAATGAAATTGATGTATCCTTACCTAGGCGCAGATCAATGCAAAGTAGAGGGTGCATCTGTAACTGTTGTCACCTTGTACTTTTCGCTGGCAGCAATTTTTCTCAGTGTGCGTTTGTCTTTCAAGAGTTTATCGTAAAATGCAGAGCAGTCCAGTCCAAAATTAAGGCATATGAAAAGCATTGCCTTCATGACTCTTACACTCGAGTCGAGATTTATCCAGTGTCCATGCTGCGTTCATTAATGAGAACACACGCTCCACAGATGCAGATGTCCCAGGCAGGCATAAAACAAACTCCGCGACCTTGGCTAAGACTCCAAAGTTTATGGTCTTGCTCTCCAGCTCACGAAAAATATCTGTTCATCTCTCAGACACGGCCGTCTTGTTCATGTTCCACTCAGTGATGCGATGAGTGACAATGTTTTTTGCATAATCCCACTCATCATAGAGCGTGGTTTCCTCAACCAAACTGAGAGTGGGGATTCTGGAGTAGAAGTGTTCGAGGCTGCTCTGAATGTCTTTCCACTCTGGGATGTCTCTCAGTAGGGCCCACTCAAGTTTTTCTGTGTTCTCCAATGAGTGGCTCCAATTTTGGAGGTAATCCACCAATGCTGAATAAAAGTTTCTCACTGCACAAAAGAAATCATCCGCTCGCATGTCATCAGCTTCAACCAGGGCATCCAACTGCTTTTTAATGTCAGAGGGTATGAATGATTCCTCCAGGCTGGCCTGCAAGACTTTTCTCAGGTCATGAATGTGCAAAGCTATGGCCGTGCACAACAGAATGATAAGCAAAAAGTAATTCACTTGTGTGCACCTTGTCAGATTTGGAACTTTGCTTCACAAAAAAAAAAAAAAAAGAAATAAAAAAAGAAATAAAATCACACACTTAGTGTGGCACACTTAATTTTAGCAGCATCCACATGCTTTTTTGCATGAACATGCTGCGCGATGTCGGTGCGGCCTCCATGGGCGATGGAAAAGCGAGCTCTATAAATCTCACACCTCACTTTACTAGGCTCTGTCTGTGACTTATTTTTTTTAGAAATGTAAACTCCTTTTGAAGATCCTCAATCAATGTACATGCACGCTTCCTTGACATTTTTCCAGCCACAATTTAATCTGTGTGCTCTTTCAAACTGACTCTTCAATCAGTTCACTAATTGGATATCTGTTAATAGGAGATTGTGATTGGATAGTTTAATCCAATCATGTACTTCAAATAACACGGTGTGATTTTATTGGTTTTACAAGCCGTATCCTTGGTTACCTTTGATTAGAATACTCACTGTAGCATGGGGGGCGTTGTCATATGTCTCGTTTGGAAGGCTGCGTCCTCCGGAGGTCACATTTGTTGGCCGCATATGTCATCTAGGCTGTCTCATTTCAGAAAAGCGAGTAGGATACTTCGAATGCAGCCTTCAAATGTGACCTTCTTTCACGGGTATTCGGAGGATGCATGAGGTGTATCCTTTGTGGGCACTCACAACCCACAATTCTTTGCTTCAATGGAAATGTCTAAAAAAAATAATGCCAATTTGCCTGTAAATATGATGTTCAAACGCAAGTAATGTTAATTCCCAAGTTGAAGTACCTCAGTAGATGGGTGCAGAGTATATAATATGTATAATTATATTAATATATAATTAAAATAAAGTATTAGACTAAAAGTACACCTGTAAAATACATTTTCTTTTCTCTTTACATCATTATAACTCTCCTAAAATGTACCTCATACATTCCCTTCTAAAGGGACTTTGTTACCTTCTCACTCTCGCGCTTGTTAAAGAGTGGCGTGCTGTCATAGCAACCATGTTACGTTCCGTTTCTGTTTGTCTTACGAAGGCCGTCTCGTTTAAATGAGATTTGTTTAAAGGAGGACGCTCTGTATACTGCAGCCTTCAAAGGACATGTCCTACCTAGCACACAGCCTTTGAAACGAGACACAGCGTGTGGGAGAGGGTGAGCGGTAAGGCTCGTCACCTGAGTTGTAATTACTCTAACACCTGTCTCTCATTATATTGGTAGAGGAGGGAGACCTGATAAGGCACGCCAGAGCATCAGAGTGGGAGAGAAAGGCCACAGAGAAAGTTGGCTGTATGTGCCTTTACAGTGTGAAGCCCCAATGACTCGTTTGTGTGTATTTTGGCCACCAAGAGCCCTTTTGGTTTACATTTTGTGTGACGCTGAAAGAGTAATAAAAATACTCACATTGACTGATCGCTGTCTCCTGATTCCTCCATTGCCCACGAACTATCACACTCACGTGACTGAGAAAGCTGCTTAGGCGATAGAGACATTTTAGGAGAGGGGAAATAGGGGACAAAACACGATTTTTTTCAGAATAAGTTGGGAAACAAAACAGGACATCTGGCCACCCTAGAGTGAACAGATAATTTTCTTCACTTTAATACAAGTTATAACACGAAACAAAACATGAATGTACATCTGAGGGCATGTTGAAAGTACAGTACAACTTACATTCACGCATCGTCTATCGTGTATGCGCCCATGCTGTTTCAGCCGTGGGAAGACATCAGTATAACAGCTTATAAAGAACTTGTCATCTAACTTTACCTCAAGAAGATTTAGCCAGTAATGTCCTTAGTTTGTTAGTTTGCAAAAAATATTTTTTAGTTAGAAAAAATAAAAAGCTTCTCTATAGAGAAGCATATCGCAAAAATTATAAATGCATATATATATATATATATATATATATATATATATATATATATATATATATATATATATGCATTCTTTTTATGACAGCCATTTAAATAATTATATCTCAACAATGATTAGAAACATAATAACTACATAATTAGAAAGCGGAAACGTATTTTTTTTTCATTTAGTGCATAAAACTTAAAATGTGTTTCTGGGTCAAAGCGACTCAAAATGATGCAGCAGGTCATAATTACAAAATTTTTAACATTTTGATGAAAATGTTTGAGTTCACGATGTAGCCTAATAAGCCTACATTTATTTTAATGTAATAATCCATAAAAATAAATAAATACAAATAATTATTGCAAAAGAAAATTATTATATTGTAAACATTGTTTCACTTATACATTATGTGCTGCTATTACATTATGAACTGTGATTATATTATAAGTTGCTACAGTGTGTTTATAATTTAATACATTTCTCATAATTCTCACATTAACACCTATTACATTATGCAAAAAATATTATTACTTTACAAGCTCAAGATTTTATGTTTTGAGAAAATTATTACATAATGAACATTTTATTACATCTATAATGTAATACATATTACATTATGTGCAGTTATTACACAGTGTATATATATATATATATATATATATATATATATATTTATTTTTATTTTTTTTTTTTTTAAACAACTTTTTTTCAAAACCCTCTTAAGTGAACATAATAAAACCAAACAAAACATTATTTCAGGGGCCACATATGTTTACTGAAAAGTTTAAATGTGTTCTTAGGGCAAAGGTAATTTTCATGAATGTCAATTTGGATATACTGTCACATTTTTATCATGACAGGTTGTCAGGTGTTTTAAATGTCATTATTTTTACAATTTATTAATTAAAATATTTGTTTCCAAAACATTTTTGGAAATTTTGTATGTTACTTTTAACATTTTTGCCATTTAATAAATCATGTTTTGCCTCAATTGTTTTATTTTTTAAATTTTGCTGAACAGCCTATAGTAGGCTTGTAACAGTTCAAGGATGGGCAAGGAGGAGGCAGGAACCGGCTGAACAGTCAACATAAAGGTTTAATGATATAAATGAACTTAAAACAACATAAAATATAAACGCAGCGCAGCCACGTGCGTATCTCTCTCTCTCTCTCGAACTGGCACCTCTGGCTCGTCTTTATCCCCCTCCTGGCTGATTAGCCCGATTTGGGGGTGGCTATGTGTCCTCATGTCCCATCCCTGCCCTTCTCCTGGTCACACTCCTCCATCGCCCAACTCAGGCTGGGGAAACCCCCAGCATGACGCACTCCCCTCCCTTCCTGGAGTGGGGGGCAATGCCCTTCCGGCCATGCCTGCCTGCAGGTCTCCCTTGCCTTTCTGGAGCCCTGGGAGAGATGAGGGGAGGTAAAAGGGAGAGGGAAAGTGTGAGGCGGAGTGACAGAGAGAGAGGAGAGTGAGAAAAAAAAAACTTGTTTGCTGTTTCCTGGACACGTTGTCACCCGGTCCTCAGCCGCTCCTCCGCCCTCTGGTGGACAACAGCCCGGCAGATGGCAGCGAGTCCTCTGGCCCCTGGTGGACGGAACCACTCCTCCCTTTCTTTGGCAGACAGCAGCAGTTCCTCTGGCTTTTGGTGGCCGGCAGCAACCCCTCCATCCCCAGGCAGATGGCCACCGCTGCTCCACTGGCGGATGGCAGTGGCAAGGACTCCATGACAGCACATCTCTTCTCCCTCCTGTGCTTCAGCATCACTGTAACAGTATAAAGATGGGCAAGGAGGAGGCGGGAACCAGCTGAACAGTCAACATAATGTTTAATGATATAAATTAACTTAAAACAACAAAACATAAATGAACGGACACATATACAGCACGGCCGCATGCGTCTCTCTCTCTCCCTCTCTGTGTCTCTGCTCACCCTTTCCCTCTCCCCATGTCTTCCCTCATCTCTCCCCCAGGTTCACAGGAGGCGGGGTGGACCACCGGTTGACAGAATGGCTGGAAGGGCAGTGTCTCTCCTCCAGAGATGGGGGGAGGGAGTTGGTGGCGCCCCGGCCTGAATTGGGCGGGGGAGGAGTGTAACGAGGAAGAGGGCGTGGCCGGGCCATGAGGACACGTGGCCGGCCCTGAATCGGGCTAATCAGCAGAGAGGGGGATAAAGACGAGCCAGAGGCACCAGTTCAAGGGAGAGAGAGATGTTTTAAGTTAAGTTTGATATTAAAACTTTATGTTTATTGTTCAGCTGGTTCCCGTCTCCTCCTTGCCCATCCTTGAACTGTTACAGTGGTGCTGAAACCTGGGAGGGAGGAGTGATGCGCTGTCGTGGAGTCCTCACCGCTGCCATCTGCCAGGGGAGCAGCCGCAGCCTTCTGCCTGGGGATGGATGGGTCGCTGCCAGCCGGTGAGAGCCGGAGGAACTGCTGCCGTCCACCAGGGGCCAAAGGACTCACTGCCATCTGCAGGGGAAGGAGAGAGCTGGTGTCCGCCAGAGCGAGGGGGAGCGGTTGAGGACCGGGTGACAGCGCATCCGGGAGCCGATGAGCAAGTTCTTTTCTCTCTCTCCTCTCTCTCGGTGTCTCCGCTCGCCCTTTTCCTCTCCCCATGCCTCCCCTCATCTCTTCCCCAGGTTCACAGTAGGTGGGGTGGACCACCGGCTGACGGGCAGTTAGTCAGACCGGTGGCGCCCCGGCCTGAATCGGGCAGGGGAGGAGTGTGATGAGCAGGGCGTGGCCAGGCCATGATGGAGTACGGCCGGCGCTGAATCAGCTGATCAGCAGGAGAGCAAGATAAAGGGGAGCCGGAGGCGCCAGTTTGAGAGAGAGAGAGAGAGAGAGAGAGAGAGAGACAGACATGGCCACATTGCATGTGTGTCTGTGTTTGTTTATGTTTGTTTTAAGTTAAGTTTGACATTAAAACATTATGTTTACTGTTAATTAGTGATTGTGATGGTGAAGGCATCACACAAAAACACACACACTACATGCCCTCTATTGGTGCATAATGTCACAAAATTAACTAAAACTGTTGGTTAAGAGTTCACACTAGGGATGTCATAAATATTGACGTATCGATTATTGATCGGCATGTCATTTTATCTACATATTTTTGAGGCATCAATATATTAAAATTAGCCCACATTTAAATTAGAAGCCTAATTTACGTACTTTCCATTTCACTCAGTTGGCCTCTGTTTAACAGTCTGGCGTAATTGCGTTGGGAGACCACAAGAGGGTGATTTTACCATTTACTGAAGCCAGCCATGGTCATGATCACACACATACACACACACACAACGAGCTGATGTGGCACAGGTGATGGCAGTCCAAAGTTACAAAGGTTTTTGTATTTCTTCAAGAATGAACAGTGACGTTGATGAGTTTGCAGGTTAGTGTATGAAACTGGTCTAACTGCGCAAACTGAACGATTAGAAATGGCGACGTTTCTCTGTACTGTATGTAGCCTTGCATAGGTCTTTCATTCAAGCTGTCAAATCACAAAACGACATACTTGTAACTGAAAATACATTATGTAGGGTATTTGGAAGATATGTATATATACGCAATATATCATCCAGCAATGGCTAGAATTAATAAACTATACAAGTGCGCTCTGTGGCACTGCAGAATTTTGATGCTGAACATTGGTGGTGTGTGCGTACCTTTCTAGACAATAATTGTTACGAATTTTAGAACGCAGGCTATAAAGGCTATTATGCATCGAGCAACCCAATTTTTTCTGAAAGAAATCCTGATATATATCGATAATCATCAGGAAAATCTTCTGATTATCGATGCATGAAAAGGGCATCGATCCCAAGCCTTATTCACGCATAACATGTCGATGGACTTTTTAATCAGCATTGAAATTTTTGGTTAAATTATATATGAATGTAAAAGGTAAAGTGTACGTCTTAGGTCCTATAACTAGTCACCATATTTAAGAACTTTTTGCCCTCACTATTTCATTTTAAATGCTCTTGCAGTGTGACAAATGAACTGTTCAATGCATTACATTTAGCATATTCCATGTAGTCTCTCAGTTAAAAATATTTTCAGATGGAATATGGCATACCACACCGCAGGAAATGTCAACGTCCCAAATATATTATATGTCAATTACCCAATTCCCTAAACTGTTTTGAGAAAAAGGTCTAGCATCATTTGTTTGCAGATGCCATTTGGCTAGATATTTTGAAATCCAGTGCAATTGCATTTATACATATTGAAGTGTTGCTTACATGTTGTGTAATGTGTACACATGTATGTTTATTTGTGCGCAACCTCTGACTGGAATGCACATTCTGTACCACACAACAAAGTTTTGCATAACTGTGACATAAACAATACTTGAATATTTGTACTGGCTGAAAGATGTATAAGTTTTTGATATTAACCGGTATATCGATGAAAGAGCTAAATCCCGGAACAGCGTACACAGTTTACATGTAACCTTTATTAACACAATTTTGGTTAGTTTTAAAATAGCATAGTTTCCATCCACCTTTTGTGCTATTTTGTCATTGGCAAAGTGAAAATGCGTAAAAAAAAAAAAAAAAAAAAAAAAAAAAGACATTTGCCCTCTTCTGCCCGTTTCCATTCAAATGGCCTTTTATCGATAAAAATGGTGTGCGTGCTGATGTCATGCCTTAAAAAAATAAAAAAAATAAAATAATAATAAAAATAAAAAAAACAGTCGCATAAGTTTTGGTTTATCACAAAAGAAATCTGCCCTTAAGCCGTTTCCATACAAAAATGTGTGTTTATCACTAATTCGCCTCCCAGAGGTCCCTATTTTTTTCCTCTGAAGTTTTGGTAAAATGGGGAGAGTATTGAGACAATTAATTGAAATTAGACAGCTTACTGTCATTTTAATTTCACAAATAAAAGCAATCAGAAGAGGAGGAATTGCAATCAGAAGGGAGCAGTTGCCCTTCTGATAGGACTGTAATATTGGTCCTGATGTTGCGCCTATCACAGGTTGCCACCGGTTCCGACCCAAAAGCAAATCATCATGGCCCTGTTCAAGCTGGCAACCTGCACCAAGTAGCGGAGGAAACTTTTGGTCTTAATATAAGGACCATCCATCAATGTCTCTATATGCCGTGTGCACAACTATTAAAGAAAAATTGATGCGGTGTAATATCAGGGTTTGCATATATGGTACATTCCTGATATTCAATATGCTATTTTGAACAATCATCTAGTCTAAAGCATTGCCATCACAACTGCATTATGTCCCGCATATTTCTCCAGCAACTTTAGACTATCATCTAAAATTTATTTTAGTGTCATAATGCAATTTACATTTTCTGAAGAAGCTCAGCAAATGCGATCCAAGGTAAAGAGGGTTAGATTTAAACTATTTAAACATTTTAAAATGTTCCAAAGCTCATTTTCTGAAAGTGATCACAGCATTGGACAAATAGTTCTGATAGTTTATAGTCTTGAATAGTCATTCATCAGACTTTTTTTTGTGTCTACAGAACAGGGAAAGGCTCATTTAAATTTGTGTAAAGAAAAGACATAGGTATAGGTAGACAAAGATATAGGTCTAAATATTTATTTATTTATTTATTTTTCATTTGGTAATTTATTTAATTTAATACAGGGAATTTTGCCGGCATTTTTTCAAAAGTAAGCTAAACAATAATTTAATAGAATGTTAGTGTTCCAAAAAAGCACACTTATGCTTTTCTCCTAGTATTGTGTATTTATTCTTAATTTAAAACATCTTTGCGCATAGAAATTATATATTTTTTGTATTGTGGGCTAATTCCGTGACTGCCGTCTATTATTTTGAATGGTGTGTAAAAGCAACTTTAATAAATAAACGGATGTCTACCATGATTAAATTAATCTCAAACAGTGGCCATTCATTTGTTCTCCATGCACTTGTCAATGTGCATGATACGAGATATTTGTGCTGGCACTCCTGGAAATGTCATGTTTGCAGCATCGGATCTAGGCCCTATATGCTGTTAAGATCAATCCATAATCATGTACAATAAATTAGCTTTCAAGAATGTATACTGTCATCATGATTAACACATGCTAACGATTGGGGCAAATTCTGTCACGTGACACTATATTTTTGCATTAATGCCAAATTTCTCGACAAAGTGTTTCCAAACCAGTTTTTCGTGACATTTGAAGTATCGACTTAGAGTTTATGCGCTAGAGTTAAACGAAAAAATATTATGTCGACACTTTTTTTGCAAAAAATCCTTGGATGGAAACCAAACAAACAAAGAAGAGAATGCAACATAGTAACAATTTCAGCCCCTGTTTTTGAAACAAATCAAATGAGCTACAGGTCTGAAAACAGCCTTAATCTGAGTTTGTATCCGTCCATGATGTAATGAAGGTTTACATAAGTAAATCATATTTAGTAGTTTGGAAGTTAGACTAATAAATCTATTTTGAAGATTTTTTTTTTTTTTTTTCCAGTTCTCAGTTCTGTCATCTAAGTATTTTTGAGATCCAGAGCATATGGGCAATTTTCTGCAGAGAATGAGTATCCTCATCATGACTACCTCCTCCTCCTCAAGTTTCACAATTAATATAAGTTTTAGATGGTTGTCCTCGGATAGAAGCCTGCATCCTTGGCTGACCTGTCTGTATAAACATTCCCTCACCACTTTGTGGGGATTAATACCTTATTACACGCTTTGCATGTTTCACTCTGCTCTCGCCCTCATTAATTTGTAAATCGAAAAAGGAAACATATAAATCAAGTTCACTTTCTCCTAATTATTGTTTTCTTGAAGTGTGTTCATTATTGCCATGCTTAACAGCCAACTGAAATGAGCCTACTTAATGAGTTATGAGCTAGCTCTCTGTTGTCCTTGGTGTGTGAAACTTTTGTAAACAAATGTTTGTCCTGTGTTTGTCTCATTTCCGACTCTCTCTCCTTCTGTCTCAGTGTCTCTGACCCTCGGCTAGTCAGAATTATGCAGTTAAAGTAAATGGAACATGTAATGACTTAATAGAGTCTATTAAAGGGTAATGTCTTATGATGTGGTCTCATAGACAGAGTTCAATTGCGTTCTGTTGAAATACCTTCTCACTGGTTCCTTAGCATGAGTTGGTCAGATCACCTTGAAGACTTAAAGGGATAGTTCACCCAAAAATAAATTCTTTCATCATTAACTCACCCTTATGCCATCCCAGATGTGTATGACTTTATTTCTTCTGCTGAACACAAACAAAGGTTTTTTTAGAAGAATATCTCAGCTCTGTAGGTCCATACAATACAAGTGAATGGTGACTAGTCCTTTCAAGCCCCCAAAATCACATAAATACAGCATAAAAGTAATCCATATGACTCCAGTAGTTAAATGTATGTCTTCAGAAGCGATATACTAGGTGTGGGCGAGTAACAGATCAATATTTAAGTCATTTTTGTACTATACATATACACTTTCACTATAACATTCTGAAAGTGAAAGTGAAGATTTATAGTAAAAAAGGACTGAAATAGTGATCTGTGTCAATGATTAATAAAAATTCTGGCATGTGATTTGTTTACAAATAACAAATTATACTACATCCACACTGTTCTTAATGTGTCAAATAATGAAATCAATAGAGATGCCTGGTTTGGTAGTATTCTTATCTTCAGGACAAATCTATTTGTTACCTGTGCTTAATGCAATTGTTTATCATAATGTAATGGTAATTTATCATTACCTTCTTAATGACTTAAGTGGCTTGACTTCACAAACATGTTTTCAGGAATTAATTATGCTTATGAAACAGCTGATTACGTATGATATGATGCTAAATAAATATCCAGCATTTTCTCTCCTTTAATGGCCCATAAAGGGGTCATAAAATTTCCCTTGATCTTTTTAAAATGTTAGAGGGCACTGTACTATTAATACAGTAAGTTTCAGAACTCAAAACTTTCTCCTCACTGCAAAAAGAGCATTTCTTGAAACCAAGCTGCCAAAATGACTTGTTCTCTACTTCCTCCACATTGTGGTATAAATTTGCATATGACTGCCTCCACAACAACACATCAGTCAAGAGCAGAGAGTCAAGCATAACAGTAGGCGTTTACTGTCAAGTCTTAAGAGAAGCAGCACCAAAACTGAGTGTTTCTGACAGATGGTCAGAATAAGGGTGTACAATGATTATGTTTTACAAATACATGACAGTTTTATTTATTTTTTTTTTAACTTTACAAATTTACTTTTTAACCTTAAGGGGCATTTTAAAATAATAAAAAAGGGTGTATCATGACCCCTTTAATGGTAAGTTCAAAGTTGTTTGTAGGAATACAGTGCATCCGGAATGTATTCACAGCGCATCACTTTTTCCACATTTTGTTATGTTACAGCCTTATTCCAAAATGGATTAAATTCATTATTTTCCTCAAAATTCTACAAACAATACCCCATAATGACAACGTGAAAGAAGCTTGTTTGAAATCTTTGTAAATTTATTAAAAAAAAATAAAAAAAACGAAAAAAAAGAAAAATCACATAAGTATTCACAGCCTTTGCTCAGTACTTTGTTGCAGCACCTTTGGCACCAATTACAGCCTCAAGTCTTTTTGAGTATGATGCTACAAGCTTGGCACTCATATTTTTGGGCAGTTTCTCCCATTCTTCTTTGCAGGACCTCTCAAGCTCCATCAGGTTGGAAGGGGAGCGTCGGTGCACAATCATTTTCAGATCTCTCCAGAGATGTTCAATCGGGTTCAAGTCTGGGCTCTGGCTGGGCCACTCAAGGACATTCACAGAGTTGTCCCGGAGCCACTCCTTTGTTATTTTGGCTGTGTGCTTAGGGTTGTTGTCCTATTGGAAGATGAACCTTCGCCCCAGTCTGAGGTCCAGAGCGCTCTGGAGCAGGTTTTCATCAAGGATGTCTCTGTACATTGCTGCATTCATCTTTCCCTCGATCCTGACTAGTCTCTCAGTTCCTACCGCTGAAAAAAAAAAAAATCCCAGCAGCATGATGCTGCCACCACCATGCTTCACTGTAGGGATGGTATTGGCCAGGTGATGAGCGGTGCCTGGTTTCCTCCAGACATGATGCTTACCATTCAGGCCAAAGAGTTCAATCTTTATTTCTTATGGTCTGAGAGTCCTTCAGGTGCCTTTTGGCAAACTCCAGGCAGGCTGTCATGTGCCTTTTACTGAGGAGTGGCTTCCGTCTGGCCACCCTACCATACAGGCCTGATTGGTGGAGTGCTGCAGAGATGGTTGTTCTTCTGGAAGATTCTCCTCTCTCCACAGAGAAATGCTGGAGCTCTATCAGAGTGACCATCAGGTTCTTGGTCACCTCCCTGACTAAGGCCCTTCTCCCCCAATCGCTCAGTTTGGCCAGGCGGCCAGCTCTAGGAAGAGTCCTGGTGGTTCCAAACTTCTTCCATTTACGGATGATGGAGGCCACTGTGCTCATTGGGACCTTCAATGCTGCAGAAATTTTTTCTGTACCCTTCCCCAGATCTGTGCCTCAATACAATCCTGTCTCAGAGATCTACAGACAATTCCTTGGACTTCATGGCTTGGTTTGTGCTCTGACATGCACTGTTAACTGTGCGACCTTATATAGACAGGTGTGTGCCTTTCCAAATCATGTCCAATCAACTGAATTTACCACAGGTGGACTCCAATCAAGTTGTAGAAACATCTCATGGATGATCAGTGGAAACAGGATGCACCTGAGCTCAATTTTGAATTTCATGGCAAAGGCTGTGAATACTTATACACATGTGATTTTATTTTTTTTTTAATTTTTAATAAATTTGCAAAGATTTCAAACAAACTTCTTTCACGTTGTCATTATGGGGTATTGTTTGTAGAATTTTGAGGAAAATAATGAATTTAATCCATTTTGGAATAAGGCTGTAACATAACAAAATGTGGAAAAAGTGAAGCGCGGTGAATACTTTCCGGATGCACTGTATCTTGTTTGGAAAGCGTTAAAAAAGGTCATTTCAAAATTACCAGGGATAACGGGATACTCCGGTGGTCCAATGAATATTTCACAAATGGCTTATAAATGAGCTGAAATAGTAGAGCTGTACTTTAAAGATCCTTTAAAAAAAGATTAATTATTTTATTAACTCTGTGTGCCTGATTGTTTGCTCTGTGTGCTGTAATTGTTTAAATAATGGGATTAGTGACATTTCATCACTAAACTGTAAATCATAATTAGTGTGGGGCAGTTTCATATTGATTCATATTTTTATGGATAACAGCATCCACATCAGAGAGAAAGACAACTGTAAAATGTTTTGATTGCCAGGTATTAAAACTTGGCTCTACATTCCTGCAAAACTAACCGCAATTCCAATCAACGTCTACAGACTTTCCATCTTTTATGCTTCTTGGCATGCTTCTGGCCATTTGCTTTCATTTGTTTAGTTCAGTGCTCCCCTCTCATCACTGAGGTTTGAACTTGCCTTAGGCTCTCATTAATTAAAAAGCAAATCTCTGACAAAGAAACATTACCACAATTTGAGATGGCCATTTTCCTCCATTTCTTACTCTCATCCGCCTCACATTATTTTCTTTTTCAGACCTTTGTGTTGCCACTGTCAGCTCAGTTGGTGTTGGACCTAAGACCTTGTTTAGAGAATATTATTGTTCACCCAAAAATTATGATTCTGTCATCATTCACTCACAATCCTGTTGCTCCAACCCATATGACTTTCTGTCTTTTGTGGAACACAAAAGGAGATGTTAGGCAGAATGTTAGCCTCAGTCACCATTTGTGGATTCTCACGAAACCTGTCTAGAAAATGTCCTGGTCCTATTTTACTCCAAAATTAAAAGAAACAAATAAAAAATTATCTTTGCATATGGAAAATGATACCCATCTTTAGGGCCATTTTGTCATTATAGCATTATTTTCATGACAGTTACACACATTTGTCCCCATAATTCTCATTGCCGCAATGCAAAAAAAAAAAAAAAAAAAAAAAAAAGAAAATGATCATTATGGTTTTCTTATTACCACAATGTGAAAAAAAAATAAATAAAATAAAAAAAAAAAAATAATAAAACAAATTATACATTATTTAGTTATTTAAGTATTTATACATCAAAGTAGTACTTCTTTGGTACTGCCTTTCATTTTCACTTATTTTAAAGAAAAAGCCATTGCAAAGCACTATCTTTTTTAACTGTAAAAAAAACAAAACTAAAAAAAAAAACCGTTACTTTAATGAGAATCATAATGACAATGGGATAATGAGCATCATCAACACAATGGGACAATGAAAATCATCAAAACAATAGGAAAGTAAAAGTGAAACATCCGATGTGTATCAAAATGAGAGTTTGGGTAAAATGTGCTTACACAGAAGCAAAAAAATAAAATAAAAAAAGAATAAAAAAAATCATACAGAGTGAGTGAATGATGACAGAATTTTCATTTTTGGGTTAACTAACCCTTTAAGGCCATAGACTAAGTTTAAGCACACAGTAATAGCTTCACAGTTGTTATCCACCTCCGTCTGCTCTACTTTAAGGTTCGGTCACGCTTCTTAATAGCCTACCGGCTTTGTGGGTATTAAGGTGAGAATGCACAAAGTTGTGCCATTAGCAATCAGTTAACTCTGCCAGCTAATGTGAAATATAATAAGATGAAAATTGATCTAGCTGCCTCAGAGCTCATGAGAGAGTCTAAGAATTTCACTCTTCGAGTTCACATTCATCTAAAGTACACACCTAAGAAAGAAATACATTTCTCAAAATCGCCATATCACTTTCTTGTCACAGAAAACAACTTTTGCACCAACACAAGAGATATTCATTTCATCATTTTTTTTTTTTTTTTTTTTTTTTTTGTGTGATGTGGGAGGCTTGTTTGGTGTTTATTATAGCCATAGCGGAATTCGAAGCCTGGTTTCAGATTAAAAATTATACTCAGTACAGAATCACCAGTTCAAGGGTGTTTGAACAATGAGTGATAACAATGGCAATCAGTCGTTCCCTATCTGTCACTCACTTGACGTTGTGTCGATGAAGTGACACTAGGGGTCACTCTTGCGAGCCCCAGACACCACTGCTTTTTTGAAAAAAGGCCAATGATTATTGCAGAGTGGAATTTGCATGCCACTCCCCGGGACATACGGGTATAAAAGGAGCTGGTATGCAACCATTCATTCAGATTTTCTCTTCGGAGCCAAGCGGTTCTATTCATTGAAGCTGAATTCATCCGTGAGTTCATTCACCTCATCTGCTGGATTCTACGGTGCATTTCAGCGGCTTCTCCCCCTCTGCACCCGTGGAGTGCAGAGAACGCCCCTGGGCGCTTCGGCAGAACAACAAAAAGAGTATATTCTAAAAGAGCGGCACACACAGAACGTCTTTTTAAAGATGCCTTTCCGTTTGTGTGTTATTCCTGGTTGCGGTGTACCGCTTGCGCATAGCGCCTTTCCCTCCCTTGAGGTGAAGATGTGCGCTCTTGACTCCCAGTCGTGTTCACAGACTGTGATCCCTGGATGACTTTCCTCCTTAGCCCTCTCGCAGTTGAATTTGTGGAGAAACTCGCTGCCGGCCCAGTACGTTCGCTAATGAGACCCTGTACCAAGGTTGGTGCTCCACATGTGCTGGTTCCCTGAAGGTGACCCCATGTGATATCTTCCGCAAAATCGTTTCCCTGTCGGTAAACTGCATCTTCCTTGGACAGAGGCCCCTCTGCCCCCAGTTGCCATGCTCTGTAGAAACTCCTCCCCCTTCAGGTAGGACCTACCATGGGAACTCACCACATGACATACTTCCGACAAGACTCGGTAAGACCATGTGACATATTCCACTCAAAATCCCCCCCCCCTCTTTTTGGGCGGGGTGTGGTCTCCACGGTGTCTTCCCCTTGGGAGGTACACCCCCCGACGCAGATACTTATGGCTCCCAGTCCGTTAACAAATTCCACTCTTTTTGGGGAGAAAAGAGAGGGAAAGAGGCCTCGGCTGGGCTAGCCCGTCCCTATCGTTGGGCAGTTGACTTGTTCTTGAAGGACCGTTCGACACTCATAAGAGCGTTGGGGGAGGTTACGTGATGGCCTGGTGCACTGGCTACGAGGCACACAGCAGTCTGCCTGTCACACACCACCAGTTCACGTAACAGTTCAGATAGTTGTGGCATTTTGTATAGGGACACCTAGTGTCACTACATCGACACAACGTCGAGTGAGTGACAGATAGGAAACGTCATGGTTACTTTTGTAACCTCCGTTCCCTGATGGAGGGAACGAGACGTTGTGTCCATCTTGCCACAACGCTGAACTACCCGCTGAAATGGCCAGGACCTTGTCTCGGCTCCTCAGCACAAAACCTGAATGAGTGGTTGCATACCAGCTCCTTTTATACCCGTATGTCCGGGGGAGTGACATGCAAATTCCACTCGCCACTCGCCAAATTCCACTTCTCATTGGCCTTTTTTTTAAAAGCAGAGGTGTTTGGGGCTCCCAAGAGTGACCCCTAGTGTCACTACATCAACACAACATCTCGTTCCCTCCATCAGGGAACGGAGGTTATGAAAGTAACCATGACGTTCTGTTTTGTTTTGTTTTTTGTTAGGTTTAGTTTGGACCAAAAGAACATTTGAAGATTAAACGCTTCTGAAGCACCTGATGTGAAGTCTGTGGTGGTTTGCACCAAACTCACACAAAAGTAAACAGATTAATGTGCATGTAAACGCATAGCACTCTGGTTTTACTTTAATGTAACATTTTGCAAGATGGCAAATATTCTTGGACTTACAGGATCATACAAAGATTATGACTTGCAGTGACATGAGTAGATGAGCCTCTTACTCTATTTCTGTCATACCGGACTGCATTTACATAATGTGTGAAAGTGAATTTAAGAACAAATTATTTTACTACTGCATAACAATATTCAATAAAATAATAATAATTGACATACTATAGTATAATTGTTGGCTGGGTTCCAAACACATCAGTTTAAAAAGGCTACAGATTTGCAAAATATTTCTCTTTTTGGTCAACATTAGTCTTGGTTTAAACCTTGACCAAAAAGAGAAATATTTTGCATATCTGTAGCCTTTTTATATATAAGTTATTATTCATGTTACGCTACTCTTGTGTAATGATTTCAAAGCCTTAAAAAAGTCATAGGCCTATTTCATTATGTTATTATGAAGTTAAATTGATATGGTAGGGCCTACAGTATAGGAAGCTAGGTATGAATAAATGTATGAATAAACATATGAATAAATCATCTTAAAGATTAAGGGTAACACTTTACAATATGGTTCCATTTGTTAACATTAGTAAATCAATTAGATATAATGAACTGAGAGGACAATATACATAATTACAGCATTAATTAATCCTTGTAGATTTTAATTTAACAATTGTTCAATGTTAGTCCATGTTAGTTTAAAGTGCATTCACAAATGTTAACATATACAACTTTTGTTTTTAAAAATGTATTAGTATATGTTGAAATCAACATTAACCAATATGAATAAATATTGTAAAATTATTGTTCATTGATAGTTCATGTTAACTAATGTTAACAAATGGAACCTTATTGTAAAGTGTTTGTGTGGCAATTCATCTTTAGCCTAATTTTGTAATCGTGACAGCTCTAATCACACCTAATATGATTCATCGAAATTATTCATGATTAATCACATAAAACTGAGTGATTGATTAGTTTAGATTTTATTTATTTATAAATGTATTTTTTATTGATTGATTCAGGTCCAGGTATATACTGGCAACTTGAGATCATGGGCTTGCATGGGTTTGTGCTGTATCATTTAAACGTCTTATGTAAATGAGGATGTTAGAATGGACACAGACTGGTAACCTTAAAGCATCTTGATGTCTCGAGTGCACATGTTCCAGTCGTTTGGTTCAATACTGGTGGGCAGCAACCAAGAGTCATGTCTTGACTGAGGGCAACACATCAAACTCCTCCAGCCCCTTCGCTTTGCATTTAATTATTTCGTCCAGCGAAGCATCTTCATTTGACTGTGTGCTGACTTAATAGAACTTTGAGCAGCAATTATATTTTTCATTTTCGCTTAAAATTCATTGTTGAATAGTCAAATTTGCTCACAATGAACACCGTAATCAGGAGAATAAGGGACAAAGACTGAGCTTTAATTATGATTATTGACCTAAATTACAAGGTAAAACTGTGGGTATGGGGGCGTGGTCATGTGTCTGTTTGCGGTGTCTCGGTGTGTCACGTACGATGCTATGTCTGGAGAGGCAGTGCCTTCTGTGTCTGCTCTGCATCAAAGTGATGCAAGGGAGGAAGTCCCCGCCCTCAGGGAATTCCCTGAAGGGGATTTCCCCTTAGAGCATTCACGTGCTGAGTACCTCAAACACGCATTTGACCAAGTGAGAGTAATCGATGGTCTGCAGCTCCAGCCTAACGTCGCGCTCACATACCCATATTTTTTAATTATTAAAGATCGGTTGTATCGAGTGCCGTGAAGTTGGTGAATCCACAGTCCACCCCAAAAGCGCCATTGCGCCCTCTACCACTAATCGAGGTACCCTTTGAAAGAATTGTTATAGACCTCGTCGGGCCATTAGAACGGACCACATGTAGGCATCGCTTAGCATTAGTTCTGGTAGACTATGCAATGTGATAACCAGAAGCAGCGCCTCTACGCAACATCTCAGCACATAGTGTTGCGGAGGTGTTCTTCAGAATAATCTCCCGAGTGGGGATTCCGAAAGAAATCCTCACTGATCAGGGGACTACATTTATGTCACGAACACTACGCAAACTGTACGAATGATTAGGTATTAAATCAATTCACACCAGTGTTTACCACCCACAAACGGATGGGTTGGTGGAACGATTTAATAAAACCCTGAAAAATTTGATTTGTAAGTTCATACACGAGGATGCTAGAAATTGGGATAAATGGCTCGAACCCCTGTTATTTGCGGTGCGAGAGGTCCCACAAGCCTCCACAGGGTTTTCCCCATTCGAGCTGCTGTATGGGCATCAGCAGCGTGCTGTGCTTGACGTTATATGGGAAGCTTGGTAGGAGGGACCTTCAAACAGTAAAAACAAAATTCAGAATATTCTTGATCTTAGAGAAAAACCACATATTTTGGCTCAATTAACAGAGAGGAATTTGCTCCAAGCTCAGGAACGTCAAAGCCAGCTGTATGACAAGGGCACTCGACTACAGGATTTCACACTGGGAGATAAAGTGCTTGTATTACCACCTCAAGCTCTAAATTACTTGACAAGTGGCAAGGGCCCTTTGAGGTCACACGGTGAGTTGGAGATCTTGATTGTGAGGTTAAGTGAACGTATGGGGTGGGGCACGTCAGGTTTACCACCTCAATCTCCTAAAAGCTTGTAGAGGGCGGAGCTCGGGCCAGAGGTGACGCTCAAACCTAATCAGTTCACCTCGGTCCCGTGTGGAGACCACCTCTCACCATCGCAGCTCACAGAGATAGCAAAGTTGCAAGCGGAATTTACAGATGTGTTCTCACCTCTCCCCAGTCACACAAACCTCATAGAGCACCACATCGAGAGCACCCTGGGGGTGGTGGTTCGTAGCCTCTCCTATCGCCTTCCTGAACACACACACACAGATCCCCTTAACGCCAATCTCCTGAGAAAAAAACTGTGTTTTCAGATGTTGCCCCGGCCTGAGTCGGGTGGTGGGAGTATGTGGGGATGGGGCATGGTCATGTGTCTGTTTGAAGGAGAGAGGGATTGGTGTGGCTTGTCAAGCTGGTTGGCATAATTTTTAACAGCTGTTTCTTGTTACGGTGATAGCAGGGAGAGACCTCAAAAGCAGCCAAAACATAAGTTGATGTTAACTGAGAGTTTTGTTACATTGAACTGACTGAACTAAGAAAAGCACCGAGAAGGCTGCACTCAAGTATAAATAAGGCAGAAATAAAAGCCTACCTGAAGCATGCCACTGCTCCCCGTTTCCTCCTTCCATACCCGAACCTTAACATGTGTTACAAAAACATTTGTAAAAAATCATAGTGTGAATTTCGATTTATCCCTCTCCTCGGCTGATTAGCCCGATTGGGGGCCGGGTGTGCGTAGTCACGGTCCAGCCCCGCCCTCCTCCTCGTCACAACTGAATAAAACATTATTTTTAAAATAAACCTCAACTCAACAATTAGGCTAAAAGCAGTTATTATTTAAGGCAACCTAAATTTGCTGCCTAATGTTTGGAACAGACTTTGGAATTAGGAGTACACCTGTGATTCCCAAAAATGTGTTTGGAATGACACGAGGGCCCTCATGGGAATTGGAACAGAGCTATTAGAAAAAAAAAAAAAAATACTTCACTGAATATCTTCACCTTTTCAAAGCTAGTGTGTTAACATTCAAGAACATCTTTGTTTACATCTGGTTAGGACACAGTGGTACAGTACGTACATGGTCTTAGCTGAACCACATTCCTGTTAGATTAGATTAGAGTGCTTTAAAAGTGATCAAAGATCAAGACCTGAATCCCTTCAGAGAGTTGTAAAATGTCTCAGCTAACATCTGCTTCTGTGTCTGCTAACTAGTATCTATAATGAGTTAAAAGCACCAAGAGAGATGGGTGCTTACTTGAAGACGTGAGACTGAATTACAGTTGTGTGGAGCTTAATCCAGATGAGACAGTATGCCCTTTCCCTCTTCAGAACATAATTATGGATTGTGAAAGACCGAAAGAGAGAGAGAGTTGTATAAGTGGCTTTGGTAGATTTATTGCACACCTGAATCTGCAAGGCCAATCGAAATGGTTTGTACCTTCGACCATTTTGACATATTGATGCAAATTACCTCTGTGTGTTTGTGTATGTGTGTGTATGATCTTAGCTATGGTTTAGGGACAAATGTGTCCCCAGACGTTAACTAGAGGTTAGCAAAATCAGGGACATTTGAGGAAATTTTGTTTTCTTAAAATGCAGTGTTTTATTTTAGGGTTAGGGTTAATCTATATAATTAATTAGCTTTATATAAAAACAATACAACTTGTGATATTTTTTTTCATTTAGATAGCTTCGTAAAAATGTGTGTCTTCTTTGCCACATTTAAAAATTATACTGTGTCAAAATAATACAATGGCTATCATTCATTCAGTGAGCCTCATTGTTTTATTATGATACAAAGTGAATGTTTGCTTCCATGGAAATGCATTGTGAAAGTACATTCACTGATTGATATTATGCTATTTTTTATGACCATTTGTAGACACCAATTAATGCCCAATTGCTCATATCAAAGTCATGTTTTGTTTTTGCTTTTCTCAAAAGAGATTAAAGCTAGAGGTTGAGTGGCATACAATAGCGATGACTGAGCAGGTGGATGTTAAATTACCAAAAGCACATTAGGTTAAGGTCTTTTCTAGAAAATAATCTGTCTGTCTGTCATCCATATATCTATCTATCTTGTATAGATACTAGATAGATAAATCAATACAGGGAGATAGATTATACCCCTCTGTAGCAAATCCCATAGTTCTCTGGAATGAGGAGGCAGGAGATGGCATTCTTTGTGCCAAAATACAGTATTTATTCACAAACAAAATCTTTTGCTTTTCAGCAGAACATTTTGCAATGCGCGCGCGCGCGCGCGCACGCACGCACGCACGCACGCACACTCACATGAAGCTTTGCTTTCTCTCTCATCTGCTGCCATCTCCTCCCCTTTTATATCTGTGTCACAGCTCACTGGGAACACAAACAGGTGTTAGCACTGGTGTAAATCCTTAACCACTCAGTTTTCCCAGACTTCACTCTCCACAGATCAGCACTTGATCACACCCCTGCCTCCACACCCTCTTTTAAGGTTTTTTTTCCCTCTCTACCTGGACTCTATTATTGTAAACCAAAGAAAGTGTCTCAAACCACTCAAGTAAGCCTCTTTTTCAAATGCCATCAACTTTTTTTTTTTAACAACATGAAGATCATATCTCAGCCAGTCAGTGACATTAACCATAGGTTCTTATCTCTCTCAATCTCTTCAGCTAAAGGCCACACTTAGACTCATCTGTCAAGTGTCTAACAAAAATTGCCTCATACCTGGATTTTCCAGCTTTCATTCGAGATTCTTTATTTCTCTTATAATGGTTGGGGTAAAAGTTTGGCTAGATGAAAGATAGTTCTAAATACCAAATGTGTAACTGCTACACTGAGCCCATGAGTGACTGATTGGGCAAGATCATGCCTTGAAATTCAATTTGATTGACGTGAGAGTTTGTAAGGCTTGAGAACATAAGAATGAGGTGCTTCAATTATCTTGCTGAGTACTATAAGTTTGAACTTCTCAATGGAAGTCAACCATATATGAGTGCCAGTCGCATATGTAGTATATGATTATACGCAATACTTGAGATTCTAGCTGTAATCACGTCACTGCAGCCTTCTCAAATCCACATTAAATTACCTTCCACTCATAAGGACATCGAGAACATTCACCTCTTGGACTTGACCTTCAAATGCATTGATTACCTTATCACACAGGGATTATTGTGGCATTCTACAGTGCTGTACCTCTTGATCATTCTTAATACTGTCTGTATGAATGAGCAATCTGTTTTTTTATTATTTTATTTTTTTTAGTTTCTTCCATAAGAGCATAAACTTAATATTTAGATGCTTTGAGCCCAAAGATGTATGTGGTTTTGAGGTCATATCGATCTGTAATGTGACCTTCACATTTATTGAGCAGTTCAGTAAACTCTCCCTGTTGTCATCTGTCTTTTCCACACAAAAGTCACTTTAACTTGGGTATACAGTATGTACAGTTGTGTTAAAAAAAAAAAAAAATAGCAATACAACATAAGTAACCTGATGAACCAGTGTTATTAGTAGTAGTGATATTTCTGCATTGCAAATAATTTACTTGTAGATGTAGTAGTGTGATAGAAAAACAAGAGACCCAACAAATGACATGCACACTGCTTGTTCTGAGTAATTGACTTATTCATTGAAATGGGCGTGTTCAAAATAATAGCAGTGTGGAGTTTAATTAGAGAATTCATTAATTCTGTGAAAAAACAGGTGTCATTAATTGTCCTTTATTAAGGAAGAAGGGAAGCAAATGTTTCACACATTGTTATAAAATATATTTCCTTCTGAATTGCTAAGTAAAATGGGCTGTTCCAAACATTGTTTGGAGGAACAACGTAATTTGATTCAAAAGTTGATTGGAGAGGGGAAAACGTATAAAGAAGTGCAGCAAAGCATAGGATGATCTCAAATGCTTTAAAATGGCAACAAAACCCCAAAACACGTGGAAGAAAATGAGCAACTACTGTTAAAATGGATTGAAGAATAGTCAGAATGGCAAAGATTCAACTCCAGAAAGATCAAAGATGATCTAAAATTACCTGTAAGTACTGTTACAGTCAAAAGACGTTTGATCGAAGCTAAGCTATCAGCAAGTAGCCCCCATTGTTGAAAAAACAGAATGTGCAGAATCCGTTAAAATTTGCCAAGGAACACATCGATTGGCCCAAAGAGAAATGGGGTAACATTCTGTGGACTGATGAGAGTAAAATTGTTCTTTTCGGGTCTAGTGGTCATCGACAGTACGTCAAGCGACCCCTGGCTACTGAATTCAAGCAACAGTACACTGTGAAGACAGTGAAGCATGGTGGCACAAAAATTATGGGATGGGGATGTTTTTCATACTACGGTGTTGGGTCTATTTATCGTATACCAGGGATCATGGATCAGTTTGAATATATCAAAATATTTGAAGAGATTATGTTGCCCTATGCCAAAGAGGAAATGCCCCTGAAATGGGTGTTTCAACAAGACAACGACCTCAAACACATGAGTAAGTGAGCAACATCTTGGTTCCAGACAAAAAGGATTGAGGTAATGGAGTGTCCAGCTCAATCCCCTGACCACAACCCCGTTGAAAACTTGTGGGGTGACATTAAAAATGCAGTTTCTGAAGCAAAACCCAAAAATTCACAAGAACTGTGAAATGTAGTTTGTTCATCCTGGGCTGAAATACCTGTTTCTAGGTGCCAGAAGTTGATTGACTCAATGCAAAGCAGATGTGCAGCAGTTATCAAAAACAATGGTTATGCAACTAAATATTGAGTTTGAAGAGAAAAATGTCAACTCTGCAATTTTTTTGATCAGATTAATATTTCTTTTCTTTGCTTCCTGTAAAAGAATAACGCAGACTTGATCAAATTTGTTAATGCTTTGATTTGGAATTGAATGTGTAATGTTTCCACTACATTTGAAACATGGAAATAAAAGCTATTAAAAAATATTTGCACTTTATTCACTTTTATTAATGCACTGCTGTTTATCTGAACACAACTGTATCATTTCATTGAAGGAATCCTGAATACTCTCCATTCAATATTTTATAATAATTCTTAAAGAAATAGTTAATCATCATTTATTAACACTCATTCCAAACCCGTATGACTTTCTTTTTTTCTGTCGAACACAAAGGGAGATGTTAGGTAGGATGTTCGTGTAGCTCTTTTCCACTCAGTGAAAATTAAGGGTGACAAAAAAAAAAAAAAAAAAAAAAAAAACACACACACAATAAAAGTAACATAAAAGTGGTCCATATGACTTGGTGCTATATTCCAAGTCTTTTAAATATTAAATTATACTGTAGATTTGTTTTGGGGAAAAGACCAAAATTGTCATAATTGACTGTAAATCATCCCCTCTGTCATAGCTTTGAAATCTCATTTCGATTTGAATATGCACTTATTTAAATTTGGTGCATTGAGATTTGTTATGAAACACATGAGGACCAATAACATTAGGCATTGTTGACGTCAAACCTAGTGCGCCACATTTTTTACTTTAACGTTTTAGTGTTTTAATACGTGAACATGGAAGAGATTTGTGAGCTGCAGCTGAGGAGAGTAGCAGTGAATAACTTTTTTTTTTTTTTAGAGCTGACAGTAGATTTGAATTTTAATAGTGATTAATCGCATAATTTTTCATAGTTAATTGTGATTAATTGCAGATTTTGAAAGTGAACTTGGACTCTAAATTTACTTCTTTTCCTGTCAAAAAATGTAACAATATAATGCTTTGTTAAAATTTTAAAAACAAAGCCTTACACAGTATAAAGATAAAAATACACTAAAATAGCACCAAGTCAAGTAACATTAAACATTTCCCAAAGTCTAAGTGGGAGGTTGACTACTTGAAAGAACTAGTCTCCTCATGGGTTGCATTTTCATTGCAATAGTTATTAAATATATTAAACTCTCATCATTCACAATATTAATCTGATGGTGGACTGTGGCTATCTGCTTTGCTACAGCAATTGTGAAGCCGCGTTCATGATGCGCGTCAGGGCGTCAGCACCGCTTTGAACTACACATGAAAAGCGCGTGCAGACAAAAAACATCTCATTCTGTGTTTTGGTGATAGTTAAGACTTGATGTGATTCTGTGGTAATTCAAATATGCCTTACTTAGGCTGAAAAATACTTGATTTCTGTCACAAGTCCAATCTGGGCTTGTTTTGTGCAACAGATAGCATCAACAGCTCCTTTCTCCATCATTTAAGCACTGACACGACTGATGGACTATGTATAGACTAATTTTATTGTGCTTTTTGTAATTTTTGGAGCATAATAGCCCCTGTTCAACATTCCATTTTATTGGATGGAAAGGAAACGCATGAAAATTTTTCTTCTGTTCCATAGAGGAAAGAAATTCACACATGTTTGGAATGACATGAGATTGAGTAAATGATGACATAATTTAAATTTCTGGGTGAAAGGTTCCTTAAAGTGCATTGTATGAATGATTGCATGTTGTTTTTATATATTCATCAAAGTATATTTTTAAATTCTCCAACTATGTCTTTGTTTGTTCATTTTAAGAGAACAGGACTGTATATTAAATTACTCTCTGTCTCCCTATCTTTCTCACTCACATTCCATTTTACTTTTACTCTAACACCTTAGTTTAAAGTGGCCCTGAAGTGGTGACTTCACAAGACACAAGGTGAATGATATTCTTCAACAGGTGCGAAATAAGATACAATATTATTCCTTCTTCTCTTCAGCATTGGTTTAGGGACCTAGTGGCTCTACCTTATTCTTGCTTCCCACTTTGACAATGATGGTCCCCTAGCTCTATCACTATCGATTAAATTATCAGCGATGGATACTCACGGCCATGAAATTGCTTTACATTTTCTCACAGGGTCTTGCTGCCAGCCACAATTTCCCTAGCTACATTTCACATAGCAGATGGCTAGGCTGCAAAAGTCATTTTTGACCGATTTAAGGATTTGTCAGGGAATGTTGAGGACAAGGAATGGACCATTGGGCCAAAAGCTCACTGAGCTATAAAGAAAACCCACTCACATGGTCAACAGCTCCGGTAAACTTTCTTGAAAGCCCTTTTTTCATCACCATTCTCTGCAATGATGTGATTCAGATTTTAGCACCTTAAGTTTGAAATATTTGCAATAATAATCACGACCCTGCTGGAAAAAAAAAAAAAAGAAAAAAAGAAAAAAACCTGCTTAAACCAGCTGGTCTTAAGCTGGTCTTAACTGGTCACCCTTCCTGGGGTGCATTTCCCCACAAGTTCCATTGTTACCAATATATTTCAACGATGTGGTGTTTCCTGAAACCATTGTTCCAATGAACGTTCACAAACAGCATCGCAAAGTTGTGTGTTTGGACCTACAGCTCTTTACCTCTTGTCTGTTTTTTGGTTTCAGAGGGGGTTTTGGCACTTGTTAGCTTGGCTAGGCAGGAGACCATCTGAAGAGCAGCTTGACCAGGGGTGCGTTTCCCAAAAGCATTGTTAGCCAACTGTGGTCGCAAGTTCCATCATTAACAGCATAGTTCAACGAATTGGTATTTCCCAAAACTGTAACCGTTTAAGGAATTAAAGGCTGTTAAGAAAAGCTCTAACACACACGGTTTTTGTTAGAGAACACGTCTCTTGTGTCCTTATTAACGCACAAGTGGCATCGGCTGCTTTCCAAATGTGATAAATCAGCCTCCGAAAAGCACTTCAAAGGGAGATAAATTATAATAGGTATGCTGTAAGATAGTTTCAAACTGAATTTTCAATAAAAATGGCTTAAAAAGTCAGTTCCAAATGATTGTTATTTTGGTGCCCCACATCTTTCAGCCCTTCACTGCTCTTACGGTGGATGATAAAGACGTAGGAATAGGGCATAGGGAATATCACTTCTGAATGGAATGCACCTATTTGAAGAGTGCGCATGTGCATATGTGCTCAAGCGTGTCGGGGAACCCCGATGTCTGATGTAAAGGGAAACCCATCTATTGCAGCACAATGCATCTCATTTCGTAGTGCATGCCGATTTTGTCTTCAGCAGCTTTTTCGCATTAAACCTCTTTCTGGTGTACGTGTAAATGAGCTATTGTAATACAATTTTTACCAGAAATTTTTACTCCAACCACTGCGTGACGTCATTAACAACAGCTCTATGTTGTTGAAACTATGTGGTTTGAACGATGGATGTAAGACATAGTTACTACGGTTTCGGGAAACAGTTGTGACTTGATAGTTAATTTCACCAATGATGCATCATACTATGGTGGTTAAGCGTGAGTTACATTGTTACGTCAAGAATAGCACCACAGGCTTGGAGACCAGCTAGTCCAGCATAAACAAACTAGGCCTGCAAACCATTTTAAACAGTTTAAGCTATTTAGCAAGGTGATGTTTCAGTGTTTGTTTTTGTTTTTGTTTGTTTGTTTGTTTGTTTGTTTGTTTGTTTTTTGTACCACCACATCAAATACAACTTTTCCAACTTTATAAATTACTTTTCAAGTGTCCCCTTGGTTTTGTTATGGAACCCAGTAAGTGCAGCAAGTGAGAAACTCATAGAAAGAAACATCAAAACTCAGGCATGCTTGAAAATGTCAAATCCAGCAGTTTTCTCATCTTTGGCATTGGCTGATGTTCATCTATCCATGGTACAGTGTCATTCATCAATCTGAAAGGCTGCAACCAAACTTGAGTACACATAGAAGAACCAGGAGTCAAAGGTTAGCGGCTGGTATTGAGCTCCCTGATTGGTGTTATTCTCCAAAGTCAAAAGTCAGAAGCCAGCTTCAGTAACCATGAGCATGTTGGAGACACAGTGATAAATGGTAAGACCAAACACACAAATCTCTAGAGAGAAGAGTTAGCAGAAGTTGGAAACAATATAAAATAATGAAACACAAATGTGTTCCAAAAGAACCTAATACATAAAAAACTCAAAAGCGTCTAATATTACCTAACAGTTGAGCCTCCACAAATGAATTATTATTATTTATATTTTAAGGAGGAGGTTAATGAAATATTTAATTTCAATAATTAATTTCCTTACAATAAATGAATTTGAATTTGAATGGAATTGGCCATGCCTCACGGGATGTTGGAATTTTAATTTAATTTCAATAATTCATAAGACTGAATTTACTATATTCCAATTAAAAGACAAGCAAAATCTAGGGTGCAATGCAAACAACTGGTAAATATGACTTTGTTTGCTCATTCATGTGCTTGTAACTCTGTAATTGTAATATTTCTGACTCCACTTGAAGCCACAGAAGTTCAGCTTATTAAAGTAGTTACTTAAGCTACAAAGAATTATATAGTGAAGACATCATATGGGGTTTTGTTTCCTGACATACACAAATGACAAATGCAAAGAAATGGCACTGTGCCAGCATTGATATCAGTATTATTATGATTACATGCACATCTCAAGCTGAAATTGCAAACTGTACTGAGATTTCAACATGATCAGCTGCAAAGACACCCAGTGTATCAATGTGCATAGTTCAAGGTATTCAAATGTCAAAGGCTTATTACCAGTCACATCAAAAGCACATTGTAGTAATTGCCTGACAAGTTGTGGCAGCCAAGGTCAAACCATAAAAGGCAACTTTGGAGTAGCATATGATTTACAAATCGTAAGCTTGTAATTTGAATTCAACCTGTACAGATAACTAAGGGCGCCTACACACTAGAGTTGACGCTGTGTCAGAGAATGCTGCGAGAGTCCATTGATTTCAATTGGGATAGTGCATCACAAAGGCGAATGGGAAAGATACATTTATATTTATTAATTTAGCAGATGCATTTATCCAAAGTGACGTACAAAATGAGGAAAGAGACAACATAAGCGATTCATATTCAGAACACAGTTACTCGAAAGTGCTGCATTGCAAAGTTTCAGTTGTATTAGAAAAGTACTAGCCAAGACAGAGATTAGAGTGCAATAAGATTTTTATTTTTATTTTTATTTTTTATGTATTCTTAATTTTAGTGTAAGTTCAAATGATGGTGCTCATGAAAAAAATGTGTCTTAAGCCGTTTTTTGAAGACACAGAAGGAGTCTGCTTCACGGATGGATTTGGGAAGGTCGTTCCACCATTGAGGTACAGTGAAGTCGAAAGTCTGGGAAAGAGATTTGTACCTCTTCGTGCTGGTACCACAAGGTGCCACTCATTGGCGGACCGCATCCTTCTGGTGGGAAAGTAGCTCTGCAGGAATGATTTTAGGTAAGCTGGACAGACCCAGTGACTGTTCTGTATGCCAGCATCAGAGCCTTGAACTTGATACTTGCAGCAACCAGCAGCCAGTGTAGAGACAAGGAAGGGTGTAACATGTGCTCTCTTGGGTTCGTTGAAGACCAGCCGTGTTGCTGCATTCTGGATCATTTGCAGAGGCCTAATTGCGCATGCTGGAAGGCCGGCTAAATGAGAATTACAGTAATCCAGTCTAGATATGAAAAGAGATTGAACCAGGAGTTGTGTGGCATGATCAGAGGAAGTGTCTTATCTTCCTGGGGTTGTAGAAAGCAAATCTTCATGATCAGGCTGTTTTTGAGATGTGGTAGGTGAAACTGTGTTGGTTGTCAATGGTTATCCCTAGATTTCTGACCATATCGGATGGTGTTATTGTACTGTAGATGAACCCAGCTGAATGGTGATGTTGTGCTCAATAGCAGGGTTGGCTGGAAAGACGAGGAGCTTGGTCTTCCCTAGGAGTTGTAAGTGGCGTTTCTTCATTCAGGCCGATATGTCTACAAGCAGTCACTGTGTGGTCCTCAGGCTGGAAAGACAAGTAGAGCTGTGTGTCATCGGCGTAGCAGTGGTAAGAAAACTTGTGTCTTGAATAATGTGTCCCAGTGCTGTTGTAAAAATGCAAGGGTTTGAAAAACTGTATTCTTTTAATGGGCCATCTTATGACCAAAAGTTGAGAAAATTTTAACTTTTTTGCTGCAACATACACTTGTTGGCTGAACTTGATTCAGTCACGGACAGTGGTCCCATGTGTTTGAAATGAGTTTTCTTAACTTAGTAAATTATTAATTTATATTATGTAATATCAACACAAACACTGTGTAGAAAGAATCTAGTTGAATTAGGTAAACCCAACAAAATTAGACATGTCAGTGTATCTCAAATCTCTTTATGTATTAACTAGTGAAAGTGAATGTTAACATACTATATACATGCTGGTTGGAAGCACTACAGAGTAGAGTTTAGCAACTATGCTACTGTTAGCACAGCATTTGTTCAATAAAGTGAGCAATACATTTCATAAGTGATTTTTACCTATCCTCACCTTTAACTCAAGCTCCACTCCACATAATGGTAACCCCCAACACTGAAACATAAAATAAACTATTCTGAATCTCAGCTTAACAAAACATTAAACACTAACAAGTATCCCCCTTTATATTCATCTTGCACAAAAACACATAAAATAACACTTAATTTTAACATTTACTCTCCTAATCGAGCCCCATGTTGTCACGTTTAAATGTGTTTTTGTTCATATTTTGTTTGACAGGTCTTTTATTTTGAAATTAGTTCACTTCCTTGTCTAGTCATGTGATTATCCTGTTTCCTTCTTGTTCATGTGCCTTGTTCTCATTGGTTTATAGTCTTGTTATCTTGTTATTAGTTTAGCCTTGTTATTGGTTCATGTTTCATTGTCTTGTTATCAGTTTTGTGTTTTCATTGGTTGTCTTGTTAACTTGTTTACCTATTCTGTGTATTTATAGCCCTCATGTTCTCTAGTCCTTGGTTGAGTATTGTTGATGTAATGTTGTCAGGTTGTTTTGGATTTATTGCACTTATTAAAATAAAACTTCTCTTGGCTTCTCACTTCACCATTGTCTTGTCCTCATCTGTTCCTGTTTTCAGCCTGTCCTGCCTTGCCTGAATGTTACGCATATAAAGCACGCTGGGAAATAGAAATACCCTGCTCAGTGTCATCAATGCTACATTAACACTACAAAAAAGTATTCATGTAGTACCAACTCAAAGTAAACTTATATTTTTCTGATTTAAATGGATAGAACACAAAATCAACTTGTGACAGTTTTCTAAAATTGTGTTGCTTTAGTTGATTTTAAGTAAATTGAACAAGCAGTTTGAGTGCACTCACACGTAGGCATTTGTTGACTAATGAGAACTCAGAGAGGCAGGTCCAGTTATGCTTTCAGAAATCAAATTTGCTGCATTCCCTTTCTTTTTCTCACTGATCTGGCTCTTCCCACACCCTCAAAATGGATTTTACACATTCCTTTCCATCAAACGCTCCATCAGAGCTTTCTCTAGTGAGTTTACATATGTATTCATTTGGCATACATGCAAAGCATTTGAGTCTTGCTGTCAGTCTCCTATTGATCTACACATTCACAATGGGAATCTGGCAGACAGAATACATATTTATCACAGCAACATTCACTGTTATGTTCAACTTTTTTAGAACTCTCTTGGCCTTTTAGCTCAGTAAAGCTGAAAACTGCCCAAGTCAGCACAGTGCCTTATAAATGTTTGTTGTGCTTGAAAAAATCAACTCAACTCACCTTTTGTTGAATAAAGAAAAAAAAGTGAGGGAGAAATTCAGGAAAAGAAGAATGAATTTGATAATAATATAAAATTCTAAATGGGCAATTTATTTATTGCTTATCAGGGTGGTAACAAATATTCCACAACATAAATTTGCAAGAGTGGCAGAAAAGGTCCAGATGGATATTTGAATGGGCAAATTTGCTGGCGGACTAATGAATCAGGCTGATAAGAGACTAAAGCAGGCCTCTCTTATCTTCCATATACAATCAAGTCGACTCTTTGCACACTTAAGATATTTTGTTTCCCTGCTGAATTGTTTTGGAGCATGTTGGAACAGAAAATCAATGCTCTGATTGAGTTTTTCTTTTCAGAGGACAGGGGATCTCACAGATATTGGGTGAGAGAAGGATAGAACAAGGAAGGAAAGTGAAGAGTAAAAAAGAGGAAACCATTAAGTCAATATATTTGTTTCTGTCAGGTCATTAATTTTCCACTGACTGGTGTTCTGAATTCACCCAACTCGCCGTTGGCACTGATGGGTATTTCTTTTTCTTTTTTTTTTTTTATACATCGGCTCTGTTAACACCTGTTTTTAAAAACCAGCTTGGGTGATCCAATCACACTTGGTCAGGCGAGACAGATCGCTGGTTGTAATGTGTCTTAAATGTGTCTCCTTTGACCACTTGTAATCAGATTTTGAGGGAACGGTTTCTGACTTTGTAACCACATACATTACTTAGTCAGTGTGTTACCGTATATTGATAAAACGCAATAAAAAGGGGAAATCTCCAAAATTTGGTACATCTTTTCTCCCAAGTATAATTTATTTTAGTCTTACCACAAACATGACATTTCAAGCACAATTATCAGTTATTTTAGTCGAGTACCTTTATTGAATGTCATACGGTGAGCTGTGTCTCTGCATCACTGACTACGTTTTCTACATTTTGCATGGACACCAGATAGTGGCTTCCCTTGCAAGACTGCAAATGGTCCAGAATGCTGCAGCCAGACTGCTGACAGGGGCCCGTAAACGTGACCATATTATTCCTATTCTACGCTCTCTTCACTGGCTGCCAGTTCGATTTAGAATTGATTATAAAATACTTATTTTCGTTTTTATATCCCTAAATGGACTAGTACCTCCCTACCTTGCTGACTTGTTGCATATGCACAATCCTCAGAGATCCCTCAGATCATCTGATCAGAAGCTCTTGATAGTCCCTAGGACTAAATTGAAGATGAGGGGCAACCGCGTTTTTACGGTAGCTGCCCCTAAACTGTGGAACAGTTTACCCATTTATATTAGATCAGCATCAACAATACATGATTTTAAAACTAAGTTGAAAACATATTTGTTCACCTTGGCTTTTAATCAATAGAGGCTGTGCTTTGTATTTCTGTATTATTTGTGTGTTCTATGTGTATTATATTGCTATTTTTTACCCTTTTGTATTGTACAGCACTTTGGCCAACATCTGTTGTTTTAATTTGTGCTTTATAAAATAAATTTAATTGAACTGAATTATTGGTCCCTCAGTGTATGAGCACATATATGCAGAGGTAAGGGACCGTCAATATTTTACATTGGTGTGTATAAATGGGTATAGTTTGTGTGTATGTGCTTTTTCCACTGTAGTTCCAGAAATGTTGAATTCTTTCTGCTGTGTTGACTTGTTGTTTTGGCTCCATCCTATGATGTATGTTCTCCGATCTGTTCCACGCACATGCGCACTCTTCAAAAACCTGTTAGAACGGTGTTTACATGGCCACAGTAAGCCGCATTCCCCGGGAGAAACTTAAGTTTGTTAAAGCGCTTTCTCTTAATCCCTTAAACGATGTAAGGAAATCGCCGTTCTCATTTACATGACATTTCAGAACGACACTTTCTGCAAAAACCCTGGAATAAACCGTTTTCTTAAGTGCATGTAAACGTTGTCTCTGATATCAGACACACTGAACAAGTTTAGTAAATTCTTGTGCATGTATACTGTATGTGCTTTTCCAAATATTTTTAGATTTTATGGTTGTTATTTATTTTTTTTTTTTATGCTGCACATTACTGGCAAAGTTTAATACTTTAGTTTTAGCACAATGGATGATTGATAGGTGAGTAGGCGGTCCTTCTCTCTTGCCCAGGACAATTTACACTACAAAAACAATGAGGTAAAAAACTTTTCACATGTGGTTTGAGTGATCCGATCATAAAACGTTTTTACACCTTAATTTAGTGCTGAGAGTTTGTAGTCAGATTGCCCAAGATGGTTGTTAATACCAGGTGAAAATGGGGTCACTTTTTAGAACTTACTTGCAAACATATCATAAGCCTATTTGTTATTTATTTTTTTCTCTTACAACATCTCTCTTTTTCATCTAATTGATATTGTTTCTTGTCCAGTGTTTTTTAAGGCAGTGGATACTCAAGAGTGGACAACCTTATTCAGTTATCCCATTCCCTGGCAGATCTTAGACTCATGTTGATTTCTGGCTTCTCATTCTCTCCTCCCTTTCAATCTGCTCATCATTCTCTCTCACAAGTCTCATATATGAAATAAAGCTTGAATATGAAGCCCATAATCAGTCTGTTTAAATGCATTTTCTAAGAAGTGATTTTTGGTCTTCCTCCTTCAGGCTAGAGTCCCCGACGAGGACGCTGACACTGGAGGCCCCCAAAGGTGTTGAAGTGAATGCAGGAGTTGGGGAATTCAAAGCTTCCTGTAGGAAAGATCTCACTTTAGAGTCTTCAGAAGGAGAGGTGTGTATTTGTGTATTGGTGGAACTATGTGTATGTCATGGTTCAATGCAGTAGTATAGTTAGGATTGTCTTTGTGGTGGGTAAAAAGGTGGGAGGTTCAATCCTAAATGGGATGACACAATAACTGCTGAGTTATTGATATTACAAACTTTGGCTGTCCTTTATAGAGATTGACAGACCAAGTTACAATCTACTTTAGTAGTATGGAAAAGATCAGCTTTTACCTGTGTTTCCTGCGCCACTATTCCATGGTGGCGCTGTGTCATTGCTTAATCTATATTTTACCCAAATTGTGAGTTTGCAGTCTGAATTGTATGAGATAAAAAAAATAAAAATAAAATAAAAAAAAAATAAAAAACAAGGCAATGTGAAATAATGCAAAGACAATAAATAGACAACACATCTATTGCATTGTATTTGCTGGCTGGACTTAAAAACAAACATACAGCTTGACTAGTGTAGTCCGATATTTATATGACAAAATGTAGTCTCTGGAATACTCAATTCTGATTGGTCAATCCTGCCAGTCAGCAGTCTGATGTTTCTGAATAATGACCTCACATCCGAGGATAAGGTTATATTTCACCGGTCATCAGGGTATTCATCTGTCCTACTTCTTGTATCATTCTGCAATTACTACAAATAAGCTAATACATTTCAAATTAATATTTCATGTACATTTTTTATTTATTTAGCAAGCAGTCTTATAATGACAGTCATTTTAACAAAATAAACAGCAACAGGTTTATCAGAACTCTGATGCAAACCCAAGATGGAATTAAATGTTTCTGGAAACATAGTTTCAACACAAATTAATATTTGGAAAGCTGTGTAATAAGCGCAGTGATACCTGACCCTGTTAGAGTTTATTTTGCAATAACGAGTGACTGACTATACATTGCTGCTTACATATTCATTAAATTAATAATAATAAAAAACATATATAAAAATATATGAATAGAATAGAATATAAAATAATATAATAAATTATAATAATAAACCTAAAAGATGTTTCTGAAAATTGTAGTGTTTTGAAAACATAATTATATTGGAAACACTGGCTTAGACCTTTTGTGTTCTGAAAAATAAAATAAAATAATAATAATAATAATAATAATAATAATAATAATAAATAAAAATAAATTATACTGTAAATAATGATGAGAAGATGATAACATAATTGTCATTTTTGGGTCTACATTGTATACTATTAAAAAAATAAAATAAAAATATCCTCATGAATTGCAAATTTAGTTGACCTGAATGATTTTAATATATATATATATATATATAATTTATTTTTATTTTTTTATTTTTTTTCTGGAAGCTGGTTACACTAGGCAAGAAGCTTTGTTGAAATACCAGCACACTGACATCCCACGCTAGGAACCAGCATCCAAACACATGTGCTTGTGACTGTTTTTTTTTTATTTATTTTTTTTAATATCCCCAACTGTTTCAGGGATGCCACACTTGCTATTAGTGGACTTTACAGTGCTTGAGATGTTTAGTAACTAATTTGCCATTGTGACACAAGTGCATAGGTAGAGCATGTAGACACATTAAGAATGACAGAAGTCTGCTTTCTAATTAGGTCATGTGCAATCACTAAAGGGTTATCTAATATTCACAGTTTTTTTTTTTTTTTTTTTTTTTTTTAAATGTGTTACATTTTCCTTTTTTTAAGAACAAAAGATGTGACTTCACACAATATCATGCAGTCCTTGTCCTCAGGAATTACTTCAAACAAACACCTTCTAACAACTTTATTTCTTTCCTCTCGTTGTCACTGTTCTTATTCTTTCTCTGTTCGTTATCTTTCTGTTTCCCATCATCTGCTACAAACCTGATTCACTGTCTGGTAATTGCAGTATAGTATAATTCCACCAGCACCTTGAACATGTTTAGACTATCCATGCTCACCTAGTGACATTTACCCCCCTCCCCCTCATTCAAATTAGTGCTTCCATGTTGAGCTGTATAGCTCTCTTTCTTCCTCTCTTTCTCTCTTCCTTTGTCTCTTTCTCTCTTTCTATTATCTTGCTTTAGTAACTGCCCAGGCTATTTAATTAACTTCCATGAGTCCAAGTCATATATCATGCTGTCCTGTCAACTCTTTTGGAAAAAAAGAAGGCTTTTATTTTTATTTTTTTTTCTCTCTCTTCTGTGCCTGAGATAGCAGGTTGGTGCTGAGAGGACTGATGTAAGAGACAAAGTGGCTGATGCACAATGAGACCACTTATGAAACTTGTTTCATTTGTTAGTTTTTACAGTTCTCTCTCCTCTCATCACCTGACCTTTATCTATGTCTGTGCCATACACACAGTGCAAAAAAAAAAAAAAAAAAAAAGGAATTACTTTTTATTAAGCATACAGGTTTTTTTGAGTCACTTCGAAGATGTTATAAGAAGTTGAAACAGATGATTCACATATAAGTCAATAAAAACGTTAGATACTGCATGCTGGCTTTAGTTCCGCCTTACAGTTTTAAGAGCCAATCACATTTTTGATAGAGGCATTGCAATGCTCAATATGGTGGCTGTAGGAATGGATGTCCTGCATTACATGTAAAATAGCCAATCACCTGTTTGTTTACTATGTAATGTCATGACGTCTACTACCAATACAATTCAGACGCTTATCAGAGCGGTCCTATATAAGTCCTCCATTCATTCATTCATTCATTGCTTAGCTGTCTTTCTATCGCATGGATGCAAGCTGCACATAACACCCTCCTCCATCCCCAGCTTGCAGGGGCGGACTGGCCATAGGGAGACTGGGACTTTTCCCGGTGGGCCGCCGCGTTATGTGGAACGGGCCGCGACTGGCTGAAGAAGGCCGGAAAACGGCGCCGTGATATGCTGAAGGGGACCGCAATATGCAGAAAAGGACAGCGACACAATCTCGCAATCCCTATTTCCCCCTTTCTCACTTTAATTTTCATGAGAGAATAGACACTGTGCAGAAAATAGATGCCTCTGTCAATTTGGATAAGAGAATCAAATGCATTAGACAGCTCAGACGAAAAATCAAATCATTGCTGACTCTTAAGAGGCTAAGTTAAAAAGTTTTGGGTGAGAGAGAATTAAAGGCAAATGGCTGGCTGGGTCCAGGTCCTATTGCCATTTCTCTCCCTGCTGCTTATTAAGATCAAGGGTGATGAAAAGTGACTTGTGTAGGTGCTCTGATAGCTCTCCTGAGAGAGAGAGAGAGAGAGAGAGAGAGAGAGAGAGAGAGAGATGCAACCTTCTACTTCAATGAGAGGAAATCACTCACATTAGCAACCAAATTTCACACTATGCGATTTAAATGTATATCTTTGGTAATTGGCTGATAAATGTTTACATTTCACTCACCAGTAACTGTGTAGTATAGCGGTAGAGTATTCAGTAGTGAGATCCTGTCACTGCGTGTTGAGAGTAGGGATGTGCCCGAAGCCAAATACCTTATTTGGAAAGGCACGAATAATGACTTAAAAACGAATAACGAATTCATCCAAATAATAGAAAAAATATTCGGCAGACTGATCTTCCAACGAGCACAGGCATAAAGCAATATTTTAAATAAACATATAGAAAATTACAAAGTAATGATGAGTCTGTGAAGCCAATATTACTACAGTGTAAACCTTATGAATGAAAATGTACATTGTGATTTTAAATTCAGATCGGATGGCCGCATTCTCGACTCTGTTTGAAGTCTCCGTTAATTGTGCACGTCTTAGAAATCTAAGTTTGTAAAGAGTATTAACTATATCATACACATTTTCCAATTCTTCTAATTCCTATAATTCCTGATCAAAGAAGTGATGATTTTATAGTGGAGCTCGACTGTAAGTTGACCACATTTATATCCACATTAAGGTAATTATCTGGTTAATCCTTTATTCTATAAATGTTTAAATACTGCATAGAAGTTTAAATACTTCATAGAGTGTAAATCTGTCCAGAATATTCCTGCACACGGAGGATACATTTTGTTTTAAAAAAAGCAATTTTTTTATCTAGAAATATTTAGAGGCTCGATCTTGCAATTCATTCCACTGCTTTTCACTAATTCTGCACATGTAAAGTAACTAATTAATTATATACTCCACAAAAAACATGTGAACACAAATAAGCCTCAAATGTATCATTAAACCTTGATAGAGAATTACGGTGCTTTCAGTTTGTAGGCTATATTAATTTATTCTCATTTCTTTTAAAATTCGTATTTGTATTTAATATTCACTGCAAAATGTGTACTTGACATTTTAAAATTGCTTGACACCTCGTGCCTCCAGAATAACATTGTTACTTGCACACTGCACAAACATAAACAAAAATGTTGTTTCAGCAGATATTAAAGGAATAGTTCACCCAAAAATGAAAATTTGCAGATAATTTACTCACCCTTAGGCCATCCAGTTTCTTTCTTCATCATAATAGAATTTAAGATTTTTAGGATTTCATTTCAGTCCTCCTCCTTTAAACAATGCAAGTGAATGTACTTCATTTTTTTGACGGTCCAAAATGCATATGTAGGGTGCATCAAAATAATCCACACGACTCCAGTCGACAAATAAAGTTCTTCTGAACCAAAACTATTGATTATTTTTAGAAACAAAACAATACTTATATACTTTTTAATTATAAATGTTTGCTTCCGTACATCTCTGTGAGATGTACATCAAGCTCGTTGGTAAGGTCACACGTCACGTGGAAGAGGAGGCAGGAAGCATGTCATTGTTTACAAGAGAAGGAGCGCTGTACAAAAGTTTAATTGTCTTTGCTGTAGATTTGTATTTGTATAAGTGTATTGTTCAAAATGGTCGTTTGGCATGTGTATCCTGGATGCTTCAACCTTCAGAAACCACAAAAAAAAAAAAAATGCATGCCGGGAAAAATATGAACTTTCATCAATTGCCTATACATGTTCATGAGCGATTGAAGCTCTGGCTTATCACGCTGAACCTGGATATCAGTACACTCCTACATTCTCTCAAATACTAGAGGGTGTGCAGTGAACATTTTACCCCTGAGGATTTCAGACCATTGAAAGAAACAAAGTGTCGATATCTGAATTCATCGGCTGTGCCCATGCTGTTTTCCAGCAAACTCAGGAATGTGTGAAAGCTTTGGTTTTCATTGTCACGCCTCTCTTGGGTTCTGCACCTCCCTCAGCGCTCCGCTCCTCATCACCAGATTTCTAATTCACCGCACCTGCACTCATTTCACTCGCTCATCACTGCCTGCATAAATAACTCACCTTCACGCCACTTTACTGTGAAGTCTCACACAAAGGACACTTGGTTTCACTAACTACAACTTGTGTGGCTTGAATTCCTGACAGTCATATAGTAGCCTATATATTTCTGCTAAATAAAAAGTACAAGTATATAACACAACGGCTCTGAAAAAAAGGATGGTTATTTACTGCAGTAATGTTTTTTTTATTATTATTATTTGGAAATTATTTTTAATTTTATTTTATATTGTTTTGAAATTGGTTTGGACTGTTTTGGTTTGAAATGGCACTTGGTCTGTGGTCTGTGCTAGTTTCTCTTGTAAAAAATGACGTGCTTCCTGACTCCTCCTCCATGTGACGCGGGACCTTACCAACGAGCTTACGTTATCCCTCTCATGAGTGCCCATCACAGAGATGTACGGAAGTGAACATTTATAGTTATAAGTCGTGTGGATTATTTTGATGCACCCTAAATATGCATTTTGGACCGTCAAAAAATGGAGTACATTCACTTGCATTGTTTAAAGGAGGAGGCCTGAAATGAAATCCTAAAAATCTTAAATTCTGTTTTGATGAAGAAAGAAACTCAGATACATCTTAGATGGCCTGAGAGTGAGTAAATTATCAGCAAATTTTCATTTCTGGGTGAACTATTCCTTTAATGTCCGAAATACCAGGAGAAACCACAGTTCCCTATCTGTCACTCACTCGACGTTGTGTCGATGTTGTGACACTAGGGGTCAGTCTTGGGAGCCCGAGACACCTCTGGTCTTTGATAAAAGGCCAATGAAAATTGGCGAGTGGTATTTGCATACCACTCCCCTGGACATACGGATATAAAAGGAGCTGGTATGCAACCACCATTCAGATTTTCTCTTCGGAGCCGAACGGTCGATGTTTACTGAGCTGACTGTTCATTCACCTCTGCTGGATCTGACGGCGCATTTCAGCAGCTTCTCCCTCCTCTGCACTGGTGCACTGCAGAGAACGCCCCTGGGCGCTTTGGCAGAAAAAAGAGAGTATATTTTCCTAAAAGAGTATATTTCTCTAAAAGAGCGGCACACACGGAACGTCTTTTTAAAGACGCATCTTTTTAAAGATGCCTTTCCGTTTGTGTGTTATTCCTGGTTGCGGTCGTTACCCCTCAACTTCTGACAGTCAAGATCGCTGTCTTTCGTGTCTGGGCGCGACCCACGTGGAGACAGCATTCGTGGATGGATCTTGTACTCACTGCGAGAACATGACCATGGAAACGTTGCGGTTGTGGCTTGCTTTCATAAGACCCTAATGGGACCACCTCTGCCGGGTATCCCCTACGGACCTCCCATTCCCCAGCATGCTCGTCTACCCCAATCGGGCTTCCGGATGAGTCAGCCGGCTCGTCTCATGGCGAGTTCGACCTCTTGTTCGGAGCCCGCGAAGCTGATGAGCTCTCGAGCGCAGCATCGGAGAGCAGGCTCGTCCAGTCGGACGCAGAAGCCTCAGCTGGGCTCCCCCCCTCGGGTGTGGATGCTCAGTCACAGGCTGATGTGGAAATGATGGACATGCTTTCCCGGGCAGCTGCGAGCGTCGGGCTAGAGTGGAACCCTCCGCTCTCCCCTGAACCCTCGCAGCTCGATGATTGGTTCCTGGGCTCGCGGCGCTGCTCAAAGCAGCCACGCCCCACTCCAGTCCCTTTCTTCCCGGAAGTGCATGAGGAGCTGACAAGATTGTGGGAGGCACCTTTTACTGCCCGGTCCCGATCCTTCAGCTCCCCTGCCCTCACTACCCTCGATGGCAGGGTGGCCAGGGGCTATTCGGCGATTCCCCCGGTGGATAAGGCGCTCGCGGTGCACCTATGCCCGCAGAGCGCTGCCACCTGGCGTGGATGCCCAAAGCATCCGTCCAAGGCCTGTAGGTTCACGTCGTCCCTGACGGCCAAAGCCTACAGTGCCGCTGGACAAGCCACCTCCGCCCTGCACGCCATGGCTCTCCTGCAAGTCCATCAAGCCAAGGTGCTAAAGGAACTGCACGAGGGTTGTTCTGCCCCAGATTTGATGCAGGAGCTGTGCTCGGCGACCGACCTCACTCTCTGGGCGACGAAGGTCAAGGCGCGGTCTCTTGAGCAGGCGATGTACACCTTAGTAGTCCAGGAGTGCCACCTTTGGCTCAACCTGGTCGAGATGGGTGAGGCCAACAAGGCATGGCCCCCATTTCCCAGGTTGGCCTATTCGGCGACACCGTCGAGGACTTTGCCCAGCAGTTCGCGACGGTGAAGCAGCAGACGGAGATGTTCTCCAAGCCCTGTTCATATGACAAAATTATCTTTATCTGTCTCTGTGTCCAGATAGAACCCAGATAGGGTGTGGGCGGGGCTTAAATCAGAAGTGTGCCAAAACTAAATGAAATGCCCATTTTTAAATGTTACTCTTACATTTATAGTTTCTATTAATACAATATGCCTTGTATATGCATTTTCATAATAATAGCCTAATAATAATAATAATAATAATAATAATAATAATAATAATAATAATTATTATTAGTAGTAGTATTATTATTAGTATTATTATTAGCATTATTACTATTCAACTATTATTTTAAAAAAATATGATTTTATTCTCTTTTTTTTCTTACCAGATTAAGCCAAATTTGTAGGCTACATTATCTGTGGAATATGTTGTTAACTGTGGTTTCTCCTGGTATTTCTGATTAATATCTGCATGAACAACAGCAGTATTCTGGAGGCAGGAGGTGTCAAGCAAAATATGAAATGTCAAGCACACATTTTTCAGTGAATAATAATAAAAATTCAAACATTAAAATAAAATAAAATGAAATCAATTTAGCCTACATACAGGTGAAAGTCCCGTAAATCTATCAGCAATCTTTATGATAAGACACAATTATTTAGTTAAATAATAATAATAATAATAATAATAATAATAATAATAATAATAATATTCAGTTTATATAGCGCCTTACCAGAGGTAGCACAGTTTAAAGAAGAAGAAGAAAAAAAGACTGAGCATGTTTCAGTTTCTTCGTTTTACATAAGGAGGAATATTCCTAATAGATGAAAATTCTATGGAGCTTTTAAACCTTTATGGAGCATTTTAACTTTTTTCAGAATAAAGTCTTAACCAGTTAATTACCTTAATCGCTGATGTGGATATAAATGTGGTCCACTTAAAGAGGAAAGCTTTGTGAAGAGCTGAGTGAAATCATCAATTCAGGTCAGGAATTTAACATCGTGCTTAGGGTTATGCTATAAATGAATACATGGGAATCACCTGTGAATCCTGTGATACATTAACATAGACATTTCAAGAAGCGGAAAGTGTACATGATGTCGTATCTTAGTTGACAAGCTCCAGAGGCGCACAATTAACAGAGACCACAAACAGAGTCGAGACCATGCCCATCCGATCTGAAATCACAATGAGCGCATTTCCATTCATAAGGTTTAGACTTTAGAAATAGTAGCTGCACAGATTCATAAATTATTTGCAATTTTTTATATATTTATTTAAAATGTCGCTTTATCCTTGTGTCTTTTCTTATTTGTTTTGATGTCATTATTCATGCCTTTCCAAATAAGGTTTTCAGCTTCGGGCACATCCCTAATCAATACCCAGCCCTACAAGTTGTGGTGTTGTGCGACTAAACACTACATCTCTGATTAAAATGTCAAATTTTTTCATGAGGAGAGGGAATAATCAACTTTCATCTTCTAAACTGTTCTCTCTCTCTCATGTAGTGTGGTAAAATCTTATTGAATCTAGTGAATTGGTTCATCATAAACAATCCTCTCTCTCTCTCATATGTAGCACTGGAAAGTCTGATTCAATCCTAAACAATCCTCTCTGTCATATGTACCACGGGAACATCTGAGTCATTGTAGTGAATTGGTTCGTCCTAAATGGTCATCTCTCTCTTATATGTAGATCTGTAAAGTCCAATTCAATCTAGTGAATCAGTCCATCCTAAACGGTCCTCTCTCTCTCACGGTGCATGCTGGGAGCGTTTGGGTACATGTGAGGGTGGTCATGGGGAGAGGGTGACTGATTGGGCCTTTTCTGTCTATATACTATACTTTCATTAAAAAAAAAAAAAAAGAAAAAAAAAGGAACTAGGTTGAATTAAACTAAGAATCTGGAGTTATTTTTAGCAAAAGTATTACTTTTTGTGAATTAGTAGTGGAGTTTGGTGTGAGATCAGGATGACGTCCCTCTCCGTAGGGGTAGCGTCGTTTCTCTTCATCACGGCTTCAGGTTTGTTCCTGCGACCGGTGTGACTGTGGAGGATGTGCTACTGGCTGTTGGGGAGGAGATCGGGTATGACAACATTTCGTCTGCCTCTCATATGAACAAAGCTGTGGTGTTTTTTGTTAAGGAAGAGATTCAAGTGAATTGCCTATAAGCAATGGAATTGTGGTAAGTGGAGATTTTGTCACCACTGGTTGCTCCAACAACCAGGTTAACTGTATCAAATGTACCTCCATTTATTTAGAATGATGAAATTGAGCGAGGGCTTTCGCGTTACGGAATGTGTGCTAGTGTGATAAAAAAGGTCCCACTAGGCTATAAAAATGAAGTGTTAAAACATGTAATGTCTTTCAGAAGACAGGTATTCATGTTTTTAAATGACCCGGATTTAGGTGTGTCTTTTAGAGTGTGGCATGAAGGAAAGGTATATATAATTTATGTGAACACTGGAAACATGAAATATTTTGAGCGTGGGGATGTTGGACATAAGAGGTTAGTATGCCAACATAAGGCCAGGGCAAGTAAGGAGACTGCCGATCCGAGTTCTGCAGCTGTGGTTGTGAATGAGTCAGAGGACACGCTACTTCCAGTTGTGGAGAAGCGCAACATTCAAACTGTTGAACAGGCTGACATCGTTACTGATAATAATGATCAAAATGAGAAAACTGTTGTCGAATCAGAATCAATTGAAAATCGTATAATCAGGGATTTCGTACAGATGTTTCAAAGTTAAATTCAAGGACTTTCAAGGACTTTTCAAGCACATTTTTATTTGTTTTCAAGGACTATGCTCGAGATGTCATTAAAACAAATTCTTTATTTGTTCAATTTAAATACAAATATTTTAACCATTCAGTTAATTTATTTTTATAAAACACCACTTATTACAAGTACAACGAGCATCTTTAACTACATATTCTCTCAGTAACAATTCTTGGTTCATTCATGATGAAATTGACGTGCAATTGTTGTGTGCTCCCTTAAAACGCACTTCGCTTTCCAACAAAAGTGAATAACTGGGTCCGTAAACAGTAGTCCATATGGCTCATGTGCTGTGTTTAATGTTTTCTAAAGTCAGACAACAGATTTATGTGAGGAACTGACCGAAATTAAAAATGGGTCATTCTCAAAAAAAATTGACTTTCCAACTTACAAAATATTGACATTTTCCATTAGTTCTGTTTTTGCCTATAAACACTGAGAGTAAACATTTTGTAACATGTTGGCATTAATTTTTATTCATAAAAGTCAACTTGGCTGTTGTTCTTTCTTTTATTAATTAATTTTGTTTCACAAACGAAGCTAACACTAACGAGGGTTCAATGGGGTACAACACCAAATATTTTTTGTGTGAAAATATTAGTTAAAATGTGAATTAATAACTTTTTAACATGCTGGGAAAAATCCCTATATGCATATTTTAGCAGCCTCTGAACTTTAACCTTAAAAATTATTTTCCACTACTTTTTGTATAAAAATAAATAAATAAATAAATAAAGGTTTTAACATTGATAACACCAATGCCATGAAATCAAGGGACAAACATTCTTTTTAAATTATTAATAATAATTTTCTTCTGCTTTTTTACACATTTTTTTTTTTTTGGCCTTGCACTAATGCTTTTATTAAAAATAAGTACAAAATAAATACACAAATAACTTTACATGCCACAGAAGTGGTATACTAGATGAAGGGGTCAAGGTTTTTTTTTCTGACAATTAACAATTTCAAATATATTTTCTAAAACATTTGCAAAACAGAGTCAAGCCATTTCATATCATTAAAGGTTAGGTTATAAAATTATACAAATTCTCATTAAAAAAGTCAAGGGACATGATTTTGTCAACATATTTTGATACTGACCCAAATGTTGTCAGAAATAAAGTATTTTGTGAGACACAAAGCTTTCTTTACACAAGAGGGCACTAGATGGCTCACAAAACTGAATCCTCCATTGATCTGCATTCAAATCATTCAAAACGTTTTTCATCTCATATAATTTTTTCACTCTGGAGTGTAATTTTTAATTAAAACTGATAGTTGCAAGAATTCATACTTGTAAATCCACCACAGCAGTATCTATAAAAATATATATATATATATTTTTAAATCATCCAGTAACAATTTATTGTGATTGGCCCATTCTGAACAGCGCTGCCAAAAGTAACAGGTGCCACATGCCAGCCGTCTATATGCTTCAGCAGTGTTCCACTAGTCTGTCATCGTGTTTTTCCGAAAATAAATAAATACATTTCATTTATTAAATGATTTAAGCAACGTATTTTAAGATTCTTTTTATAATTTAAGAACTTTTTAAGCACCTCTTGGTAAAATTTGCTATTTTCAAGGGTTTTCCAGGACTTAAATTTGAAAAAGCCAAATTCAGGTACTTCAATCACTTCAAGCACCTTGTACGAACCATGTATATTGAATGATGATGTGAGTGACAGTGTTCCTGGTTAAACGGCAAGTGTTCAATATGCTGATACATCAAAAGGTGAAGAAATTAGTGATACCGAGATGAAAGATGATGATATGCTTTCTGAGATTTCTGACATTGGGTCACAGGCACTGGAAGACACGTAAACATTACAGGAAATAAACAAATTCCTAGACACAACATTTGGTAAAACTGTTGATGTGAGAGACTTTTTTTCCGGACACAGAGAAAAACAGTCAGTTATGAGGTGTTAGATAAGAAGAAGAGGTTCCATCTGAAGAAGATGGTAACAAAACTACAGAAGGATAAACTTGTTTCACAAAAACATCAAAATGAATACATTTTACACAGTGTCTTTCATACTTTGCTGTTTCTTTCTGTTTCTATCCACTCTATATTTTTATTTTTATATGGATATTTTAAGGGTGGGTTCTCTAAATATAAATGGGGGCAGAGACAGGGGTAAATTAGCAATCATTTCAGAATTTCTTAGAATTAAAAAGGTCAGCATTTCTTTTTTACAAGAAACACACTAATAAGGATAATGAAATTAAATGGGGTATGTGGTGGGATGGGAAGTTCGTTTTGAGCCATGGGACACATAACAATGCTGGGGTAGCTATTTTGTTTTCTGCAAATATGAATGTAGAAGAGATTGTAGAAGGAAGATTATTATTAACACAACTTGAGTTTGAGGTAAACAAGTTTGTGTTTGTTAATGTTTATGCCCCTAATAGTGGTTCAGAGCGGCAGGGGTGGGGGGACTGCAATTCTACAACAGACTTTACAACTGACAGGAATGGGGAGGAGTCTCATAGTCATTCAGGTGTCACACTATTAAAAATAATGCAAGAATTTCAACTAATAGATGTGTGGAGAACAAGAAATATAGGAATCAGACAGTATGCATGGCTTAAAGTGTCTGACAATAGAGTTTGTGTTGCAAGGTTGGATAGATTTTATTTGAAGAAGACATGGAATAATAAAGTAATTGATGTGTGCATTTCTCATAATGGGTTTTCAGACCATCATATGGTCACTCTGGATTTAAATGAAGACATCAAAATTTAATTATTATTAATTATCTGAATGATAAATTATTACAGGACACTTTTTTCTGTGAAAAAATGTAAGTGTTTTGGAGCAATTGGAAGTTGAGGAAGGATTCATTTTAGAGCCTTTGTCAGTGGTGGGATGTGGGTCAATATAAGATTATTTTGTCAGAATTATACTTTCTATACATCAACATTGGTAAAAACAACAGTGAAAATAATTAACAAGACACTGGGTTATTGGAGAGAAATATTGTAAATAGTAATGAAGGTGTACATTGTGATGTTTTAAATAAGAAAAAAAAAAACAAGAATTTAATTAATTTTTACAAAAGCAAGCGAAAGGAGCATTGATAAGGGCAAGGTTTTGCACTATCAAGGATATGGATGCTCCCAGTACAATCTTGAAAGAAAAACTTTCCAGCAAAAACAGATGTGTCATCTTGACCTGCCCTGATGGATCTGTAACATCAAATGATGAAATGAGGAAGTTGACAAGAGACTTTTATACACAGTTATATAGTGCTGAGAGCTGTTATACAGGAACTGCTGATGCTTTGCTTAAAGATTTACCTCAAATTGGGGATGAGCAGTAAAAGGCGCTGGACAGTATAATTACATTTAAAGAACTCACAGAGGCGATGGGTCAGTTATCCATTGGCCGTTCTCCTGGAATTGATGGATTACCTGTAGAGTTACAGTATATAAACAGTTCTGGGATATAATAGGATAAGTCTTTTATGAAGTGCTGTTAGAATGCATCAGAAGCAAATCACTTCCCACAAGTTGTCGTTGAGCAGTCTTGTCTTTGCTTCCAAAGAAAGGGGACTTAGGATTTCTCAAAAATTGGAGACCAGTATCTTTGTTGTGTTTGGATTATAAAATATTCTACAAACGTTTAGCAAATAGACTGTAGGAATAGTATGTGTTAGGAATTAATTTAAACTGTCCTTATTCTATGTCATTATTATGTAAGGACATTTATAATGGAATTAGTCACTTTCGACAACCATTATAAGAAAGATAAATGACAAATAATAACATTATTTGTCTGAATAAAATTCTCCACCATTAAAATCATAATGCAATGTCTCGTTGTATCTGCTCACAATTTCTATTGTAAGGAATTAGCTTTAATAAGGGAATTATGATTAATTCACTTATTGGAGTTATATTATTCTCATGGCTCATTGAAAATAATATCACACATATTTTAGGCATAGTTTTGAAGCAGATCTTTTAAAATCAAGTGACGAGATTACTGATCAAAATATACCACAGTCAAATTATCTTTGAATACAAACAAACTTTATTGCTATTCTAAACAAAAACTAATCTAACACATACAACATGAAACAGGTTGGTGAGTAAAGTGACAGAAATGATCAATACAGAGAAAATGAAATTAATGGAGTCTGTAGACAATGCCTTAAGAACCATTTATCCTTCTTTGAGTCTAAATCGATTTACAATCGGATAACCCAAAGTATTTAAATAATACACCAGCACTTTCAGCAAAAGTCTGGAGATGTACTTGCGTGTTGTTGCATTTCCTTGTGTTGCTTGGTTCTTTGGCTCTTTGTAGAAAGTTCATTCCGTCTATGTCTTGGACTCTGTTATGATCGTGTATAGTTATTGTCTCGATGGATGATGAGGCGAGCTTTGAAGCGAGGCCCTCCGCAAAGAGGACTCGCAACTCCCGTTATGTTTGTGTGACCCATAGAGCAGAGAGTGAGAGGCTTCCTCGGGACTCCGGGTCCCAAGTTTCATTGGACTCTACATGGCATGAGGGCAAGAGCGTGGAGGATGAGGAGCTGCAGAGGAAGTGAAGACCAAGAGAGCCAAAGAAGAGAGGAGACCACCACCACCTTTCTTGATAGGAAACTTTTGAGCTGAAATTGGCCGCACCCCAAAGGTGTCCTGAGCCAATCAGAAGTGGCTTTTCAGAGTCACATGGTCAACTGGTCTGTCCTTTTCAAAGTTGATTTACAATCCATTGTGTGGAGGATTCTTACAAACTTTCCACTCATAAAAGTGCATGTTTTAATCATGAACTTTTATATCCTGGATACAACTAAATATATCAAAAACTAATTAACAAACATTTCCTGAAATGCAGAAAGAATTTCAACAATAGTAAACATGAGGTGTTTTATCCTGAATAGTTACCATTCTTAGTAAAAATGACATGAATAACACAAGATTAAGGATAATAATCATCGATTTGTCAGTATTTTTTTATTACACATATTTTAAAAGGTACATCAGGCTATAATCATTAATTTGTCAGTTATAAAAGTAATCACAGGTCAAAGTAATTTTCAGAATTATCTAGCAAGGCTAGGGATTGTGTACATTTTGGGTTCAAATGCATTCTGTACATTTTAGAGGGTTAATACAGTGAAGTACAGTAACTTTGTGTGAAATGTTCATGGATTCCTTTTTAGCTGCTGTTTGCAGAATAATGATCACAATGTCTCATGATCTGATGAGTCTAGTTTAAGTGTAGCAAATTGGTTTATATTGAAGGACAAAACAGAGTGTGTTTTAAGCCTTTCCCAGGGTTTCCAGGGAGTGTGTTCTCTGTCTTTTATTGCCCGTAACCTCTGCCCTTATGGTCACTTTGCAGAGATGGTCTTGATGGCAGTGTCAGGCGATAACCATTAAATGTGTGGGTATTTCCTCAGAGGCATGAAGTTCTTAAGTCATGTGCTATCTGGACAAGTTTCTTTTGTTCGTTTTACTGGCCAGATATGAGCTTCACCTAGACTTCTTGGTGCCTAGTCAAGCAGAATCTTTTAATTTATGATGTTGAGGAATTCCAGGATTAAAAGGTTGGGTTTTCTAGATTCAAGTCATATTGCAGCAATTGTTCGCTCTTCTGCATCCATTATCCTACAAGACTCTAAAAATAGCATTTTTTAGATTTATTGGTTCAAAATTATAAATCATACTGTATACCTGAAAGATCTATAATGAACAATCTCTTTTTACTACAGGATGTAATTTAATTTAATCAGTTTAATAATGCCAATATTGGAGTTCTGTCACTAGATCAAGAAACATTTGATCAAGTCGATCACAAATATTTTTTTTAATGTGTTGGGTTTGGTGACAGTTTTATATCTTACATTCTGTTGTTGTATTCTAATGTTTTTGTTATGGTCAAAGCAGGTGGTGGATTAAGTGCACCAATACTGGTGTTAAGAGGCATTAGGCAAGGCTGTCCACTTTCTGGGCAGTTATATAGTTTGATTATTGAACCTTTGTTGTGTAGGTTAAGGAGGAACCTAAAATGAATTAAATGACAATTTTTTTTTTTTTTTATCAGCTTATGCAGATGACATTACTGTTTTTATTAGAAGCCAAGAGGATATTACTGCATTAATTCAAACTAATGGGATATTTGAAAAAGCTTCCTCTGCTAGACTTAATTGGGCAAAAAGTGGTTTATCATTGGCAGGTGGGAAGGTATTGGGTTTTCCGAAACTCCCGGGTGGTTTACAGTGGGGACAGGATAGATTGATAACTTTAGGAGTTTTTTTGGGGGAATGATCTATTTCAAAAGAAAAATTGGGAGGGTTTGCTGAAAAAGGTGTCTGTCAGATTGTCAAAATGGAAATGGCTATTACCACAGTTGTCATAAAGAGGGAGAGTTCTGGTTGTAAATAATCTGGCTGCATCTATGTTGTGGCATAAGGGCATTGTTATGGAGCCACCTGAGGAACTTATTTCTAATATACAAAGGACAATTGTTAATTTCTTCTGGAGTGGACAGCACTAGATTCGTACAGCCACACTTTATTTACCAGTCCAGGAGGGTGGTCAAGGCTTTAGGATACAAGCTGTGCAAAGACTTTGTGATGAGGAGGAGGGTGTGGCCGGAGGCGCCAGTTCGAGAGAGAAAGAGAGAGACACACGCGGCCGCTGTGTGTGTCTGCGTGTTTGTTTGTTTAAGTTGATTTATGTCATTAAAGTTGTGTTGACTGTTCTGCCGGTTCACGACTCCTCCTTGCCTGTCCTGTGAATCACTTTACACTGGTGCCAAACCCAGAAAGAAGGAGGGAAGAGCTGTCGTGGAGTCCTCTCCGCTTCCACCCGCCTGGAAGAGGAGGAGCCGCGGCTGTCTGCCCGGGGATGGAGGAGTCGCTGCCAGCCGCCAGGAGACGGAGGAACCGCTGACATCCACCAGGGGAGGAGTGGATGAGGACCAGGCAACGGCATGTCTGGGTACCAGCAAGCAAGTTTTTCTCTCTCTCTCCTCTCTCTCTCTCTGTCTCTCCTTCTAACTCTTTCCCTCTCCCCTCTCCCTAACCTCATCTCTCCCAGGGCTCCAGTGAGGCGGGGAAGACCTGCCTGCAGAAGGAAGGCCGGAAGGGCAGCATCTCCCCTCAAGGAAGGGAGGGGAGTACGTCATGCCGGAAGTTTCCCCGGCCTGAATCGGGTGGTGGAGGACTGTGACAAGGAGGAGGGCATGGCCAGGCCTTGAGGATGCACGGCCAGCACTGAATTGTCCTAATCAGCCAGGAGGGGGATAAAGACGAGCTGGAGGCACCAGTACGAGAGAGAGAGAGAGATACACGTGGCCGCTGTGTGTGTGTCTGTGTGTTTTATGTTATGTTTCAGTTGATTTATGTCATTAAAGTTATGTTGCCCAACCTGTGAACCCCGTTACACTGGTGCCAAACCTGGGAAGGAGGAGGGATGCGCTATCGTGGAGTCCTTACTGCTTCCATCCGCTGGGAAGCGGAGGAGCCGCAGCTGTCCACCAGGGGACGGAGGAGTCGCTGCCAGCCTCCAGGAGTCAGAGAAACCGCTGCTGTCCACCAAGAAGGGGAGGAGCCGTTACCATCTGCCAGGAGTCAGAGGACTCGCTGACATCCGCCTGGGGAGGAGCGGCTGTTGTCCGCCAGAGGGCGGAGGACTGGCTGAGGACCAGGTGATGGCATGTCTGGGGACCGGGGACTGAGTTTTTCTCTCTCCTCTCTCTGTGTCTCTCCCCCTTGCTCTTTCACTCTCCTCTCTCCCTCCCCTCTCACAGGGCTCTAGAAAGGCGGGGAAGACCTGCCGGCAGACTGACGATAAAGACGAGCCAGAGGCACCAGTTCGAGAGAGAGAGAGAGAGACACACATGCAGCCGCTGTGTGTGTGTCTGTGTGTTTTTGTTTGTTTAAGTTGATTTATGTCATTACAGTTTTGTTGACTGTTCTGCCGGTTCCCGCCTCCTCCTTGCCCGTCCTGTGAACCCTGTTTCAGACTTCTTTACAATAAAGATGTGGCATAGGCTAAGACTGCAAGTGTAATTATATAGACACTTATTTTTAATGAAACTGGAGGAAGGGGACATGTGGCGCACCTAAATCCAGAAATGGGAGGGGAATGTCCATTTTGTGGGGAAACAGGAAGATTTGGAAGATTTGTTTTTAAAGTGTAGCAGATTAAAAGGTCTCCTTAAATTTCTTAATAGCTGGTTTAGAAGATTTGACAAGGAATTTTTGGATAAAGTATTTGTTGGGGGAATGAAATATACATTTTCTGTAAGGAGGAAAATGTGTTAATTAAATTATCTGATTGGGACAGCAAAATTGGCAGTGTGGAAAACAAGGAAGAATAAATTAAAAGAAACTTGCTACAATAGACCCTGAAATGAAGGTCAAATATTTGGTTGAAGGAAGACTAAAAATAGAATTTTCTTATTATAGGCTTACAAAAAATGTGTTGGGTTTCTGTGATGTATGGTGTGTTAATAAGGTATTATGTACAGTTTATGATGATCAGTTTGTTCTGAACTTTTAAATGTAATGCATTTATTATTGTATTTTTTAGAAAACATTTGCTAGTGGTGATGTAAGTTTCTTAAGTGTAACAAAATAATAAAGCATTTGTTAAACCTCAAACCTCTCTCTCTCTCTCTCTCTCTCTCTCTCTCTCTCTCTCTCTCTCTCTTGTGTGAGTGTTGCTTGCTGGGAAGTGAGAGTTGTTTGGTGTGGTGGAAGGTGTGAGAGCCAACTTTTTGTTCTTACAACCATTTTCTTTTCTACACTTATGGGAATATGTTTATCCTTTGTTTTATCACTTTAGCTAGGTAAGTGAGTATTTGTGAATTTGTAAAACATCTGGCCATTTGTTTGTTGTTTGCAGCCATTTGTGGTGGAGAGCCATGGTGTCACTCTCTGATGAGTGTGCACCAGTTTTCTCCGTCAGAAATGGGTGCAGGTGCTTTCCTGGACAAACTTGTACTGTGGAAGATGTTCTTCTAGCTATGGGAAATGTGGTTGGGCACGATAAAATTGTTTCAGCATCTAGAATGAACAAGGCAGTCGTTGTGTTTTTGAAGGAGGAAAATTTCATGAATACGCTTGTGGAAAACGGAATTGAATTAGGGGAAACTTGTGTGCAGGTGACACCTTTGCGTCTACCTGCAACAAAAGTAATAATCTCTAATGTGCCTCCCTTCATTACAAATGAAGTGATTACAAAAGAACTTAGTCACTTCAGAAAATTTGCTAATTCAATTAAAACGGTTCCACTTGGCTGTAAATGTACTGCGCTGAAACATGTTATGTCTTTTCGGAGACAGGTTTTCGTGTTTTTGTGTGCGCCATCTAAATTGTTGGAGGTTTCTTTCCATATACAACATGGTGATAGCTCTTACATGATCTTCGCAACTACGGGTGTATGCAATGTTTTGAATGTGGTGTTATAGGACATAAGAAGTTTTCTTGTCCACACAAAAAAACAAACTGAGGAAAAAAATGTAGAAATTGGTGAGAATGAAGTGTTAACTCAGGCAGAGCATGGCGAAACTAGTGAAAAACTAGAGACGGAAAAAAGATCTACGCCGGTAAAAGAAATGTCTGTTCCGCTGAAAAAAAAAACAGCGAACACAATGTGAAGCTCAAAATGAAGTCACAAGATGAAAGCTCTTCTAATATTGGTTGCACTTCTCGTTCCCTTAAGAAATCCCAGATTGATGTTTCAGAAGGTCAAGCTGAATCTGAGAAGAAAGGATCAGTTTTGACTCCAGAGGTGAGTGACCTTTTTGTTCCGAAAATTTTTGACAATTCAGAAGAGGGTGCAGGTCATGTTGTTTTGAATAGCAATGAAATGGAAATTGAAAAAGCAAGTGGTAGTGGTTTACAGTCTGGCAAAATTGATGATGAAGTGAGTATTGAAGATGTGAGGGATGATTGTGACAGTCTTACAGATGTTTCCGAATTTGACTTTAGTCAGTCATCAGGAGATTTGTACACTGTGGAAGAAATAAATGAATTTATGGATCAAACTAAAGGTCAGAAAGTTGATGTTCTAAAGTACTTTCCTGATGCTGTTACATTTTTGAAGACGGTGATGAGTGTATAGATGAGTGTAGGCTATGATGTTATATCGAAGCAAAAACGTTTTCATTTGAAAATGTTTCTAACGGTAGTCTGTAAAAGTAAAAAAGGGCAGTTAAAAATGTCTAAAAAGAAAATTATAGGTTCACATGGTTATGGGTCCTGCTGTTTGCTATTTTTTCCTCTGTTTTCTTTCTTGTTTCCTTTTCCCTCTTTTGACATGCAAGTTTTAAGAGTCAGCTCTTTAAACGTCAATGGTGCGAGGGAAAAGCGACCTTTATTATCTGAGTTGCTTAAGCTTTAAGATACATATGTAATCTTTTAACAAGAAACCCACAGTGATGGGAAATATTACATGGGGATTATGCTGGGATGGAAATTTTTCTCTTAGCCATGGAGCAAATCTAAGTGCTGGTGTACTATTTTATTTTCAGCTTTCCTTAATGTAAATATTTTGTCAAAGATAGAATTAGAAAAAGGTCACCTGCTTATTGTAAGAGCTAATATTAATGATCATGTTTTCATATTTGTAAATATTTACGCCCCTAATAGAACTGTAGACAGAGTTGCCTTATTTATAAAAAAAGAAAATTGTGAGACTATGTGAAAATTATACACCTGGATGAATTTTTAATTTTAGGAGGTGATTTTTACAGTTGATTTCACCAACATGATTTGCTGGATGCGTGGAGAGAGAGAAATTTAGATATTAAACAACACACCTGGATTACAGTTTCACAAGGGAGAATTAGTGTAGCCAGATTAGATTTTATATTAGAAATGTGAACAATAATAGGATTATAGCAGCTAACATCTTACCTTGTTGTTTATCAGATCATCATTTTTATACTTTTTCTGTCACAAACATTTACTACATGATAAAGATTTCTATGAGAAATGTAAAATGTTTTGGGGACTTTGGGCCTCTCAGAAAAATTATTATGAGAACCTAATACAGTGGTGGAAGATATGTAAAACACAAATTAGAATTTTTTGTCAACAGTTTACTTCGTTCTCTACCACAAAAATTAAACAGAAAATGAATGAATTACAAAAAGAAATTTCACAGATTATATATAAAATGGTACAGCAATTTGACATCTTAATAGCTTCAAATGTTCATGAGAAAAAGAAGATGCTTGATTCTCTATTACAAGTGCAAGCTAAAGGCAGGCGCACTTATAAGGTCCCGTTTTTTTGCAATTCATGATATGGATGCACCCACTGCATATTTTTTTAATCTTGTAAAAGTCTCAAAACAACAAAGTGTGACACATTGTTTGACATCCCCAGATGGGTCTAGAACTTCTGACCCAAAAAAGATGAGGAAAATTACAGTGGATTTTTATTCAGATCTTTTTAGAGCTGAGGGTTCTGATTCCCAGTGTGTTTCGGACTTGTTAGAACAACTTCCTACTCTCAGAAAGAAACTGTAGGCTGTACAACAGATGAAATTTGGACATGCACTAGGTATTGATGGTTTGCCAGTGGACTTGTACAAAGCCATGTGGGGAATTATAGGCAAAGACTTTTTTGAAGTCCTACAGAAATGCTATGAAGAAAAACAAAATCTTCCCAAAAGCTGTCAGCAGGCTGTTCTTACACTTTTACCAAAAAAAGGGAGACTTGAGTCTTCTAAAGAACTGCTGGCCTGTTGCCATTCTCACAACTGACTATAAACTGCTTGCAAAAAGTATTGGCCAATAGGTTGAAATGTGTTTTGGGTGATATTATACACAAATATCAATCTCATTGTATCCCCGATAGAACTATTTATGATCATATTTTTCTTGTAAGAGATTTACTTGATTTTTGTAAATTAAATAGAATTAATCTAGGTCTTCTATCTCTAGATCAGGAGAAGGCTTTTGATCGAGTAGATCATGGATATCTGTTCAAAACACTGAAAGGGTCTCTCTTGGATTAAGATACTGTATACAAATGCTTCCTGTTTAGTAAAAATTGGTGGAGGTATAAGTCCACTAATTAAATTGCAAAGGGGTATCAGACAGGGGTGTCCTCTGTCTGGTCAATTGTATGCATTAGTAGTGGAACCTCTATTGTGTTTATTTAGAAAGCACTTGTCTGGTATATGTACAATTGATCATATTCGTAATGCAATTAAGTTTACTGCATATGGAACAACATAAATATTGGCATTTATTTGTAACTTTGTTTTGTTTTTTTGTTTTTATCTTGTTTGTTTTCGTTTGTCTAGTTGTTTCTTTGCCAGTTTAATATGTAAAAGTTTGTTGGTAAAAATGTTTTTATTGTTTATGGTTGTATTCACTATATTATTATTAAATAAAGAAGAGCTTAAAAGTCAAAAAGTCTCTCTCTCTCTCTCTCTCTCTCTCTCTCTCTCTCTCTCTCTCTCTCTCTCTCTCTCTCTCTCATATGTACCGTGGAAAAGTCTAACCATTCTAGTGAATCTGTTTGTCCTAAATTGTTCTCTTTCTCATACATGTGGCACTGTAAAGCCTGATTCAATCTAGTGATTCAACCTAAGTGGTCCACTCTCACTTTCATATGCAGCATTTGACCATTCTAGTGAACTGGTTCATCCTAAATGTCCTCTCTCCCATACTGTATGTAGGGTTGGAAAGTTACTAGCTTGCATTGGATCATTCGTACAGTTTATGTAAGTGAACACTTTTTAAAAATTATTTACCGATTTGGGTCCCTTGACCCTGGGCATCATTTTAGGTCGTTTTTAATAGCGAAAAAATTAGCTAAATGCTGCTGTTCATTACTATGTTTTTGCATTTTAGATTTGTAGATGTATTTAGTGTAAATTTGTCTGTTCAAATTTAATACTGTTACCCTCAGTAAGACCATTAAAAACCCTTATTGTGTTTGTGCCCTCTTAACTAGCTTTATTGTAGTTTTTTGTTAGTAACTTGTAGTGTAGCTAACTACTGTTTCAAGAGAGTAGATTGACTGTAGTTTAACTACTTACAATGAGTAGCCTATGGCTTGGCAAACTACAGTTTCAAAGTAGCTTCCCCAATGCTGGGCATAGCTAATGCTAATGAGAATAAGGAGTGACCTTCAAAAAATTATTAGCCCTTTCTCATTTCTAATTAGTACATGCAGATGTAACAGAGTTCATCGATTTCTGCAATTGAGGTGTGCAGGTTAGCTCAGACAAAGACAGAATGTGGCATAAATAATTTATTTTTGTTTACTCTAACATTTAGAGTTAACCAGTTCATGTCAGTAACACAGAATATGAAAAACAATTTTAACTAAACAAAAAAAGCTACTTCTCTATAGCAAAAACACTTAGCTCTGTTATATCATGCCCTTCAGGTTTTTAAACAAGGTCCTATTAGGCTTTTTCTAAGACATTAAAGTACATTATAACAGGGAATTATTGGGAAAAGAGAAGGAGGAATGCAATCAGGAACCCAACAGGAGCATTATCCCGCTGCACCACAGCTTTAACGTCCCCTAGTTTATACGTCTTCCTGTATCAAAACTATATTTTTATACATAAAATATGTATTTGTATACATGGATTTTGAAATTAATTGTCAAGAAAGATGACTAACATGGTTAAAAAAAAAAAAAAAAAACAAAAAAAAAATCATACATTAAAGATCAGGCAATAAAAAAATAAAAATAAGAATTAAATATGATATGTGAGTTATATGAAAATGTTGAAAATAAGAGTGACTAATTTAACAACTGAATGGCTAGAAAAAAAAGAAAGGAAAAAGGCACTACAATGCAAACCACAGCAAAGCCCATAACTAAATCAGTTTTCATTACTGCTAAACACCATCACATCATCATCCATGAAATTAAGTGCCCATTTTGTTGTTTCAAATGTGTTACATGGCAGCTGTGAATCCAATTAAATCCACCATTCTCTCCACCTGAACACTCCCTCTCACTTCAACCAGCCAATGAGGCGATGGATATAGATACATATGGTGCCGGCAAGCTGAGGAGACAGGGGAGCTGAAGCAGGCATATGTACACTAATGTTTCATTTGTTTGTGCAAAGCACCAATATGGTGTCCATTTGAGACTTGCCCCTAAGCCCATGCATCTTAATAAAGCCAATAGGGTGTGTGATAGGGCCAAAATAATGAGAGAAACGCTTTAAAACTAGCTCTGCCACTGAAACAGACTCATCTGTCAGTGGACAAATCTATTAGAAGCCCCATGGTGCAGGAGAAATAGGGTAGATCCTATGAGGTTAATAATCCAATAGCCTAATTACTGCCAGTGGTTTGTTTTACCCCTGGGTTGATTCTGTGTGATGGTGGCGAGGTTTTATTTTCTATTATTCCAGTGTATGGAGTCCCATGGCACTTTTCCCTGCCATGCTTAGTGGCGCCTTGTTTTAAAGTGTGACTCTAAAAGTCAGGAAGAAAAGTTTGTTTTTATTTGTGGCAGTTCCATTTCAGTTGATCAGTCTTCTATTGTGAATCCTTTCATCATGATCTGATGAGTATTCGTACACATGTACAATTTCATACATTTGCATAGACAGTGATACATACAATACTGACACACAGCAGCTGAAATGTAAAGCCTTTTATGTTTGAACGTACAAATGTTTATGTATCATTTGGGGTTTAAAAAATCAGAAGTTTCGGAACAATTTTGGCAGCACAACACAAACACACACAAGGTGTGAAAAAGGTGGTAGGTTACATACAAATATCTACAAATACTAATGTGGCCCTGTTCCTGTGCTCAACTGGTAAAACATGCCACTAGCAATGCCATGGTCATGGATTTGATTCCCAGAGAACACATATACTGATAAAATGTGAAACTTGAATGCACTGTAAAGGCCCCTGATATACTTCTGGATAAGTTCCGTTCTTCGTTCAGGGGTAAAAATAAATTTGAAACAGCTGAGCAATGGTATACTGTTTGCAAACATTCAGACACCTGCCACACCACTGTGGGAGGCATTTAAAAGTACATTGAAATATGAGGACGCTCAAGACTATATGTAAAACCTTAACTAATGTGACAGTAAAATGTGTTGTCAATGACTTTGTGCCTCATTTTATAAGTAGAATTCACATGAGATCAGTGAAATAAACTGTTTAACCACTTGATGATGATTTAAAGTAATATATATGCAGTAGATAATCTTTAATTAGTCTTGTTTGCATTCTGAATTCATGGAGCTATTGAGCTAACACACTATATGCGGCCATAGTATGCGCCAACTCTGTATTTGTAATTTATGATGACACTAAAACTACTGCACAGATGGTGTATAAAAGAGTGTTAATGGGCAGAATACAGACAAAAGAATGATGATAAGAGAGGCATATCTTACTTTAGGCAGATGTGTGAATGGCTTTAGCTACAGATGACACATAAGTGAATGGGCACTTTTAGAGTATTTGAGTAGATTTGATTCCTTTTGTTGACTAATTAAACAAACAAAAAAATTGCATGACATGGTTTTAAAAAAAAATGTCTCTACACGAACAATCGTACTGATGTAGGTATATTTGCACCAGCTTGCTAATAACTCTGCACACTGGTGTGTTCATGTTGACTGATCTTGACTGACTGAACAACGTAAACAGAATTAGCTGTCAGCCTCAAAGTAGGTAGAGCTTCAGGTTACACCTACTGATGATGTGGACTAATGGCAGTTTGAAGGTGTTTAGCAGGCTTTAAGATTTTTTTCTAAAAGTTTACCCAGGCAAGCTGTTACGAACCACCGAAAAAAACTAAAAACGCCTTCTTTTTGACCAGATTTTGTTTGAAATGGCATCACACCCATTCATTCTTCTATTTCGTATGAAGTATATCATGCCTTATACCCCGGGTCTGTTGAATGCTTGATTCTGATTGGTTGACGGACATTCTAAGATATGCATTTATTTTTCAAGTAAACGCACGGCAATGAAGTAGTTCCAGGTGTTGACTACATAACTGTTACATATCACTTCGCCAAATTATTTCAGTTATTTCAAAGAGCCCTACAGGCTACCACAACAAAATAACCAATTAAAACAAAGACATTGGTTGAGTACATCGGATAAGAATGAAAAACAATGTCTTTAATATCCTAAATGTGTTTCAATTTCAATTGAAAAGCATCCTTGGGCTCTCTCTCTCTCTTTTGCTCTCGTCTCACCCACACACACACACACACATTGAGACTCGAGTTGCGACCAACAAATAGAACTGCACCCCCCACGACTTGATCAATACAACAGTTTCTAATATCCAAAATATCTATGTAGTGGGGCCACATAAGGTGAGCTACATGTACAGTGGCATGCAAAAGTTTGGGCACCCCTGACCAAAATTTCTGTTACTGTGAATAGTTGAGTAGAAGTTGAATTGATCTCCAAAAGGCATAAAGTTAAAGATGAAACATTCTATTCAAGATTTTAAGCAAGATAAGTGTATTATTTTTGTTTTGCACAATTTTAGAGTGAAAAAAAAGAAAGGAGCACCATGCAAAAGTTTGGGCACCCCAAGAGATTTTAGCTCTCAGATAACTTTTACCAAGGTCTCAGACCTTAATTAGCATGTTAGGGCTATGGCTTGTTCACAATCATTGTTTGGAAAGGCCAGGTGATGCAAATTTCAAAGATTTACAAATACTCTGACTCCTCAAACCTTGTCCCAACAATCAGCAGACATGGGCTCCTCCAAGCAGCTGCCTAGCACTCTGAAAATTAAAATAATTGATGCCCACAAAGCAGGAGAATGCTATAAGAAGATAGCAAAGCATTTTCAGGTAGCAGTTTCCTCAGTTCTTAATGTAATTAAGAAATGGTAGTTAACAGGAATGGTGGAGGTCAAGTTGAGGTCTGGAGGACCAAGAAAACTTTCAGAGAAAACTGCTCGTAGGATTGCTAGAAAGGCAAATCAAAACCCATGTTTTACTGCAATAGACCTTAAGGAAAATTTAGCAGACTCGAGTAGTGGTGCACTGTTCTACTGTGCAGCGACACCTGCACAAATATGACCTTCATGGAAGAGTCATGAGAAGAAAACCTTTCCTGCATCCTCACCACAAAATTCAGTGACAGAAGTTTGCAAATGAACATCTAAACAAGCTTGATGCATTCTGGAATTAAGTCCTGTGGACTGAAGTTAAAATTTAACTTTTTGGCTGCAATGAGCAAAGGTATGCTTGGAGAAACAACGGTGCAGAATTTCATGAAAAAAAAACACCTCTCCTACTGTTAAGCACAGGGGTGGTTCAATCATGCTTTGGGCTTGTGTTGCAGCTAGCGGCATGGGGAACATTCATGGGGAAAGAAGAATGGATTCAATTAAATACCAGCAAATTCTGGAAGCAAACATCACACCACCTGTTAAAAAGCTGAAGATGAAAAGAGGATGGTTTCTACTACAGTATAACAATCCTAAACACACCTCAAAATCCACAATGGACGACCTCAAGAGGCGCTCACAGTCCCCCGACCTAAACATCGAAATTCTGTGGATAGACCTCAAAAGAGCAGTGCATGCAAGACGTCCCAAGTATCACAGAACTAGAAGCCTTTTTCAAGGAAGAATGGGTGAAAATCCCCCAAGCAAGAATTGAAAGACTCTTAGCTGGCCACGAAAAGCGTTTACAAGCTGTGATACTTGCCAAAGTGGGTGTTAATAAATACTGACCATGCAGGGGCACAATTTTTTGCTTCGGGCCCTTTTCCTTTTTTGTTTTTTTGAAACTGTAAAAGATGGGAATAAAAAAGTAAAATTGCTTAAAATGTTAAAGAAATGTGTCATCTTTAACTTTATGCCTTTTGGAAATCAGGCTATCTTTTGCTCGCTTAGCTATTCACAGCAACAGAAATTTTGATCAGGGGTGCCCAAACTTTTGCATGCCACTGCAATATATGTGGCTGTTAGTGGTCATAATTGTTACTGTTTTCCCTTTGTCTGTCTGTTTACCCTGTTATGGTGATTGGTTCCTAATATAACAGATCGCGATACTTCAGTTACGTGCAATCAAGTGACGGATTAAGCCACGAATACGGAAGTAAACATGGTCATAAAAGAAGCCGGTATAGTGGCGTTGAGGGGTGGTGTTTGGCATTCACGGTTGGGATTAACGATTGATCGCTCAAAGTATTACTCATTGGTGCTTGGATGTTGGATGATAGAGAACTTTTATTGTCTCTTTGAGGAGTTTTTGTATGTTTTGGATTACTTACCAAAGAGGGTCTTTCCAACACAGCGCTGGTTGGATTTTGTGCTCCCAGGACACAAACAGTCAATATATTATACATTGGGACTTTGAAAGTTTTTACACACACACCCACACACACTTTATGTATGGAGCTGGTTATTTTGTGATCACTGTATGTACTATTTGATTGAGAGGTATAATATAACTTGGGTTTTTTGTACAGCTTGTGTATGATTATGCTATTTTTCCAGTCAAGCATTCATTCATAGTAGGAAAGACAAGTCTCCTTTTTTATGTATCTCACACTCTAGAGCAAAGTCTTACATAGTGGTGGCCCATATGGGGACTTTTCTGTTGCTGTGTTTGAGTATATTTACTTATTTATTTATTATTTTTCATGAAAATATGGAGGTTATAGGCACAAGCACCCAAGTTGCTGTTGTAAATACTGATTTCAATGTCCCTTTTACCAATACACAAAGGGGTAACACCAATGATACTGATCTGGAATTTGCAGGCCCATTTGTAACAAGACGTAATCTATGATTAGTTCCTTGTATATTTCTGATAATGAACTATCTGATGATGAAAGTTGTATGTTGAATGTTGGTGTGATACAAACAATGCAAGCTGATGTTGAGCAAATTAAGGTGGATTTATTGGCCCTGAGTATGAAAGTAAACACAATAGATCAGGGATTCAAACATTTCATGGCCATTACAGTAAACCAGGAAACCAGTTTTAGGGAGGCTGTGGATGCTATCTTAACGGGGTTGGAGGATTACTTCCAAAGGTCGCTTGAGAAGTTGGAGAAGGCCATCATCGATTGTTTTCTGAGGAGAGATGCAAAATGGGAGAGTCAAATGAAAAAACACAGACTCACTAGTACTCCCACACTCTCTAGACTACAAGACTATGCTCCAGTTACATCTAACATTTAATCAGTACAGGGTCCTAATACTCTAGCGCCAGTATCTAGAGTAACAATATCACCACCTACATCTCTCAGTGTTACTTATGACATCTTTTCCCCCACTGGTGCCATTCAACCACCTAATGTGATTAATTATGCAGCAGTGGCTGGTGCATCATCATTCTGTGCTCGCCTTCCCATCCATCTAGAATTTCCCTCTTTTGGTGACTCCTGTGAGACTGCAGAGGTGCTTAACTTCATCGAGCAGGGTGAAAACTACTTTGAGATCAGGCCACTCCCCAGTGTAGAGCTCGTCGGAACCCTGAGTACAGTGCTGAAAGGACCTGCTCTGAGCTGGTGGAAGGCAGAAAAGGCCAAGGTAAAGGATTGTAAATCTTTCAAAGAGGCATTTATGGCTGCTTTCCTTTCTGAGGTTTATCTTACCGAAGTGGAGGATAAGCTGAGGTCGCTGGTGCAACGTCCCGGTCAACGCCTGCAAGATTTTGCGTATGACTACCGGGCTCTCTGCCTGAAGTGGAAGCCTAATATCTCGGAGGAAGGACTGGTGAGCAGCACCCTCAACAACGTCAACACCAGGGTTGCTGGCTGTCTGAGAGGGATGGTGAATACAGTGGAACAACTAGTGAAAGTCGGGTCTATGGTGGAGAAAGACTGTTTGGGAGCAAAAGACTACTGGCAGAAAGTCAACGGGCAAAACAACAAAGAGAAAACCAACAAAAGACCTGCTGACTGTAGTTTCTCCAAAAATCTGGTGGAGTATCTATAGCCCAATCACACAACGTGACGTTGTTGCTCCTGGTGCCTGTAAGGGTGAAAGGGAAAGAGGTGAAAGCTGTATTGGACACAGGAAGTACCTACACACTGATGCAGGAGAACTTGTGGAGACAGCTAGAGGAAAAGGACTCGTTACTCACTACTCACTCATCACAATGTTTCATCATGGCTGATGGAAAGATTCACCAAGCTAAAGCCCAGAAGATGATCAACTCTAAATGTCAGGGTAAAGAATGTAAGGTGGACACTTATATAACGAAGGATACTCACCTGACATTACCCCTTATAGCGGGTTTGGACTTTCTGGGTGTCACTGGGGCCACAGAAAAGGATACACACTTTCCTTCAGTCTTCAATCAACCCAGAACCAACTACATCTGATGCAGGTGATAACTCTCTCCAGCCGGCTACATGGAATCTTTACTATGCCTTACCACCAACATTGGAACTTTCACAACCCCCTGCCATGTCCACAGAAGTCATTCCTGTCTGGGACTCAGACAATCAGGAGGAGATGCAGAGGTTGATTTCCACCTGCCCACGCACTACCTCCAATATTCTGGGGAAAACATCTGTGGAACAACGCAAAATCTTATTATCAGATGACATTCCTTTCAAATCAAGGGCTACCAGAGTATCACCCTTAAAGAAAAAGATAATTGAAGACCAGGTAGATCAGATGTTACAAGACCACATCATAGAGCCCTCTTTCTTGCCGTGGTCCTCACCTGTAGAACGGGAAGAACACCAGTTCACGAAGAGACACCATTTCAAGACATACAGCCACCTCGTAGAGGAGTGATCATATTTACCACTGCTGGGGGAAGATTCGTTAGGTCTTCTGCATCCCGTCCAGGAGCCAGATGTGGAGATTCCAGAGGTCTGGCCATGGGTGCCGGAGCGTGCCCTGCCCCTAAGTGAGAAGGTCCTGCCTCAGGGGAATGTGCCAGGGAGGGGCTACTGACAGGAGCATCAGGTCTGAGAACCACGTCTGGTTGGGCCAGTATGGCGCAACGAACAGGACTTGCTGCTCATCCTCCCTGACTTTGCACAGTGTCTGTGCAATGAGGCTCACTGGAGGAAACGCATAGTTGTGTAGCCCCCAAGGTCAGCTGTGTGCCAGGGCATCCATGCCGAGGGAAGCCTCGGACAGGGAGTACCAAAGGGGGCAATGAGAGGACTCTCGGGAGGCAAACAGGTCTACCTGCATCTCCCCGAATCTCTCCCAAATCAGCTGGACTATATGGGGGTGGAGTCTCCACTCCCCGCGGAGCATTACCTGCCGTGAGAGTGCATCCGCTGCATGGTTGTGGACGCCCGGAAGGTGAGTGGCTCACAGAGACTTCAATGCAACCTTGGCGGTTTATGTACGCCACGGTTGCCATGTTGTCGGTCCGGACCAACAAATGCTTGCCCTGAATCAATGGCCGAAGCCTCCGCAGGGCCAGCGAAACTGACAGCAACATGCTGTCCCAGTAGCCTCTGAAATTGTTTCACTGGTGCCGCTACCTTTTGCCTGAAGCTTTTCAGGCAGGTCAGCACTGACCGTGCACACTTGGTCGAGAGGAGTGCCATGAGAGTGACCGAGTCCAACTCCATATAGAGAAAAGAGATGCTCTGCACAGGGGAGAGCTCGCTCTTCTCCCAGTTGACATGAAGCCCGAGTCGGTGGAGGTTCTGAAGCACAAGTTCCCTGTGCACACACAATAGATCCCTACTAGCTAGGATTAGCCAGTCATCGAGATAATTGAGTGTGCGTATGCCCTTCTCCCTTAACAGCACCAGGGCAGCCTCTGCGACCTTGGTAAAGATGCAGGAGACAGGTACAAACCGAAGGGGAGGACCTTGTACTAGTATGCTCATTCCTCAAAGGCAAACCTAAGGATCGATACGTGAAAGTATGCGTCCTTCAGGCCGATGACCGCGAACCAATCCTGATGTTGTACTGATGCCAGGATGCACTTCTGCGTTAACATCCTTAACGGAAGCCTGTGTAAGGCCTTGTTCAAGGCACTCAGGTCCAATATTGTGCACGACCCTCCCCCTCTCTTGGGCACAATAAAATAAGGGCTGTAAAAGCCTTTGTGTGACTCTGATACGGGGACGGGTTCTATTGCTCCCTTTGCCAGAAGGGTGGCAAACTCTGCCCGGAGGATGGAGGCACCCTCACCCCACACTGCAGTGAAGAGGATGCCACTGAACCTGGGTGGGCGTCTGGTGAATTAGATCACGTAGCCGAGGCGAATCATCCTGACGAGCCACGACGAGGAGCTGGGGAGCTCTAGTCTGGCCTCCAGACTCCACACCAGCGGTACCAAGGGGACAACTGGATTTATTGTGCCCTGGAAGGGTGGTTCCTGGCAAGGCAGAACAGGCACCCCACCTGGAAGACAACCCAGGGGGGACCTGCTGCTCCACAACCCCGCAACGGAGGCCGGTGGCTGAGGCCGGCACATGGCCCCAGAGACCAGCACTCTTACCTGTTCGCCGGCCGTCTCTCGACAGAGAATGAGGGAACGTGAGGTATTCGTGTCCGACTGGTTGACCGGAAAGACCGTAGCAAGCGCGATGACCCAGGGAATGAGAAAACTGCTCTTTTATTGACCATGTGGGTGCCGAGGCCCAGAGGGCACCCGGTGATGTTATACTCACCACACGCTGGCCCAGGGGCGATGGTGGGGCTGGTAGGTTCACCTGGGCCAGACCGGTCAGAGTCAGACATCTCACCCCTGGGTCGCCTGTGTCAGGGCCGCCTCGAAGCCCATCCGGGGTTCTTGGGGGCCGGCTGACGGGCGGGTGGAGCCACCTTCCCACGGGAAGATCTTCTTCTCAAAGACTGGCGTACGGGCTCCAATGGTACAGGAGCCGGGGCCGGTGCTGCAGGAGGATGGCCCTGGCGAGAGGCAGATGGGGCGTGGGACTTTGGAGGCCTGAAGGTGGCCTCTGTCTGCTTCCTCACCGTCGAGAACTGTTATGCAACAGTGTCAACAAAAAGCCCCCCTTGGAAGATGGGTGCATCGAGAAAGCAAACCTTCTCGCCATCACGCATCTCCGCAAGGTTGAGCCACAGGTGCCACTCTTGGACCACAAGAGTGGACATCGTCCGGCCCAGGGCACGTGCCGTGACCTTCGTCACCTGTAGGGTTAGGTCAGTCATGGTACGCAGATCCTGCATAAGCCTCAGGTCAGTTCTACCCTCGTTCAGATCTTTCAACGCCTTGGCCTGGTGGACCTGCAGGATGGCCATGGTATGCAGGACAGAAGAGCCTGACCCGCTGCCTTGTAAGCCTTCATCATGAATGAGGAAGAGAACTTACAGGCCTTGGAAGGGAGCCTTGGTCGGTCCCTCCAGGTGCCTGCAGGCATAAATGCACTGCTACGGCATGCTCCACCTGGGAAAGCTCAACATATCCCTTAGCCGCTCCGCTGTCGAGGGTTGTCAGGATTGTCAAGCCCGTGAAGCATGTACGGGCAGAAAAAGGTGCCTTCCACAACATTGTTAGCTCCTCGTTCACTTCCAGGAAGAAAGGCACCGGGTGCCCAGAAACCAATCATCCAGCCGCAAACGCTCAGGGCAGGGTGGAGGGTTCCACTTTAGCCCAATGTTCTCAGCCGCTCGGGCAAGCACGGCTGCAATCTTAGCGTCCGCCTCATCCTGAGTTCTACCGCCTGTGGGCAGGAGCTCATAACATTCATCCACTTCTTAGTCTGAGTATCAGCCGCCTGCTTCACGAAGAAGAAGGTGAGACGCGACCGCAACGTTCTCATGGGCATGTTCTCGCAATGAGAACATGACCCCTCCATGAAAGCTGCCTCGGCATGCTGGCACCCCAGGCACTCGAGACAGATCTCATGGGAATCCAGAGGGGAGAGATAACGGCCTCATCCACTAGCACAACGGCGAAAGGTCATCTTTAAAAAGATGCCAATCAGTTGTTCGAGCTCTTTTAGAAGAAAATATACTCTTTAGAATATACTCTTTTAGCACCTGCAGACTCGGCTGCCGAAGTGCCCAGGAGACGCACAACACTCAACCGCGTGAGGGTGACTGCTGATATGCGCCTGAAATCCAGCAGCGTAAGCGTTGGTGACAGGGATGAACACACATGCATTCGGTTCCGAAGAAAAAATCTGAATGAGTGATGCATGCCATCTCATTTTATACCTGTATGTCTCAAGATTGAACCCCTAGTGTCACTACATCGACACAACGTCGAGTGAGTGACAGACAGGGAACTAAGGATGAACCATGTTTAGTCATCACACCCTCTATGTTTTCATCTGACTTACCCCATACTCTATATGAAATTTCACAAGCCCAACACAATGACAACACCATCACTCACCTGACGGATGGAAATAAATCTAGGGAAGACAGGCTAGATATTATAATTCCCGAAGGACTAAGCCATGAATACGGACGTAAACATGGTCATGAAAGAAGCCGGTATAGCGGTGTTGAGGGGTGGTGTTTGGCATTCACGGTTGGGATTAACGATCGATGGCTCAAAGGATTGCACATTGAAGCTTGGATGTTGGATGATAGAGAACTTTTATTGTCTCTAGGAGTTTTTGTACGTTTTGGATTACTTACCAAAGAGGGTCTTTCCAACACAGTGCTGGCTGGATTTTGCGCTCCCGGGACATAAACAGTCAATATGGTGAGAACGATCTAGCTCATCTTGTATATACAGGTGCATCTCAATAAATTAGAATGTCGTGGAAAAGTTCATTTATTTCAGTAATTCAACTCAAATTGTGAAACTCGTGTATTAAATAAATTCAATGCACACAGACTGAAGTAGTTTAAGTCTTTGGTTCTTTTAATTGTGATGATTTTGGCTCACATTTAACAAAAACCCACCAATTCACTATCTCAAAAAATTAGAATATGGTGACATGCCAATCAGCTAATCAACTCAAAACACCTGCAAAGGTTTCCTGAGCCTTCAAAATGGTCTCTCAGTTTGGTTCACTAGGCTACACAATCATGGGGAAGACTGCTGATCTGACAGTTGTCCAGAAGACAATCACTGACACCCTTCACAAGGAGGGTAAGCCACAAACATTCATTGCCAAAGAAGCTGGCTGTTCACAGAGTGCTGTATCCAAGCATGTTAATAGAAAGTTGAGTGGAAGGAAAAAGTGTGGAAGAAAAAGATGCACAACCAACCGAGAGAACCGCAGCCTTATGAGGATTGTCAAGCAAAATCGATTCAAGAATTTGGGTGAACTTCACAAGGAATGGACTGAGGCTGGGGTCAAGGCATCAAGAGCCACCACACACAGACGTGTCAAGGAATTTGGCTACAGTTGTCGTATTCCTCTTGTTAAGCCATTCCTGAACCATAGACAACGTCAGAGGCGTCTTACCTGGGCTAAGGAGAAGAAGAACTGGACTGTTGCCCAGTGGTCCAAAGTCCTCTTTTCAGATGAGAGCAAGTTTTGTATTTCATTTGGAAACCAAGATCCTAGAGTCTGGAGGAAGGGTGGAGAAGCTCATAGCCCAAGTTGCTTGAAGTCCAGTGTTAAGTTTCCACAGTCTGTGATGATTTGGGGTGCAATGTCATCTGCTGGTGTTAGTCCATTGTGTTTTTTGAAAACCAAAGTCACTGCACCCGTTTACCAAGAAATTTTGGAGCACTTCATGCTTCCTTCTGCTGACCAGCTTTTTAAAATGCTGATTTCATTTTCCAGCAGGATTTGGCACCTGCCCACACTGCCAAAAGCACCAAAAGTTGGTTAAATGACCATGGTGTTGGTGTGCTTGACTGGCCAGCAAACTCACCAGACCTGAACCCCATAGAGAATCTATGGGGTATTGTCAAGAGGAAAATGAGAAACAAGAGACCAAAAAATGCAGATGAGCTGAAGGCCACTGTCAAAGAAACCTGGGCTTCCATACCACCTCAGCAGTGCCACAAACTGATCACCTCCATGCCACGCCGAATTGAGGCAGTAATTAAAGCAAAAGGAGCCCCTACCAAGTATTGAGTACATATACAGTAAATTAACATACTTTCCAGAAGGCCAACAATTCACTAAAAATGTTTTTTTTTATTGGTCTTATGATGTATTCTAATTTGTTGAGATAGTGAATTGGTGGGTTTTTGTTAAATGTGAGCCAAAATCATCACAATTAAAAGAACCAAAGACTTAAACTACTTCAGTCTGTGTGCATTGAATTTATTTAATACACGAGTTTCACAATTTGAGTTGTATTACTGAAATAAATGAACTTTTCCACGACATTCTAATTTATTGATATGCACCTGTACAATCGCAAAGAGAGAAGATAAATTATGAATTGTGAAAAAGAAAAAAAAAATCTTCACTAGGACAGATGTCTAAATGCTTCATAAAGCTTAAAGCTTTAAAAATGAATGAATCGTATTCAAGATTCATAACAACCCCTTCTTATTCCAACTTTTATTTTTATTATCATCACTTTTACTTTTGTGAGGGCCCTGTTTTGCATAGTGGGACTTAATGTTCTGTTTCTGCACAATCAAATGGCTTCAGGCTAATCTGGTGAGTGAGGACAGGCAGTTTTCTACATTTCTGCACATCCCAGCTGGAATGTGGCATTATTTCTCATACACAATATGTCTATGGAAATGTCAAAGCTGCATGTCATCTCAGAATGTTTACTAACAATGTACCAATCAGCTGTAGGCTCAAAGTTAGACTTCAGCAAAAGTAAAATGTGTGAACTGATTTGTTTCTTTCTTTATATTCAATTGAAATCTAATGGTATATGTATTATGGTATAGACCATAATATTACAGATTTGTTTTTTTGTTTGTTTTTTTACTTCCACTGCTACTTTTGTGGTGTGGCATAAAGCCAATACCCTGTTTGTGACAATTTCAACCTGGTCTCATAGAATGAACGTTACTATAACTATATATTTGCGAAGTGACTTTTATGTGCCGCATTCCACGTTTCACTACAGTTTACAACAACTGTGCATTTTATTAACTTTCACACAAATCATGACTACAATGACTGATAATGACTTTATACTGTAAACACTTATTTTTCACACTATTGCTCATACACTGCAATGTTATGACATCGAAACACATTTACTATAACGCATCATTTGAAAAAAGATACATTTTAACGCATGTATTACAAACCCAACAATATTTTTGCACATATTCCAATGTGATTAGCTTTTGCGGTAGCTCATCTGATAGAGTGTTGGACTTTGGGCTCAAAAACTCAAGCTCAGCCAAGCACGTAAGCTGACAGGTGAGCTGAAAGTGTCATAGAAGCGACTAGGCCTGTCGTGATTTATTAAATAACCATCTGATTGTGGTTATTTGAGATAATCGCAGTTATTTTAGAGAACCACAATTATTGTGCATTTAAAATTTCAATCACATTTTGCTGTCCAAATTAGGGAATTTTAAGCGAATATATACATTTTATGAACGGTGCATTTGTGTCTCATTTTCCAATGTTACTGCATTATGTGAGCACTCCAAATGAACTCCAAGCATCTCAACTTAAGACACCTTAAGAAGTTTGACTATTTGTATGACTAATGAATCGTCATAATCCTAAAAGCCCTAAAACAGACAATTAATCGTCATAATCATGAATGCCCTAAAACAGACAATTAAGCGTTATAATTGCAAATATTTGTTTGACAATTAATCAGCCAAATATCATAATTGTGACCCCCTTGAAGTGACATAAAATGATGTGGTTGCTTCAGAAAATGTGCTTGACCTGTCGCATTTGCGTTTTCCACACTATCGGTTAGGTTTAGGTATTGGTTTAGGATTAGAATTAGGTTCACTGTTTTGTTGGTTTACTCATTTGCATTTATGACACAGTTATCGGTTAGGTTTAGGCATTGGTAAAGGGTAAGGATGTCTGTTTTTTCACCTCTCTTTTGCATTTTTTACTATTGGTTAGGTTTAGGTTAAAGTTTTAGATTAGGGAGGTACATTTAACTCATTAAAACCTCAAACTAATATTCACCTTAAAATCACCATAAAAACCTCATCTTATTACGACATAATTTCTCTCACTTTTGGCTCCCCCCTGCTGGACATTTAACTTGGAAACTGCAGCGAAACGCATAATGAAGCATGTAATTTTGTTTTGCAAAAATGTTGCCACAGTCACAAAATATTCATGAGATCAGGCTGCCCCAGAGTTCTGGAATGATAGGAAAAACCACTATGAGGGTCTTTTATCATTTGGTTCCAATTCCAACCATAAATTTGTTTTAGTAAACATGGAGGTAAATGAAATGTGAGCAGATTCCACAGAAGTGTGTGATTATCACTGTCATATAGATAAGAACAAAAGAGAGAGTGGAGATCGCAGCACATGTACTCTGTTTCTGTTTTATAGTTTGTGACTGGAGACTCTACCCATCTCCAGAGCTTAATGGAGTGTGCAATACACACAGATGACCTCATGAATTCTGCCACCTTTGTGTGTGTACGTACGTGTGAGTGTGTGCATTTCTATTTCCCGCCCTTCATTTACCTCTTCACATCAGTTGCATTTCTGAAAACCTTCCTAACCTTCCCACCTTTGGCTGTCTTCTCGTTTCCCGAACTGCTAGCTCTCATTTGCTGCCTTCTCGCCTCCAGCTGTAGTATGGGAGTTATCATGCATGAAAAAATGTTTGGACTGGCTATAATTAGCTGTCCCTACACATATAAACATGCAAACATACACATATAGACAAACTGCGATGGCGGTTATAAAAACAGAAAGGGTTTGTTTTTTATTCCATGGTTGACTGACAGTAATTCGTACAGACACTTTCATTTCAGGAGAGTGCTATCTTTATTCCGCTCATAAGATGGCCTAAATGACTTCCGTTTCATACCCTGTCTGTGGGAGGTGTCATTAGCCATACCACATTTTAGAAAATTCTAGAATTATGTCTCTTGGCAGAATACGAGGGAGTGTTTAAAATGGAATAGGATTTGAGGGTCCGTTTTGGGCCAAGGTGGCACTCACAGGTATTAAGTAATACTGTCATTGAGTACATGTTGACTAATGTCCTCAATGTAAAATAGAATTTCATTCATTTGGCAATGAAGGGATAAAGTAATAAAAGTATTTAGAGGACAAATACAACATCTTTAAAGGCATGGGACGAATTACGGGGTTCAAGGGGGGTCTCAGACCCCATAAATACAAGTGGAGACCCCCTGGAAAGCTAATTTGCACATTCTTGGGGGTCTCATTTAAAATCATGCCATTAATTAAATACGTTGTTTAATGCAGTTTATTTTTTTATTTTTTATTTTATTATTATTATTATTATTATTATTATTATTATTTATGCTGTATTAGTGCATATATTTAATTTGACATCAAAGGGTTTCTTTCTGTTCAGTGGGATTTTCTACCGGAGTCAAAGCTGATCAGATCGGAGCAGCAGCGTTGCTCCCTCCCTCTCCCTCAGCCTCTCTCTCTCTCCCTTGCTCACTCACTCACACATGGGCGCACATGTGCGAGGAACGGGACATTGAACATGTCAGTTGCACACTTTGAATGGTGGAATTAATCATAGAAGCTGAACAACCTCATGAAACGTGAACACCAGTGAAGTGGTAGGCCTAATGCGTTCAAAATCTTCTAAATAGTAAAAAATTTTAGCGGTTTGCCTGTCAGACACTTGAAAATGTGTGAGACAAACGGTGTGTCTTAAAAATGATAAAAATTTAGTTTGAATACAAATCTGTATATTGTGTAAAAGCAAAGAGTATAGAGGTATAAGTGTAAAACAGTAGAGAACGAGTAGTTAAAAAATAATAATAATAATAATAATTCAAGTGCTGTCATAACGGGGGAGAACAAGATGGCGGGGCTTTTCCAGTCATCTTTCCATTGTTTTTTGTTTTGTTTTGTTTTGTTTTGTTTAGTTTTTCTACAAAATGGCATAAAATGTTTTTTTCTACATAACTTCTCCATTTGCCCTGGCATTTGTTTTACTTTATTAAGAAGTTTTGTTATGATTTTAAAATCTATTTAATTAAATCAAATCTAGTTTATGATTGCAATGTAATAATTTATGAAATGTATAATAATATATATTTATAAAAACATGTTATTGCCTATTTTTCCAGCATCCTTTTTTCATACTGTACTTTATGAAATCCCTATGGAAAAAGTGAATAGGAAAAATTGTGCCATTGGTTGAGCCAGTGTTGCTAGTTAAAACAAACAGAGCAAAGATCTGATAGCACCTCAGAGCAACAGTGTTACACTCCAGAGAAATCCCCCTCCAAATTAATGAATGTCTCTGCATGTTTCAAACTCGGATAGAAGAAAGTATTTTAATATTGGAAAAAAAATTTTACAAAGCAGTTTTAAGGAGAACAGACACAGGAAGAAACAACAGGGACAGACTTTCACTGAACTGAAAAACATCTTAAAGGAATAGTTTACCCAAAAATCTAAATTATCTCATCATTTACTCACCCTCATGCCATCCCAAATGTGTATGCCTGCCTTTCTTCTGCTGAACACAAATACAATTTTAGAAGAATATCTCAGCTCTGAAGGTCCATACAATGCAAGTGAATGGTGACCAGAACTTTGAAGGTTCAAAAAGCATAGAAAGGCAGCAGTGGTTAAATCTATATCTTCAGAAGCAATATGATAGGTGTGGGTGAAAAACAGGTACATTTTTAAGTCCTTTTTTACTGTGAATTCTCATCCCTGCCCAGTAGGTAGTGATGTGCATGAAGAATGTAAATCACCAAAACAAAAGAAGACTGTAGAAGTGAAAGTGAAAGTGGAGATTTATAGTATAAAAGGACTTAAATATTGATCTGTTTCTCACCCACACCTATCATATCGCTTCTGAAGAAATTGATTTAACCATTGGAGTCTTATGGATTATTTTTACAGTATGCTGCCTTTATATGCTTTTTGGATCTTCAAAGTTATAGTCACCATTCACTTACATTGTATGGACCTACAGAGCTGAGATCTTCATTTGTTTTCTGCAGAAGATAGAAAGTCATACACATCTGGGATGGCATGAGGGTGAGTAAAATCATGAGAGATTTTTCATTTTAGGGTGAACTATCCCATTGAAGAAAACTCATGATTTTGTGAATCCAAAAAAGTTGGTCATAACAGAGGCTTGTGCGATATCTGTCAGGAGAGGACAGTTGGGAATGTTCATTTAATTCTAGGAATATAGAGAAATTTACGGAACAGGAAGTCTATATGAATGCTCATCAACACCTTGAGGGTAAAGACTGAAGTGAAAGCATAATGTTCTGCCTTTGAGCTGTAGATTACTCAAGTCGACCTTAAGTAAGCTTAAGTGTAACCGGAAAACACATTTTCCTCACTCTGTACGCTGCGAAAATACTTCTAGTGTTACTAAAGCCTCAAGTAGCAGAAAGCATGACTGATTTGGCACATAGTCCTTGGCCCCTCTCACATACTCAATATTCATTTTAGTTAGCATTATGTTAGCATTTGCATGCTGCTCTTCATATACATGCATCTCAAAATTTCTTGAAGTTTTTATTTGTCCTTGAAGGCTTTTCTTTTACATTGCACTCATTGATATGCTTTCATCTTCATACAAACTGTCCTAAACACACTTTATTTGTAGAGGAACAAACAAACAGATGTTCTTAAAATATATTTGGGTATATTTAATGTTGGTCGTAGGAATTAAACATTCACAGTTTCACTCACTTCACCGTAATACCAGATTCTTGCATTCCGAGGCCCTTCGGGTAGGGCAGTTCTTGTGAGGATGTGTAAAACTCACTCTGAGGTCCGTCTTTGCGTGCTGATGGTACGAAAATCAAGTTCACATTGTTTCACTGAAATCGCAGGGAACTTTACAAGATGGAAATAAACACAGCAAAAGGCGAACCAGACAAGCAATGATAGACAAAGCGAAAGACAGATAGGGAAAGTGGCAATGCGCTGTCCTGCTGACAGCAAAGAATCGCGGGGGCTTGTTTGTGCAAATGTTTGTAGAGATATGCCCTGTCAACACCTCAGATACCATTACTTACATTAATTAGTTCTTCCTTGTTGGCATATCAGTCTTCTCTCTTTTTATTTCTCTCTCTCTCTCTCCTCTTTGTTTTTGTCACTCATCCACAGTGTGTGAGTTATGGTAAAAGATCATTCCTTTCCTAGCTGTCAGAGCCGACAGACATTTTGGAACTGATAAATACAAGAATGAACAAATTCATAAATCAAAGAGCAAACAGATGAAACTTTAATGAAATGTAGTTCATGTTTTTGCTGATGTCCTTTCTCCTTGTCCAAATTTGGAGATCAAATGCTTGTCCTTCAAAGGTAACTAATACGCCAGGTTTGTGTCAAGGTCAAGGTAGTCCTGCATACTAACCAGACTTTTGACTATCAGCATAAAGTCTGGTCCACTTTGCAGTTTATTCTGGCCAAGAACCGGTCACTTAGACAAGAAGCGACAGCCTGACCAGCATGTAAAGTGATCAACCACAGTTCATTTTGTTTTTACGTGTCATTTAGGGGCAGGTTAATCTGCAATAGTTGGACCATGATCGACTATACAGAAGGAAAAATAAAAGTTAAATAGCGGACTTTGTGATCAGAATTTCTGTCTGTCCAAAAGAAATAAGTACTGATTATTTCATAAACATAAGTCTCAAAAAAGGTGAAATATGCAATTCTGCTTATGAGTCTGGTTTACTTTACTAATTGCCTTAAACAAAACTCTTCAGGGGGATTTCACTAAGAATGATAATAAAATAATGATAATAAAAGGGGCATTTCTTTCCATGTGCTGTCTGCACTGGTTTAGCAACCAATTCACTAATGGAAATGCAGAGCAGGTAACAGTGCAAACGCGCCCAAAAAATCTGTGCTGAAACATTTGCATGCCATAGTTCTGATCTTGCAGGCTGGTTCTGAGCGCTATATAGTGAAGAGTGCAGCAGACTACCAAAATCTGGCATCACTCCTCTACTGAGATCCTGACACCTGAATAATCTTTTTAAAATGCAGAAAGTGTGGGGGCCTGGGTAGCTCAGCAAGTAAAGACACTGACTACCACCCCTGGAGTCACGAGTTCGAATCCAGGGCGTGCTGAGTGACTCCAGCCAGGACTCCTAAGCAACCAAGTTGGCCCGGTTGCTAGGGAGGGTAGAGTCACATAAACTCCTCGTGGTCACTATAATGTGTGATTCTCGCTCTCGGTGGGGCGCGTGGTGAGTTGTGCATGGATGTGAGAATAGCATGAAGCCTCCACATGCACTACGTCTCCACGGTAACATGCTCAACAAGCCACGTGATAAGATGTGCAGATTGACAGTCTCAGATGCGGAGGCAACTGAGATTCGTCCTCCGCCACCCAGATTGAGGCGAGTCATTACGCCACCACGAGGACTTAGAGCGCATTGGGAATTGGGCATTCCAAATTGGGGAGAAAAGGGGAGAAAAAAAAATGTAGAAAGTGCACTTCACTACACCGTGCATCTGGATATAAGTGGTTATAACGCTGTTCTCCATCAATCATTTGATGAATTACTACTGCCATGATCAATAAAAAATGTACACAAACATCTCTTTTAAATAAAATTCCATTTACCACCTGCTTTTCTAGGGCAGTAATAGTGCGATATTAATGGTGCCGTGCAGACAGAATGGAGTTTTGTGAACGAAGTGCCATCTATAACCTAATTTTCATAGAAAGGAGGCATGCTTGTGTGAAAAGGAATTGCAATGACTTAATTTAAAGTAAATACTCAAGACACACTGCTATTCCAGTGCTGACTGCATCTACTTAAAGGGATAGTTCACCCAAAAATGAAAATTATCTCATTATTTACTCATCCTTATGCCATCCCAGATGTTTATGACTTTCTTTCTTTCTTTCTTTCTTTCTTTTTGAAAAATATCTCAGCTCTGTAGGTCCTCACAATGCAAGAAGTTGTGTTCCAAAATTTTGAAGGTCCAAAAAGCACATAAAGGCAGCATAAAAGTAATCCATAAGACTCCAGTGGTTAAATCTATAGCTTCAGAAGCAATATGATAGGTGTGGGTGAGAAACAAATCTTTGGCTGCATCCGAAATGTAAAGATAGCTGCCTTGTTCCCTCGCTGACCTATCAGTCAATGACTTTACGGACAGCGTTTGCATACGAAGGTACCTCTGGAAACTGGTTTCAGATAGGCTTCCTAGGCAGCTCAACGTCACATCGTTGCTAGGATACCAGCATTCATTCTGTCCAACCGAACCACAATTGTCTAATAATCTAGAACAAAATCGAGTTTTGGCGATAACTAAGCATATATTAAATAATTACAGTACTACTTTTTCAGTAGAAATGGAATCAAAAAGTGGAAAAAAAAAAAACAACTTACAGTTATACACAAATTGGCTATCAACTGCCTCTTTGGCCAACATTTTCTTTTTTCAGCTCAACTGCTGTGGATCCACATGCACAGGATTGTGGGATTCCTACCTCCATATACAGCCTCCGTAGGCAGCATTTGCTTGGTTTGGGATGCAGCCAATATTTAAGTATTTTTGTTTACTATAAATTATCCTCCTTGCCTAGTAGGAGGTGATATGAGGATTCATGCGGATGCTTGTAAAAATGGACTTAAATATTGATCTGTTTCTCACCCACACTTATCATATCACTTCTGAAGGTATGGATTTAACCACTGGAATCCTATGGATTACTTTTACACTAATTTATATACTTTTTGGACCTTCAAAATGTTGGTACCCAATTCACTTGCATTGTGAGGACCTACAGAGTTAAAATATGATTCTAAAAATATTTTGTGTGCAGCAGAAGAAAATAAACCATAAACATCTGGGATGGTATGGGGGTAAGTAAATGATGAGAGAATTATAATTTTCACACCTGAGTACCTACCTGGGAAACTTTGACAAATCCACTGATTTGTAAGCACTTCATCGTAAGCACTCATTGTAGCAGCCGGTAAATTCTGCACCCTGACTTCCAGACGTTGCATAAAGCTAGCCAATCAGATTAGACCTTGCTGAATCGGGAAAGTGCTTGCCATTTAGTGTGCAGTATTCACCAGATAATTTAGTTAACAGAATGTGTACAGATAGTTGCAACAACACTGTGTACTGTCATTCGTAATTTTTCTTCATAATTTTTTTGTTTATTAAACTAAATGACTATTATTATATTGATTTATCTGACACCACTTATTATGTCTGTCTATCGTTTACTTCTCTCTTCTTTCCTCAGATCTTTCTAAACGCAAACTCAATACGTCTCGGAAATCTTCCACATGGAAGTGTGGACCCTTTGCTTGGTCCAGGGACCACGTACCCCAAACAGACTGTGTACGAGGTGTGTGTGTGTCCCAGCGGGAGGCTCTATCTGTCCCCAGCAGAGAGCTCTTCTACCTGCCAGACCACCAATAGTGTGTGTCTCTGGAGCTGAGAAAGGTGGGTGGGCCATGGACCACCCAGCACCAGAAAGGCCTTCCTTCACCTTTCCTCTCTCATTCCTTTTCTTACTCTTTCTACTTCCTCTCTCCACTGAACACTGTTTCCTTTCTATCTATCTATCTATCTATCTATCTATCTTTCTATCTATCTATCTATCTATCTATCTATCTATCTATCTACACCATCCATCCATCCTTTTTCCACATTGACTTCAGATTGTTTTTCCTTCCCTTTTTCTATCTTTCCATTGTTCTCTTTCCATTTTTGCTCTTCCAATTTCTCTTCATCTTCCCCTTCCTCTTCTTCTTTCTCCTTTCTCTCAAACAGAAATCAGGAATCATTAGACGTATCTTGGCTCGGTTGAAGCCACATCTTCCCAATCTGTAAATGGAGCAGAAACTCTTGTCTTTTCTTGTTTTGTTGTTCTTATTTTTGTATGAACTTCTGACTCAGCGGAGGATTGTGAATGTGTGCTGGGACGCTGGACTGCACTTGTGAATGAGCACACACACAGCGAACCACAAACAAGTGTGTTTTCTAAAGAAGTTACAAAGGTGCCTTTGCTACTGTTAGTAAAGCACATCACCTGCTACTGTCCCGCCATGTGCAGTAAGACAAACCTCTGCTACGAAAATGGACAGAAAAAATGTATTTATTTATTTTATTTTTTTTTGGTCAAAGAGATACTACGATAAACAGAGATGGAGAGAGAGGAAAAAAAACAAACAAACAAAAAAAAAAAAAACGTATTTCCCCTTGGATGTTTCTTTTTTGGAAAAAAGCACAAGATTATGCCATGTATATAACAACATTAACAAATAATAATAAAAAGAGAACATTTATTTTAAGAATTTTGTATTCAAGAATGCTTGATAATATTTCTTTTTTATTGTTTAGGTCTCATGGACATGTTTACATGTGCTATGGTGAGTTTGCTAATGTTTAGAAGAATTGCTATTTTATTTTAATACACTTTCTTGTTATCAACATAACTAACTAGTTTTGAATTGTGTTTAGGTCCAGACTAAATTGATCCTGCCAGTCAAAAAAAAAAAAAAAATAGGTTCCGTAATCTTTTCCAAACTCTGTGGTTATTTATTTAACTATTTTTATCTATTTTTTTGTGTTAGCTTTTAGTGTCTTAATTACTCCCTTCACATGATGTATTGCAAAAATACAGCAAGTTTGATAATAATATTCATTGTTACCTTATTTACAGTTCTATTTTTAGTGTTTAGGGCTATTGACAAATGAACTTGGTTACATTAAAATATAATTTAGATCTCCAAGTGAATGAAAAGACAACTGTCAGTATAGAAAACCCATTACCATGTTCTGTGGGGGAAAACTATACAGTGATACCGAGCATTATATAGTTATGAAAAACAGTTTGTGACACATTTTGAATTATATAGTTGTGGCCAAAAATATTGGTACCCTTGCTAAATATGAACAAAGGCGGCTGTGAAAAATATGTTTTTATTGTTTATCCTTTTGATCTTTCATTCAAAATATTCACAAAAATGTAACCTTTAATTGAAGTAAACTAATTGAAAGGGGGGGAAATCTTATAATTAAATAAATATTTTTCTCCAAAACACGTTTGCCACAATTATTGGCACCCCTAGAAATCTTATGAGTAAAATATATCTGAAGTATATTCCCATTCATATTTTTTTTGTACACCTGGATTACAAGGAACATGAAATTGTTCAGCCATGACTTCCTGTTTCACATGGGTATAAATATGAGGTAAAACTCAGGCCAAATTCTCTTAGTCATCCATCACAATGGGTAAGACCAAAGAATAAAGTTATGATGTGCAACAAAAGGTTGTTGAGCTTCACAAAATGGGAAGTAGCTATAAAAAATTGCTAAAGCATTGAAAATACCCATTTCCACCATCATGGCAATAATTAAGAAGTGTCAGTCAACTTGAGATGTTACGAATCGGCCTAAAAGAGGACGTGTGTCTATATTGTCTCCACGCACGGTGAGGAGGATGGTTCGAGTGGCAAAAAAGTTCTCCAAGGGTCACAGCTGGAGAATTGCAGGAATTAGTTGGGTCTTGGGGTCAGAAAGTCTCCAAAACTACAATCAGACATCACATACTCCACAACAAGTTGTTTGGGATGGTTTCAAGAAAAAAAGCCTTTGCTCTTATCCAACAACAAACTCAAGCGTCTATTTGCCAGACACTACTGGAACTTCAAATGGAACCGGGTTCTATGGTCAGACAAAACAAAAATAGAGCTTTTGGCCTGTAAACACCAGAGATGAGTTTGGCACACATAGAGAGGTAGCCATATGGAAAGGTACCTCATGCCCACGGGTAAATATGGTGGTGGATCTTTAATGTTGTTGGGCTGTTTTATGCCAGAGGTCCTGGGGCCTGATTCACGAAAATCTTCTTAAGAAATAATTAAGTAAAGTCTTAGGATAAATTATAAGAAGTTCGTTAGAACGTTCCTAAGTGCAGTTCTTGAAAACTTCATAAGACGTTCTCAAATATTTTCTTGAGAACATCTAATTTTTTTTCTTAAGAATAAAATGACAGGCTATAACATTGTCTGATCAGCCTGCTAATGGAGTTGGCTTGTCTAATAGCCTACAACAAATTCAATACTTCAACACATCTATTAACCCTTTCTTTTTTTTTTTTTTTTTTAAGTAGCAAGCACTTCGCGTATGTAAAGTGCGTGAGATGTGTTAGTTTAATGACATTAACTGTCAAAGGAGAATTTAATTGCTGCTAACCATTTGATACATTTTAATTTGACGGAGGAAAAGGAGCAAAAACTTTAGTAAACAAGAGGTTCTTGTTGAGGAAATTACTGCAAGGAAAAAGTTCTCCTTGGGAAGCTTGATAATAATATCATGTTGGAAATTAAATGGGAAAGGGTGATGGATGCTGTCTCCGCTATGCCCAACTCCAATCGAGATGTGGATGGGGGTGAAAAAAAAAAAAAAAAAAAAAGAATCTGAGCTTTCTAATGTTATAATTATTATGTTTCTATGAGCTCTAAATATCGCGGAGAGAGAGCACTATATGTAGCGCATCCGTTTGAATAAGCATGATTGGTCACCAAATTAAGAAGCTTCAAAACAACATTTATTGTTTGAAATTGTTGATAACATTTACATGGTTTACAAGCTGAAAATAAAATTATAATTAAACACAAAACAGTCAAAAAGGTTTTTTTGGTCTAAAATCACATTTCTAAGTAAACAGCCCACTGCGACTTCAGACTCAACATGAAAAACCCAATAAATTCATTAAACACCTTACCTTTTAGGATTTAAGACAACTGTGAGGTTATCCTAACTTTAAGATGTTATTTACGACGATATTTAATAAAAGATTTTTTTCAAGAATTTGAATGCTTCTTACGTTTTTTATTAAGAACAATCTTAAGAAAAAATATAAGAACTTTCTTAAGAAGTTTATTCAGGAATACAAAATATTCTTAACTTTTTTTACAAATTAAGTTACAAGTTACAAATTAAGAAGAAAATGGTAGTTAAGAAGAAATTTCTTCTTAAGAACGTTTCGTGAATCCGGCCTCTGGACATCTTGTTCAGATACATGGCATTATGGACTCAAATACCAACAGATAAAAATCAAACCTCATTACCTCTGCCAGAAAGCTTAAAATGGGCTGTGGTTGGATATTCCAGCAGGACAATTATCCAAAACACACATCAAAATCAACACAAAAATAGTTCACTGACCACAAAATCAAGGTTCTGCCATGGCCATCCCAGTCCCCTGACCTGAACCCCATAGAAAACCTGTGTGGCGAACTGAAGAGGAGAGTCCACCAGCATGGACCTTGAATTTGAAGGATCTGGAGAGATTCTGTATTTAGGAATGATCTCAGATCACATGCCATGTGTTCTCCAACCTCATTAGGCAATTATAGGAGAAGACTCAGAGCTGTTATCTTGGCAAAGGGAGGTTGCACAAATGATTGAATAAAAGGGTGACAATAATTGTGCCACACATATATTTGACATATATATATATATATAAAATTATTTTTTTATTTTTTTTATAAAACTTGTCTTGTGTTTGGAATTGTTTCATATCTATTTGAGAATAGATTTTTGTGAATATTTTGAATGAAAGACCAAAAGGATAATATTTCTCATATTACCGAAGGTGCTAATATTTTTGGCCACCACTGTATGCATTTATGCAAGAATGACTCCTTAAATATAATTTCATAACAACAATCAGTAAATAATTATTAACATAATAGTTATACACTCACTGAGCACTTTATTAGGAACACTATAGTTTTAATAAAGTCCCCAATGTGGTCTTTTGCTGTTATAGCCCATCTGCCTCAAGTTCGATGTGTTGTGCATTCTGAGATGCTATTTTGCTCACTACAATTGTACAGAGTGGTTATCTGAGTTAGCGTAGACTTTCTGTCAGCTCGAACCAGTCTGGTCATTCTCTGTTTACCTCTCTCATCAACAAGGCATTTAAATCTGCAGAACTGCTGCTCACTGAATTTTTTTTATTTTTTATTATTATTTTTTATTTTTTGAGTAACACTAGAGATAATCTCAGGAGATAGGCAGTTACAGAAATACTCAAACCAGCCCATCTGGCACCAACAATCATGTCACGGTCGAAATCACTGAAATCACATTTGTTCCACCATTCTTATGGTTGATGTGAACATTAACTGAAACTCCTGACCTGTATCTGATTGATTTTATGCATTACACTGCTGCCACACAATTGGCTGGTTAGATAATCTAATGAATAAGTACAAGTGTTCCTGATAAAGTGCTTAGTGAGTGTATTTCACAAACAACATGGACAAATTTAGGAGCTATTCATATAAAAAAATCGAATTCCAAAAAGGTTAAGAAACTTATTGTACATCAGTAGTCAAATACCACTTGTGGCTGTCATCAACCTCATTATGACACAACATTATGACAGCAGTTCTTTTGTTACATGAGAGAGAGAGAGAGAGAGAGAGAGAGAGAGAGAGAGAGAGAGAGAGAGAGAGAGAGAGAGAGAGAGAGAGAGAGAAGGTTTTGGGACAAAGGTTGAAAAAAAAAAAAGTTGAACAATAAAGGGATCAAGCCTGTTATTACTAAGGCATACCTTTTTGTCTAAAAACACTACACCAAGCTTCTTTGTTATTTTGTTTTGTTTTTCTTACCTGCTAACTGTAATTCACCACCCCTGGTAAAATGTATTCAAGCCATTCATGAAAGGTTACCCCAAATGTGAAAATTCTGTCACCCTCATATTTTTTCCAGACCCATATGACTTGGAACACAAAAGGAGAGGTTTGACCAAAGAAAGTGAAAATAAAAGTAAATGTTGACTCAGGCCAATATTCTGCCAAACATCTCAATTTGTGTTCCACGGAAGAAAGAAGAAAGTCATGCAGGTTTGAACAACATGAGAGTGAGTAAATTATGACAGAATTTATATTTTTTGGTAAATAATTCCTTTAATGGTCAGTAAATTGGAGCTCATGAGAGTTGACCACATTAATGGAATCTTACAGAATTCTAGAAAGTGAACCCAATAACATCAGACAGGATAGCGTGCAGTAGCATGAGGTGCTTCATGTCAAAAATCATTATTTATTCATTTTATGTTTACATTCTGTAAGAGAGAGTTTTCTTAAACTCAATCAAATATATATATATATATATATATATATATATATATATATATATATATATATATATATTTAAAAATTCTATGCAATGTGCTTGCTGAGAGGTTGTAATATTATTCAGTTACATAAGAGAAAAACAAATTAATGTTCTAGATTTTTTTTTCATTACAACGCCAGTATTACAACACTCATATTAAGCAGACTCATATAAATTATGAGCATTTAAATAATATAAAATAAATATGAAATTGATGAACAAATGCAAATATGTTTAATTGGGAAATTAAATAACTTTATTTGGGAGATGAAACCCAATAACTGTCATTCCCTTTCTTTACTTTTTAATGTTTTTTTATTTCAGACAAATTTTTAGTGACTCGTGTTTGACGTATTTTGGCTGAGAGATTTTCAAAAATTATTAGGTAACACTTTATAATAATGATTTTTTATTAATAGGTAACTATGCAGGAATTAATGCAGGATTAATGAGTAGTACTACATTAACACTTTAGTTACTACTATTAATGAATATGGAAACATGATTAACCAATCAGTAAGTAATAGTGAACTGATGACTGTTAGGTAATCAATAATGACTGAATTTGATTTTCCTCATTGAGAACTATCAACTAACTATGGCTAATTTAAAGTAACTACTAATTAATTACTCATCAAAAGATTAACATGTCTAAAATGTGAATGATTATGTTTTTATTGTGAACATGATAATGAAATGCACCTTCAGAGAAACATGTGCCTCACGTGTGTTCTTTGCTGGAATTCATTTATGCATATAACAGCCCTCTAAATCATGGCTATGGTGTCTGGTAGAGTATCATAGCCAGTTTACGGATGTATGTGTATTCCTTGGGATATCTCTTCTGTTCATTACAAATTATTAACTTCTGCAGGTTTGACATTGCTGGTGGTCTTTTTAAAATAATTTTGGTAACCCATAAGTAATGGGTCAAGTGTTACTACATAAACATGAAGGAATTACTTATTATTTTAAAGTGAGGTTTATGGTAACGCATTATTAATTAACGAATACACACTTGAATACACACGTTTTTTTTTTTTATATTTATTTTTTTTACAAAACATTTTTGAAATGAATTTTTTTATTTATAGATACTGCAGGTTAATCTTACAAGAAGTGTTTAATTTTATGTGAAGTGTATTTTTTAACTTAATGGATCCAATGAAAAAAAAGAATGAGTGTCACGTCCACCAAGCTTCTAATCCAATCAGGGTTCACCATATTCAATGCTCGCGCTGAAACTGAAAGAAGAGCGAGTGCGATTTTGCTCTGCCCTTCCGTCGATCCGCCTGCATGCGGTAAACTTTAACATAAGTTCTGTTCTGTTCAGACCGAACATAGGCAAAGGAGGAAACGTCAAATTAATTTGATAAAAACTGTACGTATTTACAGAGTGGGCTGTCTAGGGCGGAAATATACAGGTGGAATTGGCCTCATGCTGCACACTGGTTTTCTCTCCGTTTTCTGTTGAAGTCTTGTGGAGATCAACACACTTGTCCTTTAGAAACATAATTTATTATTTTACTTTATGTTAACAGATAATACTTTTAAAACATGTAGTAACTGTGAGCACCAGCAATTAAAAGCATTATCCTGCTAAAGGTTTGTAGCCTATGCTATTATGTTCAATTATTTCATTGATTCATAATTCAGTGCCAGAATTTATTTATTTATTTATTTATTTATTATTATTATTATTATTATTATTATTATTATTATTATTTGAATATCTGTGAATATTTGTAAACTATCTGATTGATTAAATGAATAAAATGTAGAAAAAACAAACAAACAAAAAAACACTTGAGTATTCATTACTAACTGACAAGTAACACCTCAGTTACTATTTATGGTTTCCAGTGTGTTTTCACTTTAGAATAATGTTCCAGATAACATTTAACTCACAAGGAAGGAAACATTAATGGTGCTTTCAGACCAGAGGCGTCGAGAGCGTCAAATCGACTGGAAGTCATTAATTTTCTATGGCAGCCAGCGTCTCTCGGCAGCGAGAAGTGGCGCTTCCGTGGCCGGCGCGTCTTGGGCGTTGTGGGCGTCAGAGGAAAGTTCAAGTGCGGGCAACATTATGGTAATGAGCTTTGACGTGGTTCAGTGGCAACCTATTGGAATATAGAAGTGCTCCGCTCTAGTGAAGTCTAGAGAACACAACAGTGTAAACTTTGGTTCCTACCAAACAATAGTTCCGAAGACAAAATGGAGGAGAAACTAATTATTGCCGTGGCATGTTTTCCCGTAATGTACGATCTGTCCCTGTTTGCTTACAGGGATATAAATAAAAAAAAACGATGCGTGGACAAAGGTGTCTGAAATTGTTGATGTGCCAGGTGTTGATGAAGTGGATATTATGGTTTATATAATATTATATATAATATATTGCATGCTAATTTTGGCACCATAGCATGCAAACCATACTGCCTGATCAATCGGTAACACATTTATACCATCAGCATTTGTCTTTTTATATTTAATTACTTTCTGCCATCGATCGATTTCTTACTTTCACATTTAAAAGATTTCATGACGATATACGCTACTTGTGATAGGTCAGCAAAAAGATACCGGTCGACTTGTCTGGATGTTTTGCGGCCCCTTTAAATATAGTTCACAAAACCAAGCATTGCGAATGAACGTTGCCACCTATTTCAACTACGTCAGAGTGTCCACAAATCTTCGATAGCGTTGTTGGCAGAGCAGCCAGAGCGAATTTTGACACTCTCGCCTCCTCTGGTCTGAACGCATGGTAAGATCTCATCAATTGATAATGTGTTACCATGACCCTCACTTTAGAATAATGGTCCAGATAATCTTTAACTAGCAAGAAAGTAAACAGTAAGATCTCATTAATGAATAATGCATTACCATGACCCTCACTTTAGAATAATGGTCCAGATAATCTTTAACTACCAAGGAAGGAAACGGTAAGATCTCATTAATAAATAATGCGTTACCATGACCCTCACTTTAAAATAATAAGTAATTCCTTCATGTGTATGTGGTAACACTTGACTCATTATTTATGGTTTACCAGAATTATTCAAAAAAAGACCTTCAGCAATATCTAACATGCAGAAGTTAATAATTTGTAATGAACAGAAGATATATCCCAAGGAATACACATGTTGGGCACATACATCCCTATATTTCTGTAAGGTAAACTGACTATGATCATGGTCGTAACCACCATAGACATTGAGGTGGACATGCAACCCACCCCCCCTTCCCCCAGATTAATTATTACATTATTAAATTTGATCCCCATCAATCCTGAATATGTGGTTACATCCTTGACTATGATACTCTACCAGACACTGTAGCCTTGATTTAGCGACCTGTTACATTCATAAATTAATTCCCACAAAGAACCCATGCATGTCACAATAAAAACATAACAATTCACATTTTAGACACATGATTATGTTTTGATTAGTAATTAATTAGTAGTTATTTTAAACTAGTCATAGTTAGTTAATAGTTCTCAATGAGGCAGATCAAATTAAGTAATTATTGATTACCTAACAGTGAACTACTTCAGTCATCAGTTTGCTATTACTTATTGATTGGTTAATCATGTTTCCATATTAGTTAATAGTAGTAACTAAAGTTTTAATGTAGTACTACTCATTTGTCCTGCATTAATTCCTGCATAATTACCTAGAAACGATGGGCCATTATTATAAAGTATTACCAATTATTTATTTTCTAAGAAGAAAAGTAAGGACTTGTGTTTCTTTATATATCTTCTTTTTTCCTGTTCATTTTCTATAAATGTTTGACTAGAATGTATAGAGGCAGGGAGAGGCAGTCTTTGAGGCTTTCAGATCAAATTTACCATGAAATAGAACATCTTCATAAAAGGATAAGGTCAGTGCTTTGGTGAGGACATGCTCCTCTGGCACCTCCACTATCATTTGGAAAAGCAGAGGGGTCTTATAAAGCTTAAGAACTCTGTGTGAGGAGCTAAACATCAGAGGAGAAAGAGGGCCAAATCTATATTTCTGTGGGGCCGTTACAAGCCTTTTCATTCTTCTGTCTGTTTTGTGTGCACCTTTAATAATGGCCCACTATTAAAACATGTGTTGAGTGTAAAACAAATAAATTTTAGGTTTTGTTTATATATATATATATATATATATATATATATACACCCATTTTAGGTTGTTGCACTTTATTTACCTTTTTGTATGTGTTTTGAAAGGAAATGTGATGGTGAAATGTGATTAAATATATTTTCCAAGGGCTTTGAAACAATCTTGTTGAGTCTTGAGATGCAGATTCATTATAAATGCATTGTGAGTTTCATACTTAGTGTTTAATTCCATCTCTACTTCAGTGTTTTAAATCTGAAGTTTGATATTCTTTTGCCAGGTTACCTTCATGTGGTAACATCTAAATTAACTGGTTTTGTTCAAGTGAAAATATTATTTAATATGACTGAATTAACCTCACTTAATTAGGTTACACCAAGGATGTCATCAAAAATATTCAATATTCAACATTTCCAATGTTTAAGAATCAACAATTGAAAAACTACTATTAATCAACCACTAATCCCCCTCAATATCTGTACTGTATGGTGGTTATGCACCTGCATGGTTACACAAACTAAAGTAATTTTTAAGGGTCAGATCAGGTAGAAATATCTCCTTAAGGTAACAATGGCATGTTTGAAGTTGAAGTTGTATTCCACTCTAAATAATGTAAATACTGTTAATGAAATGACTCATTGGCATTCGGAAGGGACAAAAGCACTGCATAATCAATGGAGAGGCAGATAACTCAAGGCCCCAAGTGGGAAATAACTCAAATCACACACACACATACAATACAGTACACACACACACACACACACACACACACACACACAAACACTTACAAATACATTCTTCACTCCATTTTGTCTTAATAGTTTTTATTTTGTATACTCTCACTCTCATTCCCACCTTTGTCTGCTCTTTTCATTTCTCTACTCATCTGTGTGTGTGTGTGTGTGTGTGTGTGTGTGTGTGTGTGTGTGTGTGTGTGTGTCACACCAGGAGACGCAACATGATAAGAACAACATTTACAGTGCAGTCAATCAGTATACTTTCTGTTTTCCTTTATAAAAAGTGTGAGTGCAGTATTCGGTTTTTTGAGGACAGGAACCAGAAAAAGATGTCAAAGAAAGAAAAAGTGGAAAACAATAATAAGTGCTATTTTTTTTTTTTTTTTTTTTTTTTAGGACAATCTATTCTCAAAATCAATGTCAATCGAAAAAAAAAAAAAAAACATTAATTATTTACATGATTGGCCGATTAATAAATAAAAATAAATGCAATTAATCGCTTATATCAGTCTTCGCTGAAAAAAGCCCCCAAAAGAAGGTGATAAAGTAAGACTATAATTACTTAATGTTGCTTAAGAAAGCATTTAATAGACATGTTTTTTTCCATATCATTGAATGCTGATCCAGCCTATCACTTGCCTATCTGCAGCAATCCAAGGTAGACTTAGGGGACTTTCACCAACCTAGTCTCATAGAATGAACTTTACTATACATTTTTGCAAGCTGAATTTGGCAGCGGGGGCGTGGTCGAGCGTTCGTCCGGAGAGAGAGAAAGCGGTAAGGGTGTATTCACCTGAGCCAGATAACAATTAACACCTGAGAGAGAGTCAGGGATAAAGAGTTCTGCCAAGTAGCTGATGTGCTATTGTATAACTGATGTGCAATTGTGAAGCTGATGTGTAATTGTGAAGCCAATTTATCGTGAAGCGGTAAAGTCCGGAAAGTTGTCAATTAAAAAAGCCTTTACTGTGAGTGGAGCAATCCGATTCCCTGTGTCCTCCTTCCCTCTTGTTGTGAAGTCTATTACACTGAATTTTATGTGCCATGTTCCACGTTTTGCCGCAGGCGCTACAATAACAGTGCGTTTTATTCACTTTCTTACAAATCACGGCTACAACAGCTGATAATAACTTTAACACTTATTTTTCGCACTATAACTCACACAATGATATATAATGATGAAGCACTTTTACTATAACGCATCATTTGAAAAACACTTGTATTATAGACCCACCTACATTAAAACATGCATTTCAATGTGATTTGCTTATGTGGTAGCTCTCCTGGTACAGTATTGGTCTTTAGACTCAGAAGACCGGGGTTTGAGCCCAGCCAAACACGCAAACTGACTTGTGAGATGAAAGTGTCATAGAACCAACACAAATAAGTGTGGTTGCTTCCTAAAATGTGCTTTTCATGTCGCATTAGATTTTTCCACACCACTGGTTAGGTTTAGGCATTGGTTTAGGGTAAGGATATCTGTTTTGTTCACCTCACATTTTAGAACACTTTGTTAAATTTATGTTCCTATTTAAGGTTAGGGAGGTACGTTTTGCTCATTAAAACCATTTAATATTCACCCTAAAATCTCATCTGATTATGACACCATTTCATTCGCTTTTAGCACCCCCCGCTAGACATTTCACTGGGAAACTACAGTAAAATGTGTACTGAAGCACGCCAATTCATTTTGCAAAAATTTTGCCGCGGTCATGTAATGTTCATGACATCCGGCTGCCTTTTTCACAGAACTTGTTCTTGCATTCAGTCTGTGCTATTTTTTAAATAGTTTGTGTATACAAACATGCAGAATGATGTCTTTGGCCACTGCGTATGTTTTTCAGTGTCTTTCACAATGAGCACCACATTTTTAAAAACAATCCGAATTTACATAGGGGTTGGGAGCATCATTAACTGTGTTTTTTTTTTTTTTTTTTATTGCACTAAATTACTCTGTTAAATTGACAGCCCTAATTATTATAATCTGGCTATTAAGTGTATAGCCATTTATTTATCAGGCAAAAATTATTAGAAACTATATTATTTTATTCTGTTTTCATCACATTGATGTCTGATTACATACCATAAAGATACCACATTATTTCAGATTTGCTCATAGTACTAGGATTATTATCATTATTATTATTCATCTGTAAAGTCTTGGCTGTAGCACTTTTAAGTCAAGAAAAATCTTTGATGTCTAGTGTTACATGATTTCTGGTGCACATCTCCCATAATGGCACACCGTAGCACAAAAGCTAATATGATGCTCTCAGGCATATTAAATCAGATTAGGCAGGCAATCACCTGAAACAATGTGTCTAGCCAAGGGCCACACTGCCCCATCAGAGCCATTCAACTGCCACCATTTATTTAATGTAATAGAATGTAATTCAGACTGTAATTTAGAATGATTAATTGTATTATACTGTAGGAACATCAGTGATCCCAAAGGGAAAATCAGACGGGTACTGTCAGTAATATTTGCCTGACTGCTTGCTTCATGTTTACGGATAAGGCTCACATCTGGATGAATCACGGAATTCTGAAGACATGCCTGGAATTCCAGACAGGACCTTTTCTTTTTTCTCTTCTTTTCTCATTTAACCACAGTATGTAGAAGGGAGACAATAAAGGATGTACAATTAAGTAAACAAATAAAAAGATCAAGATTTTATGGATTAAGGGTGTGTTCACACTTGGCAGGTTTGGTTAGATTAAAACGAACTCTGGTGCGATTGCTCTGTTAGTGCGGTTCATTTGAACAAGTGTGAACGCTGCCATATGAACCTTGGTGCGCACCAAACAATAGTGGGCCTCGGTTCCGCTTCCAAACAAACTCTGGTGCGGTTCGATTGATATATGAACGCAACATGGACCAAAGACATCTAAACGGACCAAAAACAGGAAGTAATTTGCCTAATACTGACCTCAAGCATACCTGGTTCTTCTCATCATAGACGCTATGTTGCTCATTACAGTTCGGTACAGACGTCAGAACCGCCGTCAGCCGTCCTTGCAGCATATCTTCGTTTGTGTGTGCAATGGAGGAATTCCCGGCGCTGTTTTGACTCTTTTACATATTTTATTAGCTCTTCATTTGTTCTCAGCTGGTAAAAATACCACCATATATACATATATAAATCTAACGAGTGCATTTCGCCCAGCAGCCAGCATTGTTTTGGATGTTCGGCAAGTTCCTTTAGTTTTATATCTTTAGGTTCGGTGCTAAAAATGCCAGCGTGAACGCTAAGCGAACCAGGACTAAATGTATCATTTTCTTTTTTGGTCCAGACCAAGAGGACCAAGAGAACCGAACTACAAATGTGAACACACCCTGATGTATTTTTTATATATATTTTTAATGAATTTTCAACATTTAACTTATGTGTAGGTCATGAGTAACATTTTGGTTACTTTCGTAAATTCCGTTCCCTGATAGAGGGAACGAGACGTTGTGTCGATGTAGTGACACTAAGGGTCACTCTTGGGAGCCCCAAACACCTCTGATCTTTGAGAAAAGGCCAATGGGAATTGGCGAGTGGAATTCGCATGCCACTCCCCCGGACATACGGGTATAAAAGAAGCTGGCTCGCAACCACTCATTCAGGTATTTTGCAAGAGACAAGGTCCTGGCCGTTTCAGCAGGTAGTTCAGTGTTGTGGCAGGAGGTTCACAATGTCTCATTCCCTCCATCAGGGAACGAAAGTAACCAAGACGTTCCCTATCTGTCACTCACTCGATGTTGTGTCGATGTAGTGACACTAGGGGTCCCTATACGAAACGCCATAACTAGCTGAACTGTGATACATGGACTGGCGGTGCAAGACGGGCAAGCTTTTGCGTGCCTTGTAGCCAGCACACTCGGCCATCACGTAACCTCCCCCAATGCACCTACGAGCACCGTACAGTCCCCCGCATCCTGGGGACAAGTTGACTGCCCAAAAAAAATGGGGACAGGCTGCCCCAGCCATGGCCTCTTCTCTTTTTCTCACCAAAAAAGAATGGAAATCTTGTTCAGCTGGGGGGGGGGGCATAAATGTCCATGTCGGGGAGGTGTCCCTTCCCAAGGGGAAGACACCGCGAAGACCACACCCTACCCGAAGGGGAGGTAATTGTGTGGAAATACATCCGAGCTTGTCGTCATTGTCGCACGTGGAGATGTCCCCGTGGTACATCAAACCCAGAGGGGAGGAGCTCTACAAAACGGCGACCGGTGGCAGAGGGACCTCTGCCCAAGAAGACGTGGGTTTACCAATGGGGAAACCGTCTTGCAGAAGATACATCACACGGGGTTACATACAGGCAACCAGCACATGTGGAGCACCTACCCCAGCACAGGGCCTATTTGCACATGTGCTGAGCTGGCATAGAGTTTCTCTGCAAACTTGCCTGCCACAGGGGTAAGGAGGAAGGACATCCAGGTTCCACGACTTTGTGAACACGGCTGGGGTGTTAAAAGTGCACATCTCCGCCTCCAGGAGGGGGAAGGCACTATGCGCAAGCAGTACACCCGGCCACTTGTCCCGCAAACTTACCTGTTCATACCTGACAACACACGGGACGAAACCGGCTCAACCCGGAGATTGTAGAACCTCGCAAAGGTGTTGGGTGTTGCCCAGCACGCTGCTCTGCAGAAGTCTGCTAAAGAGGCGCCATTGGTCAGAGCACAGGAGGCTGTCACACTCCTAGTAGAGTGTGCTCGTAGCCCCAAGGGGGGCGGCACATCCTGGGAGTGATATGCCAAAGCGATGGCATCAATGACCCAGTGGGCAATCCTCTGTTTGGACCCAGTGGGCGCTCCCTTTCCGCTGTCCTCCAAAGCAGACAAAGAGCTGCTCAGAGCATCTAAAGCTCTGCATGTGATCCAAATAGATGTGTAAAGTACTCACCGGACACAGCAACGACAAGGCTGGGTCTGCCTCCTCCTGGAGCAGCGCTTGCAGGTTCACCACCTGATCCCTAAATGGGGTCGTGGGAACCTTAGGCACATAGCCCGGTCGGGGTCTCAGGACCACTTGAGAGTATTCCAGACCGAACTCTAGGCACGTGTTGCTGACAGAGAACACCTGCAATTCCCCTACCCTCTTGATGGACGTGAGTGCAGTCAGGAGGGCAGTCTTTATAGAGACCGCCTTTAGCTCAACTGACTCCAGGGGCTCAAACGGTGCTCCCTGTAGACCCTGTAGGACCACAGAGAGATCCCATGAGGGAATGAGGTGCGGTCTGGGAGGATTCAACCTCCTCGTGCCTCTAAGGAAACTGATGATCAGGTTATGCTTCCCTAAATACTTACTGTCAACTGCATTGTGGTGCGCCGCCATAACGGCCACCTGCGCCTTCAAGGTGGAAGGGGACAGCCACCCCACCAGCCTCTTCTGCAGGAAGGAAAGCACCGACTGCACATCTCTGGGGGTCTTCGTGTGAGGAAGAACACCACTTGGTGAACAGATGCCACTTCAAGGCATACAGGCGCCTCATAGAGGGAGCCCTAGCCTGAGTGATCATGTCTACCACCGCGGGTGGTAGGCCACTTAGGTCTTCCGCGTCCCGTCCAAGGGCCAGACATGAACATTCCAGAGGTCTGGTCGTGGGTGCCAGATGGTGCCCCATCCCTGAGAAAGGAGAACCCTACTCAGGGGAATTCACCAGGGAGGGGCTGTCACGAGGAGTGTGAGGTCTGAGACCCAAGTCTGGGTGGGCCAGTAGGGTGCCACTAGGATGACCTGCTCCTTGTCCTCCCTGACCTTGCACAGGGTCTGTGCAAGTAGGCTCACTGGGGGGAACGCATACTAGCGCGGCCCCCGGGGCCAGATGTGCGCTTGACCCTCGAAGGCGAACCAAAGAAAGGGCCGAGACGTTGAGTACGCGTCCTTCAGGTCTACCACCGTGAACCAATCCTGATGCCGGATGCTCGCTAAAATGCGTTTCCACATCAGCATCTTGAATGGGAGTCTGTGCAATGCCCGGTATAGAACTCGCAGGTCCGGGATTGGCCGCAACCCACTGCCTTTCCTTGGTACGATGAAGAAGGGGCTGTAGAACTCCTTCTTCATCTCGGCTGGAGGGACAGGCTCTACCGCGACCTTCCGCAGAAGGGACGTGATCTCCACGGGGAGGACAGCGGCATTCTTGCCCTACATTTGAGGTAAAACATATGCTGCTGAACCCAGGCGGGTGCCTGCCGAACTGAATCGCATAGCCGAGTCGGACGGTCCCGGTCAGCCATCGTGACAGGTTGGGGAGCACAAGCCACGCCCCCAAGTTCCGGGCGAGTGGGACCAAGGAGACTATCACGTCAGACGTACTGGCGGGTGGGGCCTCGTGCAGTTCTTCAGTGCCTTGGCTTGGTGCACTTGCAGGTGAGCCATGGCATGCAGGGCAGAGGCTGCCTGTTCAGCGGCACTGCAGGCCCTAGTCACCAGTGATGACATGATAAGATTGGAAAACCCAAATCGCTCCTAGTGCTAACCAACGTGGCCTCAAACCCGTTGCATTGTAATCTCCGTGTCGGCCTGCGACGGGGCGACCGCACCCGAAAGAGATCGTGAACTCGCCCTGAGATGGCGATCCCATCGTAGAACTCGACTGGGGCAAATGAGCGTGCTGGGGATTGGGAGGTCCGTGGGGGGTTACCCGGCAGAGCGGCTCCCATTGGAATCCCCAAATCACTCCCAGTGCTAACCGACGCGGCCTCAAACCTGTAGGTAGAAGGACTGCAGCAGGAAGCCGCTGGGGTGGCTTTCCCTCTGAGGAAGGAAAGCCGCGACCGCAACATTGCCATGGTCATGTGAGAACATGACCCGTCCATGAACGGCACCTCCGTGTAGGCAGCGCCCAAGCACGTGAGGCAGTGATCATGGCCATCGGAAGTGGAGAGGTAACAACCGTAACCAGGAATTATGCACAAACAGAAAGGCATCTTTAAAAAGACGCTCTCCGTGAGTGCCACTCTTTTAGAAGGAAAATATACGCTTTCAGAGGAAGAATATACTCTTTTAATCTGCTGAAGCGGCCAGGGGTGTTCTTTGCACTCCATCGGTGCAAGAGGGGGAGAAGCCGCTGTGATGCGGTGTAAATCCAACAGCTTTTGTAGAGGTGAATGGATTGGCGGAGGAATTCAGCTCGCTGAAATACAACCGCTCAGCTCCGAAGAGAAAATCTGAATAAGTGGTTGCGAGCCAGCACCTTTTATACCCGTAAGTCCGGGGGAGTGGCATGCAAATTCCCATTGGCCTTTTCTCAAAGATCAGAGGTTTTTGGGGCTCCCAAGAGTGACCCCTAGTGTCACTACATCGACACAACGTCGAGTGAGTGACAGATAGGGAGCCATAGAATTCAAATAAAAGCTCCCTTAAGCTAGCCAAAATACTTACATTCTCTGTGAAACTTATCATAGAAAAACAAGTATTTGTGTCCATGTGCCTATATGCCTATTCTCATATATTCCGTAAAATAAATAAATAAATGGGTAGACAAGGTAAAGATATACACTAAAGCATAAAATCTGATTTGTGTATTTATTTATTTATTTATTTATTCATTTTATTATTATTATTATTATTATTATTATTATTATTATTATTATTATTTTATTTTATTTTATTTTATCTTTTAATTTAATTTTTTAACATTCAAGTTTGGGGTGGGACTATTTGTTAGTTCTACCAGTGTTTTCAGAAAACTGTTTGAAAACAATGTTTGTTTTTGCAATTTTGTTTGGTGGTGCAAATGGAACTCACTTCAGCTTTAAACTTTTTGACTTTAGTTTCAATTTGATTAGAGATTATAAGGTCAACAAAGTATTGATGCATCCATCATCCTATTTTCCACTCTCCCAGAGTATTGCAGTCCCCATAAGAACATATTTATCCTGGGGTCCTGAGATTAAACTGAGGGGGCTGAATCCAAAGGGGTGTGAAAGATTAATTGAGTCAAATAATGAATTTTCTCCATGTTTAAAAGTTTGCTCTCTTTCACTTTTTCAAGGTGTACAAAGACTACAGTTTTAAGGGTCATTTCATGAAAAGAGTGCCTTTTTCATTACCTTAAGGAGATTTTTACAGTAATGTTCTATATGACAAAGAAAGTGTAAGTATTAATTAATTGCATTGTGCAATCTCAAGCTATGATTTTATACAATTGTCCCTTAAGTTGACCGTAACAGTTTTGACAATTTTACTATTTATTTGCAGAGTTCACTTTCTAAAAGAATGATGATGTCATAATGAAAGTTTTCTTTTTTTTTTTCTTTTCTTTTTTTTTAGATTTATGGAATGTGAATTACAGTTTTCTGAATTGCCAAAACACATTTATTGAATCCTTCACCCATTTCTCACAACTTTAATCACAAAACCAAATCTTCAAACTACATTCACAAAACCCCTGACTCTTCTGGCAAAATCAAACAATTGCCTCAAAACCATTAAATCTGTGCTCAAAATCAAACAATGCTTTCAGATCATACACACAGCAAGTCAATATATAAACACTACAGAGCATTCTTTAGACACTACATCAGAAAATAGATAACACAGCGTACAGGACATGTAGTTACAGAAAAAGAATGTTTAATGTATACAGTAAATGCATTTTGCAATTACTGTCAAAAAAGTATAGTAATCACAACTTACAGTAGTATAGTGAATATATTGTATACTGTAATTACTGCAAGTAATACAGTATTGAATGTCTGTATATTCGGCACTTGCATACTGTACAAATTCAGTAATCCAACTGCAAAACCCGAAAGAACACTCTAAATGAAAAACACATTACAGTACAATCACTCAAAAATGTTGTGCAACTGCAAAATCAAAGTCAATGAGAGATTCATTCTGCCTCAGCATCATGTTTTCACATCATTAGAAACAAGTGTTAACAATTTTGAGTCGTTGTGTGTAAACGATGACAACTGTGTTGTAGTTGTGTTTAACTTTTACTGCCCTTGTTTACCCTTTTGCAACACAAGTGCTCACAGTGTGAAATGTGTTTTAGTGAGAGAGAGAATGTGTTTAGAGTTTTGCCAAAAGAGAGATTGATTCAACAAATGGGTTTAGGCCACTGAGCATTTGGTTCAGAGAATGGGGTTTAGTGTTTTAGCAATTCAGAAAAACTATAATAAAATATGCCTTTCATAATAATAGCCTAATAAAAAGAATATTATTATTATTATTATTATTATTATTATTATTATTATTATTATTATTATAATACAGTTCTTTTAAAAAATATTATTAAAAAAAAAAAAATCTTACCAGATGAAGCTGAATATGTAGGCTACATTAACTGTGGAGTATGTTGTTAACTGTGATTTCTCCTGGTATTTCTGATATTAATATCTGCATGAAACAGAATATTCATATTATTCTGGAGGCAGGAGGTGTCAAGCAAAATGTGAAATGTAAAGCACACATTTTGCAGTGAATAATAAATACAAATTCAAACATTAAAAGAAATGAAAATAAAATCAGTATAGCCTACAAACAGGTGAAAGTCCCATAAGTCTATCAGGAATTTTTACATTAAGACACCATTATTTAGTTAAATAATAATAATAATAATGTTAAATTTATATTGTGCCTTACCAAAGGTAGCACAGTTTAAAGAAGAAGAAAAAAAAAGTCGGGGAATTCTCCGGCCTGTGACATACTCCCTCCTCCCCATTTCTAGGGAGGGAGCATTGATGTGTCGTGATGGTCTCCAGATCCGTCCCGCATGTGCTTGGGAGTGGGAACGGGACGAGGGAGAGGAGAGGGGGAGGGGGAGAATATATATAGAGAGAGAGGAGAAAGCAGAGAGGAGAGAGGAGAGAGAGATGGGCTTGCTGGCCATTGACTGGCCCTCAGTTTACTGTTGTGCTTCTGTCTGTGACACCGGTCAATGGCACTGGACTCCTCGGCTGTCCCTTTTGGTTGCCGGTTGATGCAGAGCTCCAGCGAAAACGGGATCGAGCACTCCTTTGGCATCGCAATCCTCAGTCAGCGGCGAGGACTCCTTGACAGTGCATCCTTCCTCCTTCCTGGGTTTCAGCACCAGTGTAATAAAGTACACAAGATGGGCAAGGAGGAAGCTGGGACCAGCTTGACTAACACGTAAGACACTTTAATTTGACACTTTTCAGTGGACATTAAACACTACAACACAGCTGCTTTTCAGCAGCTCCAACACATATTGCTTTTCAGCATTACATTAACAACACTGATACACAGACAGACAGCTTCATGTGTGTCTCTCTCTCTCTCGTCTGCCGCTCGTCTCCTCTCTTCAAATACTCCCGCCGCCCCTCACTGGAACATGAGACTGGTGTGGCACACATGTGGAGCTTATTCACCACTTATCTTCCTGGCCTCGCTCTGACCAGACACCACTCGGCCCCGCCCTGCTTGCCTCACATCCCTTCCTCGCCGCCGTGTTTTGGCCAAGTTGAAACCAGCCTCATCCACAAAGATGAATACGTGGGGTGTTTGCCTGGCTTCAATCTCCATGACTCTGTAAAATATATCCACAAGGCAACATAAGAGTTAGGCTATTATGGTAGTTTACATTATACCTAAAACGTGCCTTTGTCTGCCTCTGCCCGGTTTGGTTTTGTTCAAAACCAGTTCTGTATTTTATAGTCATCTTACCTGGACATTTTGGTTCCTGAGTTGCTTGACTCATTCAGAGCTCCTCTCAAAGGGGACAGTGTACAACTGCTTCATCCTGATTTGATGTTGTTTCAGGACTGTAGAAATAGTTGTTATGCTTAAATTGTGAATATTTCCAAATGTAATTGTGGCATGGGGGGGCGTGGTCATGTGTCTGTCTGCGGGAGAGGGAAAGCAGTAAGACTCGTCATCTGGGTAGTAATTACTCTAACACCTGTCTCTCATTATAGTGATGGCAGAGGGAGACCTGATAAGGCTCGCCAGAGCGTCAGAGAAGGAGAGAGAATGGCAAGGAACTAATGTCTGGAGGACTGGCAGCAATAGAAAAGACTGCATCTCACAGTTCCATGAGCCCTATTTTGAGTTGGCCACTGAGAGCCGTTTTTTTGTTTTCATCTGTTTGTGTGTGAAGGAAATAAATACCAACCTCAACTGTTCACTGTCTCCCGACTCCTCCATTGCTCCCGAACTTGGAACTTTCACAGTAATGTTGTCAGTCAACACTCTGTCCCAAATCTCTGTGAGTTTTATGCCATTGTTTCTGATGACCATATCAACGATTGCAGTTTCCGGTACAGCAGTGAAAATCCTACCTCTCCCCGTCTGTGGGTCCTAAGCAGAAATACAAAAATAATTACACACAAGTGGGTTTGGAGGCTTTGCTAAATTTACTTCTGTAATATACAGTTCACTCAGATGCCCTTGCAGAATGCACATCTTACCTGTTGTTTTGCCGGGTATATTTCTAACAATAGATGCCACTGCAGATTTGGCTGCATTCTCAGACCAGCCTCTCTCATTGATAGACCATGATTTATTACATGATCAATTATAGTAGCCCTAATCTCATCTGAGACTACAGCTCTTGATCTCCCTCTCAGTCTTCTTCCACCACGCATACGTACTCCTCTCCCTCTCCCAGCCATTCTTCTTCCTCTGTCAGCCACTTCTCTGTTTCTAGCTGGTAGATTGTTACATTACAGTACAAAATTATTCCTAAGATGTCCCCTTTTGTATATATGGTAATGAAACTGAAATACTAACACTTGGGTAGGTGTTCTGCTACAATGGGAATCAGCTGTGGTTGGTCTAATTGTTTTGATAGTATTTCATTTTTTTCATTTGTTGTCTCATTCAGTTTTGTGTTATGTTAGGATTTGAACTTAAGTTTAACAGTTTTGAGTATGTAAACTTGTGCAAATTGGCCTGTAGGTCCATAGAGTTTTAGTGGTGGTTGTGTCTGAGTGAGAAAAGAATTCATGTAATTTGAAAGATGTGATCATTGAATGCATTTTGTGCCAAAGCAATGAACAATTATCCACAGTTTAGCCCACATAGACTGCTGTTGTGCCGACTGTGTGAAGAGTTTTGAAAAAGTGACCTAAGTATTGAGAAATGGATCCTAGCAATTGTAAAAAAAAAAAACTGTAACAGAGAACACAAATGGAGTTCAGACTGCGCCCATCTGACCTGAAATCACACCGTGCGCATTTTCATTCATATGGTTTACACCTTAGAAATTTTGCCTCTTGGATAATCAGTAATACAATTATTTGTTATATTATTCGGATAAATCCATTATTCGTGCCTTTCCAAATAAGGTACATAAGCACATGGCTGAGGACTTTTAAAATACTATAACACAGTTAAAAATAAAATAATTTTACAGAATTTGTGTTCATATGTTTAGAAAAATGCTCATAATAACACGTATTAAAAGTTGGTGTCAGCCAGATCATTATTACATGTTAATGAGTGACACAGAAGGCACGCAGTTTGCAAAATTACCTTTAAAAAACCTATTTCTATGTTTAAAGAGAAAGAAATAAAGAGAAAGGCTTGTATGGGTCAACATCCAACTTTTCATCCCTTCGTGCTGAAGGTCTGAATCTGATATTGCTCAGTCAAAACACCCAGGTGTCCCTTTAACACCCACAGTGTTCTCCTCTGGGGTGTTTGCCAGTCATGTGTGTGTGTGTGAACACATATGGTAACTAAAGATAAGTCAGAATGGCATAATATTATTACGTAGACAAGTGGCATTCATCATGTTTAAACCAAAAAAAAAAGTTAACACAATTTCGTTAGGGGTTTTTTTTTTTTTTTGGATTTGTCAGTGTACAATCTGTTTCCTGGGTAACATTTCAGACTGTCTACATGGTTAATAGCAGCAATTTGGCATTATACAACAATTGAGAATTGTTCAATGGATATCTAAAATGGTATACTATTGAAGTCAGCCGTCATGTTCTGATTATGTCCAACAGCCACTTAATCAAGGTTTTCCGGTCTTTTGCTTAAAGAAGTCACTCTCTTTAAGTTTGTTCTGTTTACTTGGTTCATTTATAGCAACAAAGGTACTTAAAAATCAGATCACAAAGCCGCACGCAAGCTCAAGGGCAAAAGAGTTTCAGAAATAATGTTCTGCTGAGTGCTTTCAGATTGAAATGTGCATTTACTTTGTCTTTGATGTTCCATCTTCATCACTGTGACATTGCCATTGTAATACAAATTACTTTATCATGCACTGTTCTTGCGCTTACCATTCTCTCTAATGTACATTTCAAGATTTACCTTTTTAACTGTTATAGGAAGTTTTTTAGCCTCTGCTGTCAGTATGCAGCAGAGGCTAATACTTGTTCCACAGGAAGCATTTCAGGTCTATTACATTTATTAGGAATTCTTTTTATTTATTTTTTTTCTTTTGAAATTCTGAATTATTTATGATGATTTACGATTGCTTCTCCCATATAAAACCTAGGAGGACTATACTATCTAGAGAGATATATTAGCATTCCAATTCAAATCAAATAAAAAACTTATGTAATTAAGTTCAGTTAGCTTGGTGTTCATATAGAGTGAACTTAACTATTTAGGTTAAATTAACTAGATCCAAGTAGACTTAACTCAGATTTGAGTATTTACAGTAAACATTGTTGTTTCTACTGTTGTTAATAATTTTAATTGAATTGATTCAATTTTAGATCTAACAATAGCACAGCTCAAATAAAGATCATAACTGATTATTGGTCAGTCATTAAATAAACTTTATTCTTCAAATAAATGCACATATACCTGCACTTTAACTTCACATGCACAAAGAGAATTAGTCAACAGGGTCCAGCTTGAACAAAAGGGACACTGATCACCCAAATGGTTAAATCACTCAAAACAACTATTTGCAACAAAACAACAGAAATAATACTCCAAATGAGCTTAAACTCTGTAAATGTGTAATTACAACTATTTAAATGCCCCCATAACATCCCTTTGAACAAGAAAACATAATTAAATAATTCAAGTGCGAAGCATTATGAGTATTCCTCAATGCCTCAATTATGTTTTCAAAAGTTTCAGTTATTAACTCTTAAAATCTCATCTTTGTGGATTTTTAAGATAAATAAATTCAATGAACTTAAATATTTGAGTTAAGAGCCCAAAACCTGACATTTCAAGTAATACTTAAGACAACTTGACATTTCCAGTAATGATAACTTTAGGGTTTACAGAAGCTCACCTCTAATGAAATGCTGGGCTATTAGCACCACCCTCTGCAGAGCTTTGCGATTAAGGGTGGTGCTGTTTCCATACTAGGCAGTGATGCAGCCAGTCAGGATGCTCTCCAAGCTAAAAGTGTAAAAGGATTTTAGGATGCGGGGATGCGGTCCAAATTTCCTCAACCATCTGAGCAAGAAGAGGCACTGATGTCCTTTCTTCATGACAGCCTTGGTTTGAGTTAACCATTGAGCTAAAAGCTGTTGACCCTCTCCACTGCCGTCCTTGAATGAATTGACATTCAGTTGTAATGAATTACAACTACTCTCGTTACAGTACTTGAGTAAATTTTTCACATTTTTCAACTTTAAGTATAAATAAATAATAGTACTTTTACTTGAGTTTATTAATAATGAAAAATTCAACTTCACTACAATTATTTTTCACCACAATTACAAAGTACAAAAAAATACATAATATTTCTGGATTTTTGGGAAGAAGAAAGTTCTAAGTGCTAAATCTGTTATAAACTAAAACATGCTGTGCACAGAACGATGGAAGCCCACAGGGCACAGCATCATGAGCACAGCAGCAGATTGCATAAACTGTCGCTGGTGTCCTCTCTTCTTTAGCTTCTCCAAGACTTTCTACCCTGTCACCAAGGGCGTAGATTTGGCTTGAACATTGGGGGTTGCAGCGTGAAGCATTTTCATGTTTCCATTGATCATGGTATAAATATTGGGAGGGTTGTGCTTGCTTGTTTTGATTATTGGGGTACCTACCCCCCATCCCCCCTGGAATCTATGCCCCTGCCTGTCACTATACAAGAACTGTAATACAGTGATTTTCTACATATTTCATTTTATTCTGGAAAGGAATAGTTCATTCAGTTTTGAGGGAACCATCTGAACATGTTTAACCACTGATCAAACTTCACTTGTTTTTAAGGTAGGCAATGTTTTAACTGTGTCAAACCAGCCTCATCAACAAAGATAAGCTCATAGGGAACAGGCCAGCCTTCAATCTCAAAGATTCTCTGCAAAACACATGAAACACAGTAGAGTAAATTACTACCCTGAAACACAGTTCAAGAGGGCACAAATGGCAGACCACCATATGTACTTTGTGCTACAGTATAAACTGCTGTACTGCTATACTGTGACGGTACACAATACTTCATACAATATAAAAACTCATACTTGAACATATTCCAGATGTTCGTCTTTCACTCTGCCAGAGTTTCGTTCGAAAGGGATGCGGTAGGCCTGTTTCATCCGGAACCTGTGCTTTCGGAGGATGCAATCAATTGTGGAGAGGCTGATGGCATTTATCCCTTGAAATTGGTGATTGTCTTCAATCACACTCCTTTGAATCTCTCGCAGGCGGATTACATTGTTGGCAATGACCATATTTACCAGCTCCCTCTCTTGCTCCACCAACAAAAGCCTTAGCCTTCCTACACTAGGTGGTCATCTATGTGTCCTACAAAAATAGAAGTACTGATTACTGTAACTGTAACACATCCTTTTTACAAAATGGAAGCATACATAAACTCTATATGTATGTGAGGCAATTTGATGCATTTCTTTTTATTAGTATAGAGCAACAGCTACAGTACATGTATGTGTTGTAACAGCACAGAGTACAGCACTCAAAAGTTACAGTAGAGAGCAGTCTGAAGTACACCTACCTGTTTTCCTCACTGAAGGTTCTTAGGATCGAGGCAACGGTGAAGCGACTCAAGTTTGGCTGTACTCGTTGCCCAGCGTCCCTCATAGTCATACCATGGACAAGGACATGGTCAACTAGAGTGGCACGAATTTCATCCGAGACTGCTTGTCTCCTTTCCCTTGCCCTTCCCCTTCCTCTTCCTTGTCATCCTCCTCCTCCTCTTCCTCCATCTTCTACTCTTCCTCTTCCTTCACCTCTTCCTCCACTCCCTACTGCTCTTCCTCCTCCTCCTCTCTGGTGTCCTCGACCTCTTCCTTCACGTTTCTCTGGATCCATTGTTCCAAAACTGAATGAACTGACTCGGGCCCTTTTATCTATCTATTGAAGGTTCTGATTGGTGTGTGATCAATTTTGACTCTTAGTGTTTCGACCTGGGTAATTGTGTGCTAATTGAGCTCAAGCTGTGCTGACTTGAGTGAACAATATTGAATGCTAGTGCTTTCTAAATGACCACATGGTGTAGGCAATGAGAAATGAAGGGATTTGTGTGTAGAGTTTTGAAGTGACAGTTCAACAAATCTGACTCATGTGTCAAAACAGGGGAATAGTGCTTATAGTTTAGGGAAATGAGTGTGCTTTTTGATAAACGGCGTTATGGTTTTGATTTTAGTTCAAAAGCCTGGTTATAGTGTTTAAGCAATCGAGGAAAACTGTAATAATATCTGATATAGTAACAATTACATACATTGTGAACTTCTTTTGACTTTTCACTGAACATATTTTTTTTTTCCTGCCATCCGGTTCCTCGCACATACGTGAATGAGAAAAACAGTAATGCATGGAATAGCCTTCATCTTCACTGAGGCCTTTCCCCTGTTGCTGTCAGCACCCATGGCCATGGAGGCCATTCCCATGGCCATGGAGGCCATTCCCCTTCTGTTGCCAGTGCTCACGGAAGCCATTCTCCTGCAGCTGCCAGCACTCAAGGCCACTGAGGCCTGTCCCCTGCCGCTGCCAGAGCCCATGGCCATGAAGGCTGTTCTGCTGCCGCTGCCAGTTCTCACGAACACTGAGGCCTTTCCACTGTCGCTGCCAGTGCCCATGGCCACGGAGGCTGTTCACGTGTGTCTGCCAGTGCCCACAGCCTCAGAGGCCATTCCCCTGCCGCTGCCAGCACCCATGGCTACAGAGGCCGTTTCCCTGTCTGATTTTGCTCCTGTCCTGGAGCTGTCTGTCCTCACTCCTGTCCTGAAGCCGCCTATCCTCACTTCCATCCTGGAGCTGTCTGTCCTCTCTCCCATCCTGCAGCCATCTGTTCTCACTTCCATCCTGGAGCCATCTGTCCTTGCTCCCATCCTGGAGCCACCTGTCCTCACTCCCATCCTATAGACACCTGATCCCGCTCATTCAGTAATCTATCTCCAGGGTCAATCACGCCTAGTCAAACTGACACACCAAGTCAAGTTGCTATGTCAAGTCACCACATCAAGTCAAGTTGCTAAACCTAGCCAAGCATCCAAGCCAAGTATAGCTATCAAGCCAAGTCAAGCCGCCCAGCCTAGTCTAATTTAGGATCTGACTAACCAGGCAAAAGGAAATTAAGAAGAAATCGCTTGAATCCAGGAGCTACGCTGATACTTCCTTCCAAGTTATTAAAACTAAGACTCAGAGAGGCCCTAAAAATTCCTCTAAGCATTAAGAAGCCAGGAATGCAGACTGGCACCAAGGAGTCTGAACTGACCTGCATCAGACCAATAAAACTGTCAACAGACAAAGGAGACTTGTCCAGGATAGCACAGTGCTGCCTTTTACACCCCCTTCTATTTCCTGTGGTAAGACCAGAAAACCCTCATGTTAATGGTCGTCACATGACTGTTACAGCCATCTCAGCAAGGAGACCTCACCCTAAAGGGCAGAGGAGATGATCAGTATAACCCTCACATGCGAAGACTCTTACTGGATCCGAACTTTTGAAAACTCTTTTTTGCAGGACACAAAACTAATGCGCTGCTTATAACTTCAAATGTACAAAATGAACTTTTCAAGTGTATACACATATCAAGACATCTCATCTTAATCCAGGAATTTTGACACAATGGCAAAATGTACTTTACTGTAATTTTATCCTGCACATAATCTTCCAAAGTGCCTAGAACTCTCATTCAAGGTTTAACCTGATAATAACCTTGACAATTATGTTTTTAATAATGTGTTATGTATTATTTGTGCTTAAAACTAACTAACAAACTAATTAGTAGGAATTTTTATCATGCATTATAAATGAATTATAACTGTAATCTAATAAGAAAGTACAAGTGTTTGCTATGTAATTGATTGTCCCTTAAATTCCAGAATGATGCTGTGAAGTATATTCAGGTTATTTGCAGTTCACTTCACTTCACTTTTATTGTCACACAACCATATACACAAGTGCAATAGTGGGTGAAAGTCTTGGGTGCAGTTCCGATCAACATAGCAGTCGTGACAGTGATGAGACATAGATGAGACATATACCAATTTACAATAAACATATTTACACATCACAATTTACATATCTAATACACACATAATTACACACAACACAATATACAAATAATAATATACAATATACAGTATACAATACACACAATATAGAATATTGTACACTATACAATACACACAATATAGAATACACATACACACAATATAGAATACACATTATACAATTTAAAAAAAGTATATATAGTATATATAAAATATACAGTAGGTTGTATTGTACTGTATTGACATTCAGGCTGTTGGTTGATAGTCAGTTGCCAGTGTGTTGTTAAGAGAGAATATAATTTAAGACATTCCAGTGTGAGATAATAAGATTAATAAAGTGCAGTGTTGATGTATATTGATCGTGAGAGATCAAGAGTTCAGAAGTCTGATTTCTTGGGGGAAGAAGCTGTCACGAATTCGGCTGGTGCGGGTCCTGATGCTGCAATACCGCCTGCCTGATGGTAGCAGTGAGAGCAGCCCATGGCTTGGGTGGCTGGAGTCTCTGATGATCCTCCGAGCTTTTTTCATACACCTCCTGATATATATGTCCTGGAGGGAGGGAAGCTCACCTCCGATGATGTGTCTGGCAATTTGCACCACCCTTTGCAGGGCTTTGCGGTTGTGGGTGGTGCTATTGCCATACCAGGCAGTGATGCAGCCAGTCAGGATGCTCTCTACAGTGCTGATGTAGAACCGTGTGAGGATGTGGCAGTTCATTCCAAACTTCCTCAGCCATCTCAGGGAGAAGAGGCACTGATGAGCCTTCTTCACAATGGCCTCAGTGTGGACGGACCATGTGAGTTCCTCAGTGATGTGGACACCGAGGAACTTGAAGCTGCTGACTCTCTCCACCGGTGCTTCATTGATGGTGATGGGACTGTGTTCTCTGTCTTTTCTCCTGAAGTCCACCATAAGCTCATTTGTCTTGCTGACGTTGAGGGAGAGGTTGTGTTCCTGACATCAGAGTGTCAGAGTGAGCACCTCCTCACTGTAGGCCATTTCATCATTGTCAGTGATCAGACCTACTACCGTCGTATCATCAGCAAACTTAATGATGGCATTGGAGTTATGTGTTGCCACACAGTCATGTTTGTACAGGGAATACAGGAGTGGGCTGATAACACAGCCCTGCGCGGCTCCAATGTTGAGGGTCAGTGATGAGGAGATGTTTCTCCTCATCAAGCTTGGAGGGCACTATGGTGTTGAATGCTGAGCTGTAGTCTACAAACAGCATTCTCACATAAGTGTTCCTTTTTTCCAGGTGGGAGAGAGCAGTGTGTATTGTAGATGCAATGGCATCATCAGTGGAGTGGATGTTGCGATATGCGAACTGCAAAGGGACCAGTGATGGAGGCAGCACAGAGCAGATGTAATCTCTGATTAGTCTCTCAAAGCATTTGCTGATGATGGGGGTCAGAGCAACAGGATGCCAGTCATTTAAGCAAGTGATTTTGGATTGCTATGGTACAGGCACAATGGTGGACATTTTAAAGCATGTGGGGACCACAGACAAGGAGAGGGAAAGGTTGAAAATGTCCGTAAAAACACCAGCCAGTTGGTTCGCGCGTGCTCTGATGACGCAGCCCGGAATGCCATCTGGACCCGCGGCTTTACGGATATTCACCTGTCAGAAGGATCGGGTTACATACACTACAGAGACGGAGAGCGAACTAAACTCTGTAGTTTCGGCCACGAGAGCTCTTCCACGAGGGTGGTGTTATTTCCCTCGAAACGAGCATAAAATGTATTTAGCTCATCCGGGAGAGAGGCAGCAGTGTTCATGGCAGAGTTTTTATTCCCTTTAAAGTCCGTGATGATATTATTTCCCTGCCACATGCTTCTAGAGTTGGTGGTGTTAAACCAGTTATATATTTTCTTATGAAATTCATGATTAAAATGTTACATTTATGAGCGGGAAAACTGACAAACTCTAAGACAAAGGCCATAAATTAATTATCTTGAGGGGAGGACAGAAATGACAATGTGACCCAGCAAAAGACACTTCTGATTGGCTTAACCCTCTGGGGTCTGAGGGTGTTTTGGGCCCTGAAGAAGTTTTGACATGCCTTGACATTTGTGCTTTTTTCAGTTGCTTAAAAACATATTAATGGCTAAAGTCTGATAACACTGTATTCAGCACAAACAGGGCTACAATAATATGTTTGCAACATGTATGTACATGTTTGTATTTTTGAGAAAATAATGTTTATGCGTGGTTTTAAAAAAAAAGCAAAAATTTAAAAGTCACTGAAATAAGGCCATATAACACATACTAAACATTTGTTCACAAGACGTTTGAGAACTGGATCTTGTAGCCTAGAGTTTTTGCTATAAAATGATGTGAAAACCATCCTGATCACTCATTCATACAAAACAATATAGTCATTTAACTTTTGTAAGACACTTTTAGTGTTAGAAAGACCATATGCGAGGAGGCGTGGATGATCATGAATATTGATGTGATTCACATCTGAGGGGGTCCCCTGGGCCTATCAATGAGGAATGTGACTGAGAGAGAATGAATGTGAGGAGACTTAATGATTGAATGTATTGTTTGTAGTTTATTCACAAAATCAAGTTCAAGTTAAAAGGAGTAATCTGACTATACATTTTCTTTACATAAAGACTTTACTTAAAAATTTTATACCTACACTACCATTTAAAAGTTATAGATTGGTAAGATTTTTAAATGTTTTTAAAATAAGTCTCTTCTGCTCCCCAAGGCTGCATTTATTTGATCCAAAATACAGCAAAAACAGTGATATCATGAAATATTTTTACAATTTAAAATAACTGTTTTCTATTTGAATATACAGGTGCATCTCAATAAATTAGAATGTCGTGGAAAAGTTCATTTATTTCAGTAATTCAACTCAAATTGTGAAACTCGTGTATTAAATAAATTCAATGCACACAGACTGAAGTAGTTTAAGTCTTTGGTTCTTTTAATTGTGATGATTTTGGCTCACATTTAACAAAAACCTACCAATTCACTATCTCAAAAAATTAGAATATGGTGACATGCCAATCAGCTAATCAACTCAAAACACCTGCAAAGGTCTCCTGAGCCTTCAAAATGGTCTCTCAGTTTGGTTCACTAGGCTACACAATCATGGGGAAGACTGCTGATCTGACAGTTGTCCAGAAGACAATCATTGACACCCTTCACAAGGAGGGTAAGCCACAAACATTCATTGCCAAAGAAGCTGGCTGTTCACAGAGTGCTGTATCCAAGCATGTTAACAGAAAGTTGAGTGGAAGGAAAAAGTGTGAAAGAAAAAGATGCACAACCAACCAAGAGAACCGCAGCCTTATGATTGTCAAGCAAAATCGATTCAAGAATTTGGGTGAACTTCACAAGGAATGGACTGAGGCTGGGGTCAAGGCATCAAGAGCCACCACACACAGACGTGTCAAGGAATTTGGCTACAGTTGTCGTATTCCTCTTGTTTAGCCACTCCTGAACCACAGACAACGTCAGAGGCGTCTTACCTGGGCTAAGGAGAAGAAGAACTGGACTGTTGCCCAGTGTTCCAAAGTCCTCTTTTCAGATGAGAGCAAGTTTTGTATTTAATTTGGAAACCAAGGTCCTAGAGTCTGGAGGAAGGGTGGAGAAGCTCATAGCCCAAGTTGCTTGAAGTCCAGTGTTAAGTTTCCACAGTCTGTGATGATTTGAGGTGCAATGTCATCTGCTGGTGTTGGTCCATTGTGTTTTTTGAAAACCAAAGTCACTGCACCCGTTTACCAAGAAATTTTGGAGCACTTCATGCTTCCTTCTGCTGACCAGCTTTTTAAAGATGCTGATTTCATTTTCCAGCAGGATTTGGCACCTGCCCACACTGCCAAAAGCACCAAAAGTTGGTTAAATGACCATGGTGTTGGTGTGCTTGACTGGCCAGCAAACTCACCAGACCTGAACCCCATAGAGAATCTATGGGGTATTGTCAAGAGGAAAATGAGAAACAAGAGACCAAAAAATGCAGATGAGCTGAAGGCCACTGTCAAAGAAACCTGGGCTTCCATACCACCTCGGCAGTGCCACAAACTGATCACCTCCATGCCACGCCGAATTGAGGCAGTAATTAAAGCAAAAGGAGCCCCTACCAAGTATTGAGTACATATACAGTAAATGAACATACTTTCCAGAAGGCCAACAATTCACTAAAAATGTTTTTTTTTATTGGTCTTATGATGTATTCTAATTTTTTGAGATAGTGAATTGGTGGGTTTTTGTTAAATGTGAGCCAAAATCATCACAATTAAAAGAACCAAAGACTTAAACTACTTCAGTCTGTGTGCATTGAATTTATTTAATACATGAGTTTCACAATTTGAGTTGAATTACTGAAATAAATGAACTTTTCCACGACATTCTAATTTATTGAGATGCACCTTTATTGTAAAATGCAATTTATTCCTGTGATCAAAGCTGAATTTTTCAGCATCATTACTGCAGTCTTCAGTGTCACATGATTCTTCAGAAATCATTCTAATATGCTGATTTTCTAATAAGGGCATATTTACAGCACATTTTACATATTTACACCCAAACAGATATTTGCAAGCACAAGCTTCATTGATGATAATGAGGCAGCATAAACACTAGTTAAAATCTAAACTAAACATTCATATTATTTTTATATTATATTACATATCATATTTATATCATACAGCATACAATTTAAATACCTGCTTTAGCCGAAACAACATTTAAATGTAACTAAAACTCGACTATTAGGACATATTTCAAATTTCAATACTCTGAATACTGGCTGTCAAGTCTTGAAATAGTCCATCTAGTAAAATATGTACATGTTTATATAAAATAGCATGTCAACTAATGTAAGTAAAGACTTACTCATCTGAAATTGTAACCTCGGCTGGATCAATTCGCTCTTCAAAATGCAAACGTTCCCGCTCTTCTTCTGAGGAAAATGTGAACTCTTCATCACTATCCAGGAGCTTCCTCACCCGTTTAGTGTGCCATCTTCCAAATGCGCAGGAAAGTGAATGAACTTGATGCTTTTAAGGCACTGCCGGGGGCATTTACCATTTGCATAGATTGTCTCAGCACAATACCGTATGAATAGCGCCCTCTCCATGTGGGTGGGATCACATTAGCGATAATTAGCTGAGCCAGGAGAAACTGTACATCTCTTAAGTTTAATACAGATTACATTGCAGGAATATTTATTATTATTTATTTTTTTTAAGTAGACATTTTAAGCTTTCTTTAGACATGTTTCTTGTTTGTCTGATAAGTATTTGCTGAGTTTCACATTTTTGTGACATGTTTCAGAAAGATGCTCGCGGAGACAGAGACGGCTGAAAGTGCACCCTGTTTATTTTCTTTATTTTACAAAACACAAGGTTTTGTTGTTATTGTGAGTGTACACAAATAAAAGTAGACCCTTTATAGTCTCTAATGATGTCTTACACTTATCTGTATGCCCAAAAATGATGGGAGTATTTTAAGTTGTGTCCGCTGTTATGAGGAAAAATCCAGCAGGACGTGTCGGCGCATCCATCGACCCCTGAGGGTTAAGACACCTTTGGGGTGCAGCCAACCTCAACTCAACAAAACCTCCCTTCCTAGGACTAACCCTCACTTCACTCTCTTGCCTCTTCCTCTCTTCTCTTCCCTCATGGCTCTTAGCCCTTCTTCGGATGGCTTCGCTTTACTTCGGTGCCCCTCTGTCCAGGTTCCGCACCATGTAGAGTTCAGGAAAGCTCGGAACACAAAGTTCCAAAAAGAGGCCTCCTCTCTGCGCTACGACTCACACACATGATGGGGAGTTGCGAGTCTCCCTTGTAGGAGGCCTCACTTAAAAGCCCCACCTCATCATTCCAGCACCGAACTATCCAGCATCCATGATCTTAACAGAGGTCCAAAACATCGACGGAACAACCAGAACTTTCTACTTACCCAGCCAAAGAACCAAATCAATGCAAGGAAACGCAAGTACATCTCCAAATGTTTGCTGAAAGTACTGGTGTTTCTTTAATATCTGAGTAACCCAATTGCAAATCGAGGTATCCTAAATTAAGTATCGATGGTTCTCAAGGCATTGTCTATAGACTCCATAAAGTTTAATTTTCTCTGTTACAGATCACTCACCCATCTGTTTTTCATATTTGTCTGTGTTAGTTTAGTTTGATGTTTTAGATTAGCAATAAAGTCTTGTCTGTATTCCAGGATAATTTGACTGTGGTATATTTTGATAAAAAATCTCATCAATTGATTCTTAAAAGATCTGCGCTCCATGCTCGAACAATATGTCAACATATGTGATATTATTTTCAATGACCATGAAAATAGTAATACTCTAAAGAGTTAACAGATGTGACACATCAACTCCGCATGGCAGAGTGATTAGACGTACACCTTAAATCTTTCAATATTCCCAGAATTAATCATAATTCCCTTCTTGAGATAATATCCCTTTTATATAAATTGTGAACAGATAAAACAAGCCTGTTGTATTACATTTTTAATGATGGAGAATTTTTATTATGATTTCTATTCTGATCATTTGTAATTTATCCTTCACGTAATGTTGGTTGAACTTTTCCTAAACTAATTCCATTATACAATTCTTACATATTATTGGTGATGAATGCTGGCTGTTGTAAATATATGCTGCCACAAAGTTGTTAATGTCCTACACTAATCAAGCCACCATGTCAAGTCAAGTCAAACCGTTAAGCCAAGTCAAGCAGCCAAGTCAAATCAAACTACCATGTGTCCAAATCCATCTCATTTTGAATATATTATTTACTAGTGTACAAATGTTTTTATGTGGTAAACTACATGTGAAAAGTTTTAACTCTTAGAATGCGTTATAACACTCTCTCTCTCTCTCTCATCTCTACACAAAAGACAAGCTTTGAAACATGCCTTAAGAGTCAGCTTGCCATGCCCATTCTGTCCAAACACCCAACAGGGTAATGCATTGACCCGCACACATACCGCACACACACACACACACACACACACACACACACACACACACACACACACACACACACACACACACACTTTGTGTAAACATCTCTGTACATCCAACCTGTTAGTTTGTATTCTAGAACAATTTTCTAGATTCTAGATTCTTTTGCTTAATTTTCCATAAATAGGTCAGTCTTTTTGCCAACAAAACGGATGAAATTAACAATAAATTAATTAATTAATTAATTAAAGAGACATAAAAGTCATTCATAAAACATGAATGTTATAACAAAAAGGTTTGAAACAGAACAAATATGTTTCTCTAAGAGAAAGTTACTCTGTCTTATTATTTCTTCATTTTCTTTAGGTTCCTTAAGCAATCTTTTCTCATTCACTTTCTATTTTCAAGTTTAGACATAGCACAAGATGTCTTGGAGATTTGTGAGTCCCTCACAGTCTCATTTGTCTGCTGATTAGAGATAATTATTTTAACTAAACTCACTAACATTGCCTCATCAGTTGGCTGATATTGAGTTTATTACCATTTTAAGTGCACTTTTAGTGTGTTACCCTCAGAAAGTTTTAGTCCATTAGAAAATCTTACCTGCAAGTTGAAAGATTGGAGGCTCAATACCAGACAATATTTGTTGTGCCCAGCATGAAGTTGGCATGTGTTATAGACTGACTGGCACTTTGCAATGTGCTTAATATCTTTACTAAAACAGCTCTCTTTTGCTTTTGTTCTTGACATAAAAAAATTCTTGAAGTGAGAAACGAAAACTTTTGAGCTCAGTTAGTCTTTAGAAATGGTGCAGTTTCAAATCTATGTTGGATTATCACATCCAGAAGGAAGTGATGTATGGCTTTTGATCATTTCCATCATCATCCTGACATGGGGATTGTTTAAACAGAGGATTCTGCAGAACCAGTTTTTGGCTTGCCCTACTTTTTACCTTGATCAATCTATTCTAGCAAAGCTCCAAAAAATGAAAATGATGTCATAATTTGCTCACCCTCATCTCATTCCAAACCCGTATGACTTTCTGTCTTTGATGACACACAAAAGGAGATGTTTTGAAGAATGTTCATGCTGCTCATTTCCTTACAATTAAAGTAATTGGGAAAAAGGGCTGTCAAGCGCTAAAATTACAAATTACAAAAAAGTACCATAATAGTACTCAAACTTGGTGCATCAAGACACTTAGCATCAGGTTTGACATCAATAGCTGGGTTTCCATCCACATATTTATATGTGAATTTTGGGATTTCTTGTTATTTATTTTTTTTAGATGGGAACACCAAGATGCAAATAAAATTTCCAAAGTGTGCATAAAAAATGTATAAGCTTGCTAGAGGAGGATGAATTTTTTATTTGATAAGAAGATATGTGCATAAACTATGATAGAAGCACATTTACCAGATATATTCCTATATAATTTAAGTATACAGAAAAAAATAGATAAGCCATGTGACTTTCCTCAACAAGCCATGTGTATACAGAATTTATTTAGAGAATATCATCGCTCAGCATCTCAAATGTTGATCTAGTTATACTGAAATGTCAAAGCCTGTCATCAAAATGATTGGATACTATTATCTCCCAGAACACCCTTTCGCTGCCAAGCATGAGGCACACATCTGCTGCTACGCACTAGCAAACATGAAATTTCTCAGAGTGTTTTGCATGTATGCTCCAAACCGCAAGTAGGAAATTAATAAAACAGACGGTGTCTTCAACTTGCATTTGTATTTCTATTTTGCATCAATTTCCCCAGAAGGGATGATTTTGTTCTCTTAAACACATTTACTCTTAACACATATGTACCTTGGGTCTTTAGAGACCAGGGACCTCATCATTTATTTTATTTTTTTGGAGTTGTGCCCACTTCTCTTTAGAATTCCTCAATCTAGCTCTTATAAATAGTGTAAAAAAAAATAAAATAAAAAAGAAAAAGTCAAAATTGCAACAAAAAAATAAAAAAAATAATAATAACAAAAAATAAATAAATATATTTGTAACTTCCATAAATTCTATTTGTATAATTATTTCATATCTATTTAAGTTTACTATCACAGGATATTTATTTATTTGTGTATTACAAGAGAAATTAGTACTATATTCATACAAATAAATACAATATCACATTGACTTTCTGTGCAACAATGAACTATCAACAATGGTGAATTATCAGTATTTTATATGCATATACACATACATAATATACATGTGTAAGGGGGTTTAGAGGAAAGGAGGAGGCGAGAACCGGCTTGACAACTTAAATAACAATTTATTAAACAAAAACCCAACCAAAAACACACAACCAAAAACACAGCACAGCTGTCTGTAATTCTCTCTCTCTCTCGAACTGTCGTCCCCAGCCGCCTTTATCCCTCGCGCGCCCCATCAGGCTGATTGGGGACATTCCAACCCGGCCCCGCCCTCCTCGGCTCTACAACATGTTATTTCTTACTCAAGGTGGCACTGATGTGTCAGTGATTGACTTGATTTACATTTGACATTGCTAATTGATGAAAAAACAACATTGAAGTAAACTTATAGCAAGTACAACACATAAACGGTATGATATGACTATTGTTATTTGGGTGTACTACTGAAAGAATGTAAGTTGTGCATCTATTTAGACTCAACAAGTGCCTGAGAAAATACACATAAGCTACACATCAGTTACACATATCTTGCACTTGTGTAGATTGTGTTATGTGTAGCTCAATATATATTTGACAGCCAACTGCATCTCATGAACCTTCAGTGTAAAACTTATGTATCTTGTTCTTGATTTGTCCTGATTTGTTGCATTATCTCTTTAATTTATGAAAAATAAAATCATCAAAATATATAAAAATATATTTTATTTTATTGTTTTCTAATTGTCTTGAAAATATGTTAAAAATTGTACACTATCTGGGCATTTTGTACATCCATTTTTTATAGATATACTGTAAGTGCTGGGTCTCTAAAGACCAGAATATGTAAGAGTAGGAAAATTACCATGCAATTAAGTGTTAATGGAAACGTTGCTTTATTCACAAATTGTTTTTGCTATATTCCAATTTTTCGCATAAGCTAAATTCATAACTTGGATGGAAACATGACTAGTGACACCAAATGCCATTGGTTCTTGCATGTCGCATTACTTATCACAGTGTGCCAAACTCGAATATGCAAAAGTGAGATTTAAGAACTATAGCGAAGGGAAATATTGAATTTTCAATTGAATATTGACTTACATTTTGACTTTAAATTGGCTTCAGAAATGCCATAAGTAGTGCTGTGTGTTCTTCCCAAACAACTCAACCTTAGTTTCATCAGTCCACAAAACGTTTTCCCTGTAGTGTTGTGGAGTGTCATGGTGGTCTTTGGCAAACTTCAGGCACAAAGCAATGTTTTTGTTGGAAAGCAGCAGTTTCCTTTGTGGTGTACTGCCATGGACACCATGCCTGTATAATGTTTTCCATATAGTAGATTCAGATGTTAACCAGTTTCAATGATTCCTTCAAGTCTTTAGCTGTCACTCTAGGGTTCTTTTTTTTTATTTTTACTTCATTGAGAATTCTGCGGTGTGCCCTTTGAGTCATCTTGGGTGGATGACCACTTCTTGGGAGAGTAGCCACTGTACTAAATCGTATCCATTTATAGACAATTTGTCTAACTGTGGACAGGTGAATATCTAAGCTCTTTGAGACAACTTTGTAACCCTTTTCAGCTTAATGCAAAGCAACAATTCTTGATCATGGGTCTTCTGAGATTTTTTTTTGGCAAGGCATGGTCCACGTCAGTAGATGCTTCTTTTGAATAGAAAACTCAAAATGTTTGAGTGCTTTTTATAAGTCAAAGTAGCTCTAACCCACACATCCAGTCTTGTTTCATTAGTTGAAACACCTGATTCTAATTAGTTTTTGTTGATGTAATTAGCCAGTTTTGGAGAGTTTAAAGGCAGAAATGTGAAGTTTATAATTTTATAAAAGGTCTTAACATTAATTCTTCTGGTAAAACTTTTGAGCTGTAAAGTTGTTTAAATCGTCATTTACTGGGATTACAGGGTTTACGGCATTACATCGTCATGGCAAAAAAGTTGTAAAATTGGATAACTTTACACAGAAAATTATGTTAATATCGTTCACGTCTTTTGAGTTTACTTTTGAAACAGTGAGTATTTTAACGTTTACAGATTGGCCCCATACACTTCTATTGTAAGTGAATCACTGTAACCCAGAAAAGTAGGAATGAGTCTAATTACATTTTTGTGGTAAAAAAAAAATTATACCACATATGCTGTCAATTAAGCTTAACTTCAATGGAACCATGAATATTATTTTAAAATAATTTTGATTTGTGGGTAAACTAACCTTTTAACAGTTTGATTTCAGAACAAACAAGAAAAGGTCCCATTCACTGCTGTAACTTGTAAAGAATTCTCAATATACTGTATACTGACTTTGCAATGTTTCGGTCTCAGACCTTTGTCAAGCTGAAGAATGACTGATGACAAAATGATCACTCCAACATTGAGATTTTATCACAAAATCCAGTTAAACATCAGTCAGTTGCTTGAGAACTAATGGTATAAACCTAAGCAGTGACCCATCTAAAGGCAGTTGAGCAAGTTAATCACTACCAAGCTTGCAACCGCTTTACCAATGACCTTGACTGTGGCAATATTTTTTTAACCTGTGATAGTGTACTATAATATTTCTTGTCTCGAGATTTCTCTTACAAATCTGCATTCATTTCAGTGGCAACACGAGAGAATTTCCACACACCGTTGAGCTCTTGTGCGCAAGCCAAACAAGACCTTGTTAGCATTACCTCTACAAACTGCATTTATTTCTCAAACCCATTTACATGTTTTTTTCATTTACATTTGAATGAACCCAGCATTGTCAATTAAACACAGTGTACTGCTGCTCAATACATTCAGTCCAGCTGATGTTCTCTCAGAACAACCCTGCATTCTTGCTGAGCTGTTCCCCAGTCCAGTCGACCGACCCATTGTTGTTGCTATTTTATTTCCTGGAAGAAATAAAGGAGGTGTGTGGCTCATCCTACTGAGTGACTGCAATTTTCATCATCACCTAACTGAATGCATCAACCTCAGCATCAAGCAAGATTAGGGGAAATTGAATTATGATCTGCTGTCCCTGAAATTGCCCTTATGATTTCTTGCTGTAGGGATCAAGGGCTCCTGCAGGTTTATTGCACTGGGGGGTGTTGAGGGGTTGGAGGTTGTTGGGGAGATTTTGAATAATGATAATCAAACCTTCATTGCATCTTTCATCATGCTCCATTGATGGAGACATGTACATGAAGGGAAAAAAGTTGCCCTTCAGAACACAGTTCTTTCAGATTTTATGAACAGAGAGAGGAGGTATTAAAGGTTTTAAGGCAATGTTTAACCCTGCCTTTACTGGCCTAATACCCTCGCTGTTCATCTTGCCCACTTCCATCCATGGATCCATCTCACTGAGGGCTACTGTAATGAGTTTGCTTGTCTCGCCTTGCTGCTGTGATTGAGCTAGGGAGGAGTAAATTAACTCTATTATTGTGCGTATGTGTTTGTTATCAAGCCAAACTCCCTGGAAATAGCTGATGGGAACATTGGGGCCTCATAACCTGATGGTAAATGATTTAATCTGTGTTCTGTGTTCTGATTCTGGTTCATTACCCTTTCTTTCTAATTACCAATACCAAGACAAGTCCTTCACAACCTTCGTTCACTTAATTTTCCTTTCCCTCTCTTTCAACTTCTCTATTCAGGGTGATCTCTTTAGTATTTGTAAGTAGATGAATTAAACATTAACACAATTTTGTATCTTTGGATAGACACTGAAAGAACTGTATATCAAGTGTACTATATCAAAGCATTGACTGCATCTTAAATGTAAATGCTTTCACAAATGTAAAACTTTTGACTTTTATAAATCTTTACGGATCCTCTGATGGCTGGTCTGAACAGAAATTTTCAGAACCTTTCTGAGTACCACTGCATGTGACTGTCAATATTCAGACACAATCCTGTACAATCCATTTATTTATCATTGATTTATAGAGAAACCTTATCAAAGAAAGGCCTTTTTAAATGGCAAATTTATTTATAAATGAAGCCCCGATGGGACCAACCCGGTCTCATGACAAGTCATATTAATACTAAGAGATGGCAAAGTCATAAGAAATCGGATGGGTTGGCTCATACAAAAAAGTATGACTTTTACTCCCATTAAGAAAAATAAATTTTAAGTAACCCCTATCCCAAATCCTAACCTAACAATGATTTTAATAGGAAAATAACTGTTGTGTACCACACAAGATAGAAAACATCAGGGTTTGGAACGAGATGAAGAAAACATATACATGTTATTGACATCAGTGGTTTGCATTGCATTAATAATTATGGATTGAGTGACCAAATTTGTTATATATTAGTTATAAGTGAGTTGTATTGATTTTAAATTGTGTTTGTTGATTTATTGGTCTCTATGGGAATAAACATTGAACCTTTTCATATGAAGAAAGTCGGATGATATCTTATCATTTAAGTGAAACACTGTTGATGTTACAGTGTAACATTAACGTATGTTTAGAAATCAAACAGAACCAAATAAAAAGGTTATAATGTCAAATTAGGTAAATGTGTTAACTTTGTAAACAATTGTGATGACCTTTAATGTATTTAATTATAAATACAATACAATGAACTTATAAGTTCCATGAATTCAATATTCTTTAAACCTCAAACAGTTGAACATCTCTAAAAGTGTTCATATAAAAGGGCTTACGCTTTAGACGCTATTAATAGGTTGATTTTGTAAATTTTAGTGTCTACGAAAGCGTACGAAAATGGATGTGTGCTGCAACCACACTGTATGTACAAACACCCAAATACTAATGAGATCCCTTTTTTCTATTGTGTGTCCACCCTCTTTTTTCACTCTCTCCTCCTTTCTTTTATAAAGTGAGGGATCTTGGAGGCTATACAAAGATGGTTGTTAGAGCATGCAATGTCTAGGAGGCTTTGACTAGAAAATAGCGCTGTTATTTTACGTGTACCTTTGGGGTTTTAAGAAGGAATAACAGGGGATGGAGGCTTATTATTTGGAGGATTTGTATTCATAAAATGCTGTTTTAAGTAGCCCATTTAAAAGCAACAGTCTCTAGACTGGCAGTCCCGGTTGAATTACCTGCATTATTAAGCTGAAATACTTGACGAACCCTTATGATTTTAAATCAATCTGAAGTGCAGGTACGCTGCATACCCGGCCTGAATTTACTCACAGCTCTTGTAGCTCCAAGAGCAGAGAGAGAAAGAGAGATCACAGAGACGTAAAATGCGAACACTTAGATAAGTGGAACAAAGTGCGATTCAGAAGCCTGAGTAATAAAAGCAGAATTATTCTCTTGCTGTTTATTTCAGTATTGATTCATGCCTTTGTGCAATTTCTGTCATATATGCAACATTCTATATCAAATCAAATTTCTGATTGGTTCATTCAGTTCAGAGAACAGGCTTTTGAAACAACTTGTTTCTCCTCAAAAGTACAAATGATGAATTAGGGCTGCTCTAATCTGTTCACAAAAGCAATGCTGATTGGGTTTTTTTTTGGCCAAGTGACATAAGTTCCAACCTTTCTCTTTACAATTTTTATACTTTTACCTTTCTCAATACACAACCTAGGAATGAAAAGAAGTCAGATTAATGTTTATGAAAGCTCATATTCATGCAGCTATACACACCTAATCACCGGCCTCTTCGTGTCAATCCAATTTATTGTTATTTTTGCTCTGCATTTAATTACATGTTTTAATTGCACAGTTATTAGTTCAATGCTTGTATTGCAACAACAATGCTTGAGAATATCTTAAGAGAAATGCTTAAAATTTACAATTTGAGTAAAATCATCTAAGCTAAGGAGAATTCAGGTAAATTGGAGCACCTTTGCCATTTATCCCAATTTACCTGAATTAACCCTACATGACGGTAAGTAGTGGTAACTTATTTGTTACAGATCTACCAAGATTCTCACACTTATAAAGGTCTAGAATTTAACCTGTCATGTGTCTATGTGAAATATGGACTCATATTATTTTTTGCCTAATTCACTGACACCGATGCATAGCAAAAACAAAACAAAACCTAAATTAATTGCTGGTGAATGGCAGATTCATCTCAGGAAAAATTAAAGAGCAGTCATTCATCTGCTTTACCTTAAGATTCAAGCCATACAAAAAGCAAACCTGATAAGACAAATTTCACTCAATTTAATGCCGTGATAGTTCCAAGCAAATGCTTAACCCAAAAGCTTATAACTTATTGGTCTATCAGGTATTTTATTATTATTATTATTATTATTATTATTATTATATATAATAATATATAATAATAATAATAATAATAATATATATATATATATATATATATATATATATATATATATATATATATATATATATATTTCAGTGGATGGAGGAGGAAAAATCAATCTACTGCACAGATATTTAAAAATAATAATAATAATAATAAATAAAATAAAATACCTGATAGACCAATAAAAAAAATTAAAAAAAAAAAAAAAACTGGCAGCTGTGGTTGCCAGAATAATTATGTAAAATATACAGTAAAAATGTAAACAACTTTACAGAACAACCTGTAAATTTTACAGTTTAAAATTGTTGTAATTTACATGACCATGCTGGCGTAAAAAAAAAAAAAAAAAAAAAAAAAACTTTATATTAACATTCAGAAACTGTAAATATCTGCTTTTTACTTTATAAGGTATTGTTATTCACTGTAAAAATTACAGAAGAGCACATGATAACAAGAAGTTCATCATTAGTGGTTTCTCTTCCAGGAGCAATGACCTATAATCATGCAGAGTCAGTGCTCAGTTGCACTCACACAAACACTAAACACCATCAGGGTAACACATGGGAAATTTAAATAATGCAGTAAACATTAACTAAACTACATTAAATATAAAACAAATCACCCCAATGTATGTAACTGATATTAAAAATAAGAAGAAATATAACTATTCCCATAAAATATAATGAAATATGATGGGTCATGCAGGGACTTGTGGGAATGCCCGATTATTGTTTTTTTACTGTAATTTTAACAATTTACTGTAAAAAATACTTGTACTCTCTTGTTAAACATAATGTAAATTTTTACCATTAATTATACAGGAAAATCATACTTTTTACATCTAAAAAATTTAATTTTTACAACATTTTATTGTAAAAACTACTGTATTGTCTTTTAAAGTATATATCTTTTTTTAAATTACTGTATATTTTACAGTTAATACTCGTTAATCAATTAACTGTAATTTTAATGGTAAAAGACTGTAAAAATACTACAGACATTGTTTACAGTGTATGGTTGAAGAGTAAGGGGAATTTGGGACATCTGCCAAAAAGTAGTTTCAAAGGCAGGCATTTTTATTTTATATTATTATATTTTATTAAAATAATCCAAAGACATAATTTGTTATTTGGAATATTGTGCACCAATGAACTGTACACAATAAGACCAAGAACAGGTATTAAGTAAGTTAATAGGGTACATTTTGATTTAATGTTGACTTTAAAAACATGTTCACTGCAGATTTTTACCATATTAAATATGCCTTAAAATTTCTAGTTTATATATAGATTACTTGATGGTGCTACCGTTCCCTTCTCTTTGATGTTACCTCTGTTTAGCAGAGAAACAGAAGGGGGAGAGAGAGATTCATGGCAGAGTAAAAAAAGAATCCATAAAGCTCTGCTTTCTTTGTTCACCATGAATCTGTGCGCATACTGAATTGTGCTTCTATTTAACATTTGGTGCTATCCCTTTTTTTGTCATACTGATATTAACAGTCATCCATCTGATTTAGGGGTTTGGATCAACATCAACCATATGGTGTAGTTAATGATTAATGTTTAGCAACCAGCAAAGTTAAACACACCACACACTGTTTTGAAAATGTGACATTTTACTATTTTTATGTAGTCTTCCAGATTGTTTATTAAATATTCAACAGTGGCTGTTGACTGTGATGTGGTTTAAATGTTTTCAGGATTAGGGTAATGATTCATGAATTTGTACTTTATATATCTTCTGCTGAAGACCAGTATCACCAGGCAGAAACATATAACAGTGATGGAATGATGACACATATGAAATGCTATTTGTCAGAAATGGTAACGATGTGATGACACCCTTCTCAATGTGCATTAGTGAATATATGTGAAAGCAATGACTATTATCAGATAATGATGGTATGATAATAATGATAATGATGATTAATGTTCAAGACCATCATTTTAACCGAGCTCTGTCTCTTTCCAGAACACAGTGAGGTTTCTCTTATGAAATCTGTCATTCTTGGACAGATGTGCTTCAGGGATCGAGACCACATTAAAGTCTGCATGGTGTCAAGATTTTTCACCTTTGATCTATATTTCAACATATGTGTGTGTGTGTGTGTGTGTGTGTGTGTGTAGTGTGTGTGTGGTAGTAGCTCTGACAGCCATTATACAGGCTCAAACTCCACTCTACTTTTATAACTTTAATTTTCTCACCGTCTTGTGAAATGCACAGCCAGACAGATTGACAGATCCAGTGAGTGTCTTGAAATAAACAAGGAAAAAATGCTTTCAACCTTCTACCCAATGCTAGAGGTGCAAAAATCATGTATGCAAGGTATGCATTACATAGGGGCACCATGTAAAGGGGGGCACCAGTGGCTCACTAAAGGTGGTGCAGGCCCCTGCTCAATGTTTATAATGGATGACACTCCCCCACTTGCTTGACAGATATATGGGGCACAAAATGTAGTTTTGCAAACCCGCTTAGTAATGTGTAGTTGCGCCCCTGCCCAATGCTAAAGTGCTGCTCGTTGAGTCCAATAAGAACAGGCCTGCATTCCTCAGGCGCTTTATATGCCTATGAAAATAGATATAAATTTTCCTGGAGCGGGAACAGGGATCCCATCCAGAACTTCTCTTATCCCAGATAAAAGAGAGAGGAAGAGATCTTGAGCTTAGTAGTCAGAAGGAGGCATTGTACAGCATTTCAACGGCATGTGATCAAACAAATTTCAACAGCAGTGATGCTGCAGAATTTCTCTTTTTATTAAAATATATTTCAACAGAATGTCTTCCAATATACCTACAGAGCTTATGAGACTTGATAGGTTAATTAGGAAAGATTATGCAAGTTTGATATCTACTGTCTTGGAATTTGTTTTGATTTTAACCCTCCGCTGTTGTTTGGGTCATTTTTGACCCATCTGACTTTTCTTTTTAAAATTAAAAATGGTTTCCTTCATTAGAGCAGGCTTGGTGACATTTTCTCTATTTGCCATCTAAACACACACAAACACACACACACACACACACACACACACACACACACACACACACACCAATTTTATGAGTCTAAGCGGTTGCAAAAACATTTTGATACACTTACTGTTCTGGGCCAAGTTTTATTTCCTTTATAAAAAAAAAAAAAAAAAAAAATCAATCTGATATATGATTACCATATGCTGGTAAAATCTGACCAGGAACAGTAAAGGTGTCAGCCTGTAAAGAACAGTAACCAAGGGTTAAAGGGTTTTACATGCTTATTAGTTTGGATTCCCAGGATACTTTACCTTCTACTTCTCTTAAATTAATTTCCACTTTTGTGAAACTGTTTGGTCAAAGCCAGTATATTTGAGGGTCACACCTTAGTGTTATTGTTACAATGTAATTACATGCAATACATTTGTAACTAATGAGTAATAGATTTTACCAATACATTTAATATGCAACAAGTTATGGAACTGCTTTTAAATACACTTTTATTTGTATACACTTTGCTCAACCAATTCAAGCTCTGTTTGAGAACGTAGTTACCCTACTCAACCAGCCTGCTCACCCAAGGTTGTCTACCAGCTCTAACCAGGTAAACCCTGGCCCAGCAGCTCATAGTCAAGCTTGTCAACCACCTGAACTTGCTAGTTTTAGCTAAATGGTCTAGTAGGCATGTTCTGTATTCGATGCATACCCTAGTTGAAGGAATAGTTCACCCAAACATTTAAATTCTGTCATAGTTTGAGACTATCCATGTGACTCCTGTGTCATATTCCAAGTCTTCTGAAGGCATACTGTATGAAAAACAACCCAAATTAAGTAATTTTTTTCAGTGAAAATCTTGATGTCTGTTCAAGAGCGCAATTTCTTGCGTGAACACGTGTGCTACTGTGAACAAAGTATTTTCATAGCGCTCATGAATGTGTAACAGACATAATTTTGTTTAACTTAAATTTAGGATTTTTTCTCACTAAACACTTTCATATGCCACATGAAACACACAAGTCACATACTTTTAAATCAAAGGTTGACTCTATGCACCACACAATAAACTTTCAGAAAGGGACCTGCAGTTGCACTCCTGTCTGATTTTGGACCCAGCAGTGGGATTGTATAAAAGGTCCTGGATTAGTTTATCATGGATTAGTCCACCTGAGGAGGATTTTGTCTGAGCACATAAGTAAAACGGGGAGATACGCTGTGTGTGTACACATAAATGTACAGATCTTTTTTACACAGTGACTACTTGTACCCAGGTCTAATTACTGTAGCAGCAGACCAGTCTGGTGGAACCATCAAAATGTAAAACAAAGTACACCGTAGAAGATGCTTTAGTGGTGTGGATATTAAAGACGAATATGCTTTTATGCGCAAGCAACCGAGTTCAGATTCGCCTTTTGTCCCAGTCTTACCCATCATGTTTTCTGTCTCCACTCTCCATTTCTCCTTTATTTCTACTTATCATAATAAAATAAAAATGTATATAAAGTAGGGGAAGAGGAAGAAGACATTAGCTCTCTGGGGTCTGAGGGTGTTTTGGGCCCTGGAGAAGTTTTGGCATGCCTTGACATTTGTGCTTTTTTTCAGTTGTTTAAAAACATATTAATAGCTAAAGATAACACTGTATTCAGCACAAACAGGGCTACAATAATATGTGAGCAACATGTATGCATATGTTTGTATTTTGAGAAAATAACGTTTATGCGTGGTTTTTGAAAAAACAAAACTTTTAAGTCACTGAAATAAGGCCATATAACACATACTAAACATTTGTTCACTTTTGAGGACTGGATCTTGTAGCCTAGAGTTTTTGCTACAAAATGATGTGAAAACCATCCTGATCACTCATTCATACAAAACAATATAGTCATTTAACTTTTGTAAGACATTTTAGTGTTAGAAAGGCCATATGCGAGGAGGCGTGGATGATAATGAATATTGATGTGATTCACACCTGAGGAGACAAAGACCCCTCCCCTGAGAGAGAATGAATGTGAGGAGACCTAATGATTGAATGTATTATCTGACTATACATTTTCTTTACATAAAGACTTTACTTTAGACCTACACTACCATTTAAAAGTTTTAGATCTGTAAGATTTTTTAAATGTTTTTAAAAGAAGTCTCTTCTGCTCACCAAGGCTGCATTTATTTGATCCAAAATACAGCTTTTTTGATATTTTTTAAATGATATTGTGAAATATTTTTACAATTTAAAATAACTTTTCTATTTGAAAATATTGTCAAATGTAATTCATTCCTATGATCAAAGCTGAATTTTGAGCATCATTACTGCAATCTTCAGTGTCACATGATTCTTCAGAAATCATTCTAATATGCTGATTTTCTAATAAGGGCATATTTACAGCACATTTTACATATTTACACCCAAACAGATATTTGCAAGCACAAGCTTCATTGATGATAATGAGGCAGCATAAACACTAGTTAAAATATAATCTAAACATTCATATTATTTTTATATCATATTACATATCATATTAATATCATACAGCATACAATTTAAATACCTGCTTTAGCCGAAACAACATTTAAATGTAACTAAAACGTGCCTATTAGGATATATTTCAAATGTCAATACTTTGAATACTGGCTGGCAAGTCTGGAAATAGTCCAACTAGTAAAATATGTACATGTTTATATAAAATAGCATTTCAACTAATGTAAGTAAAACTAAATGACTTACTCATCCAGAATTGTATCCTCGGCTGGATCAAGACGCTCTTCAAAATGCAAACGTTCCTCGTTGGAGTCCCAGTCTTCTTCTGAGGAAAATGTGAACTCTTCATCACTATCTAGGACCATCTGTAGAGCTTCCTCACCTGTGTAGCGTGCCATCTTCCAAACGCGCAGGAAAGTGAATGAATCTGATGACGAATTTGATGTTTTTTAAGGCACTGTTGGGGGCGTTTACCATTTGCATTGATCACCTCAGCACATTACTGTATGAATAGTGCGCTCTGCTGGTGGGTGTGATCTCATTAGAGATAATGAGCTGAGCCAGGAGAAACTGTACATCGCTTTGTTTCATACAGATTACATTGCAGGAGAATATTTGTTTTAAATTTGAATGGTTTTATTTAAAAGTAGACATTTTAAGTTTTCTTTAGACATATGTTTCATGTTTGTGTGATAAATATTCATGGAGTTTCACTTCCTTTTTGTGACGTGTTTCAGAAAGATACTCATAGATACAGAGTCAGCTGAAAGCGCACCTTGTTTATTTTCTTTATTTTACAAATGCACAAGGTTTTGTTGTTATTGTGTGTACACAAATAAAATTAGACCCTTTATGGTTTCTAATGATGTCTTACACTTATCTGTATGCCCAAAAATGATGGAGTATTTTATGTTGTTTCCGCTGTTATGTGGAAAAAATCCAGCAGGATGCGCCGGTGCGTCCGTCGACCCCAGAGGGTTAATCCTCCCTCTACAGTGAATGCCTCCCGGGTGGCCGTCACTTCCACGGCTCCTTGCACCAAGCCTTCCATGGCTCCTTGCTCCAAACCTTTCTCGGCTCCTTGCACCAAGCCTACCATGGCCAATGAGCCAATGCCCATGCCTGCCACGGCCAACGAGCCAACGACCATGCCTGCCATGGCCAACGAGCCAACGCCCATGCCTGCCATGGCCAGTGAGCTAGTTCTTGAAGCCTCGTCCATCCCAGAGCCAGTGTTGCAAGCCTCGTCTGTTCCAAAGGCAGTGTTGCAAGCCTCGTCCATCCCAGAGACAGCGTTGCAAGCTGGGGGGGGGGGTCCACCATGGCTCCACCCTTCTAACATCCCATGGCTCTGCCCTTCGAGCCTTCCATGGCTCTGCCCCTCAAGCCACCCAAGGCTTCGACCCTCGAGCCTTCCATGGATCTGCCCCTCGAGCCTCCCATGGCTCTGCCTTCCTTCCTCGAGCCTCCCAATTACACAAATTCTAAGATTGGCTATAATGTTTTAGCCCCACCCTTTTAGGCACGAAGCTGTCCGGTATAAAAGCGGGAGTGCAAACACTATTCCTCAGAATTTTCTTCCTTCAAGACTGCGAGTATCTCTCTCGTCTAGAAGCCCTTTAAAGACAGTCGGACACGACTGCACGATTCAGTTCGAACGCCGGCCACCTTGCTTTCAGTTTGATGTTAATCTTCCCTCCCGAATTCACTAAGTAGGTAAATTAATCATTACTTATCACAATTGAGGTGCGTATTGGATACTATCACCACCCTTTGTGGTCTGTGACATCCTAATTATTTTCCTTTCTCCGGGACCGGGATGTTACTCAAAATGTTGTTTCTGTGTATTGCATTCAATAAGAACATTCTCACAAAAGAGCAGAGTACTCACTGCATGAGTTGCACACATATTCTTCTACATGCTCCAATATGGAATGCCAAAAGGGTCATATTGACCAGTTGTGTCCTATCATCCACAGTCCCATTATAAATGGCCTGTGATAATGCAGTGTGCAGAAAATTCATAATCTCTTCACAGAAAACTCGATAGAGATTGTTTAGACCTCACACGTTCACAAAGTGCATCAATGCGGCACTTGCCCCTCTGAAACTGAGCGGCATGTGCATTTTGATCTACCTCAATGATTGGCAATTACTGGCCCAATCAGAGGCTCTGTTATGCCAGCACAGGGACTTATTGCTCCAACATCTGAACATCCTGGGTCTCAATGTCAACTAGGTGAAGAGCACACTCTCCCTCTGCCAAGAAATCTCCTTTTTGGGAGTCCATCTTGACTCCATGAGCGAGCATACACATCTCATGAGCGAGTGTGTTCAGGCCATTCCCCAGTGTCTGTCTCAGTTCAAACTGGGGAGAGCACTTCCACTGAAGCTGTTTCAAAAAGCACTGGGGCTTATGGCAGCGGCATCCGCCATAATTCCATTAGGTCTTTTACACATGAGACCTCGTCAGTACTGGCTCAAAAAGCATTGGGGCTTATGGCAGCGGCATCCGCCATAATTCCATTAGGTCTTTTACACATGAGACCTCTTCAGTACTGGCTCAAGCACCTTGTGCCACGACATGCCTGGCACCAAGGGCGCATGCACATCATTATATCTTGCCGCTGTCTAGCTGCTTTAGCACCTTGGACAGCTCCTGCCTTCTACCAGCAATGTGTCATGCTGGCTGGGACAGATTTTCAGGTGGAAAGTGGTGACCACGGATGCTTCCAATGCAGGTTGGGGTTGGGGACAGATGCCAGGAGGGTGTGGCACATCAACTGCTTGGAACTGTCGGATGTTTTCCTTTCCTTGAAAGCTTTTCAGTCTGAAATAGCGAATTATCATGTTCTGATTCGCTTGGACAACACGACAGTTGTGGCGTACATAAACCACCTAGGCGGAATTCGTTCCCTGCCAATGATGAGACTTACATGTTGCCTCCTCCTGTGGAGTGAGCACCATCACTTCTCCCTGCAGGCGACATATGTCCCAGGCCGTCTGAATTACGGTGTGGACCCATCATCATGCCAAGAAGCGATGCCGGGTGAATGGAGACTTCATCCTCAGACTGTCCTGAGGATTTGGGAAATATTCGGCAAAGTGGAGATCGATCTATTTGACTCTGTGGAGAATGCCTACTGTACCCTCTGGTGCTCCAAGTCCAAGGCTCTGCTAGGAGTGGACACAATGGCCAACAAATGGCCTGTAAAACGTAAATACATGCTTCCCCCGGTGTACCTCTTTCACTCTGTCATATGCAAAGTCCAAGAGGATAAGGAAACTATTCTATTGGTTATGCAGATTGCTCAATCAGTCCTGGTTTCCAGAAATGATAGAGATTCTGGACGGCCTTCCATGGAAAATATCGCTGAAGAGGGATCTCCTCTCTCAAGCGCAGGGCACAATCTGGCATCCCCAGCCCAAGCTGTAAAACCTGCATATGTGGCCCCTGAACAGAACATGCTAAACGTGCCAGAATTGACTCAGTCGGTTATGAACACCATTTTACTGGCCAGAGCGCTAAGTGGCTAAATCCCCCTCGCCCGGCTACAGTCCCAACTTGGGACCTAACTTTGGTCCTAAAAGCTCTTGTGGGGCCCTCCTTCAAGCCTTTGGACTCTGTTGATTTGCATGTGCTTTCTCTTAAGACCGCATTACTGCTGCCTTTGGCCTCAGTAAAATGGGTCGGTGATTTGCAAGCACTGTCAGTTGACAATTCATGTCTGGAGTTTGGTCCGGGTCTTTCAAAAGCCAATGTCAAACCCAGAAAAGGCTACTGTATGTGCCTAAGGTTTTAACCATGCCCTTTAGAGTGCAGGTGGTTCACCTTCAAGCCTTTTTCCCTCCTCCATTTATTTTGGATGAGGAACAGTCCTTGCATTTGTTATGCCCTGTGCGAGTGCTTCACACATACGTTGAGCACACTTTTTTTTCTCATTTATGCTACAACTATATTAAAGACTTAATAATTTAATTTACTAAACTTTGTTTAGTAGCCCAGAATGTCATATTAGTGTTTCTCTTTTTAATTTTATGCATTTGCATTCACTATTGTATATTTTTATGAGTTTGAACATTTAGACTGGGTTACTGTGGAGCGGGACGTGGTCATGTGTCTGTCACTGGGGAGAAAGGAAGCGGTGATTCCTGGTGATTGTTAACATTAAACACCTGAGTCTTGTTTCAGTGATGACGGTGATGGGCTTTAAAAGGCTGCCGGAGTGACAGACCGGCAGAGAGAGACCAGAGATGCTATGTGTGTTTTTATAAATACTTTGTTGTGAAGCTAAAAAGCCAATACTTTGTTGTGAAGCTAAAAAGCCAATACTTTGTTGTGAAGCTGAAGACAACTGCATTAAAAGTTGACTCACATGGACTGTGAAACCCGCTTCCGTGTCCTTCCTATTCTAAACCCTCTACAGTTACATATGCCCTAACTGAAATTAACCATGGTTTTACTAAAGTAAAATTGTAGTAACCATTAATGTAGTAACCATGGTAAATGTTGTGGTTACTATGGTTTTACTACAAATACCATGTATATGGTAAAATGTTAGGTTTAGGTTTTGGGGTAGGGTTTTGTTTAGGGTTTCTGTGGGACTCAAAATACAATAAACACATATAAATAACACCATAAACTTGCTGCAGTGATGGCCCTATATACGTTGGTATTTAAATTAGGTCCAAATAGTATCTGCCACTATTTGCACTGGGGTGTAAATAGCATCTATCTTTATTTGCACCAGGGTGCAGATATCTGTCTATGTTTTGAAAGTGGAAGTGTGTGTTTCTGTTGACAACAGCTTTTACAGGCTCTGGTGTTCCTTCCAAACATGGTAAAATGCTCCCATCTCCTCATCGGCCCACAAAACCCCAGTGCCATGGGTTTACTTTAGATTTTTTAGACAACTGTAATGGCCAAACATACTTGAAATAACGCAAATGTGCAATTGAATTAAATCTGAAGTGCTTTTTAACGCAGTCAGCACACGTTAACAACGCACATGAACCGAACCAGAGCACAGCTGTTCTGAACTTCTGTGTATAATATGACCGCACGAGATGGAATTCATGTTTATCGAGCACAGAACCACTGTAATACCGTGCTGCAACTGAAGTTTATTCAGCTTATTTGCTGCCTAATCTTAAGGGCTTTTAACAGACTTTGTTGTTGAATGAGTGGAACTCTTAAGGAAACTGCTCTCAGAATAATTTGAAAGGCACCTGATTTTCATCGTACCTCTGTATACAGTCTCCGAAGGCAGCATTTTCCATCTTTCTGATGCAAGAATTGTGTAATCAAAGCGGCACACATACAAGACATATGATACTCAAACTTCTGCCACTCCGTATTTCAGTGCGTGTTCAAAAGTAAGCCAGTGATTGGTCAGTGGCAAACCTCTGAAGTGAGCGTGATAGGTCTGTTAAGTTAAAATAGAGTTCAAAAGAGCTTGTGATTTGGTTTGTCATACGTAGACACAGCCTATTATAAAAATGACTAACAATTTGCAACTTTACCTGGCTGATCATTTCTGTATGCTAGCTCACTTATATCACAAACTGTTATGCTTAATTAACTGTGAGAGGCAGAAACCATGATCGCGGTTCAAATACGTTTAATTGTGAAGCCCTATATAACTGTCACGCTAAGCAGAGATGAGATGAGAGACGGTGGATCTAAACGCAGGCTTTTTAATGGAGATGATGAAGATGATACAAACAAAGTGGAGTAATGCAAGGACCCAAATAGTAACATTCATAAATAAAGAACAATGATCACAGGAACATACCAGGAAACATAAGAGCTGACAATAAGTGAGAGAAACTAGAGGGTGTATATACAAACTGATGATTGATGAGGGAACAGGTGAGGAAGATGGGGAACAGATGGCTGTGATGAGGGCAGTGCAACATGGGAATTGTAGTATGGGGCAAATTAACAACAGAAAACAATAACCATGTCAAAATAAGAGTCCTTATGAACAGAAAGGTGACAAACTGTGACAGAACCCCCCCCCTCCAGGGGTCGATTATGAGGCCAAGGAGGAATTGGCACATGATCAGGTGGCCAGGGAGGAGTCTTCAGGGCAGGGATTCTGTCAGGGGGCCTGGGAGATGGCCTCAGGGCAGGGATTGTTTCAGGAGGACTGGGAGGCAGCCACAGAGCAGGGACAGGGTCAGGGGGCCTGGGAGATGGCCACAGGGCAGGGACAGGGTCAGAAGGCCTGGGAGGCGGCCAAAGGGCAGGGACAGGGTCAGGAGGCCTGGGAGATGGCCACAGGGCAGGGACAGGGTCAGGAGGCCTGGGAGACTGGCCACAGGGCAGGGACAGGGTGAGGGCGGAGCCGTGGAATACTCTGAGGGTGGAGCCGAGAAAGGCACGATGAAGGCAGGTGGAGCCGAGGGAAGCTCGACGAAGGCAGGTGGAGCCGTGAGAGGCTCAAGGGCGGAGGCATGGAATGCAGAGCAATGAGAGGCTCGAGGGGCAGAACTGGAGAACATGGAGAACGGAGTGCAGCCGAAGGCTCGAAGGACCAGGGTGGAGCCGGAGGCTCGAAGGACCAAGGCAGCGCCGGAGGCTCAGAGGACTGAGGTGGAGCCAGTGGGACTGAGGACCAAGGCAGAGCCATAGGGATGGAGGTCCCCAGTGGAGCCGAGAGCCAAGGCGTAGCCAGAGGATTGGAGAGCCAAGATAGAGCCAGGTGACCAACAGACCAAGGCGGAGCTGGAGCGATGAGGAACCCTGGTGAAGGCAATAGGCTGGAGGACCATGGTGGAGCCGAGGGGTCATACAGCCGAGGTGATGTCGAGGGATCGGAGGGCCAAGGTGGAGTCCAGGGCTCGGAGGGCCTAGGCGGAGTCAGAGGGTCGAAAGTTCCCATCGTCTGTGATGTCACAGGGGGCAATGGTCGAGCCGGTGACTTGGGGAGAACCGGCTGATCAGGAGGAGGAGGTGGAGGAGCAGCTAATGTCCTGGGCGGAACCAATGGAGGAGGAAGGGCCATCATGCTGGATGGAACCAGAGGAGGACAAAGGGCCATCGTGCTGGAAAGAACCAGTGGAGGAGGAAGGGCCATCATGCTGAACGGAACTAGCAGAGGAGGAAGGGCTAGGGTGCTGGACGGAACCAGGGAGTCCATGATGCCGGACAGAACCAGCAGATGAGGAAGGGTACTTGGGGTGGGCACAAGGGCGGGAAACAACTCCAGGTCTAATAGCTCAGCGAGAGCTGGCTCTGGGACGGACAAGGCTTGCAACGTTGGCTCCTTGGACGTAGCATGCGTGGGCACTGGCTTGTTGGCCGTGAGAGGCTTGAGCAAGGAGCCGTGGAAGGCTTGGAGCAAGGAGCCATGGAAGGCCAGGAGCAAGGAGCCATGGAAGGCCAGGAGCAAGGAGCCGTGGAAGGCCAGGAGCAAGGAGCCGTGGAAGGCCAGGAGCAAGGAGCCGTGGAAGGCCATGTGGCATTCTCTGTGGGGGGGTGAATTAACGTCCTATTCCTCTTACCCTACAGTAAAAGGTGAGCCACTTAGATTAAGAGCCAATTCCACGAACTCGCATAATGTCCAGTGAGGGTCCACCAGAGGTAGCTGTGCCTTCAATGCTCCATTCAGACCGGCTCTGAAGAAGGCTATCAGAGCGCAGTCATCATAATGCACAACATTTGCCAGCTGCAGGAACTCACGGACATGATCTTCCAATGGCCGGTCCCCTTGGGTGAGGAGGAGAATTCGAACAGCCACTAGATCCATTTGTGAGGTCAGTTCTTCTGTAACAATTAAGCAGAGATGAGAGACGATGGATCTAAATGCAGTCTTTTTAATGGAGATGATGAAGATGATACAAACGACGTGGAGTAATGCAAAGAAGCAAATGGTAACATTCATAAATAAAGAACACGATCACAAGAACATACCAGGAAACATAAGAACTGACCATAAGTGAGTGAAACTAGAGGGTATATATACAAACAGATGATTGATGAGGGAACAGGGAACAGGTGAGGAAGATGGGGAACAGATGGCTATGATGAGGGAAGTGCAACATGATAAATGTAGTATGGGGCAAACTAACAACAGAAGACAATAACTATGTCAAAATAAGAGTCCTTATGAACAGAAAGGTGACAAACTGTGACAATAACCTGCTTTTTTCCTTGCTTTATTTTTTTTTCCTGAAATTTTATGCAGGCTCCCTAGCACCCCCTTGTGGGCCACTCCTGGGGATACACGGACCCCAGTTTGAAAACCCCTGCACTAGACTACTAGATAGATAGACTACTTTGAGCAGATGAGGTATTCTACAAAATAGCTCATTTTGTGTTCGGTAAAGGAAAGAAAAACAATATGGTTTTTGAATGACAGAATTTAAATTAATGTGTATGCATTCAGCAGATGCTTTCATCCAAAGTGACTTACGGTGCATTTAAGGTAATTTTTCTATCAGTATGTGTGTTCCCTGGGAATCTAAACCAAAACCTTGGTGTTGCAACTACATACTGGTGCTTTAGAACCCATAAACTATTATACTGATATAAAGAACCAATAACATCAATAGCTTTTTAATCTCCATAGAACCATAAAGCCAAATAAAAACTTAAGTGGAAAATGGTTTTCAGTTCATTGCTAAATCTAAGCTGCTGCAAAGAACCATTGAGGAACCCCTGCACCACTTCATAATAGATACTCACAGATGGCCTGTTAATATGAAAGGAAACAAATTGCATCAGAACAGAATGGCCCAGAGCATTACAGAGGAAGATAGAGAGGGAATACATACCACTTCCCCTCCTCTTCTACACACATAGGATGTTTTAAATTTAGGATGTGCTTTTGGAGCATTGGAGAGATCAGATTATCTAGGCTCAGCATGTTTAACAGCCTCAGCTGATGTTGGATAGTGATATAGAGGCTTGTATACACCTGCTAAACTGCAAGCCAGTCAGTACACACATAATGGGGATTTGCTTTCACAAAAGAACTACGTTGTAACCTAGATATGAAAGGAGATCCAGCTTGCTGAATCAACAAACTGGAAAGAAAAGCTTACTACCAAAACAGATGTATGTGGTTTTATGGTATACATTATTCATGACATGAAATGGCATCCTGTTTGAAAATTCAGGGTGTGGAAATGTAAACATTGAACCTCGTTTTGACAACTGTAATATCTATAATGTCATTATTGTGTAGTTTGATTAAATATGATTGTAAAAGGTGTATAGAAATTAAATAATTGAATAATAATTGAATTTAGAACCCCTATGAGCAAGCTGAAGGTAACTGTGGCAAGGAACACAAAACTCCATAAGATGTTGGTTAATGGAGAAAAATAACCTTAGGAGAAACCAGGCTCACTGTGGGGGCTAGTTCCCCTCTGGCTAAACAACATGAATATACTGCCAATATTAGTTCTTTGTGTGCAGTGCAAGTCATGATTTTAAATTGTTAAAATGTTGAGGTCCAGTGTTTAAAAAATAAAAATTAAATATTTTTTATGAACTTTAAGATTGATGACTAATGTCTTTAAAGTCCATCCTGGATTAACTGCAGAAGTCAACATAGATGCATTGTCCTTTGTTAGTTGGCTGATGAAGTCTTTTGTTGGCAATTAATTATAGTCTATGTATTCCATTTCAAGAGTGTAGTCCATCAATAGACAAAGGTGATGCATGCAGAGATAAATGATAAGCTGCAATGCAGTTCAACCTGCAGGTCATTTCGGTGAGGTTTGGTGGGGTCCATCCTAACCATCCAAGGTTCAGGCAGTGGCATATGAAGTATCCGATGTCTTACAGTTGGAGTTGGCATCAGTTCATCCTCTGAAGTCAAAAAACTGAAGTGATGTCTGGCTAGCACTGGCTGTAGATCGTAATCATCTCTCAGCGACACTTAGCAGTGGAGTCCGACAACAAGCAGGAACGGAGCTGGATCTGGCAGGCTCTGGTAACCTGATGCATGGAAACAGATAGAATAATATTAGCCTAGATGCCATTCAATTTTATGCAGAGTTATAGATCATGATGGATGTTTCTAGTTCTGGCAGACCTAGCTAAAGCAGCCTAATTGTGAGTTGAAGTATAAATAAGGTGTATGCCTGGCTAAATAGATGAGTCTTTAGTCTAGACTTAAACTGAGTGAGTGTGTCTGCATCCCGAACAGTGTTAGGGAGACTATTCCATAGTTTAGGAGCCAAGTATGAAAAGGATCTACCTTCTTTTGTGGATTTTGGTATTCTTGGACTTCTTAACCAGACAGAATTTTGTGATCATAATGGACATGACGGAATATAGCGTGTCAGAAGTACTGTGGAGCTAGACCATTCAAAGCTTTGTATGTAGTTAACAGAATTGTAAAATGAATACGAAATTTAACAGGTAGCCAATGTAATGACGATAAAATTGGGCTAATATGATCATATTACTTAGTTCTAGTCAGCACTCTGGCAGCTGCATTTTGACCCAATTGAAGTTTATTTATTGAACTTGCTGGACATCCTCCCAGTAATGCATTACAATAATCTAGTCTTGAGGTCATGAACGCATGAATTAATTTTTCGACATCAGCAACAGAGAGCATGTGTCATAATTTAGCAAATGTCTCAGGTGGAAGAATGCTGTTCTACAAACATTGGAAATTTGATTTTCAAAGGACAGATTGGTATCAAATATAACACCTAAGTTCTTTGCTGAAGAAGACGATATAACAGTACATCCATCGATAGTCAAATTATATTTTAAAGGCTTATTTTTAGAGGTTTTTGGTCCAATCATTAGTACCTCTGTTTTGTCAGTATTGAGTAGAATGAAATTTCTGGCCATCCAATCTTTGATTTCATTGATACACTCTGCTAATTTGGAGAATTGTGAATTTTCATTGGGTTTAAAAGAAATATAAAGTTGGGTATTGTCGGCATAACAGTGGAAACCTTTTCCATGATTCCTGATAATATCTCCCAGGGGAAGCATGTATAAGGAGAAAAGCAGAGGTCCTAATACTGATCCCTATGGCACTCCATACTTAACTTTTGTTTGATTTGACAATTGCTCGTTTACACATACAAAGTGGTAGCGGTCTGATAAATAGGACCTAAACCATGCTAATGCAAGTCCACTAATGCCAACATAATTCTCCAGCCTATTCAAGAGAATGTCATAATCTATCATGTCGAAGGCAGCACTAAGATCTAAAAGCACTAGAAGAGAAATGCAGCCACGATCAGATGATAAGAGCAAGTCATTTGTAGCTCTGATAAGTGCAGTCTCTGAACTGTGATGGGGCCTAAATCCTGACTGAAATTGTTCATAAATTCCATTTCTCTGTAGAAATGAACATAGTTGGGAGGACACAAACTTTTCTAGTATTTTCAACATTAACCAAGGAAACCAGAGTAAGGCCCGTGTGATCTATGTAAAAGACAACAGAGATTTTTTTTTATTTATATATGATGGTGTCATATAAAGCATTATTAATTAAAAAGACTTAAACTTATATCCTGTCCTCTGAGTTACACCAAAAACTTCACTGTAAATTGTAGCAACACCTCCTCCTCGACCCTTCAGACGAGGCTCTTTTTTATAACAATAACCTGGGGGAGTAGGTTCATTTAAACTAATAAATTCATCTGGTTTAAGCCAGGTTTCAGTAGAGCACATCCAAACTATATAGATCAGTTTCATTACAATTAGTGCTTTGGTAGAAGAGATCTAATGTTCAATAGCCCTACCTTTATATGATGTTCATCAAGTTTGACCTTAATCAAATTTTTTTCTAAATGATTTATTGAGAGTTTTGTGTTTCATAGTTCAGGGAACAGACACAGTCTCTATATGATATCTAAGTGATACAGTCTCTATGTGACTTCTCAAGGCAGCTAGCAGATGTTCGGATATACCAGTTTGTCTGCTTCCTGACCTGGGCTCCAGTTAGTCGAATACTATCATTATTAAGACTATGAGCCAAATTACTAGAGAGGAGAGCGGCACCTTCCCTGGAGGGATGGAGTCCTTCTCTGTGTAGCAGGTGAGGTCTATCCCAAAAACTCTTTCAATTATCTATAAATCCTATACTATTCTCCAGACACCACTCAGACATCCAGCTGTTCAGTGACACTAATCTACTATAAACCTCATCAGCACAACGAGTAAGGAGGGGGCCCGTGTATATCACAGTGTCTGATATTGTTTTTTGAAAGTTCACACACCTCTTTAACATTATCTCATGATCTCTGACTGGCAAAGCCGGACATCATTAGTGCCGACGTGAATATCAATTTTAGAAAATCTACATTTAGCATTAGCCAGCACTTGTAAATTTGATCTGATGTCAGATGCCCGAGCCCCCAAAATGCATTTAACAGTGTTGGCTGGAGTCTCTATTTTCACGTTCCTTAAAATAAAATCACCAATTATTAGGGCTCTTTCAACATGATCCTCAGTGGGTGCATCACTGAGTGGGGAGAACTGATTGGAAACCCTAACTGGAATGGGAGAGTGGTGTCGTTTTGCTAAGCGAGTATGCCGCCGAGACGACACCCAATCGCCCTTCTGCGGGGGCTCTAGAGCCAGAATCAAAATGTGTGTGTTGCTCGCTGTTCTACCCGCATCCGAAACAGTATCTTCTGGCTTCTCTTTCTCACTGACCTCCACTAATGTTCAGATGCGTGCAGCTAGCTCATTAACCTTCTCCGTCAGCCTGACTAATTCCTTACATTTATCACATGTGAATCCCTCACTGCTGACGGAAGAAGCTATAGTAAACATGTGGCATGTAATGCAGGAAGCAATAACATGAGCAGATGCCATGACTTCCCACAATTGTGTGTTGTTATTGTTGTTATGGTTGTTCTTGAGCGGCGAGGGTTTGAGATCGATGTGGTTCTTAATCAGCAGATGTTTGAGATTGATGCTATAATCCATGTAAAACACAGTGGAGAAAACGAATGCATGCAGTCGAGACAAGAGATGTAGACAAGCAGAAAAAAGAGGAAAACGAGAGAACCGGTGCGAGCGGTATAATACACACAGATGAAACAGTAGAAAAGTGGAAAACCCGAAGCACGCGGTAAAATGGCAAAAGAGAAATTATGAATGTATAAGAATAAGAATAAGCAATGCTAAACAGACTAGCAAGCTACAAACAGAAACATGTAGTGACGTCACTGAAAGTGTTGGGCTGTTTTAAACATGTGAATGTTTACAACAGATTATGGGGGGTATTTGAAGAATGTTCAGAGCTGTGTGTGTCATAAAACAAGCAACACAAACCTGATTAGATTTATTTTAGAGTCCACTCCTCTCTCATAATACAAATAAGTTTGGAGTTTGGAACGACGAGCAAGGATGAATAAATAATGACAATGTGTTGGTGAAGATATTCTTTAAAACAATTAGCCTATTGTGTCAGGCCATACAACTGGTAAAAAAGAAGAAATGTTTTAACTGGAACCTTTATTTTTAAATGTGTGAACTGACTATAATATTTAGTTTACAGTAGCAAGGTAAGGATTTGGGTGTCGGATGGTCGTGGCTGGTTCACATTGTTACAACCCTCCCCTGTTTATTGTTGTCTAGGGAGTGGGGAGGGCAACATTAGTCCACCTGAAGTACAAATCACACCGTTTACACACTGGGAGAGAGAAATGAGGCAGACAGAAAACAGTGTAGTGAAATATATACATGGGTTTATTTACAATTCACAACCGTGACCCAAAAGTGTCCAAACAATCCAAAGATAAGTATTAATTACAATAAAATATTTACACCATGTACATCCACACTGAAGCCGAGGAGGAATTGTACAGTGCCAAATCAAAGAAATTAATCAAACCAAAACATCCAATCTTCCTAATCTTTTTGATCTAATAAACCTACCTAAAGCAAAAAGAAAATGTAGAAACAAAAATCTTCAACGTCCGTGACGTTGTATCTAAACTATACTACTAACCAAACAAAAAATACAGCAGGTGGCACTTGCCCCTGACCTAGTGTGTTTATACAGCAAAATGTTCTAAGTGTACATAATGTATATCACGTGACATAACTTACCTGTCCCTTTTCCTCCAGCCAGCACAAACACAACGATATAATCCAATAATTCAGAGATGTGAAGGAATGAACACAATGGACAGTAAGATAATATTATGTAACAAAACAGTGACACACTGGCAAAGATAAACAGTTTGATGAATATAAAAAAAAAAACAACCAAACAAGATATTAAAACGAGTCTTTAAAATATCTAAGCATACCAAAAAATCAGAATGTGGAGCGAGCTTCCGGTGTTGGCATTGGCGTGCCTTTTTATATCTTCGCGGGCTTCCGGTTACGGGCGTAGATCTCACGGTGACGTCATCACGTCGGACTTCTCCGGATGATTGGCAGTGGAGAAATCCAACCAGAATGTTAAACCTGCGAAAATAAAAGTGAAAGACAGAAACCAGAGTGAAAGAATAAAAGAGCACTCCAAAAGAAACAACACATTAACATCACATGAGGATGTAACAACATTAACAGCAAACTATATGATTTGTGATTTCAATCTCAGCTGGCAGCTTATAGCTATTGAAATAACTCTTGAGATTGTCATTAATTCTTGATCAAACTCTGTATGTTCCATTTTATTATCGTTTCGAAGGATCTGACATTCATGGGATGAGATAAGGCAAGAGAATTGGCAATAAAACCTTCTTTTAAACCAAAAAAGACATACTGTACAGCAATAAGCAATCATCTCAGGAGAAATTTCCATAGCTGAGACTGAAAACACATAGCTGAAATGAAAGATTACTGCCTGCTGTAAGTCCTGATGTGTCTACGTCTAGCTATTATTTGCACCCTCTATCACTGAACTGCCATAAACATGCTACCGGTTATAACAGCAGTTGAAGCTCTAATTAATCACTGTGTGGCCACATGACTTGGCATGTCCTGGCATAGACATGATTCACTTGCATACAGTAACTTGAGAATAAAATTAGTCTGTTCATAAAAGGTCACATAACGCACAATGAGCCAAAAACAGAGTACATTTACTGTATTATAACAAAGCTGTTTAATCAGACTGCTATAAACAGTAATTAAATTATTTTATGAAATATCATATATGTAGAAAGAGATAGAAAATGAGCAGCAGAGAGAGAACATTTGAAGAGCAGTGTTGACTGTTTTTAGGGAGCAGGGGTGTAAAGTAATGAATTCCAAATACTCTCATTACAATAACTGATTACTTTTTACTCAGGAATTGTAATTTTTTAAGTAGTTTTAGTTTTTTTTTATACTTTTACTTGAGTACATTTTAAGTGCTGTAACTGTACTTTTACTGTGCTATTTTCCCTCTGTTTGTGTTCGCTACTTCCCTTTCCTGATTTTTATTTCTATCTATCAATGTGATTGGCTACGAGTGTCTCGTGACTCCCGTCAAATCAAATCACGCATAGAAAACTTCAGCAACAGCTGTAGAGGATGTGTCAAGCAGCAGTTCAACACCTGAACATATATGGCCCCACCTGAAAGGGCTTTTCGTGATGAAGAAGAACAATTGCTTGATCGTGTCATGCAAGTTTAGCTTGCTCTAGCCAGTCGAGATATCAGATAAATTCTACCTCTAATTTGAAGAAACATATAGAGGTAAATTTCATGTTCCTGCTACTAGATACTCTGTAACTATAATGTAGCCTGTAAATTATCTATCACTGAGATTATTGTGCCTCTGTAAGAGATTTCTGCAATGTCAGCAACAGGGCTGGGTGATAAAACAATCTCGATATTTATCGGGGGGAAAAAATCCTCGATATCGATGATAAATTTTGAGTAATTTTCTATATTTAGCCTATATAATACATCTAGACCAGGGGTGCTCATTTCATTGATCACGACAGCAAGACAACCACTGGTTGATCTCAATAAAATCTAAAAGATTTACTTTTTATTTCCTCACTTCTGTAGCTGTGTGCTGTTTGACTGACAGGTGTGTGTTCTTTACATTCGCGTGTGTTCCGAGAGCGCTCATACTAAAGGAGGTTTTACATGGGACGCGGTGGGCGGCAGGCTTTGTTTGCGATCTTGCTGCCTCCCGTGTGTATAGGCGTTTTTCATTTACGTGAAAGGTGGTGCGAAACACCCCAGCACAAGCATACTGATGCCCCCTACTGTTTCAGTTCAAACAATGCTAGCGAGCACTAAGATACTGCGTCTCTGAGGCGATTACAACAAATATTGTATTCCGTGTCTCAAGTGATTTCAACATTTACTTTAACTAGTGCTTAAAGCATTAGACTTTGTTATTTCATCTTTGTACACTGTAAAATATATTGTGCTGGTTTTACTCCAAAAAATTGAGGCAACTATCTGCATCAGCTGTATTTTGTTGACGTGCTTCTCAGTGAATGACAACAAATGCTTGAAAGCACTGATTATTTTCTCCAAGCATTGGTGTGTATGGAAAAATGGCATCTTTTGCACGGTGCAGGAAATCAGCCACTGGTACCAACCTGTAAAAACAGAAATGACTGTGCATCAACACATGAAGACTAACTTTAAAACCTTAAAGTAAACATCTTTAGGAGCAGTAAAATCATTATGCATCTGACACAGTACTCATGACTTACAAGTGCTTCTTCTAAAGTATTTAATATTTTCAGTAACACTTTTCAATAACTTTGTATTACTTAACTACATTAAAGTAGCAATAAACAATATTTTGGGTTAATGTAAATGTATTAAATGTGTTCATTGTTATTTCATAATGCATTAATGTTAACACACAGTGGTTAAAATCGTTCACCCAAAAAATTATAATTCTCTCGTCATTTATACAGCATGTGTACATGAATAGTGTATATGTACAGTGCTCTGCAGATGGGTCAAGTGTATCAATGTTGAAAGCACAATAGGGACCAGAAACGCGATGTCAACTTGTTTGTCTAAAATAAAAGGAGAACATACAATTGTTCAATGTAATCTAAAAAAGTTGAAGTCTTAAGCAAATTTGACTGCTATGACATTTGGATGTATGATGTGAAATTAGTTTATGTAAAGTTTCTTAAAGAATAGTTCACCCCAAAATGAAAATTCTATCATCACTTACTCTTTGTATGAATCCTACTCTTGATTAGTTATTATTTACTTTAACCTCATGCTATACTAAACTCATATGTTGTTATTTCCCTATCTGTCACTCACTCGACGTTGTGTCGATGTAGTGACACTAGGGGTCACACTTGGGAGCCCGAGGCACCTCTGGTCTTTGATAAATAAACAATGAAAATTGGCAAGTGGTATTTGCATGCCACTCCCCCGAACATACGGGTATAAAAGGAGCTGGTATGCAACCACTCATTCAGATTTTCTCTTCAGAGCCGAACAGTCATGCTCACTGAGCTGAATTCCCACGACTGTTCATTCACCTCTGCTGGATCTGATGGCGCATTTCAGCGGCTTCTCCCCCCTCTGCACTGGTGCACTGCAGAGAATGCCCCTGGGCACTTCGGCAGAAATAAAAGAGTATATTTCTCTAAAAAAGTATATTTCTCTAAAAGAGTATATATCTCTAAAAGAGTTGCACACACGGAACGTCTTTTTAAAGATGCCTTTCCTTTGTGTGTTATTCCTGGTTGCGCTTGTTATCTCTCGCCTTCTGACGGTCACGATCACTGTCTTTCGTATCTGGGACAGCGTTCGTGGGTGGGTCATGTACTCATTGCGACAACATGTCCATGGCAACAATGCGGTCGCGGCTTATCTTCGTAAGAATGCAAGCCACCCCAGAGGCTCCCCGCCTCGGTCCTTCTACCCACGGGTATGAGGCCAGCGCGGCTAGCACTGGGGGCGATTTGGGGACCCCAATGGGACCACCTCCACCAGGTATCCCCCCACGGACCTCCCATTCCCCAGCACCCGGATGAGTCCACTGGCTTATCTCACGGCGAGTTCGACCTCTTATTCGGAGCCCGCGAAGGTGATGAGCTCTCGAGCGTAGCATCGGAAGCCTCAGCTGGGCTCCTCCGTTTGGGTGCGGTCACCCAGTCACAGGCTGACGCGGAGATGACGACATGCTTTCCCGGGCAGCCGCGAGCATCGGGCTAGAGTCGAACCCTCCACTCTCCCCTGAACACTCGCGGCTCGATGATTGGTTCCTGGGCTCGCGGCGCCACTCAAAGCCACGCCCCGCCCCCGTTCCTTTCTTCCCGGAAGTGCATGAAGAGCTGACAAGGTCGTGGGAAGCACTTTTTACTGCCCGGTCCTGATCTTTCAGCTTCCCCACCCTCACTACCCTCGATGGTGGGGCGGCCAAGGGCTATTCGGCAATCCCCCCAGTGGATAAAGGCGCTCGCGGTGCACCTCTGCCCACAGAGCGCCGCCACCTGGCACGGGCGCCCAAAGCTTCTGTCCAAGGCCTGTAGATTTATGTCGTCTCTGACGGCCAAGGCCTATGGTGCCACTGGACAAGCCGCCTCCACCCTGCACGCCATGGCTCTCCTGCAAGTCCGCCAAGGCACTAAAGGAACAGCACGAGGGTAGTTCCGTCCTGGGATTGATGCAGTAGCTGCGTTCGGTGACCGACCTCACTCTCCGGGCGACGAAGGTCACGGCGCGGACTCTCAGGCTGGTGATGTCCACCTTGGTTGTCCAGGAACGCCACCTTTGGCTCAACCTGGTCGAGATGGGAGAGGCCGACAAGGCACGGTTCCTTGCTGCCCCCATTTCCCAAGTTGGTCAGTCCGGCGACACCGAGGACTTTGCCCAGCAGTTCTCAGTGGTGAAGCAGCAGATGGAGGTTATCCGGCACATCCTGCCCCGGCGCGGCTCAAGATCCCGCACCCTGTCTGCTCATCGCCAAGGGCGTCCCCCTGCGGTGACTGCACCAGCTCCTCCGCAGCCCACCCCTGCGGCCTGGCCCCAGCGTGGAGCCCACCGCAGGAGGCAGATGCCACCCGTCTCGCGGCCGCTAAGAACCCACGAAAAGCTTCAAAGCGCCCCTGAGACGGGTGACCCAGGGATGACGATACCTGGTGCTCTGGAGCTGGAAAGCAGACCACTCCATCTCCCGGTCGAGGGCCGGGAGGAGAATCTTTTGTTACCTTTGCATTTAATTGTGCTGCAGTACCCAAGAGTTCAGCAAGAGCGGTTTCCTTGTTCCCTGGGTCACATATCCGGTGTGCACGGCCTTCATCACGACCTCCGTCCACCACTCTATTTGGCAGGTTTGGCGCTCCAGCGGCGGTCTCTCCGGGGGTGGTCACAAGGAGCCAGGTAAGTACTTCGATGTCCCGCCAGGAGGCCCCACCCGCCAGTACGTTTGACGAGATTGTCCCTCTGGCTGAGATGAAGAAGTGGTTTTACAGCCCCTACTTCATTGTACCAAAAAAAGGCAGTGGGTTGCGGCCAATCTTGGACCTGCGAGTACTGAACCGGGCTTTACACAGACTCCCGTCCTAGATGCTGACGCAAAGACACACTCTAGCGAGCGTCCAGCATCAAGATTGGTTCGCGGTGGTAGACCTGATGGACATGTACTTCCACGTCTCGATTCTACCTCGACACACACCCTTCCTGCGGTTTACGCACTGTCACAGCAGGTTACACTCAGGGGAGAGTGGAGACTCCACCCTCAGGTGGTCCAGCTGATCTGGAGTAGATTCGGATAGGCACAGGTAGACCTGTTCGCCTCCCAGGAATCCCCCCACTGCCCGCTCTGGTACGCCCTGACCGAGGCACCTCTCGGTATAGATGCGCTAGCACACAGCTGGCCCCCTGGACTGCGCAAATATGCGTTTCCCCCAGTAAGCCTACTTGCACACACCCTGTGCAAGGTCAGGGAGGATGAGGAGCAGGTCATCCTGGTAGCACCCTACTGGCCCACCCAGACATGGTTCTCAGACCTCACGCACCTTGTGACAGCCCCCCCGGCGAATTCCCCTGAGGAAGGACCTTCTTTCTCAGGGATGGGGCACCATCTGGCACCCGTGACCAGACCTCTGGAATTTCTATGTCTGGCCCCTGGACGGGATACGGAAGACCTAAGCGGTCTACCACCTGCGGTGGTAGACATGATCACTCAGGCTAGGGCCCCCTCTGCGATGCGCCTGTATGCCTTTAAGTGGCGTCTGTTCGCTAAGTGGTGTTCTTCCCAATGGGAAGTCCCCCAGAGATGTGCAGTCAGAACGGTGCTTTCCTTCCTGCAGGAGAGGTGGGAAGGGCGGCTGTCCCATTCCACCTTGAAGGTGTATGTAACCGCTATAGCGGCACACCAGTACTACACAGTGGACGGTAAGTCCTTAGGGAAGCATGACCTGATCATCAGGTTCCTGAGAGGCGCCAGGAGGCTGAATCCCTCCAGACCGCGCCTCATTCCCTCATGGGACCTCTCTGTAGTTCTTCAGGGTCTACTGAGATCCCCCTTTGAGCCTTTTCAGTCAGATGAGCTTAAGGCACTCTCCTTGAAGACTGCCCTCCTGACTGCACTCACTTCCATCAAGAGGGTAGGAGACCTGCAAGCGTTCTCTGTCAGCGAAACGTGCCTGGAGTTCGGTCCGGGCTACTCTCATGTGATATTGAGACCCCGACCGGGTTATGTGCCCAAGGTTCCCATGACCCCTTTTAGGGACCAGGTGGTGAACCTGCAAGCGCTGACCCAGGAGGAGGCAGAGCCAGCCCTGTCGTTGCTGTGTCTGGTGCGCGCTTTACGCATCTATTTGGATCGCACACAGAGCTTTAGGATCTCCGAGCAGCTCTTTGTCTGCTTTGGTGCACAGCGGAAAGGAAGCACTGTCTCCAAGCAGAGGATCTCCTACTGGCTCATTGACGCCATAGCCCAGGATGTGCCGCCCCCGGTAGGGCTATGAGCCCATTCTACCAGCGGTGTAGCAGCCTCCTGGGCCCTGGCCAGGGGTGCCTCTCTAACAGACATTTGCAGAGCAGCAGGCTGGGTAACACCCACACCTTTGCGAGGCTCTACAACCTCCGGGTGGAACCGGTTTCGTCCCATGTAGTGGCACGCAATACAAGCGGATAAGTCCGGGATAGCCGGTGTATCGCTTGCATATAGTGCCATTCACCTCCTCTGAGCTGAAGACGTGCGCCATTAACTCCCAGTAGTGTTCACAAACTATGTTCCCTGGTTGACTTCCTCCGAGCCCTGTGGCAGTCGAGTGTTCGGAGAGACTCGCTGCCGGCCTATTACACATGCTAACTAAAAGCCCTGTTCTGGGGTAGGTGCTCCGCATGTGGCGGTTCCCTCTAGGTAACCCCATGCAATATATATTTTCCGCTAATTCATTTCCCTGTTGGCAAACTGTGTCTTCCTTGGGCAGAGGCCCCTCTGCCACAGTCTCCATGTTTGTAGTAACTCCTCCCCTGTTGGGTAGGACCTACCATGACATGACATACTTCCGACATAGCTCGGAAAGGCCATGTGATGTATTCCCCCTCTCTCTGGGCGAGGTTTGGTCTCCGCGGTATCCTCCCCTTGGGAGGGACACCCCCCGACTAGACTTGGTCGGCCCAGTCGGTTAATCCCCCTTTTTTTAGGGAGGGAAAAAAAAAGAAGAGGAAAAGAGGCCACGACTGGGCTAGCCTGTCTCTATCTTTTGGATAGTCGACTTGTCCCCAAAGGGCCGTTCGACACTCATAACTATGTTGTGGGAGGTTACGTGTCAGCCTGGTGCCCTGGCTATGAGGCACACAGTTGTCTGCCCGTCACACACCGCCAGTTCACGTAACACAGTTCAGCCAGTTGCAGCGTTTTGTATAGGGACCCCTAGTGTCACTACATCAACACAACGTCGAGTGAGTGACAGATAGGGAACGTCATGGTTACTTGTGTAACCTCCGTTCCCTGATGGAGGGAACGAGGCGTTGTGTCCCTCCTGCCACAACGCTGAACTACCCGCTGAAATGGCCGGGACCTTGTCTCGGCTCCTCAGCATAAAACCTGAATGAGTTGTTGCATACCAGCTCCTTTTATACCCGTATGTTCGGGGGAGTGGCATGCAAATACCACTCGCCAATTTTCATTGGCCTTTTATCAAAGACCAGAGGTGTCTCGGGCTCCCAAGAGTGACCCCTAGTGTCACTACATCGACACAAGTAACCATAACGTTTTCCAATGTAACAAAAAATGTAAACATTTTGAATGTTCTTCAAATTATTATTATTATTTATTTATTTTTTCCATAAGATGTCAGGACATAGTGACCAATCTGTCAACCACCAAAATGGACATAAATGCAGTTTCTCTTTTTGTGTGTAATGGCATGAGTGTAAGTAATGACAATTTTAATTTTGGGGTAAACTATTTCCTTATGTTATTTAAATAGTTAAACCTGAATGACAGCACAGTCTTGCTGTTCTCTTAAATACAGATAATGTTCTTTATCCTCAATACCTGCTGTCATAGTTTCCACATTGGAAAGCAGATGAAGAGCCACTTCTTTCTGTCGGCAAAGTGCAGGATCTAGTCCTTAAACACAGGCACCAAGTTCTCTTTGAGCTTTGAAGTGGAGTCAGGATTCAAAACTGAGAAGTTTTATTAAAGTAAAGAAAAAAAAGACAAACACTATCATATATTTACAAAAACTACCCAAGGTTTTACTTAGCATATTTAAACCATGGTATTTGAGGTAAAACCAGAACCACAAAATTAACCATGATTACTACAGTCATAGTTACTACAATATTATTTTATTAAAACCATGGTTACTATAAGGATACTGCAGTATTACTGTAAAATCATTGTTGTTACAATTTTACTATAGTAAAAAAATAATAATAATTTCAGCCAAAAAAAAAAAAAAATAAAAGACACTAAAGTCATGGATAGTACAATTAATGTTACTCTAGTAAAACCCTGAAGAAAAGAGCATCGTGGGAAAAAAAAATCTGAAAGATGTGCTAAAATAAATGTATATGATAATCTTTGGATGAGCGAAATTATTGATTCCAGACCATTGAATGCACAACAAACAGTGGTGTGTTGGTCCGTCATCAAATATAGCTTATGTAAAATTATTAAAAAAGATTAAAGAAGTACTTACACTTACAGGTCCCCAACGGCATCCATCTCTCGCACGGTTCAGCCTTCACAAATGTTTTATTTGTTACGCGGTATACACTGGCGGCCAAAAGTTTGGAATAATGAACAGATTTTGCTGTTTCGGAAGGAAATTGGTACTTTAATTCACCAAAGTGGCATTCAACTGATCACAAAGTATAGTCAGGACATTACTGATGTAAAAAACAGCACCATCACTATTTGAAAAAAGTCATCTTTGATAAAATCTAGACAGGGCCCATTCCAGCAGCCATCACTCCAACACCTTATCCTTGAGTAATCATGCTAAATTGCTAATTTGGTACTAGAAAATCACTTGCCATTATATCAAACACAGTTGAAAGCTATTTGGTTCGTTAAATGAAGCTTAACATTGTCTTTGTGTTTGTTTTTGAGTTGCCACAGTATGCAATAGACTGGCATGTCTTAAGGTCAATATTAGGTCAAAAATGGCAAAAAAGAAACAGCTTTCTCTAGAAACTCATCAGTCGATGAATGAAGGCTATACATTGCTTGAAATTGCCAAAGAAACTGAAGATTTCATACAAAGGTGTACACTACAGTCTTCAAAGACAAAGGACAGCTGGCTCTAACAAGGACAGAAAGAGATGTGGAAGGCCAGATGTATAACTAAACAAGAGGATAAGTACATCTGAGTCTCTAGTTTGAGAAATAGATGCCTCACATGTCCTCAGCTGACAGCTTCGTTGAAATCTACCCGCTCAACACCAGTTTCATGTACAACAATAAAGAGAAGACTCATGGTTGCAGGCCTTATGAAAGAGACACATTTGAAACAGAAAAACAAAAACAAAAGGTAAGGTAAGAGTGGGCAAAGAAACACAGACATTGGACAACAGATAATTGGAAAAAAGAGTTATGGATCTTAACCCCATAGAGCTTTTGTGGATCAGCTAGACTGTAAGGTGCATGAGAATTGCCCAACAAGACTGCCACATCTATGGCAAGTGTTACAGGAAGCGTGGTGTGAAATGTCACCTGAGTATCTGGACAAACTGACAGCTAGAATTCCAAAGATCTGCAAAGCTGTCATTGCTGTACATGGTGGATTTTTTGATGAGAACTCTTTGGAGTAGTTTAGGAAGTTCTGAAAAAAAAAAAAAAAAAAAAAAAAAAAAAGATTGTAATAGTAATTTTTCAAGTTATTAATGTCCTGACTATACTGTACATTGTGATAAGTTGAATGCTATGGTGAATAAAAGTACCAATTTCTTTCCATAAGAGCAACATTATTCCATACTTAATGAGAGAAAAACAGCATCTGGGGTTATTCACACTAAGTAATGACAAACCTAGAAGTGACATGTATTATAATGGGCTTGTTTGACAATATTTGTCAAACATTGTTAAAACATTGATAATGATCTGTAATCCTCTTTTCTTTTCTTTCTTTTTTTTTTTTTTTTCAGAAAGCAAGGTTTTAATACAATTAACCATGGTTTTACTACAGCATTACTGTAGTATCCATATGGTAACTTGGTTTTAGTAATAGTAACCATATAATAATATCTATGGTAAATTTTGAGGTTTTATATATGGCTTACACTAACTAACTTTTAAAGGGTAAACAAAGAACCATAATAATTTTTCTGTTAAGGCCCATAAATACTGTATATATATATATATATATATATAAAATAATTAACAATAAAGTTACTCATTTTATCCAAAGAATTTGTGAAAATTCAATTTAATAGAGGTATCGGTATTGGTATCGATATCTGTGATATTGGCCTAAAAGTACTTGGTATTGGATCAAAAAGAAAATGAGTGTTATTGCCCATTCCTACGTACAACATACACTGTTTCTTTTACATCTGCATTTCTAAACCATTGACACAAACACAGACAAGAACAGCATATTATTAATCCAAATGACAGAGAACAAACAGCTATATCAATAAGTCCACAACTAAGCTCTTTGACTAAATTAATATAAAATTCAAGCAAAATTATATTGCTTGCAACTCAAGTGGCAGGTAATCATTGATTTATGGCAGGTCTAGTATTAACAAAATGTATACTTGCAATACATGGCTCATCATACATTTATAAGTCAGCTCATTTAACAAGCATTTTGCCTCAACATACTTTATGTAACAACATTAAATCATTTTTAAGTAAATGTGTTGTTATCTAATTTGATTCTTAACTTTTTTCCTTTTGTTTTGACTCCTCCGTGACGAGAAATTTAATATAACCGAGCGATCGTATCAGGTTCACCTAAACACTTGTACTCTATGTAATAAAATAAGAAACTGAGACAAGTTACAGTTTGAACAGAACTTCTCCCGCATTTATTTGATGCTGCACGTTGCAACTCTCAACTGAACTGCCCGCCACGTATCTGGCGCGCATGCATTTACAATCCGCCTACGGCAAGCCCCGAGGCAAAAAACACACACACACACACACACACACACAGTGTACATGATCACTTAGCGTTACAACAATACACTCCATCAAAATTAAGTATTTTACAGTAATAAGTGCAGCTTCATATGTTAAAACTTTAAAATTACTTTAAAATCGCACGTATCTCACAGCATAGTCTACTGTGGAGACGTGTTACCTGCTGTTTAAACCAAATTGCATTATTTGCCGCCTCTCACTGAAAATGAACAGGGAACGTGCGGTGACCGCATACCGTGTAAAACCACCTTAATGCGGAGATGCGCCTAAATGGTCAAAGACACTTCAAAATTCTGCCAAAATGCCTGTTAAAGTGGAGATTTAAAGAAAAAAAAGGACTTAAATATTGTTCTGTTTCTCAACCACACCTATCATATCACTTCTGAAGATATGGATTTAATCACTGGAGTCTTATGGATTACTTTTATGCTGCCTTTATGTCCTTTTTGGAGCTTCAAAGTTCTGGTCACCATTCACTTGCATTGTAAGGACCTACAGAGCTTAAATATTCTTCTAAAAATATTTGTATGTGTTCTGCAGAAGAAAGAAAGTCATACACATCTGGAATGGCATAAGGGTTTGTAAATGAGAATGTACATTTTTGGGTGAACTATCCCTTTAAGATCCTACACATAAACTGACTTTAATGTAATTGTTTCATACATTACAATTTAAAATCAGTGTATTGAAAATAACCTTTTCATCTCTGTAATCATGTCTCCCTTTTATTATCTGGATGCAGATACATGTAGTGTTGTTTATTATTGATAAGGCTAAGCAATATTTTTCATACTTTCTGACAAAAAGCCATAAAAGGGAATGTGAATTACAGTATGTATGCCACATTTTGAAATTGCAGCATACTGTGTGTATTATAAGGCAGCATAGCTTTTGCTACTCAATGCTCACTGTTCTAGTACTTTTAAATGAGCTACTCTTTTACTCTTACTTGAGTAGTTTTTAGAACAGGTATTTTTACTCTACTCACACTACATTTTTTTGTAAAGTAACAGTACTTTTACTTGAGTATGATTTTTCAGTACTCTTTCCACCCCTTTTAGGGAATAACTAAAAGTAGCAACACTACTGACTTTAAAAAAAAAAAAAAAAAAAAAAAAAAAATTAGGATGAAAAGCTGTAGCTTAAAAGCTGCTTCCCCAACACCGGTTTTGACCTTCAGTATGATAGACACATTACCCTAAATATATCCACTAATGATGATAGGAGGAGAATGATGGGGACAAAGAAAGAGAACAAAGTAAACATACACAGAAAGGCAGAAAACTGCAGACCTTTTTAGAAGAATGGACAAAGAGAGAAAATTAGTGCAGTTACATCCTGCTGTGCTTAAACATAACTGTGGCATCCTATAGTCTGTTACAACACAAAGGCACATGGACGAAAGCACATAAACATAGACCGCAGGATGCCCGCAGAGCCAAGGAGCTGGATTTAGACTGATTACAGGTCTATTAAAACAAAAGAAAAGACTGAAATTACAGCCTCTCTCCTGCTGAGCTGTAAACATGCTGGTCATCTTTGCTTTGTGTTTTTATTATACATTCTCCTGTCAAATCCAGTGTGAACAGTTGTTTGTCCTTCCTACCCACGTCCTTTCCTTTTTTACCTCTGCTTTGTGTATGCCCATTTAGTTCAGAATGGCCTTAAACTTGCATTACTTCCAATCCAAATTATGCCATTTACCTCTTGTTGTGATGGCACTCTGGAAACTGCAGCTCATTACATGGCCTCATAGTGTGCTGGCGCTGAATGCAGCCAGAATTTCTCAACCTTATTTTCAGCATCTACTCATTCCAAACTTTTGTAGGAGTGAAGCAGACGAAAAAAGTCCAAACAGTTGCACTGGAGCTAGAGGAATGAGAACTAGTTTGGAAATATGTGCTAACCAACCTGATCTCATGAAAAGTCATACATCATTTATGAGTTGGCTATTTCGTATGGTCTCGCATGATGTTGTTCGCATAAACTCGTACGACTTCATCACGTGCAAATTCCTGGATGTCTAATGTGGAAGTAAGCATGAGTTCCACGCACGAGGCGTTAAGGACATACTTATTAATATTACGCCCTAACCCTAATCCCTTATCTAAACTTAACCAATCAGTACAGTGTGTATACATGATAGGAAGCTGTTGTGTGTGACAGAAACAAGTAATTGTCGCGTGTTAGATGGAAACGATGTCCAGTGACGTCATTGGCTGTTGTGAAAGTCATAGGAATTCAAACGAGTGCAGTCGCACGATATCATACAAATTAGCCAACTTTAGAAAAGTCGTACGAATCCTGACTATTTTGCCGTGAGAGTGTGTTGGTGTTAACACATACATATTTAATGCCCTAGTCCCTCTGGCAGTTTGTAAAAGCTTTTTATCTCACACTAATTACGTTTCCATAAAACATACACTTTTCCAAAAAGTGTAGCCCATCAAAAAGTTTATCGATATAGCTGATGGAAACGCAAATTATCGCTAAAATTTGACAAGTGTCAACATAATATTTTTCCGTTTAACCCTAGCACATAAACTCTATGTTGCTACTTCAAATGTCGCAAAAAACTGGTTTGGAAACACTTTTTGTTGAGAAAATTGGCATTGATGTAAAAATTGTGACATGACAGAATTTACCCCAATCATTAGACTGTGTTAATCATGACGACAAGGAATACATCCTTGAAAGCCAATTTATTGCATTACTTGCACTGTTATGGATCGGTCTTAACGGCATACCTGCACAGATCCAATGCTGCAAACATATCTGCGTCATGACACTTCCAGGAGTGCCAACACAAATATCTCATATCATGCACCTGTCACCGACAAATGCACAGAGAAAAAAATGAATGGCCTCTCTTTGCGATTAATTTAATCATGGTAGCCATCTGTTTATTTATTAAAGTTGCTTTTCCACACAATACAAAAAAACATATAATTTCTGTGCATGCACAAATATGTTTTAAATTAAAAATAAATACACAATACTAGGAGAAAAGCTTCAGTGTGCTTTTTTAGAACACTAACATATAGCCCATATATAACTTTTGAAAAAATGCAGGCAAAATTCCCTGTATTTAATTAAAAATTACCAAATGAATAAAGCATTAAATTGACAAAATTAATTACCAAATGAAAAAATAATACTGTTAGGCCAATATAATTGCCTTTTCTTCACACAAACTTAAATTAGCCTTACCCTGTTCTGTAGATGAAAAAAGTCGTCTGAATGACATTCTCAGAATGTTCTACACTTTTTTCAAGACTATAAACGATCAGAACTATTAATGCTGAGTTCACTTTCAGAAAACTAGCTTTTGAACATTTTAAAACTGTTAAGTATTTTAAAGCTAACCCTCTTTACCTCAGATCGCATTTGCTGAGCTTCTTCATAAAATGTAAATTGCATTATGACACTAAAATACATTTTAGATGACATTCAAGGTCAGTTGGTCGTTAAAAGTTGCTGGATAAAAGTTGCAAATATGCGGGACATAATGCAGTTGTGATGGCAATGCTTTATATTAGATGATTGTTCAAAATAGCCTATTGAATATCAGGAATGTATCATATATGTAAACCCTGATATTACACAGCATCAATTTTTTTCTTTAATCGCTGTGCACACAGCATATACACATTCATGGATGGTCCTTATACTAAGACTGAAAGTTTCCCCCACTACTTGGTGCAGGTTGCCAGCTTAAACAGGGCCATGACGATTCGCTTTCGGGTCGGAACCGGTGGCAACCTGCGATAGGCACAACATCAGGATGTCCAATCTGAAACTCAACCCATTTCATAACTGTTTTGGTTTGTGATTTATCTCGTTACGAGTGATTCTTTAATCATCAGGGGGTTAGAAGGTGTCAGCAAAGCTCATTAGGCTATGAACTGCTGTGAAAAACAAAGATTGCATAGTAAAAATAGAGTTGAATGTGAGAATAAATACATGTTTAAATGTTTAGGAGACTATTGGAGCTCTGGCCTCGCAGTTAATGCCGTGGTGCTCATGTTGGTGATGCAAGTTTGAATTCGGTTCTCAATGTTTTGTGTTCCTTTCATAGATCACGGAATGCATCAAAACAAGGGGGGACCCGATCATTTTAACCCACCAGACCATTACATTTCACATATACAGAGACAGACATATCACACATTACGTAGACTAAGAAAACATAAAACCATACTTAAGAAAAAAAGTTTTGTTAAAAACTAGTTAAAAAAGGCATTAACGCAAAAAATGTAGTGTCACATGCCAGAATTTACATCCCATCTGTCCACACAACAAAAAGCATAGTGGAGAGGAACACTTGGACTGATGAGGAGACACAAGTTTTCTTCAATTTCATTAAAGACAACAACATTACCTTTATTATTAGTTGATTAGCTTATAAGATTCCTGCAGCATTCACTTGAACAGTGCATTTAGGCTGTACTGGATGTAGAAAGAACGGAGATGGAGGGGAGCACCTGAGGGGGAGACTCTGATGTGCTTGCATCCTCCAAAACTGCATCAGAACTCTATGTTTGTCATGTTACGTCACATCACATCATTCTTATGTTTTCCCCAAGGACTTTTATGTTGAAAGTTTGAAGAGACTCTTATTTTGAAGTTTTGCATCTTCCTCTTATGTCTGTCTTCCTGTTCTTTGCCCTAATTGTATCCCAGGTGTTCCTCGTCTCTTTGTTATCCCAAGTATATATGTATATATATTTAAGCAATATCACATGAGCAAGAGTGCGATATGGCCCTACATCAGCACTGTTGTGATTCGGCCGCAGGCTGAGTGCCATAGGTAATCACAGCGGTGCTGATTTAGGGCCATATAGCACGATTACGAGTGTGATATTGCGTTTATACAACAATTCAATGAACAAGTCAATTAAAAAAAAATTGGAAAAACTGAGTACGGTCATAAAAATGCATTTGTGCATGGAACTACTTTCTTACGTGACGGATCAGAATCTGCTATTGCAGGTTCAAACCAAATGATGCGTCCAAACCTTCGTTAGTAATTCAAAAATGTCTCTTCAGAAATAGTATCACGGCTTGTGCTGTTTCTAACAAGTTATTGGATAAACAAGGATGGATGTGTGTGTGTATGTTTGTGTGTGTGTGTGTGTGAGAGAGAGAGAGAGAGAGAGAGAGAGAGAGAGATGGAGCATGTGCGATCACCTGTTGCCACTCCCAAGCAGAGATGCTGTCAGCTTTCTGAATATCAGCTTTCTCAGTGGAAAAACAGCTGTCCAAGTGGGGTATTTCTCCTTATTTCACGGTAGCCGGTGCACAAAAGTCATTCACTATAGAAACCTCAATGTCCTCCGCCATTTTATACAGCACGTCCTCTCCAATGTGGAAAGTCCGGTAAGAGGTAAGCGCCTTGAGTTGTTTAATTAATCAGTCTGTTTTGTCTCTCAGCTGTGATGAGCCGTAATGCTGAAGTTGTTCGTTTAAAGCCGTTTAAAGCTATTTCCTAGCTTTAGTAGTGTAGTACTAATACAAGCAATCATGAAGCGATGTTGTATGTAAACACTGGCTGACACGGATTCACTTCATGTCACCAAACTGGCTCATATTACACATAAAAATGATCTTTTGCACCACCTGCTGGCTCAAAAAAAAAATATATAAAGAAAAAATAAGTGTAAAGAGACACACATACAGTAGCTCTTAACACATATGCACTGCTCTTACACTTTAGTTTAGAACGGCACGAACACAAGCGGAGTGATACACACAGTGAAGCATCCGAGTGCTGATGTTGTGAGACCATCAGTACTCATGGAACGTCTCTCGTCCAATCAGATTCGAGGACTGGAACTAACTGTTGTGTGTATATATATATATATATATATCCTCTTGTTCCTTGTTCAAGGGTCTGTTCTTGTTTGTATGTAGAGTGTTGTAAGCAAGCATAATGCTGTTGAGTTTATGTTTACCTTCTGTGTTGAGTCATCTCCTTCTGTTTGTTGATCATTAAAAGAGCTGCATTTGGATCCTCTCACTCACCTACACAAACCCTGATAATGTTGAAGTGTCGGTAGAGAGTTGTTTGAACTTGTGGGATTAATGTATCTTGCCTGCTTACTCTTAAAGTAGTCCGGAAACTACTTTGTGTGCTCACAAAATTGATCGCGCATGACAATTGTAAAGGTAGACCATCACCATAGGTTTAGCACCTTGATGCAGTCAAGAGAAATTTCATGCTGGTGATTGGTTTTATGTATTTCATATTTTATCAGACTGCAAAAGTAACGGCCACTTCAAGGGAGAGTAGACACAGAACTAAATTGTCTCCATTTGTAGACAATTTGTCTAACTGTGGACAGATGAATATCTAAGCTCTTCGAAATAACTTTGCAACCCTTTCCAGCATCATGCAAAGCAACAGTTCTTGATCGTAGGTCTTCTGAGATCTCTTTTTTGCGAGGCATGGTCCACATCAGCAGATGCTTCTTGTGAATAGCACACTAAAAATGTTTGAGTGCTTTTTAGAAGTCAAAGTTGCTGTAACACACACCTCCGATCTCGTTTCATTAATTGGATGCCAGGTTTGCCAACTCCTGACTCTAATTAACTTTTGTTGACATCATTAGCCTAGGGGTTCACATACTTTTCCTAAACTACACTGTTAATGTTTGAATGATGTATTCAATATGTACAAGAAAAATACAGTAATTTGTGTTTTATTAGCTAAAGCAGATGGTGTTTGTTCATTATTGTAAATTAGAACAAATGTATACATGTTACACATTATGAAGGTAATTCCAAAGGGTTGTAGGAATTTTGGTAGTATAAATGCACACGGTATGGATTAAAGTGCCCATGTACCTCCACCATAATTTGTAGGATAAATGACAAATGATCAGATTAGAGATCTGAATAAATTCTCCACCTTTAAAATGTAATAAAACAGCTCGTTGTATCTGCTCACAATTTCTATGTAAGAAATTAGCTTTAATAAGGGAATTATTATTAATTAACTTATTGGAGTAATATTATCCTTATGGCTTATTGAAAATAATATCACAAATATGTTTAGATATGGTTCGAGCTTCAGAGTGCAGATCTTTGAAAAATCAAGTGACGAGATTATTTTTCAAAATATACCACAGTCAAAATTAGCTTTGAATACAAACAAGACTTTATTGCTAATATAACATAACACTAACTAACAAATATAGACAAACATAAACAGGTTGGTAAGTGAGTTGTAACAGAAGGTGAATGGAAATGATCGGTACAGAGGAAATTGAACTTCATGGTGTCTATAAACAATGCCTTGAGAACCATTCAATACTTCTTTTAGTCTAACTCGATTTGCAGTTGGGTAACTCAAATTATATTAAAGAGAGACCAGCACTTTAAGTCTGGAGATTTCCTTGCATTTCCTTGCATTGCTTTGGATCTTTGGCTCTTTGTAGAAAGTTCTAGTTGTTCTGTCAATGTTTTGGACCTCTGTTAAGATCGTGGATAGTTTGTTGCTGGGATGATGAGGCAGCTTTGAAGCGAGGCCTTTAGCAAGGAAGACTCGCGACTCCCGACATGTGTGTGAGTCGTAGAGCAGAGAGAGAGAAAAGCTTCCTTGGAACTTTGCGTTCTGAACTTTCCTGGACTCTACATCATGCGAAGACAGAAGGGCGCAGGAGAAGGCTAAGAGCCAGGAAGACAAGAAGAGAGCATGAAGAGAGCTGAAGAAGCAGCAGAAGAAGAGAGAGGCTTTGTCTTTAAAAGAGTTTAAAGGGATCCTTCCAAAGACAGTAAGACCGTTTTCAAGCTCTCTCATCTCGTACAGAACTTTAGCATGTGGCACAGAAAATGGCTCACTTTAAGTGTGTCAAATTTGTGAAATCAAAGGACAAAGGAGTGTCTTAGCTTTCCATGGGGGTTTCTTCAGAAGATGGCTTTTAAGTCATGTGAATGATTATTACATGGGGTTTCTGGTCTGTGCTCTTCTGGACAAGAATGAATCTTGTTGTATCCACAGAACTCTCTTTGTTCTCAAGACAGTTAAGGTTAGCCAGATGCGGGTTTTTGCTAGACTCCTTGGCGCCAGCAGAGCAGAGTCTTTAATTTATGACTTTGAGGAATGTTCGGTGTGCCTGTTGGCCTCTGAGTGTGGAAATTGATAATTCTTCTGCCCATAAGATCCTACAGGTTCACATACTTTTTCTTGCCACTGTATATTGTACCGTAATTTTTATTTGATTTTGCCATTTACAATGCTTCATGGGGTAAGTCTTCAACCTTAGTCTTTTTTTTCTGATTTTCAAATAGTTCATTGTTTTAAATAAATTGTATTAATGTTGTGATTCATCTTGGAGCTTGTTGGTTTGGTTCATGGCTTAGAACTCTTTATTGAAGCAATTTTTTTTAAAATGCCTATGAAGAAAATTAATAAGAAAAATACTTCTCAAACTAAGGCCGACAAAAATGTATTAAATATTATGATTCTGTGCCCATAGCTTCTACATTCCAGAGGACACAAAGAGGACCTTAGCTTGATTTATACTAACAAATGAGTAAAAATGGCCATAAATGGAGTGAGGACAAAGGCAATATAGCATCTAATCTGAAGTGTTCAGGTGCTAGTGCTGTTTTAACCAACCTGCTACTTATTTCAGGTTATTATAGAAGTGACAGGCCATTCTTTTGGAGTCTAGTGCATTCCCTTAAGGGTTCTGGCACACTGGAGAGGTGAACTGGCCTGCGGCTTATCGACATGTGATGATGCTCGGTACTTTCACTTTATAATTTTAAACTGTGGTCAATTGTCCACTTATCTTCCACCACATGTCTTCATTTTTGCAATTCTGGAAGTGTGAAATAATCACTCTTTAAACAAATCCTCTCTGGGTGTTTCAGATTTTGCTGGCCGACATCAGATTTCTGTCTCTTTCGCCTGTCAGTGAGTTGCATCTTGTTGATTTCTTAGGTCTTTTTACTTTAGCTTTGACTAAGAGGCTAACTCCCCTATCTGCTAGGTCACCTTGAAGAATTCCTTAAAGGCCTGTGGGAAAACAGCTCAGAGGTTCATCACGTTTTCTTTATATTTATAACCACGAATGCACCTCTTGCGAACAAGATGTATGGCTAAGCAACTACACTGTTGTACTAATGCCTGAGAATTATTTTTAGGGTTGCTTTTCTGCAAGCCTAGCAATAGTTTGTTAATTAACAGCAAGACATTTTGGAATAAGCAGAATTCTATCTCCCCTCCGCTTCATCTCTGTGTGTAGAGATGTCTTACTGAGTATGAGATGGATTACGGTGTGGAGCTAAACCATGAATTAACATGCATCCTGCATCAGACTGTTGTCCACATCTTGGAGAGATGGCATTTGAAAACACAGTCGAAAGCACAAATATGCATCCAACCACAGAAATGAATGAACTAGCATTGAATGAGAAGTTTAGGTTGTGTAAATGTAATCAGCATATGTTTGCATTTAGCAAAAACAGAAACAACTGACCCATTAAAATTCTCAGATGTAAATAAACATCCAAATGCACATTTAGACTGTGAGAGTAAAGTGTTTTCTGATTAGGTAATTTGCTGATTACAGATATAATTTAGCGCTTACAATTGGCATTCCCTTGTACTGTATGTGTGTTTAAGAACCAAGGAGTTCCAATATACATGGATAGAGCTATCTGTTAGTATTCCAATTTATCTCAATGGCAATTGCTCGGCTGGTGCATGCATTCCAGTATTCTGTATATTCACTGTATGACCATGCCACCATATTGTGACCAAAACCCCATATAGCTTTAATGTGCTGTGCTGTGGGATGTGACAAAACTTTTGCGAGGCGTGGTGCGAGCTGTGAGGTGATCGCCTGTGTTGCGTAATTGATATTGGGTCTTTGAATAACATACAACGTGCGAGAGCCGGTGGAGTTTCTGGTACCCCCCTAGGGTTTGATGGTGCCCCCCTAGGGAGCTGGTGCCCTACGCAGACAGTGTATAGGAAGCGGCAGTACTGAGAAAACCACACAAAAACACTCGTAACTTTTGAAAGAGAGATGTTTGCTATGATGACTCATCTGTGTACAGAGATGAATCTTGGATAAAAATTTCTATAAATATCCGCAAATGGCAAATTTGGCAATATTTGTGCAAACCTCATGTCTATATAAAATTTTCCTGACACTTGTCATGGACCAAAAGCAACGACTGTTGTTTTTCTTGATATTGTATCTCGGGTGTTTTTCCATTCACATTTTTGCTAATGCTTTCCTTTGTGAATGGTCATAAATATGGCGGCTGTGAGGAAAATGTCACATGACTGAAACAGATGAATAGAAAACTCTATATTATACAACAGTTTGTTCCAGTCTTCAAATTTGATTGGCCAAGTGGTGTTCCAAGTTTTTAACAGCACTAGTAAATAATATTTGTAGTTTCATCCAGACTGATCTCTCAGTGAAATCGAAAACAGTAGATTGACTTTTCTTAAAGGGATAGTTACCCAAAAATTTTAATTCTCTGATAATTTACTCACCCTCATGCCATCTGAGATGTGTATGACTTTCTTTCTTCTGCAAAACACTTTTGAAGATTTGTAGAAAAAGATCCATGCTCAGCAGTTCCTTAGAAAGGGAGAGGATTGTGATTAGATATTTGTAGGTCCAAAAAGCACAGATAGTCAGCATAAAATAAATCCATCCTATTTCCAGCGGTGACATTAATGTCTTCTAAAGCGAATCGATCACTTTGTTTGTGAAAAAGAATGATATTTAAGCACTTTTTAACTATAAAAGATCGCTTCCAGTCAGGCATTGACGAATGGCTGAATTTACCCGAGTGCTCCTGTGACGCAAGCGCATTGACATGTTCCTTCGACTCACTGGTTGTGTCTGTCACTCGTCAGTTCACGTGCCATCGCACTTACGTCACAGGAGCACTCAGGTAAATTCGGCCATTCGTCAACACCTGACTGGAAGTGAACTTTTATAGTTAAAAAAATGCTTAAATATTTTTTTTGTTTGTTTTTTTTTTTGCACACAAAGTGATCAGTTTACTTTAGAAGACATTAACGTCACTGCTGGAGACAGGATGTATTACTTTTATGCTGACTATCTGTGCTTTTTGGACCTACAAATACTGTACCTAATCACCATTCTCTCTCATTCTAAGGAAATGCTGAGCCTTGATCTTTTTTTCTACAAATCTTCAAAAGTGTTTTGCAGAAGAAAGAAAGTCATACACATCTCAGATGGCATGAGGATGAGTAAATTATCAGAGAATTTTCATTTTTGGGTGAACTATCACTTTAAGCTAAAATTGGTCTGTGCTTCACGAAATTCTAAACACTGCCCCCAGTGGTGAAAGCTGTAAGTGTTTCCCATGCTCTTGATGCAACACACTTCAGGTTGCACCACAGGGGAAGGTAAACATGCTTGAGCCAATGCAAAAATGTCTGATGGGAGATACGCTTGTCAGTGAGTTGTCAAAATGTGTCCGATCCTAGGGTACTGGAACTCTCGGAAACAACATGCCGACTTCCTGTGTGTTCCTGTTGTTTCAACATTTCCTACTGATGAATCACAGTCATGCTGTCACACAACAGCACTCTTGCACATGTGATATTACTTAATTAGCACTCCATGCAGCAGACAGGAAAAAACATAAGTCTTTTTATGCTTTTAATAGCCCTCCGAAATATTCGTCACTGGTGAAACATCTAAAATATAATTATTTCTTTCTTTATTTTTTTTTTTATTTTTTGTGTGTGTGTGTGCGATTTATATGTTGCTGTCTGCTTTTGACATTGCCATTAATGGAGAAACATTGACCCCTATATTATTTGTATAGAAGTGAATATAACGCATTTTAAATATGCATATCTGATACTGAATTGTTGGCCTTTATTTTTTCATTTTACTGCCTTTATTTTAGTAGGATAGCATGCCCATGTCTCTTATTACTGTGTAGTCAAATATAGCATACCCATATTTTTTTTTTTTTTTTTCTTTTAAATCAGAAACAAAAGTAAATAATGACAAAGACAGTGCCAGTGAATAACAACATACATGATAACTAATCACATCCCTCTGTGACTTGACATCACACTTTTAGTCTATACAGGAAGAGAGAGGGCTGTGTCAAATCGCTATAGATTGTGGAGAGTTGGGTAGATGGGTTTATTAGTAACCAAAGCAATGCATGAGATTTAGAGAGCTGCCCATATCCACTGGATTCTCTCAGCAGAAATTCTTTCTGGAATATTCCACTCTGCTGTGTAGCAAAGCTTTTTTATTTTTCCGTTTCTGACTCTCTATGTCTCTCTAACTTTCACTTTTCCCTGTCTCCCTGCTCAGGTGGATACAGTAGTCTTCTGTCTCTTATCAGCGCTGACAGATAGTGAGTGTGGTTAACAGCAGCCTTCCATCTTTTATCTCTCTCACCTTCACATAGTTTAGTCAGAGACCATGAAAAGCTCTTATACACACACACACACACACACACACACACACACACACATTCAGACACACACATATACTGTAGACAGCACATAGACAGCACACACGCACACACACACACACACACACACACACACACACACACACACACACACACACATACATACTGCATACAGTATACACACATATACTGTAGACAGCACATAGCAGTGTGTATAACTGTGTGTCTTCTTAATAGTGAATCCTCATATCGTTAGTGCTTATTATTCTTTACGGTGCCCTCATAGTTCACTTGAGAGCCTTCAGGAAATGCTTGCATCCAACAATGTCTCCGGATATGGGTTGACTGTTACTGCATTCAGTAAATGTACACTGTGTTCCAAGAGGACAAGTTAGTGTTTCTGCCCATTAAGCATCAGTTGGTCAGAGGTCCAGCAGTAGGAATATGCTGACTTTTTGGCACATTTTCTGTGCTGATTTTGGGAGAAAATAATGGATGTAAATACGGTAAATGTGTTAAAGTGAAAGTTCACCCAAAATGAAAATTCCATCACCCTCATTTTGTTCCAAACACCTTTGACTTCATTTCTTCTGTTGAGGAGATGTTTGGCAGAATGTTAGGGACTGACTGCCTCAGTCACCATTCACTTTAATTACATATATATTTTCAGTGTTTCAATATGGTCAGAATTTTTTGGGAGAGCTAAGAGTAGCCTACTACACTCTTACTGTTAGCTGAAAGCATTATCAGATTAGCAAAAATTAACGAACAATTTTTATATATATATATATATATATATATATATTGACATATATATAAAGTCACACATCTGGTCATACACACTAAAAAAGTTTTACACAAAGAAAGTCATACACATCTGGGATGGTATGAAGGTGAGTAAATGATGAGAGAATTTTAATTTTGGGGTGAATTATCCCTTTAAAGTAATTATTAATGATTACTTTTCTTATGAAGGAATCAGTACAGCAATATGATTACAATTTTAAGTAAATTGTCATTTATAGTGAATAACTTTTTTGAGTAACTCAGCCAACCCTGAGCCCTACACAGGACCCTAAAAAGTAACTCAATAATGCAACGTGTTACTTTAATTAATGGAAATCCTTATCAGATGCAGATAAAAATACATGTAACCATAAGCCATTTATATGATGATATAAAATTATATAAAAGTATACATACCCAAAAGGGTGCATCTTAAAAACATAGTAATGTATCCTACATGGAATACATACATATTTATGTGCACACCTATATGAAAATTATTGATTAAGAGTAAAATACCTAAAAGTTCATGCATAATAAATGAAATGCTTTAGAGACTTTCTTATAATTATATCCCATCAAACTAAATATTAATTCCATGGAGTTATCCCCATATAGCCCATTCTTTGTAATATTAATTGATTTTGTGGTGGTGCACATTGACAAGCAACACAACTTCTGGACAGGCAAGAGGAGATTAAAAACAAACACTGTGTTGTGATGAATAATTGGAACTGCAACATAGTCTTTAATTAACATTCTTTAATTCTGCGCCAAGATGTATTGTGGCCAATTTATCTGAAAATTTGATAAACATATCCATCAAATAAAAAGAGTGGTTGCATTTAATATGGGCGTCTGTGGTTTAATGAGCCTTATGGAACAGTCCGTGATGTTTCTTGGGTTTAATTAGACTTCGTTCATGCACGGGTACTAATCAGCTCACTGTGTGAGTCTTCCCTTGTATCACCATGGAGCCAGAGAGCATTCACACCCCAGAGCCCTTAAAACACAGCCACAGAAAGCATGTAAAAAAATTAGGTCCTACAAATTTGCCGTTCACAATCTTTCCACCAAGAAGAGTTTCTTGGAACTGATTCAGTTAAAAACTCATGGTAATTGTGTATCTTGGCTGGTTCTTTGCAGTTGTCAGAGATAAAAATGTGGTTGTGCATTGCAATTCTAATGTACGGATGCTAAATTTAAGGATGTTTGCAATTCATTTAGTTATCTCTTCTTAGCTCTTATATATACTCTATGATTCAGCTTGCAGCATTGCTATACATTTGAATAAAAAAAACACTCACTCAGACTCTTGTGCACTCTGTCTTAATTCTTGTCAAGTTTATGGTGTCATTTTTATATCACCAGAACTTGAATTTGAAAAAGCTTCAGAATTCATGATCTTGAAAAAAGACTGTATAATTTGATGTTATCAAAAACTTTTGCTGTTAATTTTAAATATCTGAAAACATTTTGTGTGAATTCACCTAAAAAAAAAATCAGGTTGTAAAATTCAAGTTTTAATTATTCAAGTTGTGGATTTCAGGTCATGAAATTCAGGTCTTAATATTCAGATTGTTGAATATGGGTTGAGAAATTCAGGTAGCAAAATTTGAGGATGATATCCGGGAAAGCAGGAAGAGCAAACGAGCGTCGATGTAATCCATCTCTCTCTTGGACAATCGCAAAGTGATGGAAACAGCTCAAAAGTAACTGTGACAACAACATTGTGAAAAAACAAAAAAGGTATACTTTAGGGATACTTATTTAAATGTTTCATTAATGTGTTTTAAAGAAAAGATCAGAGAACTTAATCAGTAAATTGGATCCTTCACCTAACAGCAAGTTTCATCAAGAACCTTATTTCATAATGATATGGGCAAAAGACATTTACCAGTGGAAACGAATAATCAAACTACCTCTTTTTAACTGCACTACACTTATATACAACAGTTCAATGAACAAGTACATTTGTAAAAATTAGGAAAAACTGAGTATGGTCATAAAAACACATTTGTGCATGGAACTACATTCTTACACAACGGATCAGAATCTGCCGTTGCTGGTTCAAACCAAATGATGCGTCCATGCCTCCGTTAGTAATTAAAAAATGTCACTTCAGAAATAGTATCACGGCTTGTGCTGTTTCTACCAAGTTATTGGATAAACATAGATGGATGTGTGTGTGTGTGTGTGTGTGTGTGTGAGAGAGAGAGAGAGAAAGAGATAGAGATGGAGCGTGTGCTATCACAAGTTGCCACTCCCAAGCAGAGATGCTGTCAGCTCTCTGAAGATCAGCTTTCTCAGTGGAAAAATAGCCGTCCAAGGGGGGGTATTTCTTCCTATTTTGTGGTAGCCGGTGCGCAAGAGTCATTCACTATAGAAACCGCAATTTCATCCAACATTTTGTACAGTATGTCCTCTCCAATGTGGAAAGTCTGGTAAGAAGTAAGCACCTTGAGTTTGTGTAATTAATCAGTCTGTTCTGTCTCTCAGCTGTGATGAGCCATAATGCTGAAGTTGTTCATTAAAAGCTGTTTAAAGTCGTTCCCTAGCTTTAGTAATGTAGTAGTAATACGAGCGATCACGTAGTGCTGTTGTATGTAAACCCTGACTGACCCTGACTTGCTTCACATCAGCTAACTGGCTCATATTACACACAAAAATGATCTTTTGCCAACACCTGCTGGCTAACATATGTAATGTCAAAAAATTACATGTAAAGAGACACATATAGAGTAGCTCTTAACATATCTTCACTGCTCTTACACTTTAGTTTAGAACGGCACGAACACAAGCGGAGTGACACACAGTGAAGCGTCCGAGTGATGATGGTGTGAGACCATCAGTACTCATGGATCGTCTCTTGTCCAATTAGATTCGAGGACCAGAACTAACTGTTGTGTGTGAATATATATATATATATATATATATATATATCGTCACTGTCCGATGGAAAACACAAATCTCCACTTTTGGAAAGTTTTTACTATAGATGGAATGCACCAAATGACCTCTTCCTACTGTTTGAATTGTGCATCTAAATGACCAATGAAAATATGTTTAACAAGTATCCTTTAAGATTGTTTGTGAGAAAAATAGTTTTTCCATGCTCTTGAAAAATTTGTTTTTTGGAGATATGTTTTTCATCACTTTTGAGCTGTTTCCATCGTTTTGCAATTGTCCAAGAGAGAGATGTGTTACAGTGACGCTCGTTTGCTCTTCCTTGCATTCCCAGATATCATCCTTGAATTTTGCCACCTGAATTTCTCAACCTGTATTGAACAACCCGAATATTGAGACCTGAATTTCACGACCTGAAATCCACGTCTTGAATAATAAAAACTTGAATTTCACAACCTGATTTTTTTTTAGGTGAATTCACACAAAATATTTTAAAATATTTAAAAATAACATAAAATTACATTCAGTCTTTTTTCAAGATCATGAATTCGGAGGCTTTTTCAAATTCAAGTTCTGGTGATATAAAAATGACACCATACCAGTTCCTCATAGTTTGTGAGATGAACTGGTCAAGTAGGTCTAGTAAACATTTCAAAACCAAGTAAACTGCCTACGGAACTTATAGTATAAACCAGCCATGCCCGTGCATTTTAAGCCTTCAGTGTGATTCATGCCATTAAGAAAACACAGTTTCACAATGAATAAGACACCATATGCTAACATACATTACGTGGCAGTCAACTAATAATACCAATTGACATTTTAAAAACACGTCCACGCATGAAAGCCAGAACCAAGGAGGTCTAATACCAAGAAAAAGCTCTCTAATAATATTTGAAATTTAATTTTTGCTTGCAATTAATTTTGTTTCATCAGGGTACACGGTTACTTTTCAAAACTTGATCCAACACTGAATGCTCAAGCAGCCTAATTTACTCTTAGAAAACTCCTGATGTTGCTATAACAATGCAAAAAGCACTTACCAATTTGCTTGAAGTGAAAATCAGTCCTCCTTTCCTGTTTAATTAATCAATCGCATGATCATGCAGAACATCTCAGGTTTTTAAATCCATAAGGATCTCTTTCTCAATGGTGATGTGGCAGTGACAGCCGACTCATCAGCAAGATCTCGTGCTCTTCGCTTTCAAATTACGTACATCACTTAAAGTGTGATTGCGTCACTCAAGGCCAGCTAGAAAGCCTGGACTGGAAAAATTCTGAAGGCCTGACAGGGTGGAGCTCAGACTCACGTGCTGTTTTGGCTAAGGAGCATGGCTTTGGGCATGCAAATTGTGAAATAGTTGTCACACTTTGTTTGTAAGCATCGAGGAATAAATTCTGATTGGATAAACTTTTTGTTTTTTGCTATTCGTTTGTAGATGAATTAGGAGTGGAAAGTGATTGAAAATACATGAAAGGATGAAAAAATATGTATTTATTATGCATGTTATGCCAGCAGAGAAGGCTTTGCTGGCCCTGAAAAATCGCCACTGGTATAAACTTATTATTTCAGACCCAATACTAATAGGTTTGGAAAAAAATTGCACAGTTATTAAAAAAAAAACACACACACACAAAAAAAAAAAAAACAATCGTACCCTATATTTGTGTGTTCTATGTACACTATATTGCCAAAAGTATTCACTTACCCATCCAAATAATTGAATTCAGGTGTTCCAATCACTTCCATGGCCACAGGTGTATAAAATGAAGCACCTAGGCATGCAGACTGCTTCTACAAACATTTGTAAAAGAATGGGCCGCTCTCAGGAGCTCAGTGAATTCCAGCGTGGTACTGTGATAGGATGCCACCTGTGCAACAGGTCCAGTCGTGAAATTTCCTCGCTACTAAATATTCCACAGTCAACTGTCAGTGGTATTATAACAAAGTGGAAGCGATTGGGAATGACAGCAACTCAGCCACGGAGTGGTAGGCCACATAAAATGACAGAGCGGGGTCAGCGGATGCTGAGGCGCATAGTGCGCAGAGGTCACCAACTTTCTGCAGAGTCAATCGCTACAGACCTCCAAAGTTCATGTGGCCTTCAGATTAGCTCAAGAACAGTGCGTAGAGAGCTTCATGGAATGGGTTTCCATGGCCGAGCAGCTGCATCCAAGCCATACATCACCAAGTGCAATGCAAAGCGTCGGATGCAGTGGTGTAAAGCACGTCGCCACTGGACTCTAGAGCAGTGGAGACGTGTTCTCTGGAGTGACGAATCACGCTTCTCCATCTGGCAATCTGATGGATGAGTCTGGGTTTGGCGGTTGCCAGGAGAACGGTACTTGTCTGACTGCATTGTGTCAACTGTGAAGTTTGGTGGAGGGGGGATTATGGTGTGGGGTTGTTTTTCAGGAGCTGGGCTTGGCCCCTTAGTTCCAGTGAAAGGAACCCTGAATGCTTCAGCATACCAAGAGATTTTGGACAATTCCATGCTCCCAACTTTGTGGGAACAGTTTGGGGATGGCCCCTTCCTGTTCCAACGTGACTGCGCACCAGTGCACAAAGCAAGGTCCATAAAGACATGGATGAGCGAGTTTGGTGTGGAGGAACTTGACTGGCCTGCACAGAGTCCTGACCTCAACCCGATAGAGCACCTTTGGGATGAATTAGAGCGAAGACTGCGAGCCAGGCCTTCTCGTCCAACATCAGTGTCTGACCTCACAAATGCGCTTCTGGAAGAATGATCAAAAATTCCCATAAACACACTCCTAAACCTTGTGGAAAGCCTTCCTAGAAGAATTGAAGCTGTTATAGCTGCAAAGGGTGGGCCGACGTCATATTAAACCCTATGGATTAAGAATGGGATGTCACTTAAGTTCATATGCGTCTAAAGGCAGATGAACGAATAGTTTTGGCAATATAGTGTATGTTAATGCATTTTAAAGTATCCCACTTGTGCTGAGCGCTCTTTGTGTGGAGTTGCTGTCTTTGAAGTGCATTCCAAATCGGTAACTTATGAGTTTCATGGTGGTTATGGTGCTGCCTATGTAGGCAGTAGGCAACAAGGCAGCTCCCTAGGTTTTGGAACAGAGCTTATGAAAATATAAAAATACAAGGGAAGTTAGATATTGAAATTTAACCTTATTTAGAAATAAATGAGAAGTGAAGTTGTTTACTCCTTTAAAGAAAGGACATCCATTTTTACAAGCCAGAACACTGGACAAACAGTGATTAAGCACATAATTGAAGTTTTCACTTCTGTTGGCTCAATATCTCAGTATGCAAAACAATTCATAATCACATTTTTAACAATATGTCTCCTCTAATCTTAAGCAGTTTTTAATTTATGGTTTACGTGAGTACCCTCATAAATCATCTATCTTATTTCAGTGTTAGGCAGCGATGGGGAATGAGGCCTTGGCTCTTTTCCACAAACTGTGGGCTAATGGAGCACCTGTAGTAAAGACTACTGTCTCCCTTTCTCTCTGATTCTGTCTCTGTCTAGAGATGTAGGTATAAACATTTTGTGTATGTATGAGTGCATGTCTGTCTTTGTCTCCTTCACCTCTCCTCACCTAGAACGTCCGTAATGTAATGGATTTTCTTATATTTGCATAGATTATAGCTAAGGGTGCAGAGGTTAACCTTATGAGTGCTGCTAATTGTCAGTTGAGATTTTTTTCTGCAAATGTTAAAATGTATCGCCTGAAAAGTTATGCTTTTGTTAAACATATGATTATGTTTTGTCTGTTGCCATAATATAGCATTGTGTCAGGAACAGAGTGAAAAGTAAGGTACAGTATATTAACCTGATTCTCTGAGACCAAGTCAAGTCATTTCTATTTGTATAGCGCCTTTCACAACACATATCGTTTCAAAGCAGCTTTACAGAAAATCATTCATTAACAGAAAATGAAACTGTAATATCTATAATGTCTTAGATTCATCATTGTGTAGTTTGATAAATATGATTGTGAATTGTGTTTAAAAATAAGTAATTAAATAATAATTGTATTTAGAAACCCAGTGAGCAAGCCAAAGGCGACTGTGGCAAGGAACACAAAACTCCATAAGATGTTGCTTAATGGAGAAAAATAACCTTGGGAGAAACCAAGGCTCACTGTGGGGTCAGTTCCCCTCTGTCTAACGTCATGAATATAATGCCAATATTACTTAATTATGTATAGTACAAGTCATGGTTTAAAATTATTAAACTAAGTAAGTGTTAAGGGTCAGTGTTTAAACAAAGATTTTGTAAGAACTGTAAGATTAATGACTAATGTCTTTGAAGTTTATCCTGGATTAACTGCAGAAGTTCACATAGATGCATTGTCCTTTGTTAGTTGGCTGATGAAGGGTTTTGTTGGCAATTAATGGATAGTCTGTGTATTCCATTATAAGAGTGTAGTCCATCATTAGACCGAGGTGATGCAGGCAGAGATCAGTGAGATGCATTGCAGTTCATCCGGCTGGTAATTTCGGTGAAGTCCAAGGTTCAGGCAATGGCATTATGATGTATCCCATGTCTTATGGTTGGAGTTGGCATCAGTTCATCCTCTGAAGCCCATCATAATAGACTAAAGTGATGTTTAGCTGGCACCGGCTGCAGTTGGTCGTCATCACTCAGAGACACGTAGCAGTGGAGTCCAACACGAAGCAGGAATGGAGCTGGATCCCGCCGGTTCTGGTGACCTCAAGATAGGAGTCCTGAGGTTGAGACAGAGATACAAATAGAATAATATTAGCATAGATGCCATTCAATATATTGCAGAGTTATAGATCATGATCAATGTTTCTGGTTTCTGGTTCCGGCAGACCTAACTAAAGCAGTCTAATTGTGAGTTGAAGGATAAATTAGGTGTATGTCTGGCTAAATAGATGAGTCTTTAGTCTAGACTTAAACTGAGTGAGTGTGTCTGCATCTCGAATAGTGTTAGGGAGACTTTTCCATAGTTTAGGAGCCAAATATGAAAAGGATCTACCTCCTGTTGTGGATTTTGATTTTCTAGGAACTATTAACAGGCCAGAATTTTGCGATCGTAATGAACGTGATGGTATATAGCATGGTAGAAGGTCACTTAAGTACTGCGGAGCTAGACCATTCAAAGCGTTGTACATAATTTTAAAATTCTGTTAACTAATTCGAAATTTAACAGGTAGCCAATGTAACGACGATAAAATGGGGCTAATATAATCATATTTTTTGGTTCTAGTCAGCACTCTGGCAGCTGCATTTTGAACCAATTGAAGTTCATTTATTGATCTTGCTGGACATTCTTCTAGTAATGCATTACAATAATCTAGTCTTGAGGTCATGAATGCATGAATTAGTATTCGGCATCAGCAACAGAGAGCATGTGTCATAATTTAGCAATATTTCTTAGGTGGAAGAATGCTGTTCTACAAACATTGATAATTTTATTTTCAAAGGACAGATTGGTATCAAATATAACACCTAAGTTCTTTGCTGAAGAAGACGATGTAACAGTACATCCATCGATAGTCAAATTATATTTTAGCGGCTTGTTTTTAGAGGTTTTTGTTCCAATAATTAGTACCTCTGTTTTGTTGGAATTGAGTAGAAGGACATTTCTGGCCATCCAATCTTTGATTTCATTGATACATTCTGCTAATTTGGAGAATTGTGAAATTTCATCAGGTTTTGAAGAAATATAAAATTGGGTATCGTCTGCATAAAAGTGGAAACTTATTCCATAATTCCTGACAATATCTCCCAGGGGAAACATATACAAGGAGAAAAGCAGAAGCCCTAAAACTGATCCCTGTGGCACTCCATACTTAACTTTTGTTTGGTTTGACAATTCCTCATTTACATAGACAAAGTGGTAGCAGTCTGCTTAATAGGACCTAAACCATGCTAATGCAAGTCTACAAATGCCAACATAATTCTCTAGCCTATTCAAGAGAATGTCGTGATCTATCGTGTCGAAGGCAGCACTAAGATCTAAAAGCACTAGAAGTGAAATGCAGCCGTGATCAGATGATAAGAGCAAGTCATTTGTAACTCTAATAAGTGCAGTCTCTGTACTGTGATGGGGCCTAAATCCTGACTGAAATTGTTCATATATACTATTTCTCTGTAAAAATGAACATAGTTGGGAGGACACTACCTTTCGTGTATTTTCAACATAAATGGGAGATCGGTCTATAATTAGCCAGTTCTCCAGGATCAAGTTGTGGCTTCTTAATAAGCAGTTTGATAACTGCCATTTTAAAGTTTCTTGAGATGTCCTAAGGATAGAGAGGAGTTAATAATGTTAAGAAGAGGTTCTGATATTACAGGGAATACCTCTTTTAGTTGGTATTGGATCTAACATACGTGTTGTGGCTTTTGATGTTTCGTTTTGTTTCGTTTTGTTTTGTTTGCTTTTCATTACCTATGACAGCAAATTGTGCAGTTGTGCTGTGATGGAATATCTGGTTCAGTTGAGGCTTTATGCCGAACCAATTTAGCCACAGTACTGAATAAACACCTAGGATTGTTGTGGTTATTTTCTATAAGTTTGCTAAAATATGCTGACCTGGCAGCTTTTATTGCCTGTCTGTAGCTACAGACACTATCCTTCCATGCACCACGAAATACCTCTAATTTTGTATTCTTCCATTCGCGCTCTGTTTTCAGAGCTGCTGTCTTGAGAGCATGAGTGTGATCATTGTACCATGGTGTGGGGCTTTTTTCTTAAATTTTATTTAATCGAAGGGGGGCGACACTATCAAGAGTGCTAGAGAAGTCTGTATTATATTTTCTGTTATTTCATCAAGTTCTTCTAGACTTTGGGGCTTATTGAGTGTGTGATATAGATCTGGAATATTATTAGTGAAGTTATCTTTAGTGGTCAAAAGAATAGTTCTACCTGAACGATAGCATGGTGTAGATTGAGTGACATTAGCTGATCACAGCATACAAGAGACGAGGTAATGATCTGAGATGTCATCGCTCTGCGGCAGAATTTCTATAGTATCAACATCAACTCCATATGACAGAATTAAATCTAGTGTATGATTATGGCGATGAGTTGGTCCTGTCACATTTTGTCTGACTCCAAGAGAGTTGAGAATATCGATAAATGCTAATCCCAATTTGTCATTTTCATTATCTATGTGAATGTTGAAGTCACCAACAATTAAAGCTCTATCTACAGTAACTACAAGATCTGATAAAAAATTTGCTAATTCACTAAGGAAATCAGAATAAGGCCCAAGTGATTAATATACTGTAGCAAGGGCAAAAGATGACAAAGTTTTTTTTATTTATATCTGACGGTGCCAAATTAAGCAGTAATAGTTCAAAAGACTTAAACTTATCCTGTCCTCTGAGTAACATCAAAAACTTCACTGTAAATTGTAGCAACACCTCCTCCTCGACCCTTCAGATGAGGCTCTTTTTTATAACAATAACCTGGGGAAGTAGATTCATTTAAACTAATATATTCATCAGGTTTAAGCCAGGTTTCAGTAGAGCACTTCCAAACTATATAGATCAATTTAATTTACAATTAGTGCTTTGGTAGAAAGAGATCTAATGTTTAGTAGCTTACCTTCATATGATGTTTATCTTTATTTATTTATTTTTTTCATTTTTTTTTTTTTTCAAGTTTGACCTTAATAAAAAAAAATTCTAAATGATTTAATGAAAGTTTTGTGTTTGGTAGTTCGGGGAACAGACACAGTCTCTATGTGATATCTAGGTGATACAGTCTCTATGTGTTGTAGTTTATGTGACCTGTGTGACATCTCAAGACAGCTAGTAGACGTTCGGATTAGCCAGTCTGTCTTCTTCCTGACCTGGGCCCCAGTTAGTCAAATACTATCATTATTAAGACTATGAGCCAAATTACTTGAAAGGAGAGCAGCACCTTACCTGGAGGGATGGAGCCTGTCTCTCTTTAGCAGGTTAGGCCTGCCCCAAAAACTCTTCCAATTGTCTATAAATCCTATGCTATTCTCCAGACACCACTCAGACATCCAGCCATTCAGTGACACTAATCTACTATAAATCTAGTCACCACGACAAGCAGGGAGGTGGGCCAGAGCATATTACAGTGTCTGACATCGTTTTTTCAAGTTCACACACCTCTTTAACATTATTTCTAGTGATCTCCGACTGGCGAAGCTGGACATCATTAGTGTCGACATGAATAACAATTTTAGAAAATCTACGTTTAGCATTAGCCAGCACTTGTAAATTTTATCTGATATCAGACGCCTGAGCCTTGGAAATGCATTTAACAATAGTGGCTGGAGTCTCTATTTCCACGTTCCTGACAACAGAATCACCAATTATTAGGGCTCTGTGGCAGGGCGGAGGGCGGAGACAGTTCATGATTCCACACACCCGGCCCCTAATTAGGCTTATTAAGCCTGAGAGGGATAAGGGCGACCGGAGACGGTAGTGCGACAGAGAGAGAGTTACGGGCAGCTGTCCAACACCAGTTTATGTTTGTATCTTTTTGGTTATGTTTATTATTAAACTATTATTTATATTGTTAAGCCGGTTCTCACCTCCTCCTTTCCATTGAACTGTGTTACAGGCTCTTTCAAGATGATTCTCAGTGGGTGCATCACTGAGTGGGGATAATCGATTGGAAACCCTAACAAGAATGGGAGAGTGGTGTTGCTTTGCTGAGCGAGTATGTCCCAAGACGTCACCCAAATGCCCTGCTGTGGGGGCTCTAGATCTGGAACCAAAATGTGTGTGTTGCTCGCTGTTCTACCCGCATCTGAAACAGTGTCTACCGGCTTCTCTTTCTCACTGACCTCCACTAGCGTTCGGATGCGTGTCTCTGACTCATTAACCTTCTCCGTCAGCCTGACTAATTCCTTACATTTATCACATGTGAATCCCTCACTGCTGACAGAAGAAGCTATAGTAAACAAGTGACATGCAATGCAGGAACAAATAACATGAGCGGTTGCCATGACAGTTGATTGTTGTTGTTTTTGGTTGTTGCTGAGTGGTGAGGGATTGAGATTGATGTGAATCCCTCATGCAATTGTTTGTTGTTATGGTTGTTCTTGATAAGCGGTGCTTTGAGATCAATGCAATAATCCATGTGACACAGAGGAGAAAAACGGGTGCACGCTGTAAAATGTGCGCAGTTTAATCGTGATAAAAATAGAAAGCGGATGCATGTGGAAGATGCACGCAGTTGAATCGCAATAAGATAATAATGTGGGGGGAAACCCGATGCACGCTGAAAAATGGCAGATGTTAAGGATTAAAAGCTGAAACCAGATAGATAAGTGATGCTAAAAAAGTCAGCAGGCTACAAACACAGACTCGAGCTAGGCGCTAGCAGCAACAGGTAAAATACACACAAATGAAACAGTAGAAAAGTGGAAAAACCTGAAACAAGCGGTAAAATGCTAAAGGATAAAACGATCAACGTATGAGAATAAGAATAAGCAATGCTAAGCAGGCTACAAACACTCGTGCAGTGTGCCATCAGCAACCGTAACAGGAAGTCTGGACCAGGTCGGAAAGAATGCTGTTTTGGTCTCAGTTATGGTTTGGGTTAGGTTTAGTTTTTGGGTTAGGTTTAGGAGAGTATTAATTGAATTACTTTAATACACACACACACACACACACACACACACACACACACACAAAAAAAACATTTGTAAAAAAAGGATTTTTGCTGCTTGTTCAACTTAATTAACTAAAGCAACACAATTCTAGAACATTTTGTCAAAACATTGCATTCTATCCATTTTAATATGTAAAATGGAAGTTTACTTAATCCATCTGAGTTGGGACTACATAAATACTTTTTGTCTTAATGTAGCATTGATGAAACTAGGCAGAGGATTTCCATTTCTCATCTTGCTTTGCATGGGAATCAATAGGGAGAGAACATTTTTAAATTAAGTGTTATTTTATGTGTTTTTGTTCAAGATGAATATTAAGGAGATACTTGTTACTGTTTAATGTTTGTTGTGTTGAGATTTAGAATAGTTTCTGTTATGTTGGAGTTTTGAGGGTTACCATTATCAAGAAGAGTGGAGCTTGGATAAGGACAGGTAGGTATCGCACAACATTGTTTTTTTTATTTATTTTTTTTTGTATTTTATTTATTTTGTTTTTTTTGCTTCGTTGAGAATATGCTGTGCTTACCATGGCATAGTTATTAAACTTCACTCTGTACTGTTTCCAGCTAGCATGTATTTAGCATGCTAACAATCACTTTCTCTAGCTAATACATAAAGACATAAAATAGATTTATATGAGTTACATTGACACATTTAATTTTGTTGGGTTTACCCAATTGAACTAGGTTATGTCTACACAAGGTGTTTGTGTTGAGATTACAAAGTAATTTTAAGTTAAGGAAACTCATTTCAAACATCTGGAACCACTGTCCACGACTGAATCAAATTCAGCCAAAGAGCTAATTTTTAAGTGTATTTAAGAAAATTGTACAAGCTATGCCTTTCACATTATGTAGATTCAAAGAATTAAGTTATTGCACTTGCACAGTAGTGATGGGTTGTTCACGAACGAGTCGGCTCTAAGAGCCGGCTCTTGTAGGTGAACGTTGGGAGCCAGCTCGCATATCAGAAGAGCCAAAACTATTTACAAAAATATAAAAAAATTAAGATATGAATAATCAAAAGATTTAAATGAATAGAATTAATGAATTCAAAGAACGAAAAAAGAAATAAAATAATATAGGCCTAAATGCTCAAGCGCACACCCATCAGACACACAGTATCAACCAATGAACCAAAGAGGCAGAGGCAACTTATTATGTTGTTCAGATTGTATTCGTTTTGAATTGTTACATTTATATGTACTTTGTTTATATACATTAAAAAAGTTATACTTTAAATGCACATGTGTAATAGCATCCTTCTTTTTTACATTTAGTTCAATTTGTAGGATGCTGAAGTTTTGCAAATTGTTATTTATTTTTCTTTGATATGGTGCAATATTCTGTTATGCTGTTCAGATTGCATTAGTTTTGAATGGTTAGATTTATTTGCACTTTGTTTACATACATTAAAAAGTTATACTTTAAATGCAAATGCAAACCATTAAATACATTGTGGTTAAGGTAGAGTATGATTTCATTTAATAATTTAATTAGAATCATTTTAACACGAATAATAGTCAAACTATCGCAAACTGTTTGACTTGAAAAAAATAAAAAATAAAAAAATGTTTTTAAAGAGCCGTTTGGGAGCCAAAAGAGCAGGCGCTTTTTGGTGAGTTGAGCCGAACGAGCCGGCTCACTGAAAAGAGCCGGAATGCCCATCACTATTGCACAGTTCGTCATAACTGTAGTTCCATCTTCGGCCACTGGGAGGGGCAGTTCAGACATATGGAAAGCATACACCGATTTTAGAAGACAAAACATTCAACCTCCTCTTGGGAATTTTTGTGAGATCAACCTGTTGCAGTACAGCTGCTGTGTTAGGAAGTTCAGTACTGTCTGTCATCAAACAACTATGTCATTGTCAAAAGATATAGGAAGTGGTTTCTCCCTTTTAAAAGTTGTTAAACCTATTTTGCTATCCTAATGCACAATTATATGTTTAGCTGGATTTTATTAGCAATTCTCCCCACGTCAACAACCTAATCTTTTGTGTGTAAATCACAGTTTTAGAGCATAATATATGCTATACACACTTAGCAAAAACACACCTCACCAACAATCATGCAAGGCTAAATGTTAAGCCACTTATTGCCAGTGTAGCGTCGAGTGTTGCAGAAGAAGGACAGCCAGTTTCCAGAGGAGACCCAAAAAAACAGCTTCATTATTAATTATCATTAATTAGTGTTGGGTCTATTGTTAAGACTGTAACATCTTGTCTCACATTTACATTCTTTTGCATATGAAAAATATGTTTCACATATTTTAATGACAGGAAATCCTTTCATCAGTGAGATATTGTGTGTATATTTCTGTTTTTTTAAAGGTGCAGTATGTAAGATTCAGAAACCCTTGTTATTAATGACACCTTTGGCCATTAAGTGAACTGCAACCAGCTACCTGTTGCTCGTGCTCGCGCTCGTGCACACACACCATAGGGATGTGAGCGAGCTAGCATCGGCCAAAACAATGACGTAATGTACAAAGAGACTAAGCGTGATTCGCCGGCATCATGCTGACAGATGAGGTAGCATAATTAAAATTACACAGTTATGATTGTTATTCTACAAATTTTGAGACTAAACTAAAACTACTTATCAGCTAACATAGCATACAGCTACATACTACCGAACTATACCAGACAGTTTACTGTTGCACTGCACTGTTATTTTGCACTATTGTATGTTTTGTATGTCATATGTTGTACTACGAATAAGAAACCAGCGTATTTACATAAACTGATCCTGTATACCTGACTTTTAGTATAAAGAGAAGATCGATGAAATTATTTGAAAGATGCGAAGCAAGGTAGCTTGCAATTCGTCAGTGTTAGCAGGCAAGATCCAGTTAGCTAAAATTACACAGATCAATCCTTATGGCACTATATTTTACAAGCTTTGCAGTTATGTTAGCTTCCCTGTTCAGTAAGAAAAATGCCAATTCAGGGTCGGTTTTGATCCCCAAAAATGAACTAAGTTCCCTCCAGGAATCAAATGCCCTGCCGATGTTCACTCTAGTTTTCGCTCAACCGTGATCACGTTCCCGCTTAGCCAGACAGGATTCAGTAGATAAATGTTTTTTTTTTTTTTTTTGGCTTACTCAGAGTTTGTGTAGGAGTTGGTGTTGTGCTGGGAGCCGGCCGTTTGCTGGGTTTCATCTCTAAGATAACGTTACCTAGTGTTGCAGTTTGTTGTTGCTGTTGAATAGCGGAAGAGAAGCAGAGGCAAGGCTCTCAGGAGCACACATAAACGTCACATCCTTTGGATTTTCCCGGCAAAACCGACCTGTTCCCTTTGCATGAAAATCAGTCTACAGGCTTTAATAGGCAACCTAGGAAGTCCGGGAAGGGCTCATTTTTTAAGTTGCGTTACAGGCCGTTCACACATTGGCAAAATAAAGGCAAATATTATATGAAAATTGTTACATACTGCACCTTTAACAAGTGACAGCAGGTCATCCAGTTGGCATACAGTGAGATGCCATTATGGGAGTTTTCTTGCATGACATGCAAGATAGAAAGACATAAGTGATTGGAACAGCATGTAAATTAACTTAAAAATAACTTTTTTTTTTTTTTTTTTTGGTGAACTATCCCTTGAAGCAAAGGTAACTCACGTGGCTTGTGTCTATTTCGAGTCCCAGCACAAAGAGAACACCTCATTCATTATCGACTGCCCTGCTATCAGAGGAATCTATTTTTGTTATATACCAGCTCTGACAGCTTTTTCTGAAGACAGTTCGATTTATGGATCTCTATAGTTAATGTGCTTTGGATTTTTCCTCAAGTGGGTATTGTGTGGCACACAAACGCACACAAATTCACAAATCTTTCAATCTTCACTGAGTCTGAGAGTGTCTGTCTCATCTCTTTAAATCACCAGGCCCACCCTCATGGCAAAACCCCCACATACACACACAAACAGTATGAAGCTAAACAATGGATTGGGGCATTGTAAAGGGAGAAACCCTAAGCAAGAAAAGGACATGATATGTTTTAAAACTTGATAAACTCGCTGAATGCCTCAAGCTGATGAGAATTTAATCACTTATTTTAAGAATTTGTTGGTTGTTCAGTTTTTCTCTCCCCATCACCTCTCATCTCAACTTGACTCAAGCAGGCATGGGTGTTTTTATTTCATTTTTTTCTCTTTAAATAGCTCTGAATAAAAGGCTCAAGACCCTGAAATGAGACAATAAGAATATGTTTACAGGTCTGATTAACACAAAACCTGTAGGTAGGTAGGAAGGAAGGAATGAAGAGAAGAGGAGAGAAGAAAAGAGAAGAGGAAGGAAGAAGAGAAGAGAAGAGAAGAGAAGAGAAGAGAAGAGAAGAGAAGAGAAGAGAAGAGAAGAGAAGAGAGGTTCTGTTTACCAGGGATTTCCCTCTGAGCGCCATTGGTCCCACTGGCAGTGTCAACAGTTCCACCGGAAGGCTTCTCTAAGTTGTTTTGGAAAGTGGTGCTGTATCTACACTGCCCTCTTATGGTTGTGACTACTACTACTTTCAGATGTCAGATGCCATTTTGCCTTTACGCTTACATGATGTGGCCAAAATTATGTGGAAACCCCTGTCTAAATAACAGATTTAGCTATTTCAGCTACACCCATTACTAGGAGGTGCATAAAATCAAACATACAGACATGCAATCTCCTTTTTTTAATAGAATGGGGTGTACAATTTATATTCTAGCATGACAATGCCCCTGTACACAAAGATAGGTCAATAAAGAAATGTTTTACTGAGTCTGGTGAAGAAGAGCTTGACAGGCCTGCACAAAGCCCAGACTTGAAACCACTTCACACCATTGAGATGAATCAGAATAACTGAGAGCTAGGGATGTGCATGGTAACCAGTGCCGGATTTAGGCATGGGTGCCTGCCGAGGGCGGCACGGAGCCCCCACCCCCCCCCCCCCCCCCCAACTGGGAGGAAGTGATTCAGAAATGGCAAATTCACAGGGTGCTTCTCATTTCTTATATTGAGAATCCTTGTTTCCTAGATCCTCTGTCCTTGAGCCTGTGATCTGGAAACTGATCTGCCATCATTAAGGACATAGCAATTCTCTAAATGTACCATGAGGAGGCAAGGACGGAGGACAGTGGAAGCTTAATGAGGAGGCTTGAGAGAGAATGCACAGGGGGATCTTCTTCTTCTTCTTTTGTTTTTTGCCATCTCGCATTCCATGTGCATGTCGCCACCTACTGGGCTGCTTGTGCAATCTTTATCCTTTTATACTATTTCCTTTTCCATCAAAAAATGTCTAGATCCATCAGGACTCAGGCTTCAGCTGGTGCTGCGTGTTCAGCACCTCTAGCTTCCACACAGAGTCCCTCTTGATCCAGATTGAATACATCATAAATATGTTCTATAATACATTTAAATTATCCTACTTAAACCTGTACTATGTGCAGTATGTATTGAATTAAAATCTTATATCCTACCTGATCTCTATAAAACTCCATTCCTAATAAATACTCCAAATCCTTATCTTTGCGACCACTTTTATTTAGACACTGCATTAATTCCCTTCTCTCCCCAACATACCTTCTACAACAAAATATGACATGCTCTACAGTTTCTTTTTCCCCACAATACTCACATAAACCTTACAATACATTTTCAAGAATTCATATTAAAGCCAATGATGAATTAAATCCTGAATGACCAAGCCTTAATCTGGTTATTATAACTTCGTCCTTCCTGTTTCTGCCACAAATAGTTTTGTTTTGTTTTTCACATCTACCAGTTTTTGAATTTTGTACAAATGTCTACCCTTAATATCCTCATTCCAAATATCTTGCCATTTTTTCTTAATATTTTTCTTAATAATAGATTTTAATTCACCCTTAACCAAAGGAACCCTAACTTCCACTTTATTCCTTTTTAGAGCCTTTTTTGATAGCTCATCAGCAACTTCATTTGCGCTGGTACCCAACAGAAACCTACTGCCTCTCCTGTTCTTTGTATACGGTACAACAACATGAATATCTCATTCATTAAATCCTCTCTGGATGTCTTCCAGGTAGATAACTTTGTTAACGCGGATGCTGAATCAGAACATATCACTACCCTGTCAGGTCTTATTTCCCCTACCCATGTTAAACCTATTATAATGGCAACAATTTCTACAGAATATATTGATAACTCAGATGTTAATCTTTTTGACATTGCTATACCAAGATCTGGAATATACATTTCCACTCGTGTAATTCCTATATTTGGGTCTTTCGATCCAGCTGAATATACTTGTGTATTTGAATAAAATCTTCCCTGAATATGCTAATTTAAATTATATTTAGATTTACCCATTTCCTCCCATTCCCTTATCTTCTCTACTATCTCCCAATTAATTTCTACATCAGGTAAAGTTCAAAACGCTACATCTCCCCATATAGGTGACAGATCAGTCTCTGCAATCTGATACCTTTCTGTTAAGGAGCTTATGCTCCATCCAAATCCACTTTCTTTTTTATTTACATATTCCCAGCAGTTATTTAATGCATCAGAAGCAATATGAATTTCAGCATAACTCTTCATAGATGTCCAGTATACCAGGGACAGTTTCACTCTGCACACATTCAACGGTATTTCATTCTCCTCAACCAGTAGAGCATTAATCAGCGTTGTTTTAACTGCTCCTAAACATATCCTAAGAGCTCTATGCTGTATTCTATCTAATCATTTTTTATAATATTCACAGGGGGATCCTATGCGGAAGTCTTTCTTATTGAAGCACTTAACACACACATAAATTCTCCTCCCTCTTCACGTCTGGCACAACAGTTTTAACTCATGTTTCACCTTTTCAGTTCAAATTAAAAAAAAATTCCCACAGATTTCAACATCTTGTGCATCTTCAATTAGTATTTATTATAAATATATGAATTAATCAAGTTTCAACAACATAACAGCAAGCACTCCGGGGGTGGACTGGCTGTCAGGAGTACCGGGCATTTTCCCTGTGGGCCACTGGGTAATTGGGCCAGCCCATTGCTGCGCAAGTACCGGCCCATCCTACAGGCGATATTGGTAGCTGCCCTGGGCTTCAACATGACCATGTGGACTCTATTACAGAATGAATATTGAATGAATATAAAAGCCAAAACAATGGCTTTTATTTTGAAAAACTGGAAAGACTTTTATTTTGAAATTACTTACACATCGTAAAGCATTCCATATCTGCGCAATATCTCTGAACCTATTATTACATGTATATATATTTGTTTATATTTACACTGGGGGCCAAAGGTTTGGGATAATGTACAGATTTTGCTGTTTCAGAAGAAAATTGGTACTTTAATTCACGAAAGTGGCACTGATCACAAAGTATAGTCAGAGCATTACTGATGTAAAAAACAGCACCATCACTATTTGAAAAAAGTCATTTTTGATCAAATCTATACAGGCCCCATTTCCAGCAGCCATCAATCCAACTCCTTATCCTTGAATAATCATGCTAAATTGCTAATTTGGTATTAGAAATCACTTGCCATTATATCAAACACAGCTGAAAGATATTTGGTTCGTTAAATGATGCTTAACATTGTCTTTGTGTTTGTTTTTAAGTTGCCACAGTATGCAATAGACTGGCAGGTCTTAAGGTCAATATTAGGTCAAAAATTACAAAAAAGAAAAAGCTTTCTCTAGAAACTCATCAGCCAATCATTGTTTTGAGGAATGAAGGCTATACAATGCTTGAAATTGGCAAAAAACTGAAGATTTCATACAAAGGTGTACACTACAGTCTTCAAAGACAAAGCACAACTGGTTCGAACAAGGACCGAAAGAGATGTGGAAGGCCCAGATGTACAACTAACAAGAGGATAAGTACATCAGAGTCTCTAGTTTGAGAATAGACGCCTCACATGTCCTCAGCTGACAGCTTCATTGAAATCCACCCACTCAACACCAATTTCATGTACAACAGTAAAGAGAAGACTCAGGGGTGCAGGCCTTATGTGAAGAATTGCAAAGAAAAAGCCACTTTTGAAACAGAAAAACAAAAAGAAAAGGTTAGAGTGGGCAAAGAAACACAGACATTGGACAACAGATAATTGGAAAGAGTGTTATGGACTGATGAATCTAAGTTTGATGTTTTTGGCTCAAACAGGACAAGGAATGTGAGACGAAGGGTGCACGAAAAGATGTTGTAGGAATGCTTAACACCTTCAGTCAAGCATGGTGGAGGAAATGTAATGGTATGGGGGTGCTTTGGTGCTGGAAAAGTTGAAGATTTATACAGAGTGCAAGGAACCCTAAACAAGGATGGATATCGTTCCATTCTCCAATGCCATGCCATCCCCTGTGGTCAGAAATTAATAGGGGCCAATTTCATAATGCAGCAGGATAATGATCATAAGCATACTTCTAAGTTATTGGGGACGAAGCAGTCCTCAGGAGTACTGACGATGATGGATTGGCCAGCACAGTCGCCTGATCTTAACCCCGTTGAGGTTTTGTGGGATCAGCTAGACTGTAAGGTGTGTGAGAAGTGCCTGACAAGCCAGCTACATCTATGGCAAGTGCTACAGGAAGTGTGGGGTGAAATGTCACCTGAGTATCTGGACAAACTGACAGCTAGAATGCCAAGGATCTGCAAAGCTGTCATTGCTGCATGTGGAGGATGTTTTGATGAGAACTCTTTGAAATATTTTAAGAAGTTCTGAATTTTTATTTTTTTTTCAAATTGTAATAGTAATTTTCACATTATTAATGTCCTGACTATACATTGTGATCAGCTGAATGCCACTTGGTGAATAAAAGTACCAATTTCTTTCCATAACAGCAAAATCTGTACATTATTCCAAACTTTTGGCCCTCAGTGTACATATGTACATATTCTGGCCAACTTTGTTTTCACTGATATTTTATTTTATTTTTTATTTTAAATAAACATTTACACATAGTTATGACTATATAGTTATTGACATGAAATTTTAAGCATAGTCATCAGTGTCCTGCTGTGTGACACTTTCTTCATCTAACTATTTTAAACAACATTTTATGATCTTGTATAGCTATATATAAACTCAGCAAAAAAAGAAACGTCCCTTTTTCAGGACACTGTATTTTAAAGATCATTTTGTAAAAATCCAAATAACTTTACAGATCTTTATTGTAAAGGGTTTAATCAATGTTTTCCATGCTTGTTCAATGAACCATAAACAATTAATGAACATGCACCTGTGGAACGGTCGTTAAGACACTAACAGCTTACAAGTAATTAAGGTCACATTTATAAAAACTTCGGACACTAAAGAGACCTTTCTACTGACTCTGAAAAACACCAAAAGAAAGATCCCTAGGGTCCCTGCTCATCTGCATAAACGTGTCATAGGCATGCTGCATGGAGGCATGAGGACTGCAGATGTGGCCAGGGCAATAAATTGCAATGTCTGTACTATGAGATGCCTAAGACAGCGCTACAGGGAGACAGGAAGGACAGCTGATCGTCCTCGCAGTGGCAGACCATGTATAACAACACCTGCACAGGATCGGTACATCTGAATATCACACCTGCGGGACAGGTACAGGATGGCAACAACAACTGCCCAAGTTACACCTGGAATGCACAATCCCTCCATCAGTGCTCAGACTGTCCACAATAGGCTGAGAGAGGCTGGACTGAGGGCTTGTAGGCCTGATGTAAGGCAGGTCCTTACCAGACATCATTGGCAACAACGTTGCCTATGGGCACAAACCCACCTACGCTGGACCAGACAGGACTGGCAAAAAAGTGCTCTTCACTGACGAGTCACGGTTTTGTCTCACCAGGGGTGATGGTCGGACTCACGTTTATCATCGAAGCAATGAGCATTACACCAAGGCCTGTACTCTGAAGCGGGATCGATTTGGAGGTGGAGGGTCCGTCATGGTCTGGGACAGTGTGTCACAGCATCATCGGACTGAGCTTGTTGTCATTGCAGGCAACCTCAATGCTGTGCGTTACAGGGAAGACATCCTCCTCCCTCATGTGGTACCCTTCCTGCAGGCTCATCCTGACATGACCCTCCAGCATGACAACGCCACCAGCCATACTGCTCGTTCTGTGCGTGATTTCCTGCAAGACAGGAATGTCAGTGTTCTGCCATGGCCAGTGAAGAGCCTGGATCTCAATCCCATTGAGCACATCTGGGACCTGTTGGATCAGAGGGTGAGGGCTAGGGCCATTCCCCCCCAGAAATGTCCAGGAACTTTCAAGTGCATTGGTGGAAGAGTGGGGTACCATATCACAGCAAGAACTGGAAAATCTAGTGCAGTCCATGAGGAGGAGATGCACTGCAGTACTTAATGCAGCTGGTGGCCACACCAGATACTGACTGTTACTTTTGATTTTGACGCCCCCCCCCCACCCCCCGCCCTTTGTTAAGGGACACATTATTCAATTTCTGTTAGTCACATGTCTGTGAAACTTGTTCAGTTTATGTCTTAGTTGTTGAATCTTTTTATGTTCATACAAATATTTACACATGTTAAGTTTGCTGAAAATAAAAGCAGTTGAAAGTGAGAGGATTTTTCTTTTTTTGCTGAGTTTACATACACTACCGGTCAAAAGTTTTGAAAAACTTACTCATTCTTTATTATATATATATATATATTTTTTTTTTTTTATTATTTATTTATTTTTATTTTTCACATTTTAGAATAATAGTAAAGTCATCAAAACTATGGAATAACATAAATGGAACTATGGGAATTATGTTGTGACTAAACAAAATCCAAAATAAATCAAAACTGTGTTATTTAGCATCTTCAAAGTAGTTACCCTTTGCCTAAAATTTGCAGACATGTTCTCTTGACATTTTCTCAACCAACTTCTTGAGGTATCACCCTGAGATGCTTTTAAACAGTATTGAAGGAGTTCCCATCTATGTTGGGCACTTTATTGGCTGCTTTTCTTTAATATTTGGTCCAAGTCATCAATTTCAAAAATTATTTTTTTTTTTAATTACATTTTAGTTTTATAATCAAATAAATTAATATGGTAGCACAATTATATTTTTGTCTACAAAACTAATTTAAAACATTTAGGCATATGCCTTCAGATCAAAAGATTTTTAAGATCATTAGAAACATTTCAGTGAAGTGTTTCAAAATTTTTGACCGGTAATGTATACTATGATTTATACTAAACGTTTCCACAACCTCATATTAAGACAGTTTATTTGCACTTCTAGAAAAAAATTTAAAGGTGATTTAAGATCTTTAAAAACTTTGAAGAAATGCTGACTTGTCACAGCACCTAAAATACACACTTTCCCTTGTAATTTAATGTACATTTTAACCTAACATCTGTATGTTGGGAAAAAGTTTTCGGACATGTTTGCTATAAAGTGCTTATTTTAGTGCTTTCTCTAAAAAATCTACTCATCACATTTACAGTGGTTTTATATGTTTTAAAGTTATGAAAATTTTTACACTGGTGGGGCCCGTTGTCATGACTAGCAGTCAATAGAAATGTCTTCTTTTTTTTTTTTTTCAACACAAAATTTTTAAATTGAGCCAGAAAATGAAATCAATGAGCTAGTGTTATGGTGTGGTGTGTTGTGGGCCGGGTTTGGTGGGCCGCTTTGGGCCAGATACAGATAATGATGCTGCACATATAACGCAGCTGCACAAAGACAGCGCTCTGAAGTGACGTTTGAATGAGCTAGGACATTCGATATATTATAAATACATCTTCATCCATCCTTGTTTCCTTTCCTTGCATACTTTCTTAAGAGGGTGGAGAAAGGATGCAAGGAAAGTAAACAGGGAAAGGAAATGAGGATGCATAATTTCAGAAATGAGGAGCACCCATAGTGTGATCAGTCTGGATTTGGAAGTTAAAGTGCATATATAGTACATGTGCTGTTAAGGTGTGCACAAATTTTTGGCCCTGTAATGTATCTAAGGCCCCATTTACCATTAGCCACTTACTGTATGCCTCTACCATAATGCATTTCAAACCACCTCCTGATGTAGTTTGAGCAATCTGATTGCAGTCCGGAGTGCTTTAATGCATCTTGGCTGTATTTATGCCCGAGATGCATGAGCTAACTGTGCGTAAATGAAGTGCAAGATTTGCAGTTTCGTTCTCAAATGGGTAAGACTAAATCTGGTCTTAGAACAAGGTCAACGGGCAACCACTATTTAGAGTATATGATGCAGAGCAGAATTGCCATGAAGGAAATTAGCACAGGAAACAGTTCATTTGTTACATCTGTAGCACCACAATGGCAAGGATTCTTGAGTCTCCAAAGTCGAGGCGGCCTTTGATCAGGATTGCTTTATTTAGGCTGCTAAATCACCTGATTGTGTCTTTCCTCTGCACTGCCATCACTGGTCTAAGCTTCATTTAGAGGGCAGACATGCTTCTTTAACCTAGTTATGGCAATTTATCTCTTTAAAGAGAGCCACAACAATTTGATGACTCAGGATTGGCTTCTGCTGTCTGATATCTTGTTACGTAAGAATGACTGATTGTAGCATAGAGATCAAGGGAAAACAATTGAAATCACATCTGTTCTTCTTCATTGAATCATCATTACTCATGCTTCAGAGAAGATTGTTATGAATGCTATTCTGCATGCATATCACCATCTTCTGGGCAGGGAGAAGAATTTCTAGCAAAAATGGACTTAAATATGTATCTGTTTCTCACCCACACCTATCATATCACTCCTGAAGTCATGAATTTAACCACTGGAGCCATCTGGATTACTTTTGTTCTACATTTGTGTGCTTTTTGGAGCGGCAACATTTTGGCATCTATTGACTTGTACTGTATGGACCTAGAGAGCTGAAATATTCTTCTGAAAATCTTAATTTGTGTTCTGAAGAAAGAGAGTCATACACATCTGGGATGGCATGAGGGTGAGTAAATTATGTGAGAATTTTCATTTTTGAGTGAACTATTTCTTTAAGTAGCACATGGGGGGCCACATTGTACTCCTTTTGAGATACAATGTTCCACAATGATTTAGTTATTGTATCTTTTAAGCCCAGCAATTTAAAGCCCAGTTGTGCTCTCATTCTAATGCATGATGCACAATTTTCTGAAGTTTGTGACTGGTGGAATGTTCTGCCTGAAGTATTGCTCTACAAAGGTTGATACTTTTCTATCAGGCATTAGAAAAAAACTTGATAAAGGCTAAGTATAATTATAAATTATTTTATCATCTCTACTTTCCTTGTAATTTATTATACAAATTAACACAATCAGGGGCCGGTATTATTAAAAAAACTAACAATATTATTAATTAATTTTAGTATTATTATTATTAAAAGTAATAATGAATATTATTATTAAAAATGTCACTGTTTTATTCTGTTACATTAATATTTTAAAGCTACTCAAGTTATTCAGCCAAAAGTAGTGAGTGGTTTTCTTGTTTCCTCGTTATTGTTGTTTGATTAATAGCCTTTATATGACATAGCCTACTAGACAGTGCTCTATTCGGTTACACACTTCAAGTCCAACATTTTGATGCAAATACGCTTTTTGTCCCACTGTTTATGTTCACTTTAGACCAAACCGACTGCGTTTACATTAATGCCTCACCAAGACGGGCATTGGCGGAATTATAAAGTGTATTTGACCGTTTAGTCGCGTATACCCGCAATAGCGCTCTCGGAGCACACCTGCATGTAAAGCGTACAAACATTAGCCACCTGTCAATCAAACAAGTGGTTGTCTTGCAACCGCAATCGATGTAATGAACACCCCTGGTCCAGTTGTAGAACATAGGCTAAGTATAGAAAATTAGTAAAAACTTTATCATCAATATCGAGGACATCTCTTCTTTTTTCTTTTTCTTTTTTTTTTTAAGATAAACATCAAAATTGTTTTATCGCCCAGCCCTATTGATAACATTGCCTTAATCTCTCACATCAACCCAATAATCTCAGTGATAGAAAGCTAATTTACAGGCTACATTATAGACACACAGAATCTAGTAAACAGAAATATGAAATTTACCTCGAAATGTTTTTTCAAATTAGAGGCAGGATTAATACTGATATCTGGCTTGAGCAAGTTAAACTCACATGACACAGTCAAGCAATTGGCCTTTTTCACTGCGAAAAGCCATTTTAGGTGTGGCCGTGATGTTCAGGTGTTGAAAATGTGTTTGAGGCATCCTCCACATCCATAGCAGTTGGAGCCTGATCTACAGCTGCCTTTCAAGTTTTTTACGTGTGATTTGATTTGATGGGAGTCACAAGACTCTCCCTAGCCAATCATGTTGATAGATAAAAATAAAATCAGGACAGGGAACTAGTGAACAGTTACAGCACTTAAAATATACTCAAGTAAAAGTATACAATTTTAAAACTACTTAAAAAAAATTACAATTCCTGGGAAAAACTACTTAATTACAGTAACATGAGTATTTGTAATTTGTTACTTTACACCCCTGTTTACAGGGTTGGGAGGGTTACTTTTTAAATGTATTCCACTACAGATTACAGAATACATGCTGTAAAATGTCATTTGTAACATATTCCGTTAGATTACTCAAGGTCAGTAACGTATTCTAAATACTTTGGATTACTTCTTCAACACTGGTAGATTTTTTTCACTTGTTTTGACTATAGAAACTCTGCCAGTACAGTAAGACAAAATACACATGTTAAAAATCCATTCTCTGAAAAACTTAATTATCTTATGCAGTGTTGTTTCTAAAACAAGATAAATCAAATTGATCTTGTTTTAAGGATTTTTTGATATTTTTACAGGAAAACAATACAATTATTATTATCAAGCATACGATTGTTGCCCTAATATCAAAGGTCTTACTAGAAAAAAAGAAATTATGATCCAACGTGAATTTTCTTGATAAAAAAATATGATCGTGCCTGGTAACGTGCATGTAAAATGGCTAGAAATAGCGTTTTAGCTTAACGTAAAGCTGACAATTTACACAAGGTTTATTTCTATTTCTTCTGCTCCAAACTTCAAACTTACTTCTCTGTCTGCTCGTATGAATGTAACACGTCATAAGAAATTGGATTGCATCATTTATATGTATAAATGTTTTCCATCTGAAAGGACTAAATATAAAATGAAACAAATGACAATAAAATGCAAAGTAATCTCTTCAGTAATCAAAATACTTTTTGAATGTAACTGTATTCTAATTACCATTTATTTCAGTTGTAACTGTAGTGGAATACAGTTTGTATTTTAAATACGTAATCCCATTACATGTATTCCGTTACTCCCCAACCCTGTCTGTTTATACCATAGTGGTTAAAGTTTAAGGCTGGTAAGCAATAGGTTTCAGATTCAAGCCCTGTAAGAAGTTACCCATAAACTCATGGCTTGTCCTGGTAATAAGTTAACTAAATTGCTACTTAATGCAAGATCACTTTAGTCAACCAGCTTTCTCAACAAAGTTTTGCTGGTCAAAAGCATGGCCATTTGCACCAAATCAGCACTAACCAGCATACACCAACCTGTGCCAAAGTGGAAATCCATACTGGTCTTTACAGGGAAGATAAATATACATTAAATGACAGGTCAGGTTTCGTCAGTCAGCATGTGTCCAAGTCTGGTCAGACAGCTCTCTTTCCCTCTGCAGACCTAGCGAACAGTACCCCACCTTCCACAAACCGCAGATTATCTCCAATTCCACAATTAACTGCCAATGGAGGGATGCAAAGAAAGTGATTTAAAACCTGCTGACATCTCCTCCTTTGGCCTTGCAGACACCACACGTTTACCACATGGTAAAATAAGAGTGCACTGTGCCTGCCTCCCTCCACATACACCAATTGTCCTCCTACCAAATTCTGTATAATTACCCCTGACCTCCTATTGTAACACCTAGACTACCTTCTGGCACCCTCTCATTCACTCTGGTTTGTCAGGGCCCCCTTTTGGAAGTATTGTCAGTTAAAGTTTCTTCTAGTGTTGTAGGAGTGTTTTGGGTGTTCAGGGAGGGGTAGCACCTCGAGGGGTCCTGTGTGACCAGAAGCCAAGAGCCCCCTAAAAATATAAATTATATATTTTTTTAATTATTAATGCTGGACACTTGGGGCTAGATCTAGGAGGCTGCTGGCGTGGATTTTAACCTAACATTTTTTACTTCAGCCACAAACTAACAAACAAATAATAAATAAAACAGTGAAACACTGCTTTCTTCATATTCACATTGTACAGTTCTGTTCAAACAAAGAGCAGTACAACATCAGTAACATGATGAACCAGTGTTATTAGTAGTAGTGATATTTCTGCACGCAAATAATTTACTTGTAGATGTAGTAGTGTAACAGAAAAACAACAGACCCAGCTGTCATGGCAGGCATGCTGCTTGTTCTGAGTAATTGACTCATTCACTGAAAGGGGCATGTTCAAAATAATAGCAGTGTGGAGTTTAATTAGCAAATGTTTCACACATTGTTATAAAATATATTTCTTTCTGAATTGCTAAGTAAAATGGGCCATTCCAAACAATGTTTGGAGGAACAACGTAATTTGATTCAAAAGTTGATTGGAGAGGGGAAACATATAAAGAAGTGCAGCAAATTATAGGATTCTCAGCTAAAATAATCTCAAATGCTTTAAAATGGCTACAAAAACCCAAAACACATGGAAGAAAACAAACAACTACTGTTAAAATGGATTGAAGAATAGTCAGAATGGCAAATATTCAGCCAATCATCAGCTCCAGAAAGATCAAAGATGATCTAAAATTACCTGTAAGTACTGTAACAGTCAGAAGACGTTTGATTGAAGCTAAGCTATCAGCAAGAAGACCCCGTAAAGCACCATTGTTGAAAAAATGGCATGTGCAGAATCAGTTAAAATTTGCCAAGGAACACATCGATTGGCCCAAAGAGAAATGGGGTAACATTCTGTGGACTGATGAAAGTAAAATAGTTTTTTTTTTTTTCGGGTCTAGTGGTCGTTGACAGTATGTCAGGCGACCTCCAGGTACTGAATTCAAGCCACAGTACACTGTGAAGACAGTGAAGCATAGTGGTGCAAAAATCATGGTATGGGGATGTTTTTCATACTACAGTGTTGGGCCTATTTATCATATACCAGGGATCATGGATCAGTTTGAATACATCAAAATACTTGAAGAGATTATGTTGCCCTATGCCGAAGAGGAAATGCCCCTGAAATGGATGTTTCAACAAGACAACGACCCCAAACACACACGAGTAAGCGAGCAACATCTTGGTTCCAGACAAAAAGGATTGAGGTAATGGAGTGTCCAGCTCAATCCCCTGACCTCAACCCCATTGAAAACTTGTGGGGTGACATTAAAAATGCAGTTTCTGAAGCAAAACCCAAAAATTCACAGGAACTGTGGAATGTAGTTCGTTCATCCTGGGCTGAAATACCTGTTTCTAGGTGCTAGAAGTTGGTTGACTCGATGCAACGCAGATGCGCAACAGTTATCAAAAACAATGGTAAAATGTCGACTGCTATTTTTTTGAACAGATTAATATCCTTTTCTTTGCTTCCTGTAAAAGAATAACGCAGACTTGATCAAATTTGTTAATGCTTTGATTTGGAATTGAATGTATAATGTTTCCACTACATTTGAAATATGAAAATAAAAGCTATTAAAAAATATTTGCACTTTATTCACTTCTATTAACACACTGCTGTTTATTTGAACACAACTGTAGCTGTCCACTGTGTACCTGGTTTTGGTCCACATTGTTATAGGGTCTCAGCCCACTATTCATCAACATTATTTTCTGGAACCCAGTTAACTTAAATATTATAATATTATATTATATTTATATTTATATTTATTATTATCATCATCATCATTTTTTTATAATTATTATACAATAGTAATATATTTCTGTAATAAAATCTTAACTTGCAAAGGGAATTTCTATGTGGGCCAGTTCTAAACCTTTGCGCTCTAAGAGTTCCTGTGTAGCAGAATTCACAACAAATATATATTGTGCTCCTCATTTTAACATCTTCTCCCTGTGTCCACAAATACCCAGTTCCATGGGGTGTATTATTTGTATTTGTACATTAACTTGTAGGGCCAAAAATATTTGGAATTACACAAATGTGAAATTAAAGTGAATCTGGAACACCTTAAAAATGATTTGCTCAGAGAGTTGTGTGGCACAGAATCGCACTGTAACCACTGAAAACACTGTAATAATGCACTGTAACACAATACAGACAGGACTGAGCAGCGTGCATAAATTTGAAAGCAAGTAGACTATTTATTTATTTACAGTAATTAAATTGCAGCCCTTTTTTATTTCGATTAATTGTGCAGCCCTACTTTCCAGATTTATTTGTTTGTTTTTTTTACAAATCCATAGTGAATTGGAGAATCCTCAACAGAAAGTCATCAGTTCTGAGTGGAGGGGACTTTTCTTTCCTGTAACCACATATAAATGTGGTCTGAAAGAATGGTTACATCTTTAATATTCTGTCACTCTCTAATACTCTGTGCTGTTACCACAATTCTTGTCTGCACCAGCCTCTCCTTTGACACACCATGCACCCATTATAAGCCACCCTGCCATTTCCATGGGCAGCTAAATAAATCAGGACTGTTGTTCTCCCCTGGAGAGCCAATAAAAATCCCGAAGCTGCCCATTCTACCCACAGCAGCCCAATTAGTTAAGCTGGGTTGCTGTTGATCTGACGTTCCCAGTTGGCTGTATGGTGTTGAGGTCATGGATGGCAACACTGTTGGGACATGCAGGCCAGATCATCGAAGTTTAGAAACTTTCACCTACAGTAATAGCAAAGAGTTTGGAGCAGATTTAACCAGGCCTAGACAACTTTTCATTAGATTCACTTTATCAGACCAATAAATCACATAATTCTGCAATGCAATTAAACAACATGAAGGGTTTTTGAATAAACTGAAAACAATTCAGCTTTGAATATGATTTTGGATCAAATTTGGTTTAGAGAGGGAAACATGGTTTTAGCGAATACAAGAACTAGATCATAAATCAAGTTAAAGACAAATCAAGTTAAAGTGTATTTTCTTAAGTCATATTAAACTATTAACTTTGTTATGTGTGCATTTAAAGGAATAGTTCACCCATAAATCAAAATTCTGTTATTTACTCTTAAAAAAGTATTATTTAGCCAGCAGAGGTGGAAGGACCAGGGTACTGGATGGAACTAGTGTGTCCATGATGTTGGGTAGAGCCAGCGGATGAGTACAATGGGTGGGCATATGGGTGGGAATGGAATCTAGAACAATAAGCTCCATGTAAGCAGGCTCTGGGACAGATGGGGCTACAGGCTACTGGCTCTGGGACGGTCGAGGCTACAGGCTCTGGCTCTGGGACGGTCGAGGCTACAGGCTCTGGCTCTGGGACGGTCGAGGCTACAGGCTCTGGCTCTGGGACGGTCGAGGCTACAGGCTCTGGCTCTGGGACGGTCGAGGCTACAGGCTCTGGCTCTGGGACGGTCGAGGCTACAGGCTCTGGCTCTGGGACGGTCGAGGCTACAGGCTCTGGCTCTGGGACGGTCGAGGCTACAGGCTCTGGGACGGTCGAGGCTACAGGCTCTGGGACGGTCGAGGCTACAGGCTCTGGGACGGTCGAGGCTACAGGCTCTGGCTTTGGGACGGTCGAGGCTACAGGCTCTGGCTTTGGGATGGTCGAGGCTACAGGCTCTGGCTTTGGGATGGTCGAGGCTACAGGCTCTGGCTTTGGGATGGTCGAGGCTACAGGCTCTGGCTTTGGGATGGTCGAGGCTACAGGCTCTGGCTTTGGGATGGTCGAGGCTACAGGCTCTGGCTTTGGGATGGTCGAGGCTACAGGCTCTGGCTCTGGGATGGTCGAGGCTACAGGCTCTGGCTCTGGGATGGTCGAGGCTACAGGCTCTGGCTCGTTGACCGTGGCAGGCATGGGCGTTGGCTCGTTGACCGTGGCAGGCGCAGGCGCTGGTTGTGGCCCGGGGTTCCCACCATAATTCACAGCGTATGGGGGATCTACCACCGTGACTTGGTGAGGGTCTTCCTTGTGGGTCGGTAGAGGGGAGAGGAGATATAGGGACAGAGTGGCTCAGACATATTCTAAAAAGGGAAGATTCTCCACTTGCGGAAGGGCTGTGGGAAGTTTAAGCCCATTCCATAAATGGCACAGAGGTAGGGGTCCAAGGCAGTGGTGGAAGTGATGAGTTGGCAGAACTTGATGGTGTAATCCAGGAGAGGAAGGTCTTGTCAAAATAAAAGTGAACTGGTCAGCTGCATGACTCTTGTTGGTCTGGACGTGTAGGAGAGGAGGATTAGAGGGGTCGCTGGAGTATAAGGTGGAGAGGAATCGCAGAGAATCTGTATTCTTTGTTAGGTCAGTCCTTCTGTAATGCTGGGTTCTAGGGGTGGAAGAGAGGAGACGCAGGAGTAGATAATTTAAATCTTTTAATAACAATTGCTGGAGTGGAACAAACAATAAAGCTTAACATCATAACATAACTCAATGTAACACATCAAGGACTGACAATTGAATGAACAAAACTAGAGGGTATATATACACAAGGAACTAATGAGGGAAATGAAGGCAGGTGTGGATGATGATGAACAGATGGAAGTGATGAGGGCAGTAAACTATGGGAGATGTAGTCCGGGGGAAAACTTCAAAATAAGAGTCCTTGGAAAACATGAGGGAGACAGATTGTGACAATATCCTTTCTTAAATGCTGAGAACTTTCCTGACCATTATATAAAAAATAAAATGATTTTTATTTCTTTGATTATTTATCTTATTTATGTATACATCTGTGTTGGTTTATATGTATTTTTATGTGCATTTGTTTTTATTTTATTCCTTTACCTGTACTTCTTGTCTTTATGACTCAGTGACTGTATTCATTCATTGTTGGATCTGTGTAATTTTGTACTGTACTGTGTAATCTTATTGAACATATGACCTTCTGTTTTTCAATAAAAATATCCACTGTTTTAGCACAATGTGTGGACTTTTCAGATGACCCCCCCCCCCCCCCACCGTATGAAAAATTTCCAACTTATATCAATTTAAATTAACAATCTGGAACAATTTCGCCGTGTATCTTTATGATACAAATCGTATCCCGTATTGATTCGATATGGGATGCATCATTTCATATTTAAATACGGGTCAATCCCGTATTTTACGGGATGGGTGGCAACTCTACCTAGAGGTCTAAAACATTCTCATGAGCAAAGTGTGGATGCGGAAATTCGTGAGTTTTACGGGAGAAATTATAAATTAGGAGTACAGCGGAGGAGGGGTGGAAAACGGGAGAAACCTGGAAAATCGGGAGTGTTGGCACTAGATTAAAATAAATTTTCTTGTTTCTTTTTTATCTGTCAAAATGACGGATAACATTTGGAATTATCTGTCGATGTTTTAAAAATCGGTATGATGTAACAGATAATTATTGGTTAACGCAATCCCTGACATGTTTGTTAAAGTGATTTGTATGTTTGTGTAAAGTGATCGTTTGTGCCCCACCAGAAAAAAAGAGCATGTCACCACTGAAGAGGAATGTATATTTCATAAACTGAACCCCCCAACCCAAAACGTAGACCCAAATCTAACAATCAGTGGAGTAAAAATGCAACCTCCGAATTGTGCTCGTCGCTTATTATGTGATCACATTACTTTCTTTTTTTTTTTTTTTTTTTTTTTTTACATGGGAACTTAACCTGGGCCTCACATGCTGTTGCGCAACATGCTTTTGGTCACACTGCAAGGGAACGCAAATACACTTGAACCGATACAAAAATGTCTAATGGGAGATGCTGCTTGTCAATAGGTCGGCATAATGTGTCTGATCCTAGGGTACTGGAAGTCTCTGACACAACATGCCGACTTCCTGTGTGATCATGTTGAAAGGGCAACAGTAAGCCACAACTGACTCCAAAAACCTATTTTATCCGAATGAAATAGACTCGATTTGAATATTTTTGGGAGTAATAGAATGAATTACCCACTCCATACTATACTCAGACCTGTCTATATACCACAGCTGTGTACTGTATGCATCTCAGTTTTTACAATACCTAAATTATTAATCTTAGTTAATGAATGGGCAGGATCAGTGTTGATGCTTGGAGTGATTACTTTCTTTCAACACCAAGCCTTTTTGAGTCATTGGATAGCAAACTATGTGTATATGTGTGTGGGAGAGGTGCATTTAGTTGGTGTATGTGCTCCCCAGCCTAAAGACATAATAGTGGTAATCCTTTTATGAAGTGCTCAGATGGAGACTTTTTTTTCTCTCCGGGCTAATCTCCATCACCATGGCCAAATCATTAAACATAATAGTGTGAAACAGGGAGGGTTGGAGAGAGAGACAAACATCTGAAGGTCAAATCTATTTATGCAAAATATATGCATGCCTAAAACTAACACTTACAGACACACAACAGGTAAAGCAGCTAGAGGCATCAGCATTGGTTCTTTGGGTAAAAAACCATGCCTTTCTGAGACACATTTTATTTCTGCACTACTAGCATCACCATACGGAATTAAAAATATAATCCCTGTTTTCAAACTTATTCTAGAAAACTCCTTGCTGTGTCAAGCTGGAAAGGCCGCTCAGACAAACTGAGGAATGTTGTAATAGTGCCACAGAACCACAGTAAGGTTAAATAAACCTACAAACAACTTACTTATAGTTGACTTTACATATTAAGCTGGAATATGGGAGATAATTTTAGCATCAAAAAGCTATAAAGAACATCACAACTACTGTATAAAGAACATCACAGCCTATTACACATATTTAAATATGTCAATATGCACATATGAGTAGCTCTTGTGGTTGTATTTGTCTTTTCATTTATTTATTTTTTTAATCTGATGAAGCAGTGAATAATTACTTTTCACACCTCACCTTTGATGTGTGTGTTAATTTGCATTTGTCTAGGAAACATACTAATTGAGCATTTACAATTAAAGCCCTGCAACTTGACAAATATGCAGTTAATGGTCACTAAATACTGTGTGCACAAATATGTTTTTTTCTTCTTTTTCTGTGCAAATATTTTTGGTGAGATATTTCTTAATTAGCAGCAACCAACTAATGAAAGTACACAGTTCTGTGATTAATGGGACGATCACAGGACACTGACTTCACAGTCTGATATAATAAATCATCAGGAGCACAATAAGACTTCATTCATCACATGAAGTAGCAAGAATAAATCTAGATATTATCTGCAAAAGATAAGCGAGGGTGGAACAATTCTAATCTACCACTAATTTAATTCAGCAGAGCAATAGCTCAATATAGGGAAATATATTTCATTTAAGAAAATAAGTAAACAATATAGCTGCAAGCAGCAATACCGGGGTCAAGCCAATTATCAGCAGCATGAGCAGCGAAAGAAGCATCGTGACACATTTTATGTTAGAATTCTGATGAATGCTGTAGGAGTTAAAGATAAATAAATAAATAAATAAATAAATAAACATGTGTGTCCATTAAAGATAAATAAATAAATAAATAAATAAATAAATAAACATGTGTGTCCATGTTTCTCAAGATGCACTACTGTTCTATTTGCATGTACTAGTTCCACATTAAAATCTCTATCATCGGTAGAACAAAAGTGCTTGCTCTTTTGGCTATTAGTACATTGATAAAGAGCATTTACTCAAGGTTGTGCAGAGGGTGTTAAGTGCAACATTGTATACTATACATTGTTTTGTGTATTCTCAAGCACTTTGTAGGATTTTTTGGAAAAAATTCAGTCAGTCACAAAGTGGAAAGTCAGTTTTTACATCCATAGAGTTATATGCAATACATTTATAGACATCTATGCAATATTTAGTTTAATCCAATAATAAAAAAATAAATAATTTTTTTTGATTATTTCCATGACACTTGTATTTTTATTTATTTATTTTTTTTAATTGAAAAGAATAAAAAAAAATGTATTTGTTTAATTGATTGAAATATTTCAAGCAAGCACATTTAGCCATTGTTTACTACAGGGCATCCAGAATTCACAATGACCCCCCAGGGCAAGATCCTAAAATATTTTCATTTTACTAAGCAAATGCAACAGCCTTAATTCCTCTTTGGTATTTTATTTATTTGTTTATAAATTTGGTACTTTCAAATTTGTTTGTGAAACAATTCTAAACAACAAAAATCTGTTTGCTAATATTTTCAGGCATGGTCTGCAGATAATCATCAGATTTCAATTTCATGTTGATTGGACAAATGTTTTAGGAGTAATAGCAACAACAAAACATTTACATAAAATCAAATCATGGCCAACCATGGTATCATTGTTGTCTGCATGACCCACACAATCTAACAAGACCAGTCTCACAAAAATGCAAACATACAGCCTCAAGTCCATTTTGGTTTGCTCAATGTCAAATTTGTTGATGATTGGTCAATGGCTGCCATGTTTCACAATATATGCAACTGTCCTTATGATCAATGATGGCAGCTCCCACAAAGACACTGAATGCAGACACTGCATGCACATTTTTTAATTAATCGGACCAATGTTTCTATATATAGAGCCACTTTCATATTGTTCCCTGTTATAGTGCCACCAAATGGCCAAACCTTGCATCTTTTTCTGTGTGTTCTCAGGTTTAGACCTCATATAAGTGTGTCAAGTTTGGTGAAAATATCTCATTTCACTTAAGACTTATATCAATTTATGTAAAAATAGAGACCACTTTTAAAATGTATCAGCCTGTTGTTGGCATTTATGAGCAAAATTTTGCCATGTTCTCTTTTATTTTAAGAAATGTGCTAATGACGCTTCTTATTTTGGTGGTTTCGTTCTGATCGGATGAACGGCTTTGAAGCAATTCGCTAAAGTAGTTTTCGGCAACAGGCCATAAGTCGAACCATAGCAAATATGGTATCATTGCACTCAGCAAGTCCTCCGGAACTTAAAGAGACCAGTCCTGTGAAAGTAGACCAACGTCACTAAAAGTTATAAGCTCACAAAGTTACATAAATTCATTTTTCCACCACTAGGTGGAAACTTCTACTGGACCCAAACATCTCAGGCACCTTCAGGGCATGGTCCTGATGACACAAACAAAGTTTTGTAATGATACGCCAATGCGTTCATAAAATACAGCATTTTGCAACAAAATTCAAAATGGCCGATGCCCGTTTGACTCAGAATGTTTCACTGAATCTAAAGAAAGCAGTTTTATAATTTTTGGAGTTATAAGCCAAAATAGCCGTTTTTGCTATCTCCTGACCAGTAGGGGGCAGTGTGGCGAAACGCTGCAGGTGACCTCAAGGCATGATGGCGATGACACATACCAAGTTTTGTCACAATCCATCAAAGTGTTGCGGAGATACAGCATGTAGTCCATTTTGGCGTGCTCACTGTCAACTTCGTGAAGCCATTTCTCAGGATCGATTTCAAACAAAAATCAATGAAACAAATTGTAGGAGGAGTAGTGAAAAAACTTGTTTCCTTAAAATTCAAAATGGTGGAAAATCTAGTCGGGCGGAAATCGAAACCAAGGTATGTATTCAACTCGGCGTGAGCTCAGGAATCAGGGATAAAAATGTTGTCTTCCTGCCTCCTCCTCCACGTGACGCGTGACCTTACCAACGAGCTTACGTCATTCCTCTCATGAGTGCGCATCACAGAGATGTATGGAAGTGAACATTTGTAGTTCAAAAGTATATAAGTATTGTTTTGTTTCTAAAAATAATCAATTATTTGGATTCAGAAGAACTTTATTTGTCAACTGGAGTCGTGTGGATTATTTTGATGCACCCTAAATATGCATTTTGGACCATCAAAAAATGGAGTACATTCACTTGAATTGTTTAAAAGAGGAGGCCTGAAATGAAATCCTAAAAGTCTTAAATTCTGTTTTGATGAAGAAATAAACTCAGATACATCTTGGTTGGCCTGAGGGTGAGTAAATTATCAGCAAATTTTCCTTTTTGGGTGAACTATTCCTTTAATTTCATACATCTATAGTAAGTGAAGAAAAAAGTAATTGTTTGTTTGTGTGTATGTGTGTATGTGAGTCACAGTCAGACTGTTCCCTCCCTGTTGGCCCTGAGCCAAGTGTAGTGGCCCAGAGACTGGTCTTCTCATCTGGGTAAGTGCTGTGGGGCAGAACACCATGTGTGTCTGTGTATGTGTGTACATGTTTGTCCTACACTGTGGGGACCAAATGTCCCCACAAGGATAATAAAACCTGAGATCACCTACCTTGTGGGGCCCAGCCAGCAGTCCCCACGAGGGAAGTGGCTTAGTAAACATACTAAACGATGATTTATTTTTTATTTATTTTTTATTTTTTTGTAAAATGTAAAATGCAAAAAGGTTTCTGTGAGGGTTAGGTTTAGGGGTAGGGTTAGGGGATAGAAATTATCATTAGGTCTGTATAAAATCCATAGAATGCATGGAAGTCTATGGAGAGTCCCCACAATTATATAAAAACAAGTCTCTGTGTGTGTGTGTGTGTGTGTGTGTGTGTGTGTGTGTGTGTGTGTGTGTGTGTGTGCATCTCCAGGATTAACCAGGACAGACAGGTGTGATGTCTCCAGACCCATTGGGGTTGTCTGAGAGAAACCGTTCAATTCACCTGGAGCACTGTGACCTGATGTGTGTTTGTCCTATGCAATTTAAAGGGCCTGTGCATCTTTTGCTGAAATGTGTTTCTGTTTGAAGAGATTCCTTTCCTTATTTATTTAAGAATATAATCAAAGTTTGTGTGTGCAGTCTTCTCTGTAGTATGTCATCATGTCCTTGTGATCGTATATAGGAGTTTTACACCTTCTCTCTGTGGTAATAATCACCATTGTATGTAAGTGTAGGTTTGTTGTACAGGACTAAATGCCTCAACTCCAATTCTGATTTAACTTTTCTTTAACAGACACATTTATTTAACTGTCTTTGTGTTTTTGTGTGCAGGTTTGGGTGGCTGAGGAGGACATATTTTAGGTTACAAACTGGTAATTACAAGGGTATTGTGCTATAAATGTGGTTAATGAGGAAATTTCTAGTGTCCCCATAATTCAAATCACTTAAAAAAACATACTAAAAGATGTTTTTTTGATTATGTAAAAATGCAGAAAGTTTTTTGTAAGGGTTAGCTTTAGGGATAGGGTTAGGAGACATAATCTATAGTTCGTACAGTATATAAATAATAACGTCTATGGAGAGTCGTCATAAGAATAGCCGCACCAACATGTGTGTGTGTGTGTGTGTGTGTGTGTGTGTGTGTGTGTGTTCTTTCAAACAACCCCCTACCTCCTCGTGGTGCGGGACGGGCAACGCTGTCGTGGACAATGCTGTGGGGGGAGGTCCAATTCCGATTGGCCTTTCCCCTCATGGCGTTTGTAACCACAAAAGCGGCCAAATGGGGGCTCTGGATGGGTGCGAGGGGCTGGTAACCCCTCCATCTTCAATTAACTACCACTAAACTACGATGTAAAAAACTCATTAAGCTTGTGCCGGAGGCCCCGGGGGGACAGGCGTCTATAACGTCTCCTGGCCAAACCCCATTAGGCGGAGCCAGAAGACTGAATTCTTACCCTCAGGGCTCCTCAAGAAACAACAAAAAACCACTTTGGATGGCCACGTGGAATGTTAGAACGCTCACTGAGGAGGAGAGGCTGCCACTCCTCTGTCGGGAGCTGGACCGGTACCGCCTGGATCTCTGTGGTATTCAGGAGGTCCGGTGGAGTGGCTCTTCTTCTGAACAAACGAATGAAGGGGGCATGGGAGCATGGCAGTAAGGTGTGGGAAGCTGTAAGCCCCAGGATACTTTGGGCTCGCCTTCCAATCAGCCAGAGGCGAGGAGTGGTGGTCATGGTTGCTTATGCCCCCACTGAGGACGAACATCCATGGAGGGATGCAAGCAAGGCCGATGAGTCAGATGCCTTCTATGACCTCCTGTCACAGGTGCTATCTAATGTGGCCCCTCGGGATAGATTCATCTTGTTGGGTGACTTCAATGCCTGAGTTGGCCAGGGTGGCACCTGGTCCGGAGTGATTGGAAGGCATGGGCCAGATCAGCTCAATAACAACGGCAGGAGGCTGCTATATTTTTGTGCAGCCCATGGGCTTGTAATTACCAACACGCTGTTCCGGCATCGGCGCATCCACACTACATCATGGATGCATGCCGGGTCCAAGCAAGAACATCTGCTGGACTATATAGTGACAGAACAGCGGTTGCGGGTACATGTCCTTGACACCAGGACCTAGCGTGGAGCTGATCTGACCACTGACCATCGACTTGTCATCTGTAAGACGTGCCTGCCATTCTTCCACTCTGGTGGTGGGTGTACACCCAGGTCCCTATTCAAACACTTAGTGGCATGGTCTCAGCTAGCTGATGAAAATTGCAACCGAGAATTTCATCATTGCTTGTGGCTGGGTTTTGCATCTTCCCCCAATCCTCCAGATGTCGAGGGGAAATGGGCGATGTTTAGGACTGTGGCTCATACAGCTGCAATGGCTGCTTTGGGTACATGGTCCAGACCTCCCCGGAGACCCTGGCTGACAGAGGAGGTGTTAAAGCTGGCTGAGAAAAAGCAACAGGCCCACTCTCATCGGCTACAGCATCCCACATCGGAGAATGAGGAGGCTTACCGCAGCCTTCGCTCGGAGGTTCAGAGAGTCGTGAGGTGCTGCAAGGATGGGTGGTGGTCACGGGTTGCTGAGGAGATGGAGTCTGCCTCAGCGGCCCGTGATCACAAATCGCTCTTTAATTACATTAAAAAAGTAACCTGCAGCGCCACACCTATTACCATCATTAGGGAAAAGAACAGTGATCCAATCTTCGACCCCCAGGAACAGGTTTTCAGATTTGCTGAACATTTCTGTGAGGTCCTGGGGGAGGAGAAATCCCTCAACCAGGAAAACAACATGGGACAAAGTGGGGATGACACTGCCGAGGCTGCGGTGCCTCAAATATTGGAGGAAGAAGTCACCCCCTGTGAGTGGTTGGCTGAGGTGCCATCTGTTGAGGAAGTACTGAAGGCGATCCAGAGTCTGAGACCGGGAAAGGCAGAGAAGATCTCCCAGGCAGAATGCTGAGGGAGGGTGGCGTTTGTGCACAGACTGCCCTACATGACATCATATCAAAAGTCTGGACCACTGGACGGGTTCTGCAGGATTGGAAGGATGCCCTGGTGGTCCCCCCCTTTAAGAAAGGGGACCGCACAGACTGTAACAACTACAGGGGCAACTCACTCCTCAGTGTGCCAGGAAAGGTCCTGGCAAGGATTATTCAATATCGCCTTGCTAGGCTCGCTGAGGAGAGGCTTGCGGAGCCCCAGTGCGATTTCAGTGTAGGGCTTTACTGGTTGTTTAGATCAGTGTTACTATCAGAAATCATTAATAATTATTTCTTTAGTTATTAATTAAAATTTAATTTAATTAATTGAATCTAACTCATTAAAACTTCATATGGGGCTCCAGTAAATGTAGTGTGCTACGTTTAGGAGCGGGTTTGGTTATCAGCAATAATTAATAATTATCAAAGATAATTATTAATTATTAAAATCAATAGAACATTGATGAGAATCAATGTTAGCTTTTGTAATCCTTCAAATCAACAATTATCAAAGATAATCATCAATCATTAACATATATGATACATTAATTAAAATTAACACTAGCTTATTGATCCTTCAAAATCAACAATCGTCAAAGATAATTATCAATTATCAAAAATCAATAGAATATTAATAAGGATTAACATTGACGGGGCACCACCCTGGAATCAGGGACTAATAACCAGATAGTATAACAGTCTCAATATTAGATTGTTTTCTTAGGAAAATCGACATCCGAAGAATATCGATTTTCGGGGAAAAAAACAATGAATGAAGGCTTGAATCTGAGCACTGACATCCCGTCAGCATGACACAGGTGTATGCAAAACAAACCAAAACACTTCTCTTTGTAATATAACAAAGTTTATTTATGCAGTAATATCAATTAATAATTAATACAATGCAGTCAATAAACTTCCGACTTACAACTACAAACTAAACAGTTATATGATTAGATATGGAAACTAAAATAATCCTATAACACATAAGGTGTGTGTGTGAGAGTGTGTGTGTGTGTGTAATCAGGGACACGCACAAAATGGCGGAGGTGACTCTCGTGGAGAGTATGTCACGCGAGACTTCCAGCCAGGGAATTTGGCCACGAATGTGGGCGGAGAGAAATCAGTCAATGGTAGCTTAGGGACAAAGCTGAGCTTTACCACAAAGCTATCTACTAGCCAAAAATGTGTGCCAGAATGTTTGTGAGGGGTCGTGCGTGTGTGTGTGTATGTGTGTGTGGTTAGTACGAGAGAGAGAGAGAGAGAGAGAGATTAAGTGATGGCCCCAAAGCCGATTTCGCGATCGTGGGAGAGAAAGCAGTTGTTAGTTTATCACTCAGAGACGCAGTGGACGGCTCGTAAACCGTCCCGCATTCTTTGATTCTTTAATGGATAAACTCAGTTTGCCGGTCTCACCCGCGATGGCGGAAATGCACAACAGCCCAATGTGGTTGGACTACAATACAGCAAATCAAATTTGTGATAATTAATACCCTGAGTATTAATAATGAGCAGACATGGCGGTCCGTAAACTGTACAAGCAATAACCTTGATACACAAGAATAACACACTATAATATTCTATCTCTGCCCAGACGTAAACCTCTTACTTGAATCGCATGAGGATGCAGAATGTGTGTTCATCCATCCTTTAACTCAGACTCGGTTCCTCGAGGCTCGTGTGATGACGGGAGGCCGTTTCCTCACTCTGTCGGCGGGCGGTACGGCTGCTGATTCTCGGCGGGCTGGCGGAAAAATCAGCGACATTGACTTGATTGAAGAGGGAAGAGAAATCTTTTCACTTCTGCAGGCAAACAGATGAAGATGCGGATTGCTCGGTGGTCTCCTTCGGATCCGTTAGAGTGTTCGTTGGAACACAGAGTAATCTCAACTCGTCCAGCGAGATGGAGATTGTATGGCCACAGTTTCAAGTTGGACGTTACTTCCTTGTGCCACGAGGCTGCACCTGAGAGCAGTGATGAGCTGCGTCTACACACGGCGAGTAAAGTTGCTGGAAGCAAATCCCAGAAGCATTTCAGAGGTATTTCTACTCCTGATGATGTCATGATTGAGGTGCGTTCTGTCGTGTGCCTCATCCAATAGGAGTTGAGAGTTCGATCCTTTAGTGAGCAAGGCTTCATGGGATTTGTAGTCTGTTTTGGACTCCCTTTGTTTGATTTTGGCGCAGTTTTTATCAGTAAGATTTATGAGTTATGTGGGGGCCTGAGTTAGGTTTTACGGCTGTGTTAGGCCTGCCTTTGTCTTCTATCTGAATACATGAGGCCCAACATCAGGAAAGGGTGGTCCTGCACAGATGCCATATTTTCTGTCCGTCTGCTACAGCAGAGGTGTAGGGAATTCCAACAAGACCTACATCTCTGCTTTATTTACCTGGTCAAGGCCTATGATACCATCAGTAGGCCTGGGCTCTGGGTTGTTCTTCGTGCTTTTGGAGTCCCTGACCCTCTGCTCATGATCATTAAGGACCTTTATGATGGTGAACGGGCCTGGGTAAAACTACGTGGCCAGGAGTCAGAGCCATTACCTGTACACCTTGGGGTGCGACAGGGATGTCCTCTTGCTCCCACATTATTTAACATCTATTTTGACCATGTAGTTTGTGAAGCCTTCAATAGCTGTACCGGAGGAATTTCCATCTGGTACAGATACAATGGGTGGCTGATCGATGCCCGGGTGCGGTCAAGGGATGTCTCCCTATTGCTCAACCATGTTATGTATGCCGATGATCTGGTAATTGCTGCTCACTCAGAGTAGGAGTTGGGGGTGCTGCTGCTGAACCTGGAGCTTGCCACTAAGAGGTGGGGCCTTACCATCAGCCCCACCAAAACTAAGCACCTGCTTGGGTATTTTGTACCATCGGACACTCCACCCCCCAACTCCCAATTGGTGATAGATTAGTTGTGGAGAGAGTGGAGAGTTTCCCATACCTGGGCAGTGTGCTCATGACCGGCTCCGGTTTAGCAGCGGAGGTCTCACTCCGAATCAGTCGAGTGGCATTATCTTTTCATCGGTTGCATAATGCTGTGTGGAAGCTACCTGGTCTGTCTCTCTGCACGAAGCTTCAGGTCTTCTCGGCCACGGTTGTTCCCTCCCTTCTCAAACATTTAGGCTGACCTGCCTACGATCCATCCTGGGTTTAACCAGGCTGGATTGTGTGAGGAGCTCACAAATCTTTGAAAGATCTGGACAAAGTCCCATCGGTGAGCTCCTCCAGAAGGCAAGGCTGCGTTGGCTGGGCCATGTAGCCTGCATGCCCAGCCACCGCATGCCTAAACAGCTTTTGTTTGAATACAATTTATTTGTATACAATATTTACTTACAAAATGTTTTGGTCTAAATTAGTAATAGGGGGCCTGGGTAGCTCAGTGGTAAAGATGCTGGCTACCACCCCTGGAGTTCACTAGTTTGCTAGTTTGAATCCCAGGGTGTGCTGAGTGACTCCAGCCAGGTCTCCTAAGCAACCAAAATTGGCCTGGTTGCTAGGGAGGGTAGAGTCACATGGGGTAACCTCCTCGTGTTCACTATAATGTGGTTCGTTCTCGGTGGGGCGCGTGTTGAGTTGAGCGTGGATGCCGCGGTGGGTGGCATGAAGCCTCCACGCATGCTATGTCTCCGTGGCAACACGCTCAACAAGCCACATGATAAGATACACAGGTTGACGATCTCAGACGCGGAGGCAACTGGGATTCGTCCTCCGCCACCCGGACTGAGGTGAATCACTACGTGACCACGAGGACTTAAAAGCACATTGGGAACTGGCCATTCCAAATTGGGAGAACAAAAAAAATTAGTAAGTAATACATTGATTCTCTTATATCTTTAATAGGCACTCCTAGGCTGCCATATACTGTACCTTAAACATGATTTAGCACAAAATAAAAAGCTGATACCTAATTATATAAATATACAAATGGCTGATGTAAATACAAACTACACTATTAAACTACAAATTTGTTTTACTTCCACTCTGTTCAAGATCACTGTCATACTTTACCTTGTCATACTTCCTCTTGTGTTTTGAAGGGCTGTCAATCAATTTTAATCAAATTAATAACATGAAATGCCAATTAATCAAATTAATCTAAATTAATTGCATATATCATTATTTGCTGAAAATGGGCCCCCAAATAAAGATAATTCAATATCTTATAATCAAAATAATCATAAATTATTTATGATATAATTATTTCAGTAGTTCTCAAGTTAATGTAATCCTGTTTAGAGGATAGTGTAAATGTGTGTGGCTTGCTGTACTGGGCGAATTGCTTAAGGCTCGAGGCTTGACCTGAGCTAAAATACCCACCTGGACTTAGATTAGTTATTAATAAATATATAGGAGGAGAAAGGGGAGGTGAAGGGATGCCGGAAGACTCTGCACCATGTAGAGGTAAGTGGCTGTTTATATATGTTTACTCTGGTGATGTGATTGGTCAGATTAAATTACCTTGCTCCTCCCGAACCTAGTTTATAAAACTCCATTTCAGTAGTTCGCAAGTTAATGTAATCCTGCTTAGAGGATAATGTAAACATGTATGGCTTGCTGTCCTGGGTGAAAGGCTCGAGGCTTGACCTGAGCTGGAAAACCCCCCAAAAGATGCCAGCAAGATGGGACAGCAAGCTGTTGTCTACAGATCCTTGTGTTTGAGATGAGATGAAATATATTGCAAAGTCTCTTGTGCCCCCCAAAAGAGTGTAAAAACTATTCGCTTGCTTATGCTGTGTTAGGTGGGCAGATGTGCCAAAGAAGATAGACTTGAGTGGGACCGCTAGCTGAGGCAGCTTCGCGCTAGGGTCCGCGTCGGGGATAGAAAATTGGGAGGTGTAGGATAGGAGGAGATTGGAGAGTGAATTCAGGTTGAAGCACTGAAAGGACAGTGGTGGTATTGGCCACAGGGAAATGTGCAGGAGGGATCATTACACCCTAACGTGGGGGACACCCCTGCAGAAGGGCAGAGTCACCCCGGAGTATCATCCCGAGCCGCAAATGAGGTAGCCCATGATACAAATGAATGTGAAAGGCTCACGCTGCGTTCGGACAGGGGATCACTTGCCGCAGATCGAACGAGGAGAGCCCTTGGCATGATTGTGTTCGAGGGGTCTGCAACGCCCTGGCAGGATCGCTCCGAATGGAGGCGACCTGGCCCCCCCTCCAGACGCAATGTGGGGGCCCTCACTGCATCTGGAACTGTGGAGTCCTCGCTGTGCTTCGAAGGGGGAGCCCATGATATGAATAAACATGAGTTAGTTTGCACACATTAGAAACGGGAGAACCCCCTGCTGCACTGTGGAAGGGAGAGCCCTTGAGTTTTTAAGTGGGCCTATCCAGCAATATGAGATGGTGGGGGGGGGGGGTCCCGGGCTGGCCGAAGAGGCCCCTGCAGTGCCTAAATGGTGGGGCGGCCAGGTGGTCTGACAAGGATAAATCATACGTCCTCCTGACCCTGATCGGGAATGAATTGTGGTTAGCTAATGAGGGTTTGTTGAGCGTTTTTGATGTGAAGACGGTTGGTACGAATGTAGCTAAGGTAAGCGTTGGATGACCAACGGCCTAGTAAATGAATTTTAAGCTCGGGCAGGCCTTTTTGGGCTGCGGTGGTTGTGGTGCCAATATGGAAAGAATGGCTTGAATATAGTTTTTTCTGAGATGCCGGATTTAATTGTAACGGATTTTTTTGATGTTTTTGGATCCAGAATCGGGAAACTGCTTGTTTTTTGTCATCTACGAAGAATGGGTTGAGAGGGATTTTTTATTGTGCACCTCTGTAGTGAAGGTAAAGTTCTAGCGATTGATAAAGGGCTGGATGGGAGTGGGCAGGATGCAAATGAAAATTGGATGCCCTCTTTTGGTCTGATTTGTTTTACTCTGTTTGATAAGGTATCTAATTGTCTTGTGGTCTATGATATGGAGGTCCAAATGGTGGGATGGATTCTTGGGTAAATTTTTGCCATGGTAGTGAATTCTGAACATCGGAGGAAGACGAAAAAGGCAGGGATGAACATTGCATCTAGTGTTTTTGAGGTGTTTGGAGATATGTAGCCCTGGCAGAATGTATTTTGACATCGGATGAGCAGGTCAATGGTGAGGGGTAGCCTAATATCGGTTCTGGTGGGTTGGGATTGTGAATGCCCTTGACTAGGAGTGAGATCTGGGAATGGCTTATTGTGGGGGAATGTTTTTTTTTAATTTATTTATTTTTTTATTAATTTGTGGAAGAAATGGATGCTACTTAGGTACCTTTAATAGTACCGGGGTGAAGGTTTTTGGTTTTGTTGAGTTGTGAGGTGAAGGAGTATACGGAGAGGAGAGAAAGGGTGCGGACGCCCACTTCCCTTAGCGGGGCAAGGGCTGCCTCTGCGACCTTTGTGAAGACACGAGGGGACAAGGACCGGCCAAAGGGGAGGAGCTTATACTGGTATGCCCGGCCCTCGAAAGCAAACCGCAGGAAGAGTCTGTGTTGAGGTAAGACCGAGACGTGGAAGTAAGCATCCTTCAGGTCCACCACCATGAACCAATCTTGATGCCAGACGCTCGCTAAAATGTGTTTTTGCATCAGCATCTTGAATGGGAGTCTGTGCAAGGCCCGGTTCGTACTCGCACCTTTCTTCGGTACAATGAAGTAGGGGCTGTAAAACCCCTTCTTCATCTCGGCTGGAGGGACAGGCTCTATCGCACCCTTCCGTAGAAGGTAGTGATCTCCGCACGCAAGGTAGCCTGTAGGAGAGCCATGGCATGCAGGGCGGAGGCAGCTTGTCCAGCGGCACCATATTCCTTAGCCATCAGAGACGATGTAAACCTACAGGCCCGAAGAGGTCGAACTCGCCCTGAGACGAGAGCCCGACCGGGGCAAGCGAGTGTGCTGAGGAATGGGAGGTCCGTGGGGGGTTACCTGGCGGAGGTGGTCCCATTGGAGTCCCCAAATCGCCCCCAGTGCTAACCGATGTGGCCTCATGCCCGTAGGTAGAAGGACTGAGGTGGGGAGCTGCTGGGGTGGCTTGCTTTCTTACGAAGGCAAGCCGCAACCGCAACGTTACCATGGTCATGTTCTTGCAATGAGGACAAGACCAATCCACGAACGAAGTCTCTGCGTGGGCAGCGCCCAGACATGTAAGACAGCGATCGTGGCCATCAGAAGTGGAGAGATAACGACCGCAACCAGGAATAACACACAAGCAGAAAGGCATCTTTAAAAAGACATTCCGTGTGTGCCGTAAATCCAGCAGATGAGGTGAATGAACTCGGCGGATGAATTCAGCTCACTGAGAAAATCTGAATGATTGCATACCAGCTCCTTTTATATCCGTATGTCCGGGGGAGTGGGCATGCAAATTCCACTCGCCAATTCCCACTGGCCTTTTTCAAAAAGTAGAGGTGTTTGGGGCTCCCAAGAGTGACCCCTAGTGTCACTACATTGACACAACGTCAAGTGAGTGACAGATAGGGAACCAAATTAAAACGCTGGGGAGCATTGGAATGATGCTTGAATTAAATAGTTAATCTTTTGCTTCCCTCACGTTCAAATGAAGCTGTAATAGAACTTGAGAGGTGTGGAAAGTTTAAATAAGAGAACATATGAGTAGTCGTAGAGAGCTGTTTGATATGTATACAGAGCCAAAGCAGCCAGTTTGCAGAAGCTGCTTCACACAGTCGGCCACTCCGGGTGGGAAATTTAGATGGGAGTATGGCGGGGACTCTGTGCCAAAACCAAGTGTCTGACCTACCGAATGCCTAACCGAACATCTTGTGCTTTGAGTGTCTTACACGGCGGGTGACCCATGTGACGTCAACATCTTTAAATTAGCTTGTTTTTAACTAGGTAAGGAGCCAGGCTGTTGTTTAAAGACTATAAATGGACAATACAGGCATTAGATGTAGATATGTTATACCTAAAACAATACTCAACCATTTTTCCTGCTATACTTCCCTCAATAAGCATTCAGAGAAAGGTGTTGTAGGTTATTCTAAGTCATTCTGAGTGATGAACTGATAGCTATAAAAAAGCTACTACTGTCTATCATGACTTTCTCTGATAATTTTGAAAGAAACTTACATACCACATTCCATGACAAGGATCTAAAGTTCTGTTTTCGTTTTTCAAAGGCAACGTGTGTATATGTGTGTGTGTGTGTGTGTGTGTGTTTGTGCTTGAGAGTGTTACTTAAAGAAAGCAAACATACTGTACATGCATACATACATACATACAAAGTTTTAATTCATGTCTTTCTATTTTTTCATATATTTTTTTACTGTCAAATATATCATTTTTATATAATCTTTTTTTTTTTTTTTTTTTTTAGTCATTTTTCATATTGTTATTTGTCAAATTGTTTAATTTTATGTTGTGTGCTATATTATCTCACAGGTTAGAGATAAAGAGTTTCAATTTCAAGGTCTTCAATGTCATGGGACAATGTTGTGAAGAAGTAATTGTCCATTGGCTTTGCATGGTATAGTAACACTTGTTAAATTAGTGCTGGTCAGACAAAGTCAGACTGAGCATTGAGAAAGACGCAATTAAGATTATTCAATAAACTCTGCTCATTTTTCCATCACTTCGTCTCCTGCCTTCTGCTGCATTCCCCCTGCTGATTCTTGGGCTGGTAGGAGAGTGAGTTAATATAACAAGCTGTTGATGTTGACTGGTTTTGGATATCAGACAGAACTATATGGATATATGGATATCTTCTGATGGACAGAGAGGTCTTGTGTACACTGGATCTAACATGCATTTTCACTGCCTCTCATGTTTTCATATTCTAAGCATATCACTGAATACTGGACAGGGCAATGCATCTCTGTCTATAGGCTATATACATAGGCAGTGGGTGAACAAATTGCAGGGTAAGGGTACATAAAATCTAATTAAAAAAATAACATTTAAAATACAAATACGTTTTTCCCATCTGAATCGAACATATGAGCAGTCATAGAGAGCTGTTTGACATGTATACAGAGCCAAAGCAGCCAGTTTGCAGAAGCTGCTTCACATAGTCGGCCGCTCCGGATGGGAAATTTAAATAGAAATATGGCGTATGGCGGGAACTCCGTGCCAAAACCAAGCGTCCGACCTACTGAATGCCTAACCGAACGTCTTGTGCTTTGAGAGTCTTACACAGCAGGTGACCCACGTGATGTCAAAGTCTTGAAATTAGCTTGTTTTTAACTAGGTAAGGAGCCAAGCTGTTGTTAAAAGACTATAAATGGACAATACAGGCATTAGATGTAGATATGTTATACATAAAACAATACTCAACCATTTTTCCTGCATCCTGCTGTACTTCCCTCAATAAGCATTCAGAAAAAAAGTGTTGTAGGCTATTCTAAGTCATTCTGAGTGATGAACTGATAGCTATAAAAAAGCTACCACCTGTCTATCATGACTTTCTCTGATAATTTTGAAAGAAACTTACATACCACATTCCATGACAAGGATCTAAAGTTTTCTTTTCATTTTTCAAAGGCAACATGTGTGTGTGTATGTGTGTGTGTGTGTGTTTGTGCTTGAGAGTGTGTTACTTAAAGAAAGCAAACATACTGTACACACTTACATACATACATACATACAAAGTTTTAATTCATGTCTTTCTATTTTTTCATATAATTTTTTATTATCATTTTTTAACTCATTTTTCACATTGTTATTTGTCAAATTGTTTAATTTTATGTTGTGTGCTATATTGTCTCACAGGTTAGAGAAAAAGAGTTTCAATTTCAAGGTCTTCAATGTCATGGGACGATGTTGTGAAGAAGTAATTTTCCATTGGCTTTGCATGGTATAGTAACACTTGTTGAATTAGTGCTTCAATAAACTCGTATCACATAACACTGCACACGTAGTGGTCTTAAAATAGTGCTCACAATGTTAGAAGTGGATTCTAACTGGGGTAATTTCATAATACTGGCTAAAAATGTAAATCTCCTTGAGTTCTCCCACTCGAAATCAATGGTGTGTTTGGTGTAAGAGTGGGTGAATTAAACAAATGTTTTCCTCCTTTTTACAGGAAACAACACAGCACTCCAACCCACACAGGAAATACAGGTCTACAGGAAAGAGACATAAGCTTTGTTCCAGAACATAGAGAGCTGCCCACTTAGAGAACATCATTAGGCATCATATTTGCTCCCAACTTGAAGGCTGTTAAAATAGGCTATAAGATACTAGTGCTACATGGAATAAACATAAATGCAACAGAAAATAGTTTAATGTACTACAGCCTATGCCCAACAGATCAGACAAAACTAAGGCTGTGGATTTAACACTTTAATTACGCTATTAATCATATAATTAATCATGATATGTAATACCGTATTTTCTTACCAGTGGAGCACTTCAAACTTCTAGTACCACCGTCATGTCTTTGCGACTTGAAGTCAGCTGGGGGCAGTCAGCACATCTCCAGCTGTACAGGTAATGTGCAGCTGTATACAGTAGGCAATAAACTGATAGGTGTTCAAAGACAGCTGGACGGAGCACAGCAGAATGCAGGGGTCTCGAGACGCATTTTTTAATGTTTCGAACTACATTTAGCTTGGCACAGCGTCATGAAAACACACAGTTTGTGACGTGACGCGTGAGACATTGAAAACCACAGTAAGACCATTGACAATGCATCATGTGAAAACAACCCAAGTGGGACAGATCGACAAAACTCAATTGCAAAATGGATTGCTGTGGACTTTAGGCCAGTGAAAGTCTTATGTTCAATGATATAGAAATAATACAAACAACATACTGACTTTTAAAGCCACTCTTTGCATTGTCTAATCAATGCTTTACTCATCTTCCACAATAATGTAATGTCTTTGAATGATATCAATTATTATATTTATTATAGGCATATATATGGAGTTTTATAAACTAGGTTCGGGAGGAGCCAGGTCATTTAATCCGACCAATCACATCACCAGAGTATGCGTATATAAACAGCCGCTTACCTCTGGCATCGAGTCTTCTGGCATTCGGCTCCGCCCATTGCCCACGAACAGACCCAGGCAGTGACTCCGATCATTGGTTGCAACTCTGCTGCAAAGCATTCACCTTCATCAGAACAGCTCTTCCATCCAAACAACCTCGTTATTCAACAGAAGCTGCCATGGCAGCCCATTTGTTTTTGCAATATTGACCGCTACACGTTAAGTGCTATATTTTTATTGTCTTTCTTTCTATGCTCCATTCGCGGAAGCAGTTTATAGCGTGAAGTTGCTTCAGCAAACTGGCTGCTTAGGCACTGTATACATGTGAAACAGCTCCCTACAACTGCTCATATGTTCTCCTATATGGCGGGAACTCCGTGCCTAAACGAAGTGTAACTGACCAACCGAACGCCTAATCGAATGTGTAACCGAACGTTTTGTGCTTTGAGCGTCTAACACGGCGGGTGACCCACGTGACGACCTGACGTGAAATCAACATCTTGAAATTAGCTTGTTTTTAACTAGGTATGGAGCCAAGCTGTTGTTTAAAGACTATAAATGGACAACACAGGCACTTGATATACATATTTTATACCTAAAACAATACTCAACCATTTTTCCTGCATCCTGCTGTACTTCCCTCAATAAGCATTCAAAGAAAGGTGTTGTAGGATATTCTAAGTCAATTTGAGTGATGAACTGATAGCTATAAAAAAGCTACCACCTGTCTATCATGACTTTCTCTGATAATTTTGAAAGAAATGTATCACTTAACACATTCCATGACAGAAGGATCTAAAGTTCTGTTTTCATTCTTCAAAGGCAATGTGGGTTTGTGAGTCTGTGTGTGCTTGTGAGTTACTTTGATGTTGTGAAGAAGTAATTGTCCATTGACTTTGCATGGTATAGTAACACTTGTTGAATTTGTGCTGGTCAGACAAAGTCAGACTGAGAATTGAGAAAGACACAATTAAGATTATTCAATAAACTCTGCTCATTTTTACCATCACTTCGTCTCCTCCCTTCTGCTGCATTCCCCCTGCTGATTCTTGGGCTGGTAGGAGAGTGAGTTAATATAACAAGCTGTTGATGTTAACTGGTTTTGGATATCAGACAGAACTATATGGCTATATGGATATCATCTGACAGAGAGAGAGTTCTTGTGTACACTGGATCTAACATGCATTTTCTCTGCCTCTCATGTTTTCATATTCAAAGCATATCACTGAATACTGGACATGGCATCGCATCTCTGTCTATAGGCTATATACATAGGCAGTTGGTGAACGAATTGCAGGGTAAGGGTACATAAAATCAAATTAAGTCAATAAATAAATAACATTTAAAATACAAATAAAATTTTCCCATCTGAATCCATTCATTAATTTCAAGATTTTCAAATTGCAGGTTCTGCTTACTGTGCACTTCAAATTAATAAATTGTTGATTATTGTTATTTGCACAGACACCAGTATTCATATTGATAATTATACATCTCAAACTGATGCCTATCAATCCATCATTCTTTATATATTCAGTCTCTTTATTAGGGCTGGGTATCGCCAGGCACCTTACGATATGATGCGTATCACCATACATATGTCACGATCCGATATAACACGATACATCACAATATCATGATTAAATTTAGTTATGATTAAATTCCAATTAATTTGGGTGTATTTCAGTTATAATGTCCATATTTGCTCAAATATGAAAGAAATGAGGAATGCCACTCTTATTTAGACAATCTGCTTCATCTTTATTGAACTGTTGGACATGATATAAATGCACAAAAAAAACAAAAAAAAAAAAACAAAAAAAATGTGAATACAAATATTGATACTGTGATCGATTCAATAGCATGAGAAAAATATAGTAGGATATATTGATATTTTATTGTATTGGCACAGCCGTACTCTTTACCCCTGTTTCCAGGAAATCTAGAGATTCTCCAGATGATGTCATGTACAGCTTTAAGAGAGACTTTATAGCCCTCTTTCACAGTTTATTGGCCAGACAACCTTTCCTTCTCCTGGACCTCTTTCTTCTGAGCCTCCGAAGTTTTGTTTGTAAAAAATATTCATACATTCCCCCATTGTCTGTTGTATATTTATGTTTACTACATGTTTCCATTATTGGTTACATTTCTGTTAAACTTTTCTATTCTAAGTATATATTTTTATATTCTAAAACAGGTATATAATAAACAGTTTAAAGCATTCCAAACACTGTTTACACTTTTATCTTTTGGGATTACAAAAAAAAAAAAAAAAAAAAAAACCTGTATGTGGAAGCATCTTGTTTCACCAACAAAGGCCCAGTTTTCAAGGTTAGTTCTCCGTTTCAGTATTATTCTACAAATTAACAAATTGACACCATCTTCTGGACACTCAAAGGTACTATATTATAAGTATTTCAATTAAGGTAAACTACTACAGCAAACTTGTAAGTCATAAATGTTATAATATCATAAGATAAAATATTATAAACTTGTCAGTTTATAAGGAAAATATTTGAAGCTTTCTATTAAACCAAATCTTATATTATTGCCTTCCTTGCATTTTTCTCATTATTCATGAATATATATATATATATATATATATATATATATATATATATATATATATATATATATATATATATATATAAAAATACATAACAGCATATAAATACATAATATCAAATACATAACTACAAACTAATAAAAAGTGAATAAATCTAAGCATGATCTTTTATTTCAAGAACTAAAGAGAAGTACTGACACCGAATGAATCTTAATACAATTACTATATAACATAATCTTTCACAAATGAACCTCATGAATGCCAAAGTGATAAAGTTGACTAAAAACAACTCTTTCTTAGCATTCTAATTTTACATTTAGGCCTACAATCAGCTGAATCTGATTTCTATACCAAGAAGAGTGTGCGCACAGACAGGCTAAATTTTATCATTAATTAATATTGCAATTGCTTTAAAATTTCACATGCTTTAAAAACTCTAAAAGTAAATTGTAGAATAAAATATCCTTAATATTATAACATTTATTAAATCCTAAATTATATTCATTAATTTTCATGTTGGCGACAAACAAACAATGAGCCAAAACAAAATTAGAGATATTTTTAATAAAATCATATGCAACATGTTCCTACATGTGCTTATGCATTGCTAACATGTACCTATGGCATCTGGTCAGAAGTGTGAGTAACCAATTGTCTTTCCAATGTGTTGTCAACATATGAAGACACGTAGTAACACGTTTGTGTTTTTCTTACCTTCATTTAACTTTGTATGCTTCAACTGTAGTCCACATTTGATTATTGCAGTGGCTGATTTAACAATTTATGTGTAGTATTATTTAAGTAATAAAAAGTGTAATACTGCATATGCGGCTTCTTTATTAACAAACCATGGGACTGCTTTGACAGCTAATTTGCTCATAAATTAAGTCCTGGCAGGACATTTTTATCATCTAAGCTCAAGAGATCTGAATGAGTGAACCAACGAGCACTCCGGACATCCCAGCTCAAACACCCACAGGAATGACTGAGCATCCACGGAAAAGCACAAGCACCCACGGAAAAGCACGAGATATTCCCCATTAATTTTCTCCATAGGCATTTCAAAAGAAGATTTAATGTTTTTGGGACCTGAAGACAAGTAACTTTTTATTAAAATGAAGAATCTACGTAGAAAGACACTATTTATCCAAACAGCATAAAGATGACTTTAAGACTTTTTGAAATTAAAATTCCAGTTGTTACAGCATAATTTTCTGTAAAGCTGCTTTGAGACAATACATTGTGAAAAGCACTAAACAAATAAAAATGACTTGACTTGACTTAATAAGCCCTGACACTCACAAGAAAGTTTGTGAATCGCCTATGGTTTATACCCGGCACTGTAAAGACACAGCAAATTTAGTCAAAAGCATGTATTTCAGTACCACAACAAATAAACAACAGATTTATAACAAACAAAACACACAGACATATATTTGACTTATATTATTATAAATATATTGACTGTCCCGAGGAAATCAGAAACATTAATATGTTAGCAAAAAGTATTGTATATATATATATATATATATATATACTGTATATATATTCATTTATATTATATTATGTATACAAATAGCATCAAATAGCATTATCCTGGACACTTCCATTATAAACATTTGGCATAATGTTAGCGGACATTTCAGGTGAATAAGCCTGCCAAATAATCACAGATGCAAAAATATTAACAGAACTTAGAATGTAATTATTTTACCTAACCAATCTGATGTGGTTGTTGAACTTTGAACGATACAGTAGCAATTATTAAACTGCTACAACACAAATCTGTCATAGAAATGCAATTGTCCTGTGTTGTGACTGGACTTCTTTTTGTTTTGTTTATTGGAAAAAGTGGAATTGAAATTGGAAGGTGAAGTGGTAATTATATTACTGACCTATGACATTGCAGTTTCGTTGCCAATAAGTCACAGAATTACCCAAATATTACAAATACATTATGTAACTGGACCATTCTGGGTAAGCTTGGGACATAAGGAGGACGTAAAGACGACGTTGTGAATTGGTTATAACCAATTAATTAATTTATTAATTAACTTCATACAAAGTGCAGTGAACATTAAAAAGCTAAATCAATATTTGCTGTGACCATCCTTTGCCTTTAAAACCACATAAATTATCCTAGGTACACTTGCACAAAGTTTTTCAACAGTGTTGGCAAGTAGGCTGTTCCCAAATTAATGAACAACTTGACACAGTTCTTCTTTGGATTTAGTTGCCTTGATTCCTTCATTCTCTTCATATAATCCCAGATTTATAATATGGTTTATTGTTCTTCTTCTATTCAATTCTATGTGCTAAGGATGTTAAAATCTAAAATTAATATTTCCTACTGACACACTAAAGCAAAAGATAGAAAATAACCATCTTAAGACAAATGATTTTGTGAACCATCTAATGTGCCTTTTGCACAGTACTGTAAATGTAAACAATGACAGAAACGTTTATTATTGGGAAGAAAACAGAAATATTCATCAGAAAATGGAGGTATATGTAAATATGTTTTACAGACAAAACTTTGTAAGCTCAGAAGAGATCCAGGAGAAAGAAAGGTTGTCTGGCCAAGAAACTGTGAAAGAAGGCTCTAAAGGCTCTCTTAAAGCTGCACATGACATCATCTGGAGATTCTCTAGATTTCCTAGAAAGAGGGATACCGAGACTGACTATATAAAGAATGATGGATTGATAGGCATCAATTTGAGAAGTATAATTATCAATATGAATACTGGTGTCTGTGCAAATAACAATAATCAAAAATGTATTCATTTGGAGTGTTTAGTATGGAGTGTGAACATTGTATAGTAGGCAGAACCTGCAATTTAAAAATCTTGAAATTAATTAATGTATGGATTCAGACGAGAAAATTTTATTTGCATTTTAAATGTTATCTATTTATTTATTTAATTTTATTTACGTACCCTTATCCTGCAATTAATTCACCCACCGCCTATGTATATAGCCTATAGACAGAGATGTGATGCCATGCACGGTATGCAATGATATGCTTAGAATATGAAAACATGTGGCAGTGAAAATGTATGTTACAGTCAATATTCACAAGACCTCTCTCTCTCTCTCTCTCTCTCTCTCTCTCAGAAAATATCCATATATCAGGGTTCTGTTTGATATACAAAACCAGTCAACATCAACATCTTGTTATGTTAACAAACTCTCCTACCAGCCCAAGAATCAGCAGGGGGAATACAGCAGAAGGCAGGAGACGAAGTGATGGTAAAAATGAGCAGAGTTTATTGAATAATCTTAATTGCGTCTTTCTCAATTCTCAGTCTGACTTTGTCTGACCAGCACAAATTCAACAAGTGTTACTATACCATGCAAAGTCAATGGACAATTACTTCTTCACAACATCAAAGTAACTCACAAGCACACACAGACTCACAAACCCACATTGCCTTTGAAGAATGAAAACAGAACTTTAGATCCTTCTGTCATGGAATGTGTTAAGTGATACATTTCTTTCAAAATTATCAGAGAAAGTCATGATAGACAGGTGGTAGCTTTTTTATAGCTATCAGTTCATCACTCAAATTGACTTAGAATATCCTACAACACCTTTCTTTGAATGCTTATTGAGGGAAGTACAGCAGGATGCAGGAAAAATGGTTGAGTATTGTTTTAGGTATAAAATATGTATATCAAGTGCCTGTGTTGTCCATTTATAGTCTTTAAACAACAGCTTGGCTCCATACCTAGTTAAAAACAAGCTAATTTCAAGATGTTGATTTCACGTCAGGTCGTCACGTGGGTCACCCGCTGTGTTAGACGCTCAAAGCACAAAACGTTCGGTTACACATTCGATTAGGCGTTCGGTTGGTCAGTCGGACACTTCGTTTAGGCACGGAGTTCCCGCCATATAGGAGAACATATGAGCAGTTGTAGGGAGCTGTTTCACGTGTATACAGTGCCTAAGCAGCCAGTTTGCTGAAGCAACTTCACGCTATAAACTGCTTCGGCAAATGGAGCATAGAAAGAAAGACAATAAAAATATAGCACTTAACGTGTAGCGGTCAATATTGCAAAAACAAATGGGCTGCCATGGCAGCTTCTGTTGAATAACGAGGTTGTTTGGATGGAAGAGCTGTTCTGATGAAGCTGAATGCTTTGCAGCAGAGTTGCAACCAATGATCAGAGTCACTGCCTGGGTCTGTTCGTGGGCAATGGGCGGAGCCGAATGCCAGAAGACTCGATGCCAGAGGTAAGCGGCTGTTTATATACGCATACTCTGGTGATGTGATTGGTCGGATTAAATGACCTGGCTCCTCCCGAACCTAGTTTATAAAACTCCATATATATGCCTATAATAAATATAATAATTGATATCATTCAAAGACATTACATTATTATGGAAGATGAGTAAAGCATTGATTAGACAATGCAAAGAGTGGCTTTAAAAGTCAGTATGTTGTTTGTATTATTTCTATATCATTGAACATAAGACTTTCACTGGCCTAAAGTCCACAGCAATCCATTTTGCAATTGAGTTTTGTCGATCTGTCCCACTTGGGTTGTTTTCACATGATGCATTGTCAATGGTCTTACTGTGGTTTTCAATGTCTCACGCGTCACGTCACAAACTGTGTGTTTTCATGACGCTGTGCCAAGCTAAATGTAGTTTGAAACATTAAAAAATGCGTCTCGAGACCCCTGCATTCTGCTGTGCTCCGTCCAGCTATCTTTGAACACCTATCAGTTTATTGCCTATTGTATACAGCTGCACATTACCTGTACAGCTGGAGTTGTGCTGACTGCCCCCAGCTGACTTCAAGTCGCAAAGACATGACGGTGGTACTAGAAGTTTGAAGTGCTCCACTGGTAAGAAAATACGGTATTACATATCATGATTAATTATATGATTAATTGCATAATTAAAGTGTTAAATCCACAGCCTTAGTTTTGTCTGATCTGTTGGGCATAGGCTGTAGTACATTAAACTATTTTCTGTTGCATTTATGTTTATTCCATGTAGCACTAGTATCTTATAGCCTATTTTAACAGCCTTCAAGTTGGGAGCAAATATGATGCCTAATGATGTTCTCTAAGTGGGCAGCTCTCTATGTTCTGGAACAAAGCTTATGTCTCTTTCCTGTAGACCTGTACTTCCTGTGTGGGTTGGAGTGCTGTGTTGTTTCCTGTAAAAAGGAGGAAAACATTTGTTTAATTCACCCACTCTTACACCAAACACACCATTGATTTCGAGTGGGAGAACTCAAGGAGATATAAATTTTTAGCCAGTATTATGAAATTACCACAGTTAGAATCCACTTCTAACATTGTGAGCACTATTTTAAGACCACTACATGTGCAGTGTTATGTGATACGTCAGTGGGTATGGCCAAGGAGGTCTGTTTTTTTTTTTTTTTTTTCCTGCAAGCATGCGCTAAGTCTAGGAGTAAGTGGGAAGAACCATCGAGAAGAACCAGGATCCGATACCTAATGACTAATGAAGGATAATATTTAATGTGGCAAGAAGTTTAAAGTTTTTTATGACTGGAGGAGGATTCAGACTGAAATAAAAAGTTTAAAATTAAGATTAAAAAGCTCACTGCATCTGCAGTTTTCAGCAAACATAAATGAAGGAGAGAGTAAAGATGAAGTAAGTCATCAAGAGCAGCATTTCAGCACCACTGGAAATGAACAGCAATCGATCAAACACAAAGCACAGACATATATATTAGACTATGGAAAAACCGACTCTCTGTCCTGCTGAAATCAGAAACATACAGTATACTACATCCTTCTTAAATGTCAGGTATACATCTATGACACTTTCTTTATACAAGATGGAAAATGTGGTGCTCATCATAAATTTAATCATATTGCTCTACTGACACACAATACCAAGGCAAGGATTAACTTTAATTGTCAGGGATATACGTTTATGTTCCACTGTAATTCCAGAGACATGCACTTGATAACACCTGCTGGACAAATCCCCAAACTGCAAATGCACAGCCTGAGTTTATACTGAGATTAGACGTGGTTCTCAGATGTTTCAAGCCCAGTTACTTATTTCTCACAAAAATAACAAATTAAGCTTTGCGCCACTTTGTTTACATGGACCTCACTTTTTTTTTTTTCTAAATACACCCATTGTTTGCAGCCTAGTCTCACAGAATGAATGTTAATATAACTAAATTTTTGCAAACTGACATCTATGTGCCGTGTTCTACGTTTCACTGCAGTTTCCTGGTGAAATTAACACTAGTGGTGCAACAACATCTGTGCGTTTTATTCACTTTCACACAAATCACAACTACAAAGGCTGATTTTGATTTTATAAACACTTAATTTTTGCACAATTACTCACACACTGCTATATTATGATATCAAAACACTTTTTCTATAACACATCATTTGAAAAATTCTACATTTTAACGCTTTTATTACAGACTTACATTTACACACTTAATTCAAAGTGATTTGCTTCCATGGTAGCTCACCTCATTAAGTGTTGGATTTTGACCTCAGAAGACCACGGTTCGAGACTAGTCAAGCACACAAGCTGACACGTGAGACGAGAGAGTCATAGAAGGGACATGATGTGGTTGCTTCAGAAAATCAGCTTTTTCATTCTCATTTTGTTTTTGGACACTTTTGGTTAGGTTTAGGCTTGGGTAAGGATGCATCTTTTGTGTCAACCTCTCATTTATTTTTAGATCACTATTGGTTAGATTCTGATTAAAGTTTTAAGTTAGGGAGGTACATTTACTCATTAAAACCTCCATCTAATATTCACCTTAAAAACCTTGTCTGATTATGACACCATTTCACTTGCTTTTAGTGCCCCCCACTGGGCAGAAAATTAGCGATGGTCACATAATTTTCATGAGACCAGGCTGACTGTTTGCGTTCATACGGCCACAGATAGTACAAACACTCCCACCCATGCACAGCTTTGCACTGGCACTAAAATTGTACTTAGATTTAGCACTCTCTCGACAATTGGAAAAGACATAGCGCACAGTCATAGCGCAAAGAGATATGGCTAATGCAGATACGAAAATAGAGGTGTGAAACAGTAACAAGCGATGAATCTCTTCCATGTAAATATGTGTTTTTGTCCTAACCATGACAAGCAATGAGCGACAGGACATTCTATTGATCGCTTTGTTTCTATTTCTGTGGTGTCATGCCAGGTAACTCTGTCTTCTGTGAAATCTCAGTGCTCCAAAATCCCATTCCACATAAGTGTATATAAAACATAAAAAATGTTCTCGCAGCATTTTCGCTTTCATTATGGATAGTGACAAAACTGTTGTGCCTGGTTAGGACACGGTGTAAGAGTTTACTTTCCATGGCAGATCTTTTTTGTCTTTGTGAAAGTGTGTGTGTCTGTGTGATTTACATAAAGTATGTGTCTTCTTTGTATTCATGCAAAGCATTGAGATCTTTGAACATGATTTTCATAAACCTGCTACCACTGTGGCTAAACTCCTTTGTTGTGGAAGCTAATGAAACATTGTGTAGGCCGTTGAACTTGTGTACACTGCTCTCTCCTTACAAGCTCTCATTTAACTCAATATCTCATGCACACTCCTCACGTTCACAGCCTGGAGTCTTTCTTTGAGCTACTTTCTTCTGATGCTGCTGTGGCAACCGTATCTAGGGATAGCACTGTTGCTTGGACCTGTTCTGAGGCAACCATGCCAAAGCTGACAGTTTCCAGGAATACACTCACTCGCTTACATATGCTCTGGCTGTCCAATAGCCCATCTGGCCTGAAGTATGACAATACCCAAGGATGACTACAGTCTGGGAAAAATATACAAGTATTTTCAACCATGAAATAGACATTGCAAATCTCCATTTTGATGAGGGATGGATCAGTCTTTCTTTTTTAGTGAATAAGATAAAACATTCATAAGCCGTAACACACATAAAGCTCTTTCTTTATTTTTTTGTGGATAATTTGACTTTTATAAAAATAAACATGATTCAAGGCTCTTGAGAGCTTCTTTACCGTCTCTGTCTCACATACAGCACCCTTGTTGCTGCTCTCATGCTTCCATACTCATCGCATTTCATTTGGGCTGTGGGTCAGATGGCTTTAATTTCGCTGACTGCACCCCGGATAGCCAGAACACTGATGCAATAATGTGGCAACAATAGAAAGATATGCATGCTGTGGGGAGATGTGCTGGACAGGATCTGTTTTGGTGTACCATTATTCTAAGTTTGATTTGTTTGGTAGGTTTGCATCCACAGAGCTTCACCGCAGTGTTTTGAAAGTGTTTGGTGTGGAACATGTTTGGCTGTGTGCTGATTAATGCGCTGAATTTTGAATATTCCAAAAGATAAAGTAGTTTGTTTTATATTTTGCGTTCATGAATAAGGAAATTGGTCTAACAATACTTCAGGTATGGTGTGAATTTAAATGTTTTTTTCAAGATGTTGTACAATACAGAGATCATGTGAAACTTTGTATTATTTATACAAACAGTTTTACAATGGCATGCAGATTATATTCATTGAATTATGTGATGCAAAGTAACAACAAACATCATGTGATATGTCCTGCTGTGAAGACATATTAGGGTTATTTTAAATGTCTGTTATACTGTTAATGTCTGTAATTTTTAACCTATTTGTGTTAGAAAGGCCTAATCTTATTTTATTTCTGTCTCCATACACTCATATACCCAGCCACTAAACATACCCATACACACGCTGAGGCAACAGCACTGCAACAATACTGCCAGCACTGACCTGAGCTAACCCTCAGCAGGAGGCACTAAAAATAAAGAAACCACACTGCCACCTACTGGATGACTAAGGTGAAGCCAGACCCATTTAATTCTCGTCATAAATATCTATTAGCCACTGTAAATGACCATTACTGTGCACATACTACAAAATGTGATGTGTAGCACAGTTGGAACATATTGTTCTACTGTTGGAGATAACAACATTACATACTTAGGATGATATATTGCATTTACTTAGATATTTTACTAGTATACCTTTCAATATGCTGTATCTAATAAAGAGACTTTAGACTAACCTGTATACAGTATGTACTGTATATAACTATATATGCACCCAGCGAGCACAAACAGATCAAGCCATCTGTTTTGTGTTTTTCACAGCATAAGGCCCTCTTACCGTTGAATATAATGAGTTCAACCAGTCTAAGAGACAAACCCACAGCATGTTAATGAGGCACACTGTTGGCAAACAGACTTCCTACTGACCTACATAGTGTGTACAGACAGACTTAATCATAAACAACTTATTTTTGGTATTCTAATTTATTTATTGCTTTTTTTGTTTTGCAGTTTTCATATTGTATTCTTCTTATTGTCTTTATTTTGTGGAGTAAGTTATTAGAAGGCAGGATTCCTTACAGATATATGCCCCAGTCCAGCAACACATGCCCACTCCTGCCAGTCACGATTTGCAGCAATCTGGTTGGTTTGTTCTGCTCATCAGTTGCTATCCTGGAGCTTACTGCCTATATTGGGGAGGAATATAAGCAACCACAAGCTCCTTGGCTCTTTTTAGAAGAACTTTGGAAGGCTTGAGTGTCTGGTAATTGTGTTTCATATAATGCAATGGATGGAAAGAGTGAATGAGATGAACACAAAATGAATTAATAGAGTGACGGAACTACAGATGAATATATCCTTGGACAGACAGGTGTACTGTTCATGGAGGTGGATGAGCACAAATACAACAGCGTTACACATGCCACCTGAATAAGTTATGTTCATGTTGTAGCTAGAGCCAATTAGTGTCCTTTGAGTGAAACCTCCTACAGACGCAAACTTGGGTGTAGCACAATGTGTAACACAAATTAACACACGACTGACATGCACACAAAAAATGAACTTTCATTATTGTTGGGTTTACAGAATCCTCCCTTGTTCATATTACTCCAAAAATGCATGTTATCAAGTAAACTTAAAGGAATAGTTCACCCAAAAATGAAAATTCTCTCATCATTTACTTACCCCCATGTCATACAAGATGTGAGTTCATTTCTTCTGCTTAACACAAACGAAGATTTTTAAAAGAATATCTTAACTCTGTAGGTCCATACAATGCAAGTGAATGTTGAACAGGCCTTTGAAGTTCCAAAAAGGAGATAAAGTCAGAATAAAAGTAATGCATAAGACCCCAGTGGTTAAATCGATGTCTCCTGAAGCGATCCAGTTGATTTTGGGTGAGTACAGACCAAAATATAACTCATTTTTCACTGTACATCTTGCCATTGCAGTCTTTAGGCATGATCATGATTTCAAGCTTGAAATCATGATCGCCAAGGAGACTGCTGTCATGATGTACAGTGAAAAAAGAATGCATATTTTGGTCTGTCCTCACCCAAAACCAACTGGTTCACTCCAGAAGACATTGAAGTCTGATGGATTACAGGTGCATCTCAATAAATTAGAATGTCGTGGAAAAGTTCATTTATTTCAGTAATTCAACTCAAATTGTGAAACTCATGTATTAAATAAATTCAATGCGCACAGACTAAAGTAGTTTAAGTCTTTGGTTCTTTTAATTGTGATGATTTTAGCTCACATTTAACAAAAACCCACCAATTCACTATCTCAAAAAATTATAATACATCATAAGACCAATAAAAAAAACATTTTTAGTGAATTGTTGGCCTTCTGGAAAGTATGTTCATTTACTGTATATGTACTCAATACTTGGTAGGGGCTCCTTTTGCTTTAATTACTGCCTTAATTTGGCGTGGCATGGAGGTGATCAGTTTGTGGCACTGCCGAGGTGGTATGGAAGCCCAGGTTTCTTTGACAGTGGCCTTCAGCTCATCTGCATTTTTTGGTCTCTTGTTTCTCATTTTCCTCTTGACAATACCCCATAGATTCTCTATGGGGTTCAGGTCTGGTGAGTTTGCTGGCCAGTCAAGCACACCAACACCATGGTCATTTAACCAACTTTTGGTGCTTTTGGCAGTGTGGGCAGGTGCCAAATCCTGCTGGAAAATGAAATCAGCATCTTTAAAAAGCTGGTCAGCAGAAGGAAGCATGAAGTGCTCCAAAATTTCTTGGTAAACGGGTGCAGTGACTTTGGTTTTCAAAAAACACAATGGACCAACACCAGCAGATGACATTGCACCTCAAATCATCACAGACTGTGGAAACTTAACACTGGACTTCAAGCAACTTGGGCTATGAGCTTCTCCACCCTTCCTCCAGACTCTAGGACCTTGGTTTCCAAATTAAATACAAAACTTGCTCTCATCTGAAAAGAGGACTTTGGAACACTGGGCAACAGTCCAGTTCTTCTTCTCCTTAGCCCAGGTAAGACGCCTCTGACGTTGTCTGTGGTTCAGGAGTGGCTTAACAAGAGGAATACGACAACTGTAGCCAAATTCCTTGACATGTCTGTGTGTGGTGGCTCTTGATGCCTTGACCCCAGCCTCAGTCCATTTCTTGTGAAGTTCACCCAAATTCTTGAATCGATTTTGCTTGACAATCTTAAGGCTGCGGTTCTCTCGGTTGGTTGTGCATCTTTTTCTTCCACACTTTTTACTTCCACTCAACTTTCTGTTAACATGCTTGGATACAGCACTCTGTGAACAGCCAGCTTCTTTGGCAATGAATGTTTGTGGCTTACCCTCCTTGTGAAGGGTGTCAATGATTGTCTTCTGGACAACTGTCAGATCAGCAGTTTTCCCCATGATTGTGTAGCCTAGTGAACCAAACTGAGAGACCATTTTGAAGGCTCAGGAAACCTTTGCAGATGTTTTGAGTTGATTAGCTGATTGGCATGTCACCATATTCTAATTTTTTGAGATAGTGAATTGGTGGGTTTTTGTTAAATGTGAGCCAAAATCATCACAATTAAAAGAACCAAAGACTTAAACTACTTCAGCCTGTGTGCATTGAATTTGTTTAATACACGAGTTTCACAATTTTAGTTGAATTACTGAAATAAATGAACTTTTCCATGACATTCTAATTTATTGAGATGCACCTGTATGTTTATGCTGACTATATCTGATTTTTGGAGCTTCAAAGGCCTGATCACCATTCACTTGCATTATATGGACCTACAGAGCCGAGATATTCTTCTAAAAATCTTTGTTTGTGTTCAGCAGAAGAAAGTCATAAACATCTTTGATGGCACGAGGTTAAGTAAATGATGAGATAATTTTCATTTTGGGTGAATTATCCCTTTAATTTAACTCAGTTGTTTCAATAGAAAAAAAGTTTACTTAGATACATTTGTGTTTGAATAACATTAATATTTTTTGTTTGGTTAACTGAAACTGGGCAGGGGATTTCAAGAACCCAGCATACTTTGCAAGGTTATTATACAATAGAAAGGAAGATACTTGTTAGTGTTTTGTTTTGTTATGTTGAGATTTAGAAGAGTTTCTGTTATGTTGGAGTGTTGGTGGTTACCATTATGGTGAAGAGTGGAGCTTGAGTTTAGGATGAGAACAGGTACATGAGGCACATTATATATATTGCTTTCTAGGGATGGGCGATATCACTTATTTTCTTTTCGATCCGATACCAAGTACTTTTAGGCCAGTATCACTGATATCGATACCAATACAGATACCTTTAATAAATTGAATTTTTACGAATTATTTGGATAAAATTAGTAACTTAAATTATTACTTACATTTTGTATATATTTATAGGCCTAAACAGAAAATTATTAGACTTCTTTGTTTACTCTTTAAAAATTAGTAAGTATAAGCCAAATATAAAACCACATAATTAACCATAGATATTATTATATGGTTACTATTACTAAAACCAAGTTACAATATGGATACTACAGTAATGCTGTAGTAAAACCATAGTACATTGTATAAAAAAAATAAAAAATAAAAAATAAATTCCAGTCATAAAATACAGTACTACAGTCATGGTTACTACAATATTACTACAGTAAATCCATGGTTAGTTTTCATGAGGGTATCATTTATTAATGAGGATTACAGATCATTATCAATGTTTTAACAACTCTGAATTTAAATAAACCTGTAAAAATCATCACACAAGCCCATTATAATACATGTCATGTCTAGGTTTGTGTCAGGATTGTATGTGTTTTTGTTCATGTTTTTTACTTTAAATTAGTTGCATGCCATGTTAGTTCCTGTTTCCTTGTCATTTGATCTTGTCATATGTTTCCCATGTTCTTGTGTCTTGCCCCCATTGGTTCATTGTTTCATTAGGTTACTAGCAGTCTTGTTATCTTGTTTAGAGTTCTTAGTGTTCATTGGTTTTCATTGTCATGTGTTCTCCCTAGTCGAAGTATTTAACCCTCATGTTTGCCATCGTCGAGTATTGTTTGTGTAATGTTGGTTCTATGGTCAAGTCAAGTCAAGTCTTGTTTGATAGTCAAGTCTTGTTTCATAGTCAAGTCAAGTTTAGTTAAGTCGTTCATGTTTATGTTTTGTAGTCACGTTTGGAGTTAGGGTTTATTGGATCTCACTTTTGTTATTAAACTGCACTTGGGTTCATCGCACTTCATCGTCTCTGTGTCTACCTGTTGCCAGCCAACGTTACAGAATACTCGACCCACCAAAATGAACCCAGCGGTTCAGTTACATCGCCTACGCCAAGAAAAAGTTTCCATTGAGGAATATGTTGAGAACTTTTGTGCACTGGCCTGTAGGGTCGATTTGAATGAGATTGCCCACAAGGACTGTTTTCGCTTTGGACTGAATGAGCCAATCTCTTCCTTGATGCCAGGCAGTCAGAGTACCCACAGCCTGGCTCAGTATATCGACCTTGCCCTACTAATATGTGGTTCATCGTTCACTGTGGGGGAGGTGGCCGCCAAGCCAGAGTTCCACGTCATGGCCGCCAAGCCAGAGTTCCATGTCATGGTCGTGGATCCTGAGCCTGCTCCATGCCATGTCACAGCCACGCTTGAGCCTGCTCCATGCCATGTCACAGCCATGCTTGTTTCTGCTCCATGCCATGTCACAGCCACGCTTGAGCCTGCTCCATGCCATGTCACAGCCACGCCTGAGCCTGCTCCATGCCGTGTCACAGCCATGCCTGAGCCTGATCCATACCATGTCACAGCTATGCCTGAGCCTGCTCCATGCCTTGTCACAGCCACACCTGAGCCTGCTCCATGCCATGTCACAGCAACGCCTGAGCCCATCATAATAACGCCTCAGTCTGCTTCACGCCATATCACAGCCGAACCTCAGTTTGCTCCACGCCATGTCACAGCCAAGCTCCAGTCTGCTCTATGCAATGTCTCAGGCTCACCTCTGGTCAACGAGCCAACGCCCAAGCCTGCCATGGTCAATGAGCCAACACCCACGTCTGCCACGGCCAATGAACCAGCATTGCAAGCCTCGTCCATCCCAGAGCCAGCGTTGCCAGCCTCGTCCATTCCAGAGCCATCTCTCACTGGGCTATTTGAGTTGGAATTGGTTCCCGCCCATGTGCCCACCCTGAGTTCTCCTGATCAGCCGGTTCCCCCCAAGCCACCGGCTCGATCATCGCCCTCTGAGATATCCCAGACATGGAGAACATTCGAACCTCCAACTCTGCCTAGACCCTCCGAGCCCTGGACTCTGCCTTGGCCTGTTGATCCCTCGACATCACCTCAGCTCTGCGTTCCCTCGGCTCCACCGTGGTCCTTCAGACTGTTGGCTTTACCGGGGTCCCTCTTCCCTCCTACTCCTCCTTGTTCTGTCGGACACCTCCGATCCTTTGGCTACGCCTCGTCTCTCCAATCCTTTAGCTCCACCGGGGACCTCCATCTCTACGGCTCCACCTTGGTCCTCAGCTCCACCTGTTCCGCCTCAGTCTTCCGATCCCCCAGCCCCACCTTGCTCCTACGAGCCTCCAGCGCCGCCTTGGTCCTCCCTGCCTCTGGTCCCACCCTGGCACTTCGTGTCATTGGCTACTCTCCGAGTATCCATTTCTCCATGGTTTCACCCCTCGAGCCTCTCATGGCTCCACCCCCCACGGGCTCCACCCTGGTCTCACGCTCCATGCTATGTTTTCACCAGACCAGGCTCCATGCCCTGTCTCAACAGGCCACAGACCACACCTTACATCAAACTAGATTTGTTTTTTTGTTTTTCTTCTTTTTAGGTCAGAATTGAATGTTAGCAGATCATGAAAAACATATGCAAGGACAGTTACTTTGTGACTTAATATATTATTCTATTAAAGTTTCCTTTTGCTGGTCAGGCTTTGTAATCTGAAAACAAATGTATATTTATTTATGTGCTGCACCTGTTTGTCACAGTGCTTTCACAATTATTCAGACGAGGTTTGTGGGCATCTAAAAGCCTTTTCTGCAAAGACAACATGGCACTTGCTTCTGCTCTGGGTCAATTAATCCTGGTAGCTTCAAGTGGCCATCTTATATACATATATATATATATATATATATATATACACACACACACACACAGTTATATTATTATTATTATTATTATTTTTATTATTATTATTATTATTATTTTTTTTTTTTTTTTGAGGGGGCAACAGTGGAGTCCATGACCAAAGGGGGAAAAAATTATTTAGTTTAAGTTTATTTATTTATTCATTTATTTATTTAGACAGACAGACAGAAATTTCTGCCATAGCATAGCATTTTTTTCTAAACTATAATATTCATGCAGCCTTATTTTAAAGATACAAATATATATATATATATATATATATATATATATATATATATATATATATACACACACACAATGGCGGCCAGAAGTTTGGAATAAAATACAGATTTTGCTCTTATGGAAAGAAATTGGTACTTTTTTTCACCAAAGTGGCATTCAACTAATCACAATGTATAGTCAGGACATTAATAACATGAAAAATTACTATTACAATTTGAAAACAATTTTCAGAACTTCTTAAACTACTTCAAAGTGTTCTCATCCAAAAATCCTCCACATGCAGCAATGACAGCTTTGCAGATCCTTGGCATTCTAGCTGTCAGTTTGTCCAGATACTCAGATACCCCACGCTTCCTGTAGCACTTGCCATAGATGTGGCTGTCTTATCGGGCACTTCTCACGCACCTTACAGTCTAGCTGATCCCACAAAAGCTCAATGAGGTTAAGATCCATAAAACTCTTTTCCAATTATCTGTTGTCCAATGTCTGTGTTTCTTTGCCCACTCTAACCTTTTCTTTTTGTGTTTCTGTTTCAAAAGTGGCTTTTCCTTTGCAATTTTTCTTTCCCATAAGGCCTGCACCCCTGAGTCTTCTCTTTACTGTTGTACATGAAACTGGTGTTGAGCAGGTAGAATTCAATGAAGCTGTCAATTGAGGACATGTGAGGCATTTATTTCTCAAACTAGAGACTCTGATGTACTCATCCTCTTGTTTAGTTGTACATCTGCAATTTCAAGCATTGTATAGCCTTCATTCCTCAAAACAATGGTTGACTGACGAGTTTCTAGAGAAAGCTGTTTCTTTGTTTGCCATTTGTGACCTAATATTGACCTTACTGTGGCAACTCAAAAACAATCACAAAGACAATGTTAAGCTTCATTTAATGAACCAAATAGCTTTCAACTGTGTTTGATATAATGGCAAGTGATTTTCTAGTACTAAATTATCAATTTAGCATGATTACTCAAGGATAGTTGTTGGAGTGATGGCTGCTTTAAATGGGGCCTGTCTAGATTTGATCAAAAATTACTTTTTTATCAAACAGTGATTGTGCTCTTTTTTACATCAGTAATGTCCTGACTATACTTTGTGATCAGTTGAATGCCACTTTGGTGAATTAAAGTACCAATTTCTTTCCAAAACAGCAAAATCTGTACATTATTCCAAATTTTTGGCCACCAGTGTATATATTCTGTACACACACACACACACACACACACACACACACACACACATATATATATATATATATATATATATATATATATATATGTAGTCAGGACATTACTGATGTAAAAAAAAAAAAATTATCAAATCTAGACAGGCCCCATTTCCAGCAGCCATCACTCCAACACCTTATCTTTGAGTATATACACTACTGGTCAAAAGTTTTGAAACACTTGACTGAAATGTTTCACATGATCTTAAAAATCTTTTGATCTGAAGGCATATGCTTAAATGTTTGAAATTAGTTTTGTAGACAAAAATATAATTGTGCCACCATATTAATTTATTTCATTATAAAACTAAAATGTAAAAAAAAATAAAATAAAAAAAAGTTTTTGAAATTGATGACTTGGACCAAATAATAAAGAAAAGCAGCCAATAAGTGCCCAACATAGATGGGAACTCCTATACTGTTTAAAAAGCATCCCAGGGTGATAACTCAAGAAGTTGGTTGAGAAAATGTCAAGAGTACATGTCTGCAAATTCTAGGCAAAGGGTGACTACTTTGAAGATGCTAAAATATAACACAGTTTTGATTTGTTTAGTCACAACATAATTCCCATAGTTCCATTTATGTTATTCCATAGTTTTGATGACTTTACTATTATTCTAAATGTGAAAAAAAATAATATATATATATATATATATATATATATATATATATATATATATATATATGTAATAAAAAATGAGTAAGTGTTTCAAAACGTTTGACCGGTAGTGTGTGTGTATATATATATATATATATATATATATATATATATATATATATATATATATATGTATGTATATGTATATATGAGAGAGAGAGAGAGAGAGAGAGAGAGAGAGAGAGAGAGAGAGAGAGAGAGAGAGAGAGAGAGAGACCAGTCCTAATTGAAACAGACTTGTTTAAAAAACAAGACCAGTCCTATTTGAAACAAACTTGTTTAAAAAAACGAACCTTTTAGAGGTGTTATAGTGGTTAATGAGCTGGAGGAGAGCTGCCCACATCTAATGACCAATGATGCCCCTTTCCACACAACGCACGAAAACACTGACATTTTACTGACATGTTCTTTCCTCTCTCTCATTCCATCACTCACCATAACATCAGTCACTCACTCACACACAATGTCACTCTTTCTTTCTCACAAACATTCAAGCAGTAATGATGATAAATGGTAGAGAACATTTTAGTGACTCTTCCACCAACTAAAGGTTCAAACCTCAGCAACTTTAGAGATAATCGTATTATTATTATTATTATTATTATTATTATTATTATTATTGTCTGAAGAAATGTGAGTTGTTCTTGCCAGTGCAGATCTCGCCACCATGATGCAAGGGGATGTTGTGGGTGGTGTTCTGGATGGTTTTACTTTACAGAAAAGGCCTCTACAAAATTCCATCTCAAATGAAAAATTAAGTCTGTGGTTTATGATTAATGAGGCATCTTCAATCTGTTCCTTCTCAATAACTTTATATCAAACTCTGAAAACCTTGCATTACACAAAACAATAATTTCATATTTGATTTGATTTAAAACATTTTATTATGTACAGGCTTTAGTTTTATGACTGAATCTATATGTATTTCAAATTGAAACAAATAGTCTAATATACTAATGTAGATGAATAAATCAACCAAAAATTGTGTTCAGTGTGCACATAGATTGTCATATTTGGTAAAGCATTTGTAAAGCTACAGAGTGTTTTGAAGGCAAATTAAAGTATAATCATGTAAATTGGTGGAGACAGAAAACAAAGTACAAAAAAGTAAAAAAAATAATAATAATAATAATAATAATTTAAAAAAAAACCTTGAAAAAAAATAAATAATTAAAGCTGAATAATGAGAAACATTCAAGGGGATGAACAATTTTAACTCAATTTAAATTTCCATTAAAAACATAATTAATCAAAGAGGACAGAGTGATTTAATCAAAGTTGGTAATGGTTTTGAAAAAAAGATCACATAATCAGTAAGGGGAGGGCACTGAAATCTATCACACAGGCAGAACAGAAGAGAGTATAACTCTGGAATAATTCTAAGCATCCAAAAGTCAAGCAGAATCACCATTAACCTTGCATGACTCAGATATAAGTGATGTTTAACATCATCTTACAAATACTTGACAATAGATTGTCATCTATTTACACTATGATAGCAGTAGTACAGGCAGAGAAAATGTCAGTGCTTAACCAAGTGCTTTATCAAAAACCCATGTATGTGTTTTGGCATGCGTAACTAGAGATCGTGGGAACGGGAAATAGCGGTTATTGCATATAGTTCTGGGCCTAATGTCCAGGCTCTATCAGTCTTAAGCTTATGTAGGGGGTCCATATTGCAGAAGAATATATTATTAAGCTCTGGGATTGGCTTCACTCCCTGGCCAATCTTTACTGTCATCTGCTCAATGATGTATATATAATGAAGGATTTCACACTTAATTAAATAGTAAGTTTGCAGTTTAACATATTAAACACACCTTAAACAAACTTGACTGGACAGTTAAAGATCACTGTACATATACTGTATACAAGCTCTCCTGCCGGAAAACACACAGATACAGTACACACTCAGATAATAAGAGGGTAACAATAAGGTTCTGTTAATTAATTAATGTATTAGGTATCATGAACTAACTTGACCAATGAGATAAAGTCAATTCATATGAGTCTTCATGGAACAGTCTTTTATTAATGTCTTATCTATTTGCTTAAACACTACCAAAAAAAGGTACCAAAATGTATCATGGAAATACCATGTTTTTTTTTTTTTTTTTTTTTTTTTTTTTAACATGGTAATCATTTAGCAGCATGGTGAACAGCAAAGTAACATAATTTTACCTTCTGCTGTGTTCACTGTATCATGTTACTGCCACATTACTTTTTTTTTTTGTAAGGTAATTATCTTATTGGTACTGAATTGAAATGATATACAAGGACACTTTATTATGAAGTAGCATAATATCATTATATATCATAGTTTTCCTTTCCTTGTCTGGCTTAGCAAACAGTAATCAGTTTACTGAAGGCTGCAACATTTTTGCACAAAAAAGATTTAGTGCACTTGTACCTGATATAGGTACCTATTCTCACTTTCAAATAAACAGTTTGTCTTTCCTCTATCTAAGCTCTTGTCTAACATTTGCATCAGATTTGGAGTTGACTACTTTTTAACTCACTATCAAGTGAGCAAAAATTACTCGTGTGTGCCATCGTCACACTCTCCACTTAAACTGGTCTTCCGCCAATAATAAACTATACGACAGAGGAATGTGTAAGCACTTCCTCTGGACTCTCTGAGCAAAGCTCATGGAGCACAGGGCAAACCAGATGGGTCTTCTGTCTAATTCATGACTGGCTTATTCTTTAGCATCATGAGACGTGATACATGATGCTGTTATGTGAGAGAGGAACTCTCATGGTCCTAAATGGTCATGCTTCCATTTTGGTGGCCCGTACGTATGTGGATATGTTTGAGCATATTATATTAAAGATGAAAATACCTCCTGTGCTGTTCATTTAGCAGTTCTTTTTGAGAAGATCATAAAATTGCACTGTGAAGCTAAACACTGTAAATGTAATTAATGGAGAAACTTTGGAGAAAGTGGAGAAATTGTTGGTATTGCTTTCTTTACAAGGTTTTTCATCTTGCATTTTTACATTTTTATTAAGACATTGTTTAGTAGACCATTGGGGACATCCTCATAATGTATAGTTTATGTCAGGTTTTCCAACATTTTGTTCCTATAATGTAAGTAATCCTGAAACACACACACACACACACACACATGTTGGTGCAGCTATCATTATGAGGACTCTCCATAGACATAATTATTTTTATACTGTACAAACTATAGATTCTATCCCCTAACCCTAACCCTACCCCTAAACCTAACCCTCACAAAAAACGTTCTGCATTTTTACATTTTCAATAAAACATCGTTTAGTAAGTGATTTAAATTATGGGGACACTAGAAATGTCCTCATTAACAACATTTATAGCATAATACCCTTGTAATTACCAGTTTGTAACCTAAAAAAAAGGCCTCATAAACCACTTAAACCTGCCCCCCCCCCCCCCCCCCCACACACACACACACTGTTCACATGGCTGTCTAAAATGGGGACATTCCATAGAGTTCTATTGTTTCTATATAAAGCTTATTACAAATAATATAGACTAACCCTAGCCCACACACCAACCCTAAAGGTAAACATTTAGCATTTTAATATAACTTTTTGCATTTAATAGTACACATACACAGTAAAAAGTATTTGCATTTGTTAATCCATTTTCCAATTGAGGACATCAGAAATCAACTTTCTGAAACATTTTTATTTTATTTTATTTTTATTTTTTTTAAAACACAATCCATATGGTTTTAAATGGTCAGTTAAAACAGTCCGATTTAAACCTACAGTGTGTTTTCTTGAGTTCATGTCATATTTGGCCTTTTTTATTAATAAAAAAAAAAAATCTATTCACATTTCTCTGAAACAGACAAAATGTGATAGAGAAAAGAGAGAGACATGTAGGAGAGTGGTGGACAAATAAATAACTTAATAATAAATAACTTAATAAATAATATGTATTATTATTATTATTATTATTATTATTATTATTAGAAATATTATTTTCCTATAACATTTGATTGGTTCATTCCTGTCATTTAGTCTATATAGATTATATAATATCCTAGTGAGACAGACAACGTAAGATAAGAAAAGTACTAAATAACATTAATTATATTGTATATCATTTACAAAATAATAATAATAATAATAATAGTAATAATAGTAATAATATTTGGTTATAACATATGCAGAACTGTGCCATTGGTTCCTTCCTATTGTTTACTTTGTATGGATTCTAGGCCCTAGGGAGATAGACAAAGATAAATAAGTAATAAATAACTTAATAAATAATGTTAATTATATTATATATATAAATTGCATAATAATAATAATAATAATTATTATTATTATAAATATTATTTGCCTATAACATTCGATTGATTCCTTCCTGTCGTTTAGTCTATAAAGATTGTATGTCCTAGGGAGATAAACAAAGCTAAAAAAGTAATAAATAACATTAATTATATAATAATAATAATAATAATAATAATAATAATAATAATAATAATAATAACAACAACAATAATGGGTTATAACATCTGCAGAATTTTGCAAATGGGTTCTTCCTGTCGTTTACTTTGTATGGATTCTAGGTCCTAGGCATATAGACAAAGTAAGATAAAAAGCAATAAATAACTTAATAAAAAATATTAATTATATATTATATAAATTGCATAATAATAATAATAATAATAATAATAATAATTTTAATGATAATAATAATAATAATAATAATTATTATTATTATTATTATTATTATTTGGTTATAACATCTGCAGAATTTTGCAAATGGTTCATTCCTGTTGTTTAGACCTTATTAATTCTAGGTCCTAGGGAGATTGATAGAGTAAAAAAATAAATAATAATAGCTTAATAAATATTTTTTTTCATAAACTAACAAATAATAATAATAATAATAATGCATATTATTTGCCTATAACATCTGCAGAATTTTGCAACTGGTTACTTTCTGTTGTTTAGTCTGTAAGGATTCTAGGTCCTTTTCCTTTAAACAATGGAAAGTAAGAGTGCGAGAGATGGTGACTGTCAAGCAGCATGTCTATATTAGGCAATGAATAGGCTGCTCACACACCAAAAATTACACTATACCTTGTTTTCCTTTGAAGCTGCCCAAGAACAAGCAAGCCACTGTCAAAGAGTTCTGATATGGCCCTTTGCCAAGATGTGTAGAAAAATGTCCCTCAAGTCATACTGGCCACTGGCCATGGCATATATTTGTTTTCTCCTATTAACAAGATTAAGTTATTTCTTAAAAAATAATCATTTAAAATAATAGTAAAATAATGTATGCCAAAGCATTATTGTAATCTAACTTGGCCCTCAGACCTAAACCTTTACACAGCACTCTGTCTGCTTCTAATCAAAACCAACTGGAGAGCACTGTTTCCATCTAACACACACTGATACACACACACACACACACACACACACACACACACACACATGCAGTGGCGTGGAAAGAGAGAGAGTGTGTATGTGTAAATGTCAGTGAGAGGAAAGGGAATGTGGCATGCCGGTTTTATAGGAAGAATTAACCATAATGAAACAGTAGGAAAAGAGAGAGCAAAAAGAAAACCAGAAGAAAAAAGAGAGTGGCTAGGAAGCGAAAAAAGTATACAACTGTCAGCTTTAAGAAGTATTGCACATTAAAGATGGTATGAAGAGCCTGGTTTCTAAACAGAGACTTGAGAAATGAACAAAAAGAGAGCAGAAGAGAAATAATGACTCAAGACATTAAAAAAATTGACAGTAATCCCTCTAGGCATGACCACTCTACGTCAGAGAAAGACCTTGAATGCCATTAACATGACAACAGGCGACATGCTCTCCACGTTTCAAGCTCTGCTCATCTCTCTGTTTCCTTCTCCTCCTCCTCATTTCTACTAAGGGGAAAAAGCTCCAGCAGGAAATGACCAGAATCAGTGATCGCCCCAGACGTCTGCCCTGGAGAGATTGGGAGAAGACAGCGGCTTCCTCCTCTCTAACCCTGGAGCTCTTGCATTAGGTCTGTCCAGCTGCTTCAGTGAAGAAAAACGCAAATTAGTAGCAAAACCAATTAGGGATCGTAACTATATTGGAGTGCTGTCGAACGCTTGATCTATTAACAGAACAGTGCTGAAGTGCCAATCAAGACAGTGCAAGCATGGATTCATGCTTTTTTCTCACTTATGAGAATAATTTAGTACTTAGTGTTCTTAGATTTTCTTGTCTTTCCACATTTCCCTTCTTGTGGATGCTGGGATTGTATTTATTGGACTTTAATTGCATGTGACCATAGAAAAGTTTTTGACCCCTGGAGACACATGACCTCAATGTCCTGGCTGACTGGAGAACAGAGCCAGCTGTGTCAGAGGGTGAGCTCACCGCACGGCAGGGAAAGCGGGTAACTGGTTGCTCCATCGCCACAGACCGTCAGTGCAAGCTCACAAGTGACACACTCAAAAGGCCAGGAGGAGTGGAGAGGAAGATTTAGAAGACAAGATTAGGAGAACCATCCAGGTACAGTACTAATGCTTAGACTTACCATCTGCTAATGCTTTTTAATTTCCTGTGCATGACATACTGTCATGTTAACATTAGTTAACATTTAGTTACTCTAATAAGCTCTACATATTCATGTCAGCACATAAACAGACTCAAACATTACCAAACAAGCACAAAGCAAGTTCAGGATGTCAGTGACGTAATCAACTAATAATAATCTTACTTTAAGACAAGATAAGTGTCTTTATCAAAAACAAATAATCTGTGAAAAGAGTCTGCCAAAGGAAACTGAGCTGTCCAGTCTCTCTCTCTCTCTGGACCCTAGGACCAGATGTTCCACAGAGGGAGTAACTTCTGGCCAGATGTGTAAGGAATGTCCTGGTTAAGGTCATTCTCTAAAAGCTAGCCACTAACCGCTAACTTCACATAGACATCAAGAAGATCTATAAGACCTAAGGGACTATAAGAGCTTCTGACATTTCACCATGCTGTGCGGTTTCCCAACTGACTTTTATTATGGCACTTCGTTCCATTTTGGAACTTTCCTTCTGGTCTAATTTTAAAGAGAAGTCAGCCCTTGGTGGCTAATCACTGAAGAATAGTATTGGGCAAAAAGTAGAAGTCTTAATGTACTTTTGAGTGGGTGGAGGATCTGGTGAAATGCTTGGATGACTCAATGGTTGGCGCAAGGTTAAATGTGATTTCTTTTTTGTGGCAGAATTGAGTTATACAACTGTGTTTGAAAGCACTGCCTTTAAAATCTGCTTTTATATAATGTGTCTTATGTTTCTTGATGTTGCGGGAATAATCTCTAAGTATAATCCAATATAAATATAGTTCCATCAAAAATAACACTTCTGTCACAATATACTCACCTTCGTGTCATTCCAAACCTTTATGACATGCTTTATAATGCAGAACCAGAAAAGGAGATGTTTTAATTGAATATCACGGTTGTTCTTTTCAATACAAAGTCAGTGGCTATAGTGCCCCACTTCTGGCTTTTCAGTGAAAATCTTGACATCCGTGGCCTATTCATGAGTACTATGAGAGAAGCCTGTTTACTGTGGTTTGTATGTTCAGGCAATAACCTGCATTGTTTAGTGCTAAAAACAATGCAGGTTTTCGCATGAATATGCATGCCACTCTGAATGAGCTTATCTCATGCACTCATGAATGCGTAAGAGACATCAAGATTTTCATTGAATATTGACGTAATTTATGGGTTGTTTCATATGCCTTCAGAAGACTTGGAAAATATGATACACAAGTCACCTTTATTATAATTTTGGGTACTTTTTAAGCTTTAATATGAATTAATCTCCTTTTGTGTTCCACGTATTAAAGAAAGGCATACAGGTTTGGCATGTCATGATATGATCATATGTAAATTATGAAATACTTTTTTTTTTTTTTTTTTGGTGAACAAATTCTTTAAGTATTACTGATGTCGAAACCAGTGGACAATGGACAATTCAATGTTGGTTAATTTTTACTTTGTACTTCAAGACCTACAAGTATATTTATTATCTTTAGGAGGTTAGTGGCATCATAAGTTGTCAAACGTGCATCATATACACTAAGTATGACACAAACCAGATTTTTCAGAGTAAACAAGTTTAAGAGCACTTGAGGCTCAATGTCAGTTGCATTCATTAGCCTTTAGAGGTTTATTTTCTATGTTTGTGTCACTGGTGAAGATACATCATTAATCACAAGTGAGAGATATTAAAGAAAGATATTCTGTCTCTCTCTCTTTGCTGCAGAAGGACTTGTGTCTGGTTTTGTGCTTTTCGTGGGCTGTTGTAATAAGACTCTATGGGCTAGCAGAGGGATCTGGCCATGCCTGTTGCCATACGTAAGAAAAGCTGGGAGGACCATGTGACCCTTCGTTCAGGACTTCAGTACAGTTATGATGACCTAGACTTGGTCTGCTGCCATGCCAATTATGGGGACAAAGAGACACCTTTTGGGCAGCGTGGTAGGGTCAGGTGTGTCTCAATGCCTGAGTGTGGTCATCACCAGCCTTGGATGTTAACCTGCCCCAAGGATGATGTTGGAGAGGGTACAAGAAGGATTAAGACAATAGTACATAATTTTAAGGATGGAAATCCCCATAACAATGAAGGCGAAAAGGACCGACCATTGATGCCTGAGAGAAACACTGGAGATGGTCTAAATGAGGCAGCAAGGCACAAGAGTGGCCAAGATGGCAAGCTATCTTTAGATAGTGTGGCAGATCATGATGAATTGCAACATTCCGCTTTGGGAAATTTGCAAACTCACCATGAAGATCATGATAATATGGATCTAAACAAGAATAATATGTCTGCTTCCCCAAAACTGTCACTTTTTATGCTTCCTAACACAGTATTGGCTCAAATAGAGGAAATGGGGGATTTATCAAATGAGTTGAAGACTAAGGACAATATATCTTTAAATAACTATGTTAAAGACTCTTCTGAACTAACTTACAAAAGTGGAACTTCTGTAGAATTACTTGAAAACACTGAAACAATGGTGAAGGTCACTGAGGGTAGTCAGAAGTTATTACAAGAACACATGAGTGTCACAAGCCCGATCATAGACATAACGAATCAACCTCCAACCACTGATTCACAACATAAAACTGCTGACCCACACAATATTGTGCAAGGGAAATGTGAAACTTCTGAACAGAATAGTTTAATAAGTAGCAAAGTTGAATGCACATACAAAGATGAAACTATGGTCCAGAACTGTACAAATGTGGGTTTACCATCAACTACTCAAGGTACTGATACTAACATTCCAGAACCAACCTTGGAGCTTCATGATATCACACAGGGTCTAAAACACAATGGAAACCAAGAGGCTAATGGCCATTTTGAGAGTTTTGATCATGAAATGTTAAAGGATGGAAGCCTTGGTCAACCTGTTGGTGAAACTTCTCTTTTGGAAACACATGAAAAAACTGGCACCGTGGAAACATGGCATAATTACTCCTCAAAACTCCAAACCATCCATGAGGGATCCTTACCTGAGTCGGGAGATAATACTTCTGCTAAGATCACAGCAGAAATGCCAGAACATACAATATCTACAGAGTTAAGAAACCCAAGGTTTGGTGAGAATCTGACAACCCATTCTGAGGATTCTGAGGATCAAAGCTCAAGAAGAATGGAACATGGGTCCAAACCCGTAGAACACCTATCGACCAATGAAACATCTTCAACAAATCATGGAATCAGGGCAGAGCCAGGCTCAACTAGAGGATGCTCTCAACCTGAGGGACTCTACAAGGAACATCAAACAAATCAAAATACAAATACATCCAAAGACCCTGAAATTGTCCTAAAAGCTGAGGGTTCCCTCGTCAAACTTCGTAGAAGGAAGGTAAGATGTTTTCGATGAACTAGTCTGGCAGTTTGTCAGTAATCAATACATCAATAAGTATTGTTTTGACTGTCCTATAATAGTCAACATCTTGAAAAATAGTGTGTTATGACAGGGTTTAATAACTTTTTGGTCCACAGTTTTATTTATACTCAAAGAAAAGAGAACAGAGATGAAAAATGTGGTACATATACACAGTATATGAAGAAATCCTTTTCCCCACGAGAATGTTTCCGGTATTAGATTTCAACTTCAACTTCTTTTACTTTTTAACTTTATTATCATGCCGTAATACAGTGATAAAGTGATTCATGTATGTCGTCATGAAATCAGAGACCCTCCCCTAGAAATCTGAACACAAGTGGTCAAAAGAGTAGCATACTGAATGGCAAGTAATATGTCTCTCCTGTCTACTTGTGATCATATCATCCAAAATGCATCTTAATACCAGGTGTAAACCGGGCCCTATGTTTTGTTTTTGTTTTTTTTTTCTCGATAGAACCTTGCAAAAAGTCTCTAACGTCATGCGACAGCATGGACGTTATATTTTGGCTTCACTATACACAAAGCATAATTTAAATTAATTTAAACCAACTGATCTCAGTTCAGAAGACTGTGCTGTCAGTAAAGGGATAAACTTTTGGCACACTGAGTCATGTGACAAAACAACATGGCACTGATCACAGCGGAGTTTGTCTTTGGGAGAAACGGCAACAAAACTACATCTGGTACGAAACCTAACAAAGTTTTTATATTGAAACCTGTTTGACTCAAAAGATTCAAGAGTCTCTAGTTTCATCCGATATGCCATTTTTAAAATGTGAGTGATTTATCACAAAACGCCATGCTGCTAAACACAATGCACACTAATGTGTACTTTAGCATATTTTTTCCTTAGAAATCCTAATTCACATAACTAATGCATTATCCTGGGTTCATCCAAAAACGGAAACAATTTTGCTTTCAGAGGCTTTATATGGAGTTATGATAAAAAATAAGGTGCATTTTGAACTGTTCTGAGACCAGTGCAGACAGACAGCACACTGGAGGTTAAGTCAATCACTAAATAGGGAGCAAGGGAGCATACTATAGCTTGCCTATGCATTCACTCCTAACATCCAACCAAAAGTTCAGTTTCAGGCTGCAGATGATGTTTGGACCACTCAACATGTTTGGCAGACATGGGACAATGGTAAACAGTGCATAGATTCAGAATTTATAATGTATAATTTTATTTTAACATGGTCGGTTTTGGTGTTGCTTCATAGTACAATGACCTCTTATTTGCCAAAAGATCAAGGAAAATGTGATTCTTGACCCCTCTAAAGTTTTTTTGTCCTAAACTTTATTCTAAACACCTGCTGCTTTGGCAGATTGGAGGGTTATTAATGTAAATGTCAAATATGATCATTCACGTTGCAAATGTATCATAAAAGGTATTTTTAATTAAATGTGTTCATGTTATTTATTTCTGCACTTGCAAATCCTTCATATTTAAATCAAATCTATGAATTTCTACGCCATATTTGCTGAATTATTATTATTATTATTATTATTACTATTATTATTATTATTATTATTGCTGTTGTTAGGCTATTATTAATTATCATCATAATACTGTATATATAAACCACAACAATAATAAAAAATACTGATTGAATATTTTAAACAAAAAGTCTAACTTTCTTCAAAGCTTAATTTAAAAATGTTTATCTTTCAATATGTCTCTAGGGTCTGGGTGCTCTGACATCGCAATTCACGAGTGCCTTCTCCCATGCAACGAATGCAATCCATTGCAAGAAAATTGACAGTTTATTATGACTGCCACTAGGGGGAGAAATACGTGTGTCAGAGAGAGTAAAAAAGGCGGCATTAGACCTACAATGAATGAAGGACCCAAACCATACCTAGGGACTAGAAAATCATAGAGACTTGTGGGTTAAAATGTAAAAATTAACTTTCTCATTATTGTGCAAATGCTCATTCAATATAGCACAACTCCTCATAAGTTGTCAGTACGCATGCTGGCTTTTACACACACACACACTCACACGCGCGCGCGTTGGTATTTGTGGTTTACGAGGACTCTCCATAGCCATAATGTATTTTATTCTGTAAAAACTATATATTCTATCCCTTAACCCTACCCCTAAACCTAACCCTCACAGAAAACTTTCTGCATTTTTACATTTTCAAAAAAGCATATTTTAGTATGTTTTTTTAAGCCTTTTGGTTTATGAGGACACTTGAGGTGTTCTCATAAATCATGTTTATAGCATAATTACATGTGTATAATCTAGAATAGTGCTAGTGAATAGTCCTCGTAAACCATATATACCTGAACACACACACACAACCATGCTCTTTTCCATATAAAAAGAGATTGGTAAAAGAAAATCGAGCATATTCTTTCTCCAGACACTTACCTTTCTTTCTGCTCCATGTTCTTGATTGCTTGTAAACACAGTTCTATGCTTTTCAAAAACCACATCCTAAATAATTATGCCAGCTTTCTGCCACATTCTTTTGAAAACAATGACATCAAACACCATCTTACATCTCTGGCCATAGGCATCTGTGGAATGTCCCACAGTCCAAGAAACTGCCGTCACACAAGACCTAAAAGGGCATGAATAGAGTGTGAGAATGTGTGCCCATTTCTATGGGCATATTATTGTATGTTTGCTGATGTGTGAGAGGTGTATCTATGTGTGTAACCTGTTGTGGGAGTGCTTTTATGTATATTCATCTTTATTTACGTACATGTTTGTGGATGATTGACAGCAGCCCACATTGCCAACCTCAGTCCCTCTGTCCCTTAGGTAAAGTCTTTCATAGCATTCTCTGTTTATTCAAAATTGCCCTGTTCCACAAGACCCTGGAGGCGTCTTCCAAACCACAGTCATTATTTATACAGCAAGATCCATTAGTCAGGAACGAGCCCAAGCACAACAAGCCATGCTGTGTAATTGTCACTTATTTGTGAGGCTAAAATCCAGGGCTGGTGGCTGCCGGAGTTCTTGTGGGGATTTGTATTTGTTGAGTGAATGTAAACCATTTAAGGGCCTAAACAACTCTATTCTACTGCAAAAGGAAACGTGACCTATTAGGAGTTCAAGGATAGAGTGAGCAATGGAAGTCCTTAAGTGTGGGAAAATATGTTTGACATAGAATTAGAATGTGGACAGAAAGTATTCTACTTGTTCCAACAATCTACTATATGAATGAAGAATGTTTTGCAACCAGTATATGTTGTAGTTTGTCTGCTGTTCTCTAGCATTAGATGCTGGTGTGATGGTATTCTCACCACACTTCTTTACTTAACCAGCAATACTTCCTTGGTTAACCAGCTTTACCAAAATGACCATTCTGATCGAAGAGCTTCACTGGCCAAGTTTTGCTGGTGAACTGTATGGCTGTACTGGTCCACCAGCTAGAACAGCATCAACCAGTCTGGATCAGCATGGAAATTCTTGCAGATCTAAGCTGTTTTTGTTTTTTGTTTTTAAGCAGGGTTGGTAATGTATAGGGCGACCATAGCCATGCTGTTCACCAGCTGGTGAAGCTGGTTGACCAAGGAAATCCTGCTGGTAAGACTAGCTAAAAACTTGGTGGGGATGCCATTTAAGAATTTTTAAGAAAAGTGGTGAGTGACGCTTGCTCATTGCCATCAAAATGCTATGAGATGGTTACCAGAATATGGCTTAGCATTTCTTAATGTGTTCTAAGTGGTTTTACTACCTTGTGTTGCAGTTACTAGGGTGTTCTTGGTTGGTCGCTATAGGTAAAAGCTTACTTGCCGAAGTCAAAAGTGCCCTCCACCAAGTCTGTTTGATGTTTTGGAGCCAACATGCTTGGGTCCTCAGCCTTTAGGGCTTGGGTCCCTCCTTCATTGTTAGTCTATGGTAATGTTTCCAACATGATCACACTGTAAATCAACATTTTGCTTCCAAAAGTTCATGTACCCTGCAATCAAACCCATTCTGCTGAATTACTGATAGGAGGTATCCCCCATCAGACATTTTTTTCATCAATACAAACACCTTTCTCTCTAGCACTACTGATGAAAACATGGAAACACAGGTTCTGGTCCTGTGGGAACCAAGAAGTAATTAAGTTCACATAAAAAATGGACAATCAGGAGGTTGCATGATTGCTGTCAAATAAATATTTTACTTCACTGACGGTTAGGTTTATGGTTGGAGTTTGGGTTAGGGGGTAGAGTTAATAAAATATGCATTCCTGTTGACTGTATGACATAATTTACAACTAAAAATATGCCTTGCTTTTGGCACCACTATGAGGACATTTCACCCAGAAACTGAAGCTTACACATGCCTATACATTCAACAACACTTCTAACTTTGATTACTGGGGGCAGTAGCCAGTAAGCAAGTTTCAGTAAGCACAGCCCTATTTCAGTTGCAGACATTTCAACCTACTGTTTCCGAATTCACAGTGCGATCAGTCTGAGTTTTTTTTAAAAAAAAATTTTTTTTACCAGTTTTATAGTCTGCAATGCCAAAACCATAAATCTGACTTCTTAGAAAAGTAATAGAAAAGATCTCTTTAACAAGCCGTATGATGTGAGGTGTCAAAGCACAGGTAAGCTTTTTTATTATTATTATTATTATTCTTTAAAGACCTGATTGTGTCAGGGACGTGCCATCTATATCAGTAAGGTAAGCAGTGCTTACTTAACAGAAGGGTGAATAGAAAAATGGCACTATGAGATATTTAAATATAATTGTTAATATAAACGACTGTTTTCGTTCAAATTTGTCATCTTTCATCTCAGTTGAGCAGCACAGACAGTTATTAATTTATTCGCTTTGGCGCCACCCTCAGGTATAAGCACTTAATGTTATGCTTTCTCTGATTCAAAGCATAGTTTACCGCCCTTTCATTCAGAACTGAACGTTCATTCAAATTGAATCACGCCCGCTACTACGAATGGCCAAGGTAAGCATGCTTACCAAAATGTGCAAGCCAGTCAGAAGCTCCTTCCTTCAGTCTGACATGTTCAAGTTCACATAACTAATGCATTATTAAGCACTAAAACTGATGTAGTGTAAGCAACGGCGACCTACGGGGAAAACGAAAAGTTGAGAGGCTATGGAAACTATCAGCAGTCGTGCGACAGTTACAACAAAGTGCAAAATGTTCATTCACAAGGAGAGACACATGGACTTTGTGTTCAACTAAAGGTAAGTAAATATATTTATTAAAAATATGTGTTATTTATACTAGGTCATAGATACTAGGTAGGTCATTGTTTCTGTTTAGTCTGAGGCTATGAAGTGGTGATCTGGCAATCATGTTCTTGTTGTGTTAAGCTCTGTCTGTTTTATAGATCTAACATTAGGGAGCAGTGTCTGTTTGAAAAAATGTATTGAGGTATGTAGACTGCTGTGTCAATGTTACATTTGCCTTGTGCATTCAGGTTAAGATTGTTGTCTTAGGTGATCAGATTAGTTAATTGCCCCTGTCCATTCCAGTGTATCTAAACTGTGGGAAGAGTGACGTGTTAGGCCTGTAATGTTGAAACATATAGCTAGCTAGTAACTGGCAATCTTTTCTTTTTCTTTTTGTTGTATGTCAAAACAAGCTCTTCTGGCACTATGGTTCATTGTATGATTTAATGGACATAAACATGGTCGGCTCAATATATGACAATCTTTAATTTGTGTGACATGAGCAATATTACTGTCCTGAATTTTCAATTTAAATCAATGGCATTTCTGCAACATTACACTCACCCGTATAATGTGTTTTGAGCACAGTGTTTAATAATGTGTATTAAAAATTATTGCCCAGTCTCAAAGCCCACAGCACGTTTCTGGATTGTGCAGTATTCTTAAATGAGACAAGACCAGTTAGAGCTTATTATTACATGGCAGCCTGGAATCCTCTATTCTAATTGGTAAATGGCGCCATCTAGTGGTCTGTTATTGCTCTTTAACAACCGCAGCTCCACATATCAGACCGCTCATCTGGGTCCTTGCGAGCCATCTCTCCCGTTTCTTTGATCACTGTGTGATCTCTTCAAGTAAGGTAATAAAATATTTTCAACTCAAATCAATGTTTCATGTCCATTTATTTGTTTATTTGGCAAGTAGTCTTATAATAGCCTTGATATTGAGGAGGCAGTCGGCCATTTTCACAAAATATACACCAACAGAACTCATAAACTGGAGGTTAATTTCAGCTGTTCAGCATTTTATTTCTTCTCAAATTACATAATTTCAATGCAAATCAATATTTTATGTCCATGTATTTATTTATTTTATTAGTAGCCATGTTATAAGTGGGATAATGTTCAGTCAGCAGGTTATTATTGCAAAATAAACCCCTTCAGGGTGATACAAGACCCCTCCGCTTTGGGGTCGGGCAGATGGGCGGCTTTTGTGTACTGCTACCAGAAGATGTAGCAGTAATCTATCCTGCGTTCCTCTCCTTATCAAGGTGCAAGGTGCATTTCAGCATGTTCATTTCCCTCAAGCTCAGTAATGTTAAACAGAGCCAAACTCATCTGTTTTAACATCTGTGGAAGAGGTCAAACACTCTACTAAAGGCTGTGTACATAAAGCATCTATGCCCCTTGTACCTCACTCTAGTTCCTGTGCCTTTTATTTTCAATCGCAACAACTCTCAATAAATGATTAAAGTGGGAACTCAAAACTAGGCCAAGAGTTCAGAACTCTGTTCTGTTATGAAAAGCTTTATTTCAGAAATATCTGCCAGTACAAGTTTAGAAATATGTGCCGGCAGCTATTAAAACAGGACATGTGACTTGACACAGGAGCAGCATGTGAAAAAAAAAAAAAAAAAACTTAGTGCAATTTAGTCTTCTAATTGTAGTGCTGCCTTCTCTTATTTGACCATACCAGTGTTTATCTCTGTGTGTGGCAGTGTCTTATGATGCTCTTCACTTGCTGCTTTCAGTCAGAAGAGACAGTGAGTCTGGTTGAATATGTTCTCTGACATGACACCAACAAGTTATGTGGCATTGTCATGTGTTTTGGACATGGTACCATGGAAATATTATTTAAAATACACTGGAGTACCATGTAAATAGCATGTTTAGTCACACTTTAAAATGTATATTAATTTTGTTGCATTAAAAAAAGTCGAACAAATCAAGTTGCATTTGCAAATAAATGAGGCTAGGCCTTTTTTTAGATCTATATATCTATTATCTTATTATTTGAAACCTAGCAAACCCCCTTTTTTAAAAAAAAGTTTTGATCGAAAATTATGTTAATGCTATATTTCTTTGAATTGAATGCCCCTTGGTTAGCTATTTTGTTATATAATGCAAAGACGTTTAAGTGTAGGTTACAGTAGGTGCCAAAATACTGTACTTTTGGCACTGGTATTACCCATCTGGTACAGTAGTACCGCCAGAGGGGAGAGTGAACATATATGGGTTTAAATGCTTTGCTTTAGATGTACAGTGCATTCAGAAAGTATTCAGACGCCTTTTCACATTTTGTTATGTTGCAGCCTTATGCTAAAATGCTTTAAATTATTTTTCTTTTCACATCACAATTTACACTCCATACCCCATAATGACAAAGCAAAAAACTGATTTTTGCTAACTTTGCAAATTTATTAAAAAGAAAAATCTGAAGTAATCACATTGACATAAATATTCAGACCCTTAACTCAGTACTTAGTTGAAACACCTTTGGCAGCGATTACAGACTCAAGTCTTTTTGTGTATGATGCGACAAGTTTTGCACACCTGGATTTGGGGATTTTCTGCCATTCTTCTCAGCAGATCCTCTCAAGCTCTGTCAGGTTGTATGGGGACTGTCAGTGGACAGCCATTTTCAGGTCTAGAGATGTTCGATTGGGTTAAAGTCTGGGCTCTGGCTGGGCCACTCAAGAACATTCACAGAGTTGTCCCTAAGCCACTGTTGTGTTGTCTTGGCTGTGTGCTTAGGGTCATTGTCCTGTTGGAAGGTGAACCTTCGGCCCAGTCTGAGGTCCTGAGCGCTCTGGACCAGGTTTTCATTAAGGATATCTCTGTATTTTGCGGTGTTCAGCATTCCTTCAACCCTGACCAGTCCCCCAGTCCCTGCTGCTGAAAAACACCCCCACAACATGATGCTACCACCACCATACTTCACAGCTGGGATGGTATTGCACAGGTGATGAGCGGTGCCTGGTTTCCTACAGACATAATGCTTGAAACTGAGGCCAAATAGTAAAATCTTTGTTTCATCAGACCAGAGAAACTTGTTTTTTTATGTGTCTTGAACTGAGGAGAGGCTTTCATCTGGCCACTCTGCCATAAAGCCCAGATCGGTGGAGTGTTGCAGTGATGGTTGTCCTTCTGCAAGTTTCTCCCATCTCCACATTTCTGGAGCTCAACCAGAGTGACCATCAGGTTCTTGGTCACCACTCTTACCAACCTCCATGAAGTCGGCACCCCATATAATTAAATAATCACCAAAAATATACCATTCCTTTGTGCTGTGTCTGTGCTGATTTGTGCTGCAAAAATGAACGTTTGTGCTGGTTTGGTGTTTGAGATATTAAGCATTCTTTTTTGGGTTGTGTGACGTCACACTCCATCCCATCTCACTCAAATCGCTCCTAATCGGCGGCGTTCATTTGTGCTCGGTTTGTGCCGTTAAAACAAATGTTGTAACTATTTCCCCTTCCTTAGATATAGCAAGAAAGTTTTTGGGAGCGGTGATGTCATTCTCCACCCCATGTCGTCCGAATCGTTCCAAACCGGTGTCATTCGTTTGTGCTCGATTGTGCCGGTTTGTGCCTTTAAAATGAACATTTTATCTATTTCCATTCTTTAGAAATTAAAAATATGATTCGGGGCTGTGACGTCACTTTCCACCCCATGTCGTCCGAATCCTTCCAAACCGGTACCATTCATTTGTGCTCGATTTGTGCTGTAAAAAAAAACAAAAAAAAAAAACTAATTCCCTTAGATAATTTTATTATTTCTATCTCCCGGATCTGTGACGTCAGTCATGCATTTAACCCCATCGTGTCCAATTCACTCATTTTCTGACTCGTTCATTTGTGTTCGCTCGGTGCAGGTTTGTTACTGTTGATGTCATTGTTTTTTTTTCTTTTCTTTTAATATTGACAGTTTGATCATTGGCAGTAACTTCAAGCTTCAAATCCAAATCACATATGCCCTGTATTTGTGCGCGTGTGGCACTTGTTTTAATTCACCACCGTGTATATTGGTACTTAATATAATGTTGTTTGTGTTCTGGTTCATCGCTGAACCAAGTATTGCATCTCGTGTATTACCATTATGTTTTAGGAGTTTATTCAATGTAAAAAGTAACCTAAAAAAGTAGCCACTGCATTATAATAACGGTTTGCTTGATTAGTTAGTATGTATCTTGATATAAGTGCAGTTTATATTCAAAATGGTTATTGCATTATGCAACGATGATGATGGAATGATTGGATAGGATAAACAGTTTCATAAGAAATTGAGACAGTTGAAGCTTTTTATCTTCAAATTTGGGTTGTCTCTGCTTGCAGTTCTCAGAGAAACCTGCATAAACAGTGAAGCAAGGACAGGTGAGGTGTGTGTTTTATTATGTTTCAAATATTTTAAAGCAATGGGTCCGGAACCTGTTTTAGTTACCTGCCAAAAGTAATAATAATAAGTTTGATGAATAAATGCCAACCATATGAAATCAACCTATGCTGGTTTTCTAGTCTTAGCTGGTTTAACCTGGTTTCCCAGTCTGACCATTTGAAAAGTGCACAAACCCCTTTAAAGCCAGCCGAAAGACAAGGCTGGCAGACCAGTTAAGTTATTTCTATGCAAGGGAATTAGTTAGATTGTTTTTTTCTTCAACAGCACAAATCTAGCACAAATGAATGACACCGGTTTGGAGTGATTTAGACAACATGAGGTGGAGAATGACGTCACCGCTCACGAAAACATTCTTGCTATATCTAAGGAAGGGAAATAGTTACAGCATTTTTTTTAACAACACAAACCGAACACAAACGAACAGCGCTGATTAGGAGTGATTTGAGCAAGATGGGGTGGGAGTGACGTCACACAGCCCATAAAAGAATGCTAAATATCTCAAACACCAAACCAGCACAAACGTTCATTTATGCCGCACAAATCAGCACAGACACAGCACAAAGGAATGGAATAGTGTGGCATGGGGGGCGTGGTCATGTGTCGGTCTGCGGGAGAGAGAGAGCGTTAAGGCTTGTCACCTGGTTCATAATTATCTCTAACACCTGTCTCTCATTATAGTGATGGCGGAGGGAGACTTGAAAAGGCACGCCAGAGCATCAGAGAGGGAGAGAGAGAGTGACCAGAAGCACGACAGCCCTGAACCGAGAGAGTGTTAGCTAGAGTGCTTTTCATTTATTTAAAACGTTTTTCTTTATTATCGATGGTTAACGTCGATTGTGTTTAAGAGAGAATAAAAGGACTGACCTTGAACCTGCTTTGTTGTCTCCTGACTCCTCCATTGCCTGAGCTAAGAGATCTGTTACAGTGGTGACAAGAACCTGACTTTGGAGGAGAACGCTGCTATGGAGTCTTCACCGCTGGGCGAAGTCTTCAAGACCCTCACCAGCATCCAGCAGTCACAACACCATGCCCTCATGGAGATACACTGGGAGCAGGAACAACATTTCCAAGTCCTACTCCAAGCACAATCGGAGGACTGGCAGGTGCTCCGGAGCTTAATCGCCAGGGAAGGGGTTGGTGCTGCGACCTCCTCGGAGCCCGTCCCACCAGTGGCCCTTACGAAAATGGGGCCAAACGACGATCCGGAGGCCTTCCTTGACCTCTTTGAGAAAACTGCAGAGGTTTGGAGTTGGCCTACCGATCAGTGGGTGGCCCGCCTGTTGCCCCTGCTCTCCGGGGAGGCACCACTGGTGGCATAACAACTCCCCGCCACCAGCCTCCTGGACTAAAATCACCTGAAGAAGGCCATCCAGCAATGGGTCGGTCGGACCCCAGAGCACAGTCGGCAACTCTTCCCCTCGTTGAGCATCGGGAAGGACGGCCACCCATTTGTTTTTGTGCGAGGTGTGTGCATGGTGACGTTCACAGGTATCTGGTGGTTACCATTGAGATACGATTCAGGGGAAAAAGGCATAGAGTCGAGGCCATGGTTAATCCCCGGCTCACCCATCCACTAATTCTGGGAACCAATTGGCCCAGTTTTAAAAATCTATTGAGGGTAATATGTGTGGATGGGTCCTGCAAAGTAGTGGCGTGGGGTGTGATGTGTGATACTATGGCTGGTGAGGCGGCTCTGCGTCAGGATGACACAGATGATGGAATTCCCGTTCTCAGGGGCTTCCCTGAGGGGGATTTCCCTCTGGAGCAGTCGTGTGACGAGTCCCTCAAGCACGCCTTCGACCAAGTGAAAGTAATTGATGGTCAACAGCTCCAGCCCAGTGTTGCACTCACATACCCGTACTTTTCTATTATCAAAGAGCGGTTGTATCGATTGACGCGGGACACTCAAACCAAAGTGAATACAACTCAGCTGTTAGTACCAAAGAGCCATCGGGAAACACTTTTCCAGGCGGCTCACTATAATCCAATGGCTGGCCACTTAGGTCATGAAAAGACTTTGAACCGTATAATGGTCCGTTTCTTTTGGCTGGGCATTCACGGGGACTTTCGCAAGTGGTGTGTGGCGTGCCGTGAATGTCAGTTGGTAAATCCACCGGCCACCCCAAAAGCGACATTGCGTCTGTTGCCATTGATCGAGATCCCCTTAGAGAGAATTGCCATGGATCTCGTTGGGCCATTAGAACGGACTGCATGCAGACATCGCTTTGTATTAGTTCTAGTGGACTATGCAATGTGATAACCGGAAGCAGTGCCTCTAAGCAACATCTCAGCACATAGTGTTGCGGAGGCACTCTTCAAAATTATCTCCCGAGTGGGGATTCCAAAGAAAATCCTCACTGATCAAGGCACAACATTCATGTCACGTACACTATGCGAACTATACGAATTATTAAGCATTAAGTCGATTCGCACGTCAAACCTACCACCTCAACCTCCTCTAACCATGGAGGGAGGCGGTACCTGTAGCCTTGGCGATGGTAGTGCCGGAGAGGGTGGAGCTCGGGCCAGAGGTATTCCCTAAATCAAGTTCATTCACCCCGGTCCCGTACAGAGACCACCTCTCACTGTCGCAGCTTACAGATATTGCCCGGTTGCAAGCGGAGTTTGCAGACGTGTTTTCACCCCTACCCGGTCGCACGAACATCATAGAGCACCACACTGAGACCACCCCAGGGGCGGTGGTTCATAGTCGCCCCATCGTCTTCCTGAACACGAGAAAAAGATTGTTCAGGAAGAATTAGAGGCAATGCTTGAAATGAGTGTAATAAAAGAGTCGCACAGAGATTGGCCCAGCCCGGTAGTTTTGGTACCGAAGAGCGACGGCTCGATCCGCTTCTGTGTTGACTACCGAAAAGTGAACACGGTGTCCAAATTTGACGCTTATCCAATGCCGCAAATTGACGGGTTACTCGATCGGTTGGGCGCGGCTCAATTTTACTCGATGCTGGATTAACGAAATGTTATAGGTAGATCCCTTTAACGCCAATGTCCCGAGAAAAGATGGATTTTTCCACACCGTTCGGATTACACCAGTTTGTGACTCTTCCATTCGGTTTGTTCGGAGTTCCTGCCATGTTTCAGCGCCTTATAGACAAGGTCCTCAGAACGCACATGGCATATACCACTGCATATCTAGATGACATCATCATTTACAGTAATGATTGGCAGCAACATATGCAACATCTGAGGGCGGTCCTGAGAGCGCTGAGACAGGCAGAACTCATGGCCAACACAAAGAAGTGCGCAATTGGGTGGGTGGAAGTTAGGTATCTGGGGTTCCACTTGGATCACGTGCAGGTGCATCCACAGGTTGACAAAACCGCAGCGATCGCAGCCTGCCCAGCGCCCAAGACCAAAAAGGGGGTAAGACAGTTTTTTGGGCTGGCTGGCTACTACCAAAGGTTTATGCCTAGTTATTCTGATGTCACCAGCCCACTGACTGACCTTACTAAAAAGGGGGCTCCCGATCCAGTCCAGTGGAGAGAGTTGTGCCAACAGGCCTTCCTTAAGGTAAAGTCTGCACTGTGTGGGGGGCCGCTTCTACATGCACCTGATTTCTCTCTCCCCTTTATTTTACAGACTGATGCATCTGACAGGGGGCTGGGCGTGGTGCTCTTGCAGGAGGTGGGAGGCGAGGAACGGCCAGTGCTATTTATTAGTCGTAAGCTCTCCTTCAGGGAGACAAAATATAGTACCATCGAGAAGGAGTGTCTTGCAATTAAGTGGGCTGTTCTGACCCTCCGCTACTACCTGTTGGGGCAAGCCTTCACCCTCTGTTCCGATCACGCTCCTCTGCAGTGGCTCCACCGCATGAAGAATACTAATGCGCGGATCACCCGTTGGTACCTGGCTCTCCAGCCCTTTAAATTCAAGGTGGTCCACAGACCAGGGGCGCAGATGGTTGTGGATGACTTTCTCTCCAAAAATGGGGGGAGAGTAGGTAGGCCGGATGATGCCCCGGCCTGAGTCAGCGGTGGGGGCTTGTGGCATGGGGGGCGTGGTCATGTGTTGGTCTGCAGGAGAGAGAGAGAGCGGTAAGGCTTGTCACCTGGTTCATAATTATATCTAACACCTGTCTCTCATTATAGATATGGCAGAGGGAGACTTGAAAAGGCACACCGGCGCATCAGAGAGAGAGAGAGAGAGAGAGAGAGAGAGAGATAGTGACCAGAAAGCATGACAGCCCTGAACTGAGAGAATGTTAGCTAGAGTGCTTTTCATTTATTTAAAACATTTTTCTTTATTACCGTCGATTGTGTTTAAGAGAGAATAAAAGGACTGACCTTGAACCTGCTTTGTTGTCTCCTGACTCCTCCATTGCCTGAGCTAAGAGATCTGTTACAAATAGTTTTGGTGATTAATTATATGGGTTGCCAACTTCACGGAGGTCTCTTACCAAGGCCCTTCTCCCCCAGTTGCTCAGTTTGGCTGGGTGGCCAGCTCTAGGAAGAGTCCTCATTGTTCCAAACAACTTCCATTTAAGAATTATGACTAATTTTTTTAAGTAGCCTTCCCCAGATCTGTGCCTCGACACAATCATGTTTCTGAGCTCTGCAGGCAGTTCCTTTGACCTCATGGCTTGGTTTATACTCTGATGTAAATTTTCAGCTGTGAGACCTAATATAGACAGGTGTGTGCCTTTTCAAATCATGACCAATCAAATGAATTTGCCACAGGTGGACTCCAAATCAAAGTGTATAAACATATCAAAGATGATCCAGAGAAATGAGATTCACCTGAGCTAAATTTCAAGTGTCATAGCAAAGGGTCTGAATACTTATGTCAATGTGATTTTCAGTTTTTTCTTTTTAATAAATTTGCAAAGTTATCAAAAATCTGTTTTTTGCTTTATCATTATGGGGTATGGAGTGTAGATTGATGTGGGAAAAAAACACAATTTAAAGCATTTTAGCATAAGGCTGCAACATAAAATGTTTAAAAAAAAATGAAGTGGTCTGAATACTTTCTGAATGCACTGTACATGTTTATCCAAATTTTGTAGAATTCGAGACCTCCAGGGACCTTGCAGTCCCTGGACCACTATACGTTTATTTTTTTCATCTGGTGTGTCTACAGAGCTGAAGTGAGGTAAAGCAGATTGAAGGATTTATCTGTGTGCCTCACAACAGTCCATCTCTGACTGACCTTATTCTATAATACCCTACTTAATAATTGGAAGGAAATGCTGAGGCTTTTTCCCATAATGCACTCAATGCACTCAGACTCTCTGGCCCACTTCACATGGACATCTGCTCCAGTCACATGATGCAGTAATGTCATGTCCAAGACCTAGGCCAAATGCATAGCAAAATAGTTCAGATACTGAAGTAAATTAATTTACCTAAGGAATGTTTTTATCGGATGCCATTTCCTGAAAATCTCTGATGAGGTTATGTTTGTGTTTGCAAACATAAGTTTAGACTTTAGTTGTATTGTTTTTAATCTGTTGTTGGTTCTGGGCTATTGTGATCATACCTTTTTAATCAAGGGGAAAATAGAAAGTTGTCAAATTTACTGCATAGATCGTGCATACATTAATTTTCATCCGTGTATAGCTGGGTGTGTTTCTGTTTTTGATGGTTCATCATAGGTAAAATTGTTACTCTGCAAGCTAACTTTTCCCAAGTAATCTTGTTTTGGATACTAAATGAGACATCATGGAGTGCCAATTAATTAATCGAATTAATCGCAATTAATCTCATACATAAATATTTGAAAGACCCTCAAGTAACAATAATTCAATATTTAATGATTAAAAAATAATAAATAGTTATATTTAAATTCTATATATATATATATATATATATATATATATATATATATATATATATATATATTATTAAAAAATAATAATAATACAGATCATTAAAATGCATTACATTATTTTGGCACACAATTAAAGTATTAAAAAGACAATACAAAAAGTGGCTTTAGAATGCAATATATTGTTATTGTCATAAAATGTCTGAGGCAGGACCCAAACGTTAGAGTTGAAAAATAAAGGTAATTTATATACTAACAACAAGGGCAAAACACAAACCAAAACTCCCACAAGTGGGAAAAACAAACATAAACTACCCCATAGCAGAAAAAGTTAATCCAGGGCTGGGGCAGAAGGCAGCGGGGAACAGGACCGACCAGAACAGGTAGGAACCAGGTGGGGGAAACAGGACTGACAGGGAAGACTGAAAATACAAGACTGGAAACAAGACCAATTAACAAGACCAACGAACAGGACTGACTGGAATACACACAAGACTGGAAACAAGAAGAAATGGCACCGGACAGCACACACAAGGAGACTAAAATAGGGAGAGAAAGCAAACGGGTTAACAGGGGAGAGGTGAGGCAAATAAACTAAAAAGCAAACAAGACGGCAGGGTATGATGTAACACAGAGAGACACACAGTGATACAGAAACAAAACAAAGCCACGTGCTCTGAATGCTTGAATGGCATGAGCTCACATTGCCAAGACTATAAGGCAATATATGGCTATGCCAACCGACAAACAAGATGAGAGAATGCATAGCAACGGCAAACAAAATGATGCCACGTATTCTCACACAAAACAAAACCTGAGCATAGACAAATGCCACGCGATGCACACAACAGGCAACAAAAACACCTGTATGAGAGTTCAGCCACAGACACACAAACCCGCCACCTTAGACCAAAGTGACTGAACCTCAGCACAATATGAAGATAGCTCACAACCTGGGCGTGCAACGGAACACGAGCAAAAGAGCTTTAATGGCTGTGATCACAGGCAGCATCTGGGGAACAGCCTCCGTGGCTGGGAGCACTGGCAGCGACTGGGGAATGGACTCTGTGGCCAGGAGTGCTGGCAGCGACTGGGGAACAGCCTCCGTGGCCGGGAGCGCTGGCAGTGACTGAGGAATGGCCTCTGTGGCAGGGAGTGCTGGCAGCGACTGGGGAACAGCCTCTGTGGCTGGGAGCGCTGGCAGCGACTGGGGAACGGCCTCCATGGCTGGGAGCGCTGGCAGTGACTGGGACAGATGAGGCTTCAGACAATGGCTCTGGGATGGAAGAGGCTTCAGATGCCGGCTCTGGGATAGACGAGGCTTCAGGTGCTGGCTCTGGTATGGATGAGGCTTCAGGAACTGGCTCGTTGACCGTGGCAGGCATAGGCGTTGGCTCGTTGACCGTGGCAGGCGTGGGTACTGGCTCGTTGATCGTGGCAGGCATGGGCACAGAAGGGGAATGGCCTCTATGGCTGTGGGTGCTGTCAGATGCAGGGGAATGGCCTCCTTATCCGTGGCCAGCGTCTGAGGAGTGGGTGCCCTCCTCCTCCTCTTCCAGGCAGAGGGAAGTACTGCTGCAGTGACAGCCTCCACCTCCTGGCAGTCAGCAGCAGTGGGCTCGGCCGAGGTGTCCACCTCTGTGGGGGGGTGGGGGTGGGGGGTTGGGGGGTGCCCTCGTCCTTGGGTTGGGATGAGGAATGGAAGTCCTCTGAGGTGCAGGCTGAAACAAACTTCTCCCATTTCATAGCCTGCCTGACTGCCTTGAGAAAACCTCCATCCTCAACCCAATCTGAGACCCAAGATCTAAAATGTTCATTCAGACTGGCCCAAAAGAGATCGATTAGGTAGGTCTGATAAACTCAAGGGCATACCCCCACACAGACTTGCCCTCCTGCCGTACCCTGCGAAGTCTCCTTAGATGCCAGTTTGAAAAAAAAAAACTCTGCTTGGTCCATTCTGGCCAGTTCGTAATGTCAGAAAATGTCAGAGGCAGGACCAAATGCAGAATGAAAAAACATAAACTACCCTGTGGGGAAAAAAGGTAATACAGGGCTGGGGCAGAAGGCAGTGCGGAACAGGACCGACCGGACCGGGTAGGAACCAGGTGGGGGAAACAGGACCAACAGAGAAGACTGAAAACACAAGACTGGAAACAAGACGATTAACAAGACCAATGAACAGGACTGACTGGAATACACACAAGAATGGAAACAAGACGAACTGGCATCGGACAGCACACACGAGGAGAATAAAATAGAGAGAGAAATCAAATGGGTTAACAGGGGACAGGTGAGGCAAATTAACTACTAATAAGCAAACAAGGAGGCAGGGTATGACTTAAGACTGAAAGACACATGGTGATACAGAAACAAAACAAAGCCACGTGCTCTCACAAGACAACAAAATGCCCAAATGGCATGAGCGCATATCACCAAAAAATAAGGCAATATGCCAACCAACCTACAAGACAAGAGAATGCATAGCAACGGCAAACAAAGCGATGCCATGCATTCTCACACAAAGTGAAACCTGAACAGGTGACAAAAACAAGACAGGACACCTGTGCGAGAGTTCGGCCACACACCCGACACCTTAGACCGAAGTGACCGAACTTCAGCATAACATGAAGACAGCTCGCGACCCGGGCATGCAACGCAAAGTGCATGCTGCCAAGATGACAGACAGAACAGACAGATATGGTGCATGAGTGTCTGGATCCCGACACAGGCCGAACCCTAACCAGACAGGAAGTCAGGACCCAGACACCATACTCCAGACATGAAACAAGACAGACTGAAGAGCGCACGGCAGGGAATACAACCGAAACTGTGCACTCACACAAAGACAGACAATGAAACACAAGACAGACATGGGACGATGATGCCACGGTCCTGTCAGACAAAAGTCCTCGGTAAGTGCGATTTGTTCTCTGGCTGCATTCTACTTCAAAATTGTATCCCCATCTCTTGCTAGCTGCGTTCCATTCAACACAGAAAGTCGGATTTTCTAGCTTCCTAGTAGGAAAAGTGCAATGGAATGCCACTTGAAGTCGGAAATCCAACTGGAAAACTTGTGCGAAAATGTTTAATTCTGATTTCTCCAAGATGCAGCCGCATGACATCACACAAGCATGTCGGCACCCAGGGAGATATACAAAATAAGTGATAAACATTCACTTTTATTAAGTAATATTGATAAATGAGTTAAAGTTCCTACATTACATGATATTACAGCTACTTTAACCAACGTTTGCAGAGACAGGTGTTCAAAACACAGTAAAATAAAATCTCTTTTGATAACCTTACATCTATAGCACAAATGCTAGCGTTGCAGCATTGTTTATCATATGGGTTGCTAGGAAACGCCTCTAGTCAAATACCTGATAAGCTAATGGGAGCATTGCAGTTTTGTTTCCTTACACGTCATCTTCCTAGCATCTGGCAATGGAATGCTTTTATGGTCGGAGATTGGAGATATCAAGTAGAAATATCCCACATCCGACTTGAATGGAACCCAACTTCCCTCCATCTCGTAGACTCGGATGTACGTCATTGTTTACGTTGCGCGAGTGCCCACTACTGGCGGAACCCGTACAATGGGTTTCACTGGTACTCCCTAAGCCCTTGATCACTTGGAACATGTTGAATGCTGATGTCAATTTGTGGAATTATTTAGTGATTTTTGCACCTGAGAAGACAAAGTTTTCAGAGATTGAAGCAATCACAAATTCAGGGAAAGTTTAGTTGTAATTTCAGAGGCTTATGTATAAATCTTATTTGTTAAGATTTTTTTATATTTATTTGTTTGAATTAATTGTTAGAAAGGAGGATTAATCAAGTTTTACAAAAATTAAAATGGTAACAATACAATGAACATATAGGCTATGGCTGTGTAACAAACAGTCAGTTTAAGGTAGCTACTAGTATTATGCTGTTAACTCTCAGTTTAACTGTTCTAAACTGCTTAATCGACCTACTGTAACTTTACTTTCATCACACAATAGAGTTGTTTCGGGGTGGGGTAGTTTTAGCACGATCTGTGCTGTGAAGTCACAATCGAATTGCTCAACCCCTAGGGTTTTGGCTGAGGGAGTGAGCTACACAGATGTATGCTTAAGGCAGGTCCCTCAGCCAAAATCGAGGGGTTGAGGGTCCGTCAGCAGAAACTTCCCTCACTCACTTAATTCAGTGGAATTAAAAAATGGAGGCTGGGATTCCCCCGAGGGGAATTGCTTAGGGAAGTTAGCGAGTGGATGTTTAAAGTGAAATGGAACAAAGCCTCTGTCTGTGCAAGCTGCACGTTGCCAGCAGGAGTTTCGCTTACTATCCTCTTGAGAAAACAGGTGGTACTACAAGCATGAATTGCTTGGTCCGGGGACATGATTAATTGCATATTTTTTTTAACATATTATTTTTTGTATAATTAATTGCACAGAATTAACGTGTTATATCGAAAGCCCTAGTTTTAAAAGTTAAGGGGTGGTCACATTAGGCTTTGAGCATGCTAAATTAAAAGGATTTAATTAATAATACAGTAAATCAAAAATAGCAAAAAAGAGGTCAGTGTGTGATGTTTCCATATTGTATGGGCTGAAGTGCATTAACAGTTGTGCTAATGGAAAAGTTGTGTTAGACATTTATTGAAAATAGTGAGGAACGCTACAGAGGCCGTTCCCCTGCCGCTGTGAGTTGGGCAGATCATTCCAAGTGAAAGTGATTTTGCTCCTTTTTGCGTTGGTATTATACAAACTGTGCCCATTCACCAGTCAAAGACTCCTGTAGTTTTTACATTGCTTCTTAAGGAGTTTGGAACCAGAAACCAGTCCAGCGGAATTAGAATCATCATGGCAGCGCCCTGTGTTTGGTCAGGAAAACTGTGGATATGCAAGTGTCACTGCCTTGAACTCGATGAAGTGAGACAACGAGAGGTTTAATTTACGTCTTTTGGGCTCGTTGCAAACTAAATGCAATACATTCTGGACCATTTGCTGAAGTTTTATTGTGCATGCTTGAAGAGCATTGCAGTAGTCCAGTCTAGAGATGACAAGAGCCTGGACAAGGAGTTGCACAGCAAGCACAGATAGTCTGATCTTCCTGAAGTTATACAATCCAAATCTGCAAATTAAGTACAGTGTAAAAGAGGTCTAAAACTGTGACATAGCATCTAGACCTTTCTTACCATGTGTCTTAATTCCCAGCTCTCTCTTTAATCCTGTCTATCTACTGAAGGATTATAGAGTGTAGTTGGCTACTGACATCTTCTGTTTAATATTGGCAGCTGGTTGGCAAACCAGTAATGTGTCACTCAGCTGAACACATTTCAGATGTGCGTTGAAGCCTTCAGAAAAGATCGGCAGGGTCACTGAGGACAGATTTGAATTGGTCATAAGCGCATTCCCTAGAGATATCTGAGAAAGAGGAAGAGAGGAGGATTCTTGGAGATTACACAGTGTGGGAATTCTGTCATCTCAAAACAGGAAGAGGGTTGTAGGAATCTGACACACAGAAGACACAAAAGAGACTTTTTAAAACAAGAATTTAGTGCACAGACGTGCACAGACATCCCTTGTGTCAGAATTGGATCAATACTGAGCACAAGCAAGTAAAAACAGAGGCCTTTGTGTGTATATGATGTGTTTATGTGTGTTTCTGAGTCAGTGTGTATCATGGAAAAGCTTAGGCATTCATGCAACTGGTTGTCACAAACACACGCTCACAGAGTTCTGGCTCACCTCAGCAAATCCAACAGCAAAGCACTGACTCTGACAGGCTAATTCAGTGCTAAATGGAAAATAAATGGGAAGGCAGTCACAAGACATTAGTAATAATAGAGAGACAATAAGGTATGTGTTTGTACACACACACACACACACACACACACACACATACACATAAATCTTTTTAATGTTCTTTTTATTGTGGTCAATATACTATAAGGCCTTGTTAAGCAAACATGTAAGCATTTTTATTTTATTTTATTTTTTTGTCCAAAACTGCTAAATTATGACCCACTTTCACACATTTTTTTCCACTGTGAAAACTCTTTGCTACAGACACATTTATTGTACTGTATATTCGTCCTTTTGTTCAATGTACACAGACCGAGGTTTTGAATGACACACACAAAATTATATCACAGACTCATAAAATGACTACAAACAGAATGAGCTGAGTATTCAAATGCCTTGCCTTCCAGACTGCAATATAAGGGAAAGAGAAAGAGAGTGGTGGAGGCCAAATGATAAAAAATATGGAATTAGCTGGTCTTCTTGAAAAAGTACAGAGAGATGCTGATATACATAGAAAACAACAGCTGTCCAAGGACTAAACAGGCTAAATACTGAGAATAAACTCAATGACTCATACCCCCTTTCCCCTCCTGAAATAATTTTAGCATTATTGCAGAATAATTGGCCTCAGTAAAAATAATTACATTTTATACATATATATGTACATCAACTGCATATAAAAAAATGCTCTTATCAAAAAACAAATTAAATGTCTCATCTCATGGGAGAAACTTGAAAATGCTCAAAATACAACATTGCCATGTTCTATTATTATAAGTAACTTTGGGATTTTTTTTTTTTTTTTTTTTTTCATGTGTGCAAAAGATAAAGCTTTAGCTTAATTTAGTGTTGCTGATTTTGTGTTATTTTTTTTATTTTTTTTACCATTATAGTGATTAGTATTATCTTTGGTTAGGCACTTGAACCTTATTCTGTTTCAAGTTCTCTTTCAACAGTACAATGAAATTTCATTAAAACAAGTGTAATTGTAATGTGATGAGAGAATTTAATTAGCTGAAACCAGGTTTTTCTTATTTTGAAAAGAATCAGTTGGAAGTGTGATGCAATGACTCCATTTGATGGACATGCAATGTAAATAAAATTAAAGCTACATTATTAAGAACAATAAATAACTTCAACAGATTGAGCAAATGCTTCCAGTAAAGTATGCACTGAAAATAAAACAACTTTAGCACTTTAGCACCTTCTCTGCTGGCCTAACATGCCAAATAAATACATATTTTTCATCCTTTCATTCTCAGTCACCTTTTTGCCTATGTATTTTTAATCGCTTTCCACTCATTTGCAAATGAATGGGAAACTAAAGTCAGATTGTCAGATTCAAGCAACATTTAAATCGCAAATATTATTAGATATATTTTCCAGGTATTATAGACCTCCTTGGTAGATTTATATGAAAAATTATGATTTTTGAATGTCTGTTCGGGAAACGTTCATTTCACAGAACAGTCATGCTGCAGTTAAAATTAGGCTTGCTTGAGCATTAAGTGTCGTTTCAAGTTCTGGCTTTCGTGCGTGGACGTGTTTTTAAAATGTAACTGGTGGATTACATGTCTGTTTTGTTAGGGTTGTGGATACCAAGGATAAACAATGCTAAATGCAAATAATAAAAATGTAACTAATCATGTAATTGGCTTTTAAAGAGAGGAGTAAATGCCTCCCATATATTTTGTTGTTGTCCTCAAAGGCTGTGCATCCAATCAAACTCTATAGCAATTTGTGCAAATGGCTGTGCGTCCAATCAAACTCTACAGCAATTTGTGCAAATTCATCTTACACTTGATAGAAGCATTTCAAATTAGCTAGATGCCAACACTGAAGGGTTGCATGACATGACATAATTCTTAGTTGAAACTCTCAAAAGCAAACAGAACAATGCAAGTTCAAATAAATATAAATCAATTGTATGTTATCATGGACATTTTTGTTTAGTTTTGTTTACTATTGCTATACAATTCTGATACTTTGTTGGGTCGCCATTTGATGTCCAAAGTGAAATTGGGTCTAAAACTGAAACCAATTGGAAAACACTGCTTTTAAGGTTAGAGTTAGTCCATAGTAATTAGAAGTGGCTTGTTTTACGAACAAAGAATGTGAATGGGAAGCCCCTAAAACAGTAAATGTACAACCTTGCAAGTATTTGTGTGTGTGTGTGTGTGTGTGTGTGTGTGTGTGTGTGTGTGTGTGTGTGTGTGTGTGTGTTTCTTGAAGAATGTCCATGTGTCTTACTCACTTCACACCACCTGAGGTCAGTGCAACAACTGATTTCACACACAAGACAGAGAAGAGGCGAGAATGATGGCAATAAATTGTTCTGCAGCCAAATCATTTTGAAACTCTCAACAGCAATTTGATATCAGTATGTGATTTCAGGTGTTACACTGAAATCTGTGTTTACAATAAATGTTAGAATATCTGAAGAATTTTGCAATGACAGCTTTTTTTTCTTCTTCTTTGTTTTAGTTTTTAAGAGCAAACATTCCGACATATACAGATGAAAATTTTTATTGCTCAAAGGTTGCGCTTTTGTAGCTCAGGAGACTTAATGAGATTTCAGTTGTCTTTTAGTTAAGATTAAATTTTGTCTCACAGGTTTCTCCCATAATATACTTGCATACAGTAGGATGAACTGAGAATAGTTCAGATAATTTGGTCTTGGAAGTATCTAATAAGAAATATTTGTATTCGTATTGAAATATCTGACATTTGATTGCAGATTTTGGTATCTTGGCAAATCTGAGTACAGTTTGTGTTTGTTTAGATCTCTTTTGAAAGTCTATAGGCAATACATGGACTTTGTTGTTGTTTTTTTCTCAGGAGAAAAATCTTAGAAGCTGGAGACTTAAGCAGAAGTCTCCATTTGTTCCATTTAGTCTCATTGCTGTCTTGGAGAAACAATTTAGATATTAAAGAAATCTATTTTGTGTTTGTTCTTTCCCATATAAATCCACACTAATTAGCTGTATTTAAAAATACATTTGAAAAATCATTACATTTAGAGCACTATATCTTAACAAAACTTTGTAACACTTTATTTTGTCCTTTGTTAGACATATTACATATATTGACTATTGTAATAAGTAAATTTTGCATAATTACAAGCAACTAACCCTAAACCAAACCCTTACCATAACCCAAAACCTATAGAAAGTACATGTTGTTAATTAGTAATAATCAGTAAATATAGCTGCAAGCAGCAATACCAGGGTCAAGCCCATTATCGGCAACATGAGCAGCCAAAGAAGCATCATTACATGTTTTAATGCCTTATAATTTACAGTGAGCAGTTTTAGGGCTGGGCGATATGACGATATATGCCAGTGTTATAAATGATTACGTTATGTAAAATTTGCAGACATATCAGTGCCCCTTTCAGTGGGCAAGACCGCCTGAAGTTTGCAACATCTGAGAACGATGAATGACTATGAAAATACAGAGCAGGATGTGGTTGATGTTGAAGAGTTATTAAGAAAGCATTAAGCTGCAAAAGAGAGATCAATTTAGTCTTGCGTGCTGTCTGATCAAAGGAAGACGTGTGATTTCTGTTAATGTTTGCTATGTGATGAGCATTTGCAATATATTGGGTGCACACCTGAGCGGTCAAATGTATTTATGAACTTTAAGTGTTCATGTAAACATGGTTGATTTTGTCCTAAACGAGTGTAACAGTTTCCAAAAAGGATTCATGTGAATACAGTACAGAGAAGCATGATAAGTTTCAAGTCAAGATCCAATGAACGCTGTTATTATATAATTATTAGCTGTATACCAATCACAATAATCCATCAGTACTATGAATTGTTCTTTTTGGACAAGGTCTCTTTATGTAGCGTTGCATGGCTTGCGCTAGCTCCATGCGTTACTGTGCTAGTCTGACTGCAATCCAATCTCTGGACATCATCATTTTAGAGCGGCAGTTTCAAGTAGGGTTGCCACCCGTCCCATAAAGTACGGGATCGTCCTGTATTTAAAGATGAAATGATTTGTCCCATATTTAAACTGGTCCGATGGCGTCAAACCGTGAAATCATTCAAGATAATTAATTTAACCTTGATATTCGTTGGACATTGTGCCTTCAGTGGGTAAGGGACTGTCTGAAAAGTCCTCACACTGTGCTAAAATGTGCTAAAACTGTGGAGGATGTGGTAAGGGACCATCTGAAAACTTCAGCCAGCAGCACCAAAGTGGGTCCCAGTAGTTCATGGATGACTGGCATTCAAAATAAGTGGGTCGCAGTGGGAAAAAGGTTGAGAAACCCTGGTGTAACCCAAAACTTCATATAGGGAAACTGCAATAATATTGTGTTAATATTTTGATTGGATTTGAGTTAAATATTTATTTTTGTGACCAACTTTCTTTTTTTTTTTCAAACCATTTATTAGAGTGGATGTATATCCAAAAGTAAATAAGAAATGACAAATAATGTAGCTGAATCAGCACTGCCTGACTGCTACAGGCCAAAACATACATTCTCTTTAGCTATAGGTACTCTAAATTAGCACAGGAGACACACACCCACACATTTGCAAGACTATGTGCAGATTTAATGTGTGACTTTTTCCTGTTCTCTGGCCCTGATGTAAACTGATGTGTCATGAGTGACAGGATTGTGTGAGCTTCTGACCTAATTTCACTAATTGATTATTTTAGAAGGGAAAAAGAAGTTTACACATGAAAGCACAGAATGTCCGTATGCCTGTAGGTTGAAATGTGTAACTTGTGGAAGTGGTAACTTGTTTGTGCATAAAAACAACACTTCACACTGATTATAAACCAATCTAGACAAATTAGATTTAAGAAAGCTGAAACAACAACAAAAACACACACACAAACACACACAACACACTATGCTTTGGGATGGATTGCTAAATTTATCAACACCTGTTCCAGTCACATCTAATCAGTAGCACTCAATGGCCTTGTGCCTGTAATTAATGTGTGTGAGGCAGCCTAAAAATACAAATTCTGTCATTTGTCATTTTCTCACCCTCATGTCATTCCAAACCCGTATGACTTTCGTTCTTCTATGGAACACAAAAGGAGATTGTTCATGCTGCTCTTTTTCATACATTGGAAGCAAATGTGGTTTGGTGCCAAAAAAAAAAGCACCAAGTTTAAATAAGTGGAAGTGCGTTGCAGAGGAGAAAATGTTCAGTGTATAGCGACTTAAAATTTTGGTCTGTTTTTGATACAAAGCTATCATATGCTTTAGAACAGTGTTTCCCAACCACTGTGCCATGGCACACTAGTGTGCCGTGAAAGATTGTCAGGTGTGCCGTGGAAAATTATCAGATTCCACAAAATAAATAAATGCATGAAAAAAATAATAATTTCAGGGATTCAAACTCCTTACCTTTCTGAGAAATTCGCCATTTTGAAACCTTAAACGGTCACTTTTGTGATTGTGAAGAGTCAGTGATTAATGTGCAAAAGTGACTGATATTTATACACATTAAGGGTCTTTCACATGACTCGCGTAAGTGCTGCAGAATACATTGAAGTCTATGAAGTGACGTCACTCTACACCAAAGTGTTTTTCACACACACGTTTTTGCTTCACCAATAATGTCTTTGAGAGTACTAAGCAACAAGAAATATTCAAAAACTGTCCAAATTTGTGAAGAGACATTGAATGTCTCATAATTTCTTTTAATTAAATATTACCTTATCATTTACGAATATCAGAGAGCCCAGTTATTGATCTAATTTAAATTCACCAAGAAAACGCTTAGACCTAAACATGAATGAGTCCTTTTATTACTTTCTGCTATCAAAGCAACTGCAAGCTTTTTTCTCTCTTCCAAATACATGTTTTCACTGTTTATTGTGCACACCTCCCACTTTGTTACGTGGCAAACTCTTAAAATCGCCCCTCTGTGACGCTTTCTGCAACTCTTGTCATGTGGAGGGCAATGCGGCGCTTGACGCTGGTGTTGAACGGAGCGTTGACGCCTCGACTCAACTCATGTGAAATGCGATTTACAATGACGAAAGAACATTATTTAAATCAAAATTATTATTATTTGTCTATTATTGTGGTCTTTTCTGATAAAAGCCATGCTCAGCAGTTTCAATAGGCTACTGTAGGAAAATGATACCCTAGATCTGCTTTGTGTTTATAATTCTTATAATAAAGTCAGTAGATTTGTAGCCATGCTAGTTTTAATAAAGGAGAAGGTAAGGACGTTACTGAAACTCACATTTATTAGACTATTATTGTTGTCTTTTTGGATAAAAAATAATGCTCAGACTGAAGGAAGACTATAGATCTGCTTTGTTCTTTTAATGCTTAAACACTATAAAGTCTGTTGGTATAGATTTCGGTCATGAATGACTCAAAATTATTCACTGACTCACTCATAGCACATAAGACGCTTATTTGTCGCCACCTAGTGACATTTCCAGAAGGGGTCACTGAACTAATCAGTTAATAAAATTGAACAAATTTGTGAAACAGAAGCAAACCTCACCAAAATACTCTTTATTTTGGAACTAATTCTGCACAGTTGTAAACTTGAATAAACTTGAATCACTAAAATAGCTGGAATTGGTGCTTTTAGCTTATTCTTTAAATATTCTTTTATATACCAAGAAAAAATGTTCGTGGACCAGTGATTGTCTTACCTTTTTCACCCCTCATGAGTTTGCATCCCTGTAATTTGTTGTGGCATTGCAAGAACAAATCTACAAATTAGAAAATAAGCAAATTTGTTGTTTTTTCATTACCCATTTAGCGCTCTTGCCACCTGTGACCTCACACAGCATAGCCTACCTATGTGACTGTTTTTTTGTATAGCTGAATTTCAAACATTACAAGTAAACACGGTACTAAGACGGACAGAAAACATGGACAAGTTCTTGAAAAGGAAAAATATTTACGATGGTTAGCCTATGTGGGATAGTGGTGTGCCGTAGAATGTTTTCGCCGTAAAAAGTGTGCCGTGGCAGAAAAAAGGTTGGGAAATGCTGCTTTTGAAGACTTGGGATACAGCATGATTCATGTGCACTAATTTTATGGTGCTTTCTGCAATTTTTTGAAGATAAGTTTTGGACTGACTTCCAGGTGTGGATAGTCTCCACTCAGACATGTGCTGTCATCATACTGACAGCCAATAGAGAATGTGTTTTTTGTCCATTTTTTGTTTGTTCACAGCTGTCTTGTGTTAACAGCCTTGCTGTCTCTTCAGGGAATCATGTCCCTTTCCCATTTAGTAAATTTAATTATGTCTTTTTTTCCCCTGGGCATTATGACCTGACCCGACCTTCTGCTTACCAAAGAACTCTTCAGTTAACTGTATAATCAACAGAGATGGTTCCAACCCGATCTCATGAAAAGTCATACGTAATTTAAGAGTTGGCTATTTCCTATGGTCTCGCATGATGTTGTTCACATAAACTCGTACAAATTCATGGATGTCTAATGCGGAAGTAAGCGCGAGTTTCGCCCACGAGGCGTTAAGGACATACTTAATAATATTATGCCCTAACCCCTTATCTAAACTTAACCAATCAGTAGAGTGTGTAAACATGATAGGAAGCTGTTGTGTGTGACAGAAGCAAGTAATTGTCGCTTATTAGATGGAAATCATGTCCAGCGACATCACTGGTTGTAGTGAAAGTCGTAGGAATTCAAACGAATGCAGTCGCACGATATCATACGAATTAGTCAAATTTAGAAAAGTCGTACGAATCCTGACGATTTCACCGTGAGAGTGTGTTGGATGGTTCTTTAAATAACTTTTCATATGTGTTATGTTTAGCCTAGGTTTAACAATAATCACTTCAAAGTAATGAATAATGCCATGCTGAATGTATTTAACATAAATTAACTAAATCTTTGTATCCTCCAACTAACCATAGGCCTATCTTACAGGAATGTACACCTATTTATGGATATAAGTGGTTTCTTTAAAGCAGGACATTGATATTTACCAAAATGACCCTAGAAGTACCGTAATGATGCTCTCAGAGTACAAACTATAGCCTGTGTGCTTTCCAGGTTAGACCCTCTGTCATGACAGAGGCCTGTCAGCCAAATGACTTCTGTTCATGACCTGTACGCTCTCTTGAAATACTGCAGTGTAACTAAAACAAACTCTTAAAAAAAGGCCTTCAAGGTGTCTGAAAATGTGTGCTTTGGACAATGGATTGTATTCTGGTGAGCTCATTATTAACAGAGTCTTTCTCACTATCGCTCGCTCTGTCTGCTGTTTGCATGTGATAGACAAGCGTGTATTAAGGGTAAATACCAGAACAAGCTATGCAAGCCCTCTACACACTGCGCTGCTTTGTGTGGGGCTGTTTGCACAGGCCTGGTTCAGACACAGGGCAAGTGCCAGCCAGCATCATTCCTCTATGCTTGAGTAGCATTACAACTTCTGTCTCCCACTCACACTCATTCTCTTTCTCCTCTCTGATCTGGTTGTGTAGCTCTGGTTTAGTCCTTTACTCATTCTGCCATTGTGCACCATTGTGCATAGAAAGTGATTTTACAAGCCAGCGTATGAAAGACGTTAAGTAAAATAATGAAGATAATAAAAGTATACCATTCTAAACTTTAATTTTTCTTATTTGCTTTCTATGTTGGACATTAAAGGGATAGTTCACCCAAAACTGAAAATTCTGGCATCATTTTCTTATCCTCATGGACATTTTGTGGAATGTCCAAACTGTTCCTTTCCATACAATTAAAAGTAAACAATGAACAGTGGCTGACAAGCTCCAAAAAGTACATAAAATCACCATTAAAGTGGTCCATATGACTTATGCACTATATTCATAGTCTGTGTGAGGAACAGACCACAACCAAATTGCTATTTGTTGACAATCTTCCCTTGCGCATCAGTATGTAACGTCTTTGTAAATAAAGATGGCAAAGCTGGACCGATGCATCTTGAAGTGCCAAGTGTGTAAACACAAATGGGATTTGAGAGGGAAACTTTTCTGCAAATAACAACATTTCGGGTCTGCTTCTCCCACAAAGCTATGATATGGCTTTAGAAGACTTGAAATATAGCACATAAGTCGTATGGACTATTTTTATGGTACATTTTTGCCCTTTACTTAGTTTGTCATCTAGTGGTCACCTTTCTTGATTTGAAAAGAATAGCTGGGACATTCTGAAAAATAACTTATTTTGATTTCCATGGAAGGAAGAAAGAAAGTCATACGAGTTTGAAATGACATGCGGGTGAGTAAATGATGCAGAGTTTTTCTTTTTGATGAACTACTTGTTTAATATAGCTAATACTAAGACTAGAAAAAAAAAAAGAGAGACTAATGAAGTTTTGCCTCAGTTTGTATGGAAAAGTCCTGACTTCATCAAAGTCGGCGCCTGGTCCACAGTGACAAACAGTGCATCCGGAAAGTATTCACAGCGCTTCACTTTTTCCACATTTTGTTATGTTACAGCCTTATTCCAAAATGGATTAAATTCATTATTTTCCTCAAAATTCTACAAACAATACCCCATAGTGACAACATGAAAGTAGTTTGTTTGAAATCTTTGCAAATTTATTAAAAATAAAAAACGAAGAAAAAAAAAATCACATGTACATAAGTATCCACAGCCTTTGCTCAATACTTTGTTGCAGCACCTTTGGCACCAATTACAGCCTCAAGTCTTTTTGAGTATGATGCTACAAGCTTGGCACACCTATTTTTGGGCAGTTTCTCCCATTCTTCTCTGCAGGACCTCTCAAGCTCCATCAGGTTGGATGGGGAGCGTCGGTGCACAGCCATTTTCAGATCTCTCCAGAGATGTTCAATCGGGTTCAAGTCTGTACTCTGGCAGGGCCACTCAAGGACATTCACAGAGTTGTCCCAGAGCCACCCCTTTGTTATCTTGGCTGTGCGCTTAGGGTCGTTGTCCTGTTGGAAGACCCTTAGGGTCGTTGTCCTTCGCCCCAGTCTGAGGTCCAGAGCGCTCTGGAGCAGGTTTTCATCAAGGATGTCTCTGTACATTGCTGCATTCATCTTTCCCTCGATCCTGACTAGTCTCCCAGTTCCTGCCGCTGAAAAACATCCCCACAGCATGATGCTGCCACCACCATGCTTCATTGTAGGGATGGTATTGGCCAGGTGATGAGCGGTGCTGAATTTCCTCCAGACATGACGCTTGCCATTCAAGCCAAAGAGTTCAATCTTTGTTTCTCATGGTCTGAGAGTCCTTCAGGTGCCTTTTGGCAAACTCCAGGCAGGCTGTCGTGCCTTTTACTGAGGAGTGGCTTCCATCTGGCTACTCTACCATACAGGCCTGATTGGTGGAGTGCTGCAGAGATGGTTGTTCTTCTGGAAGGTTCTCCTCTCTTCACAGAGAAATGCTGGAGCTCTGTCAGAGTGACCATCGGGTTCTTGGTCACCTCCCTGACCAAGGCCCTTCTCCCCCGATCGCTCAGTTTGGCCAGGTGGCCAGCTCTAGGAAGAGTCCTGGTGGTTCCAAACTTCTTCCATTTATGGATGATGGAGGCCACTGTGCTCATTGGGACCTTCAATGCTGCACAAATTTTTCTGTACTCTTCCCCAGATCTGTACCTTGATACAATCCTGTCTTGGAGGTCTACAGACAATTCCTTGGACTTCATGGCTTGGTTTGTGCTCTGACATGCACTGTTAACTGTGGGACCTTATATAGACAGGTGTGTGCCTTTCCAAATCATGTCCAATCAACTGAATTTACCACAGGTGGACTCCAATCAAGTTGTAGAAACATCTCAAGGATGATCAGTGGAAACAGGATGCACCTGAGCTCAATTTTGAGTGTCATGGCAAAGGCTGTGAATACTTATGTACATGTGATTTTTTTTTTCTTTTTTTTTTTCTTTTTTTATTTTTAATAAATTTGTAAAGATTTCAAACAAACTTCTTTCACGTTGTCATTATGGGGTATTGTTTGTAGAATTTTGAGGAAAATAATGAATTTAATCCATTTTGGAATAAGGCTGTAACATAACAAAATGTGGAAAAGTGAAGCGCTGTAAATACTTTCCGGATGCGCTGTATGTTTTAAGAAATGTCATTGTGACAGTTTAGATTAATGCTAGAGTTGGTTTTAAGATTACTTTTCTTAGATGGAGTCTAATTAAACTGTTTTTCTCTTCTTAGAGCTCACGAGAGGAGAGAGAAAAAGAGAGGTCACGTTTGGACTCAATGGTTCTGTTAATAATGAAGCTGGATCAGTTGGACCAGGAGATTGAGAACGCTCTAAGCTCCACCCCCTCCCTCAATGGCACTCCCAACCTAAAAAGGCGCATCATTTTTGTGAGTGGCCCAGCAGCTTCAATTCAAATGACAACACACATATAATTAAATTCTAAATAAAATGTTTATGACTTGCAATGAAATAATGGATGCCAACTATTTTAGACCTCCATTAAAATTATTGGATATGTAAAATATAGGTCTTTATATGTGACATAAAAGGTTGATATGTGATTGTTTTTAAGGGAAGTTTAATTTTTTTTTCAAAAGGATATGGGTTTGGAAATGATGGATTCAGCAGAAAGTCTTTCAGCCTCCTCCCTGTCCTTAAACATCCCTCTTTATCGCTCCTCATCATCACTGTCTTCATCAGGACCCTCAGGAACCTCTGGGGCTAGACCAAAAAATGAGGTTAGCCAACCTCTGAATCATTAACATTTATAGTTTAACCAAAGACTGGAATTAACATGTTAGCGAATGGCTCTCCATTCATTTCCATGTTTTCTGGATTCATATAGTTTGAGTAATGTTGTACATGTTAGCTACATGGGGTTTATTCAGGCACATGCTATTACATCTTTAACTGACCACTCAAGAGTTTTTATTTTAATTTTTATCATTGACTGATCCATTGGAGGCATCATGATTTCTGACATCGACAAAAATGGCATGGTGGGTAAAGCTACGAAGTCTAAAAGATGGTTCTCGTTCATACCTTAAATAATAAATAAATAAATAAATAAAAACATTAAAATTGATTCCTGCAATGTGGAGCCATACATTCCATACAATAGATCTTTAAGTTAAAGGCCGTACAAATGTAAAATTTATACATGAAACGTTCCTCATGTAAAACATTCCAGAATACTTTTATTATTATTATTATTATTATTATTATTATTATTATTATTATTATTGTTGTGCATAGTCAGTCACATACCAATAACATATTGATAACAATTTAAGTCACTCAAGAGCAATGATAAGCAAGCAAATAATCAGGGCTGTATGCTTACTTTAGGTGTTCGCACTGGTGTTAGTGAACTAAAAAAAAATCATAAGCACAACTTTTAATTTATAAGCACACAGAGTATGCTCAAATGTTTTGTTATTGTTTTTTATTGCTATTGTATAAGATTCTTATACTCACCTCAGGATGCAAACTCACACATAATGCACAGTGTCTGCCTCTCTCACACACACCAAGACATGTGCATGCATCCGGGTATACAATCACGTGGAATGTTCCACAGTGTGTTTTAGCTGGTGAAAGTTGGCAGCAGTATAGGTTGTCATTACTATGTTCCAGTAGCTTTATCCACTCAGAGAGAGAGAGAGAGAGAGAGACTCCTCAGTAAAATTTCAAGTGGTTGCTGGCACTACGACTCCACTTTAATTTAGTGTTTACGTTGTCTTTCAGCAAACATGCATTTTCAAAATCTGTTTCATCTACAGTCTAACTAAATGAAGAACTTTAATGTGCATAAGAGATGATTGACATATTTGACCAATTCCATGGTTACAGGAAAGCATTATTGGTATGCAACGGTGCTCCTCAAACCAATAAAAAGCTAACCCTCTACCGTGACTTTAAACTGCAAACCATGTGTTAGTTATAGGTATTAGTATTAGTTAATAGTTTAAATATTAAAGGTGCACTCAGTCATTTTTTCCTCATTATATTTTTATTTATTTATTTACTTCTAAAGAGATGAATAGTATATATGTATAATAGTATGTATAAAATAAGAACACTATTTTATTCTACATGGAGATTGTCCCCTCATGGGGTAACCATGACATCCAGTAACTGAAAACTATTTCGTTTGAATGATGCTGCATCCATGTCAGGTGTCAGTGTAAGTCCAAGATGACATGCACAAAAAAATTCAGAGACATTTGTTATAACATTCTAATAAACATGTTATTCACTTAGTATCACAAATGTATTATTCATTTATAAAAATAAAAATTGAGTACAAATTAAATCCTCATTACTTCTGTAAATAATAATAATAATAAATATTTAAAATATGAATAAGAATCATATATATATAAGATAATATAATAATAAGCCTAAAATCAGACACTTTGAAAATCAGACACAGTTGGTAAATTCAATACAGATTTCTTTCTTATCTTAATTTGATCCTTTTTGTCTTATCTTTCAGTATGTTACCATCTTGACTAAGGTAATGGGGGGGTGGGGGGGGGGGATGAAGCTCAGTCAATGGTTGTATCCATTTAATCTTGATTAATGGGTCAACATTGCAGAGTGCTTAGAGAGAGATCAAGGAGACGAGAGATGGAGACAGTTAGATAGAGAGACAGAGAGATAGAGGATCATTAAAAGACTATAATGTATGGCAAATGGAATGCAAGTTTACATGTTTAAGCAAGTACCCACAGACATCATAGCATGGAGCATGTGTGACATCAAACAGAAGCATGGATATAGTCAATCCTGTTTACAGAAGTAACCACTGTTTACACTGACACTTATTGAATGTCTGCGACCATTTGTGTGTGTGTGTGTGTGTGTGTGTGTGTGTGTGTGTGTGTGTGTGTGTATAAGCGAGTGCCCAATCGCACACCTTTCTGTTTGTTCCTGCCATTCCTCACAGGATTACATAAGTGTACCAGGTAAACATGGAAAGATTAGTCCTTTTGATACACACACACACACACACACTTGCATACACACATTGAGATACAAAAAGCCTACTAGCATGAATGCAGCATTTGCACGCAAACCGCTTTGGTGTTGTTAAGGTATGTTATACACTGATGGAGAACTGCAATCTAAGAGGCCACGGCTACCCTTCGCTGCTAATGTATGTACGCTAACAGTGATAGTGAATGACCAAAATGAAGTTGCAATGTATATTCATACTTTGTGTTTTGCTTTCCTTATATATGTTGAAATAATAGTTTAACACATCAGAAATATCAAAGCAAAGGCATACTTGGTACTTGGATGGTATTCGCTGTGTACATGCCACCTATTCATCATTCTTCAAGAGCAGAGAGAAAGTGACAGAATGTTAATGACAGAAAGTTAAATAGATGTGGAGAGAAAGACAGAGAAGCTGTGTTAATCACAAATGGATGAGGACATTCGACTCATAGGGGCTCGTTTGAAGTGGATTGCCTCTGAATACATTGTGTTAGTCACCTTCCATTGCATGTGATGCTACTAATTTAGCTGAATTAACCAATAATGTGACAGTGGTTTAACCATTCTGTTTTCAAAGTAGTGTATGTACAATTATTTCAAGTAGCAGTGTGGCATGACAAAATTCTTCATCACTGTTTTTCATGACAAGTAGTAATAATTAGTACAAGGTGGTGACATTGTAAAAACTCGTACAAGTTGGTTTGTATAAAAAACATACATCTTTTACTCCCATAGAGAAAAATTGACTACCAACAAACAGCCTAAATCTAACCATAAAGTCTAACCCTAAAGTCTTACACAAACCCTAAACCTAACCATCAATTTAATAGGAAAATAACTTTTGTTAACCATGGAAGAAAGAAAACACCAGGGTTCTGAAATGTATTACAGTTTATAATAAATATCAGGTTATTAATACATTTTTTCACTGACATTTCCTTTATTAAAATAAAGTGTTGTATAGAAGGCTATAAAACTGTGTGAATAAAAGACATACCTTTTCATATGGGCCAAGTCATACAATATCTTGAAATTTCACAATCTCATATGAATTATTACTAACTGTTTTTATTAGTTGTCATGAGACTGTTGCATGGATTATGTGATGTACACAGGCTTACAATTGGAATAGTGAGGCAGTAATCATTGTACTCACTCTCAAGTGTTAGTAAGTTTGATATATACATTTAGATTTTCTTTGTTTAGACTTTTTTGCTTTGTTGATGATTCATAGATTTATTCATTTATCAGTCAGAACATTTAACATGAACAGTTATAATAAAGGTAAAGCAGGTTTTGTATATCTGACACAATGCGTGATTAAATATTTGAAGGAAGGACGCTAGCTGAGGAACTGATAAATATAAATCGCGCATCACTTCTGTCTTTCGAAGTATATGATTAACTTATATGCTGGACGAAGCTGAGCTATAATCGGATTTTTGTTTTTTAGATGGCATATGACAGTATGCTCTTCATTTAAAGCTGAAAAACAATATAACTATGGAATGTTTTTTTAAATTTATTTATTTTATGCCTGTTAATGAGTGAAAGTAGCCTTGAAAGCGAAAGAGACTGAATGACCAAAACCGAATGTTTTCAGAAAAGGATATGGAAAATTCAACTTCTTTTCTGAAATGTTCAAGGTCGGGTGTGCTGTATCAGACTTTCTAAGAGCCCAAAACAAGGACTTGTCACTATATCTCTCTCCTTTTCAGAGAAAATAACTTGGAAAGGAAAGAAAGCAGACTTGATCCATAAATGGAATGATATCATTGATTTGACTCATCACAAAGGCCTGTGTGGCCTTTTGGTTTATGTAAGAGGATTGAAAAGAAAGAGATAGTTGTGTTTTTGGGATGCCAACAGTCATGGAAAACTTCTGAGCTGCCTTATAAATATGTCTTCATTCAGTATGCGGGTATTTATCACTTTGTAGGGACCAAATGTCCCCATAAGGATAGTAAAACCCGACATTTGTGACTTTGTGGGGACATTTTGTCGGTCCCCATGAGGAAAACAGCTTATAAATCACACTAAACTATGTTTTTTTGAAAATGTAAAAATACAGAAAGTTTTCTGTGAGGGTTAGGTTTAGGGGTAGGGTTAGGGTTAGGGTTAGGGGATAGAATCTATAGTTTGTACAGTATAAAAACCATTATGTCTATGGAAAGTCCCCGTAAAACATGGAAACCAGTGTGTGTACATGAAAAACACACCTTTCTCATTTTTTTTCCACAGAGTCTGATGAGAGTATTCACAGCAGTCAGTGACTAATAACATTTATTTATCTCAGTGGAGCTCCCTATCACCAGTCTAAACATGATTCATACAGTACATCTGTGGTGCGTTGTCTTTACGTGTGTGTGTGTGTGTGTGTGTGTGTGTGTGTGTGGGCAGGTTTAAATGGTTTACGAGGACTTTGTTTTAGGTTACAAACTGGTAATTGAAAGGGTATTATGCTATAAATGTGGTTTATGAGGACATTTCTAGTGTCCCCATAATTCAAATCGCTTAAAAAACATACTAAATTATGTTTTTTGGAAAATGTAAAAATGAGGGTTAGGTTTAGGGGTAGGATTAGGGTTAGGGGACAGAATCTATAGTTCGTACAGTATAAAAATCATTATGTCTATGGAGAGTCCTCGTAAACCACAAATACCAACATGTGTGTGTGTGTGTGTGTGTGTGTATGTGTGTGTGTGTGTGTGTGTGTGTGTGTGTGTGTGTGTGGTGTCTCTCTCCCCTCACATGAGCCAAATACCTGAATGCTTCGGCCCACTTTCATCCCTTAACTCAAGCCTGTCAGGAGCACAAGATTTTTAGTGTATTTGGCTAGCAGCGTGGTGTTGATAGCTCATTGGCCCAGCATCGGCAGAGCTCAGTATATTTGTCTGAGGCCCCTGATGTCTCCATTTAAGAACCTAGAATCTGTCTAAAGGGGGTTTCATCCTTCAAAACTGCCATCATATTTTTATATCAAACAGAGGACGGCGGCCAAAGGGAAGCACAGTCATTTGTTGACTATAAATTTAAAGGTGCAAAATGCCATTCGTTGATGTGCATGTCAGGGTCTTCTGTGTATGAATGCATCGATAACTATAAATCATGTAAATCATAAATAAATATGTAAATACGCACAGGTAAAAGAGTAGTGGAAACAGGTGTTATGTACAGCTGACACATGTGTAAAGTGATTCTGGGTACAGTTAAATGTATAAGGATAGAAAAGAGAAAGAGATTTGTTCAAATAGAAAATGGCATTCTCTGTCCACATAACTAGGAATGCACCAATAACGATATTGGTATCAGTATTGGATCTGATACTGTGCTCAGCTACTCATACTCATTAAAGGGATAGTTCACCCAAAAATGAAAATGTAGTCATTATTTACTCACCCTCACCCTAAAGCTTTTCTAAGTTATTATCAAGAACAGAATATGTTAATTTAGGCAATATTTAGAATATTCATATTATTTAGAATACAAAAGGCTGACAAACAAATGGGAGAGGACATACTAAAGAATGTGGACAAAATAACATGTTTATTAAATTAAATAATATTTCATGTAATAATAACAAAAAATAAGAAGATTCAGTTGTTGCATATCCATGGTGGACTGTAATCTGGTCACATTTATTTTAATAAACTGCTCTCTCAGATTATCCTTTGGGATAGACAGAGGTCAAATTAAGTTCCCCCAAAACTACACTATTACGTTTTACAATGTAGTTTTACACATGGGATAGATTATATTTAATATAATTTCAGATAAAAGTGGTAGCTAACATGCCCAAGCTAGTAGCTACGTAACTGTAATTTGGTAACCTAGATAACCATATACTAGCCAAGAGAACCAAAAACTAATATAGACCAAACTAAGAGAGCTAGCCAGATAGTTAGCTAGCTAGTAAGCCTATTGGCAGTGTACAAACTAAAAAATATATTTTATTAAGATTAAATAAAAATAGTTAAGTTAACAAAAGAGCTGCTTTCATGTGGTCATAGTGTGTTATTCATTTCCTTTCTTAAAAAAATAAAATAAATAAAAAATAAAACTATTCCCTTCTCCTCTTCCTCTTGTTTTTATTAGCAGTTTGATCTGTGATCTAGTCAGCCAATCAAAATTTACCACCTCATCTCTGATTGGCTGAAATTCTGGCACATTATAATGCTGTAAACGTATTGAGCAAGCAAGCAGTGAAAGCTTTGAAGGCACGCAGGAGAGAGCGAGTGAGATTTTGCACACGCAAAAAACAGTGGAGTTACATCATTTTCAGAAATATGTGCAAATTCACATTCAAAGAACTTTTATTCAAGTGCAAAATAGATTATTGTTTGCTCAAAATTAATTAATCTTTGCAAGAAGATACATTGTTTCTTCGAGTTCACACGCATACAAAATACCTTCTAATGCACTCAAAATATCATCTTGCGTGCGCAGAACATTTTTGTGTGTTCAAAATAAAATCTTGCGAGCTCAAAATATAATTTTGCGCACGCAGAATTGTGGCACATATATAACTCCATACTTTTGCCGCCACCTTGTTGACATTTTACCTGGAAACTGAAGCTCACACGTGCCTGTATGTTCAAAAACAGTTGCAGCTTCGGTCACTAAGTGGCAGTGATTTGAATTTTAGTAAGTTTTTAGATTAAACACTCTGCCAGTTTCATATGAAAATGTATCATTGATTTTTATCTTTTTCTTGTGTCTCTTTTTCAGACACACACACACACACACACACACACACACACACACACACGTTGGTGCAGCTATCATTATGAGGACTCTCCATAGACATAATGATTTTTATACTGTACAAACTATAGATTCTATCCCCTAACCCTAACCCTACCCCTAAACCTAACCCTCACAAAAATCTTTCTGCATTTTTACATTTTAATTAAAACATTGTTTAGTATGTTTTTTAAGCGATTTAAATTATGGGGACACTAGAAATGTCCTCATCAACCACATTTAAAGCATAATACGCTTGTAATTACCAGTTTGTAACCTAAAAAAAAAGTCCTCGTAAACTACTTAACCTGCCCACACACACACACACACACACACACACACACACACACACTACTGTGCCCAGCAGAGTAATTGGCCCTCTCCTCTTGTCCCTCTGCATGGCACCCTAATCCTGCTCGATAGGTTAGCCTCATTTCTTGTTTCCCCAAAGTGCTATCTACTTAATTCAGTGTCCCCCATCGTTATTGGAGCCTGGATTATGCTGGATTACAGGGGTTAGCATCCTGAATCTCTTTCTCTAATCCACAGAGTCAATTAGGGCCGGAAAAAGGGGAAAATACCAACCATTGTGAGGGTATGTGACTTTTGATGGGAATGTGTATCACTCTAAGAGTAAGATACTCTCCAGAAATGAGAGGTAGTTCCTCATTTTGCCTAGATATCTTGCCTAGACCAGGGGTTCTTAAACATTTTTGGCCCAGGACCCAAATTAGAAATTTTGTGTTTACCAGGGACCCACTCTTATAACTAAAACAATTGTGATATAGACAGACTCTTACAGAAATCATTATTATTCTTTCACAGACTCAAAAATTAAACATTTAAACATGCACACAAACGTGCACCCTCAAACTGTATAAATAAAGAAATAATTATGTTGATATTGATAAAGTCAATTGCATCCATTTTGAACTGGAAAGCATCATATTTTGTAAACCTTACAAACATGTACCATGACAACCATAGTTCTGCCAAACAATACCATAGTTTCTACAGGTATTGTTAATAAAAAAATAAAAAAAATAAATTAAAAAAGATAAACAAACCTGTTGGGAACTTTTAGTCAGGAAAAGACATTTTCCTTTTCCAGTTTGAAAGTGATACCATATGAATTTCAAATTTTATAGTAATAATAATTGCATTAGCCTAACTATGGTATTTTGGCAGAAAATATTGGTTGCCATGGTAAAAGGTTCATACATTTGTGAATAATAGTTACCACAGAACAGATATGATCAATACATTAGTGTCAAGCTGACCATTATTTGTCATACTGAACTGATGTCTTTCTATTTATTAAGGATTGGACTGTGAAAAAACTGCATGACACACAATAGTACAGAGCGATTGTTTGTAAGCAACTTACTTATGCCACTTTGATTGACAGTACTTGCATATTTCTGCTTATCTTCACATCAATTCTTAACTATTTTTCTGACTTGAAATTTTTGTCTTGTTCCGGCTTTCTCTCAACCTCGGGTGCTGCGTGAGGACATGTCATCTTATTAAGAGCGACTCAAAACTTTGAACTTGCCTACATAACGCTTTGTTGGCGCTCCTCTCACTTTCTGATATTTTGTCATCTTTCTGTTTGGCAAGTGTGCACAGTAACAGTGGTGTGTCGTGATGTCAAGTGGAGTGACCTGTTGGCCGCATCACCTCCCCACCTGATCACGCCTCTGCCTCGCTTGATATCGCGATGTGAGTCTATCAAATTATTGTGGAAAACAGCCAAAAAACAGTCACGGCCAGCACAACAGCATGAAAGAGTTCACTGAACAGAGCGCATTTGCTGTTAACAATTTCCACTACTTTTACTAAGGAAATAATTAAACGTCACGACTCAACATGTTTGGCTATGCGACCCAATTTAGAAACACTGGCCTAGACCAACTGATGATGATATAACCCAGAGAAGTCTGTCCTTCATTGTCCTTGCATCCTTCGTCCTTCGAATTGGAACACTGTGTTGTTGTAATTAGTACTTTTAGTACCCTCATTGTTCATTTCATTACTTTTATATCCTGTGGGTCCCTAACCATCACATTGTTCAGACCATAACACTTACCATCATATTACCATATTTGTTTTAGACACAAGAGCTTGGTAATGGTACAATGGTAATACCATTTTTCCTTAACATTTTACCATGGTAACTCCGCAGTTTTGGACACTGCCATGATGGTAATACCATGTCATTGGGTCCCTCGCGTTACCATTATATTTGGGGGTACATGGCAGTGAAAAGTTTGAAAACTCCTGGGTTAGTGGCCTGGATATATGGATGTTAGTACACCATATTGAATTGTATGCTACTCTGACAAAGGTCCATTTAATTTTCAGGTTTTTTGTGTGCATGTTCAGATATTCATTAAAATGACTGGCCCATTTCCTTATGCAACTGGTTGTTATTAGGTTGGGATGTCTCTGGAAATGTAGCTTGCAATGTCAACAGTGATCACTGAGACAGGGATACAGTTTACACCATGTAACATGCCTTGGGGGACCACTTACATCACTTCCTGCCAAAACAGCTCACATAAAACACATGGAGGTTATTATGAGGTGAAAAGCAGTTTTCTCTCTGTGGAGCAGAACGTTCTTGAAAGAAAGAAAAAAAGAGAAGGGTCGTTTTTTCCCCACATTTCTCGGCACATGTGCTGAAATGTCATCATTAGTTGTGGAAAATGTTTGAGGTTCGGATGGTGTAGATAGAATCTGTGTGTGTCTACCCAATCTATAAAACTGCATATTTTTACAGTATGTTCAGTATAAACACATTAAATAAATACGATCGCTCTCTGAGACCTGAAACGGACGCTAAAAGCATCTGATTTGTGTGTACAAGCCCATAATATGCATACACGCCTCTTGATCGCTACATTTATCTTTCAGAAACACATTTGTATTGCCAAAAGAAGGTGCAGTAAGAATGGTTCTTTGTTGAAGGTGACACAGATGCTCACAGAAGCACACTCACACACACCTTGCCCACTCAGACTTTGGGTGGGCCAGTCTGACCCCTACCAGCTCCACATTCTTAAGCAGACTAGGAGTAAATTCTGCACTTCAACCTGCGCAGCTTACACACACACACACACACACACATATACACACACACACACACACACACACACACACACACACACACACACACGCACACACAAACACTTTGCTTTGGGGTTTTGAAAAATAGTAAAACAGCACTAGTAAAAGTGATCCTTGCCTTAGCTGCACCACTAATTAAATTTAAAAAATAATACTAAATTTTCCAGGCCACAATGCATCACAAACATCAATAAAAAAGGTTGTTTTGGTACATTTTGGCATCATTATGTATGAACTTCTCATCGCATTCTGTCCTTTTGCCAGTGTTTTGTGTTAGTTGGCACTGAGTTGGTGAGTTGGACAGATTGAGGTATTGGATTTGTAATTTATAATATATGTATCACATTTTTGACCACAGATATTCCCAGTATTTTAAGTGGACACTGATTATCAATGAGTATCTGCATAAGGCTGCCCTGCACTAACTGGTTTAAAGTGTTTCGGCTTGCTGTTTATCCAGTCTTTCTCACTAACTCACTCACTCACTCACTCACTCAAACTTACACACACTCACACACACTAAATGAGTAATTAAGTGCTCTACACTGCTGTGTTTTTCGTTGGACACCTGATACGACCTCTGATCCCTAATGCCGTGACAACCTGTGCCCAGGGACCTTACAGGCCTAACAATGTGACCCAATCCTGCCCTAAAATTACTGGAGACACTCACTTGCACACACACTCGCATACTCACATACTTAAACACACACACACACACACACACATGCTGAAAAAACCTCTCACTCTCATTACTGAAATGTAACATATGACATGTGTTCTTGGGTGGTCCACTGCTGCCCAGCAAGTGTGACAGATTTACCATTGCTTAGAATTACCAAATTATAACCAATTCCTCTCAGTCCACACTCAGTTTTAAGTAGGTAGAATTTTAAATACATTTTCTGAAGAAAATGAGAATGCTTGCCTGTGCATAACTCCCCACAATGATGATAAGGTGTGGTAGGATTATGGCCAGGGCATTGCTGTGCAGTTGCTTGGTGTTCTGAGATGTTTTTAACATGTTGCTATATGGTTGCTAAGGTGTTATACGATGTTATTGGTGGTTGCTAACTGGTCCAAAGTCCAAAGAACTCAAGTCTCTATTATATACTGGTCCCTAGATATGGCTCAGGTCCCTCCTTCAGTATAAATCTATGTTTTTTTTATTTTTATTTTATTTTTTATTTTTATTTACCGCTTAAAATGTAATAGCACACCTATCCTCACATGATCCCAAGTGATTTAAGGCAACATTAATGCATGACCTACTAAGTGTAATACTTAAGGTCAGAGGGTTGTTGAAATCCCTAACCTTAAGTATGAACAATAGTAATAGTGATACTTGCCGTAGCAAGCACCATATGATCCTCTTGATTTTCTTTCTATTTCTCCATTCATTCTCAGTCCTTTTCTTTTTCTAACACTAAATTGTTGTCATTTTCTTCTTTCTTATTTTCTCTTCTTTTGTTTTGAGCCCATTTTTTACTTCTTCCCACTTGTATAGTGGTGGGTGGTGTGTTTGGAATAGCACATGATAACAGTTCTGTGACTCAAATGTAGTTATTTTGAGTATGCCAGAAGCTCTCATAAGTATTAATAGTATTTAACTGTTGGTGGCCTTGAGATGTTTCTGTGAATTTAAGAAAACAACAGACCTACACACAAAGGAATGAAGACTGTGTTACTGTGGTGGACACAGTCATGCTTCAGTAATATGGTTAACTCGCTACTGCATCAAATTTCATAGTATTTGTGGACTGCTAATTCAGAATTCGGGATAACTGCTGCCCTGTATTCTGAGTCAAGGGGCCTGGGTCTTGATTTTGACTTTTTAATGTCAATTGAGGTATATTTTAAGCAATAGTTTAGAATCATGTTGGTGTTGGCATGCATATATGTGTGAGTAAGAGTGTGTGCAGAAGATTTACTGGTGATAACTCACAGTGTTCCAACATGGGGCTTTTTTTTTTTTTTGCTGTTTGCTGACTTTGCTAAGGTAATTATTTAGATGTAAATCTGAGAACCACCAGTGTTGTCTGTGTTGTGTGTTGTCTGTGTGTTTTCCCTTGCATAGACAGATTGGGTGCAAGACAACGTTTTATTCATACATCACTGGCAGCACCATCAACAAGGAGTGGAATGTAATGGGTGGATTTGTCCTCAGCTATGGAGATATGGAGCTGTAGGGAAGATTATGTTTTAAGAAGGCAAAAAATCTTCAGTCTGAATTCAGTCTTTCTGATGCTATTAAAGAAATATTCTGGGTTCAATACAAGTTAAGCTCAATCAAAAGTATTTGTGGCATAATGTTAAAAGGTTATTTTAATTTGTCCCTCCTTTTCTTTAATTTAAAAAAAAAAAAGAAAAAGAAAAAATCTGGGTTACAGTGAGGTGGTTACAATGGAATACATTTTTTAAGAAAAGAAGAGACTAGTCGAAATTATTTTTTGTGGCAATCAACTTTATGCCACAAATGCTGTAGATTGTTGTATTAACAGCTGCAAGAGTTTTGGCACTGGGCCTATTTTTGCAGCATTGCACGCTGAACTCAATGCCCTATAAACCCTTTTATTGACCCAGACTTTTGCAGTATATGCTTTTATAAAGCAAAAGAAAATAATGGAATTAACTAATCACCCATTGTTTAAAAAAAAAAAAAAAAAAAACATGTCTGTTGGGCAAGTTCCACACACTTTGTATTCTGCAAATCTGATTCAACCTATATAAAATGTACAATCAAGTTTCTAATGATTCACCCACTACTGATAACCATTTTTTTTTTTTTTTTTTTAATGTATAGCCTTTATTGGAGGAAATTATCAATGTAATAACTTAGAATCACTTTATCACTTTATTACTTTATTTTCTGTAAAAAATAAATAAAGTGAAAATCAAACAAACAAACAATCGAACTGGATTTAGATGTTACTGCATATTTTTTAACGTAAATTTGTGTGTGTGTGTGTGTGTGTGTGTGTGTGTGTGTGTGTAGAACCGCAGCTCTGTTATTCAGCAGAAAAGCTGTCAGTATAAAAGCACAATGTGAGCCTGCTGTTGCAATTATGCCGCCGCTTCGCTTACACGTGCTTATGCGTGCAATAAGAAACAGGCCTTAGATACTAACACAAAACCAAAAGCTGGTATTTTCGTGCTTTCTGTTCTTAGAACATCTGAGGTACTCTTTGTCCATTAAGATTACCATCATTCAGCTATCTTGTTATAAATGCCCAAAATGCCATAGGCATACTCCAATTTTCACTGATCTACACACATTTGTGTGAAGCATGCAAACATCTAAAATATTCAAACCTCTTGTCAAGTCACACATTTTTGATAAACCATTCTTACCCCTCACATACATGAATATACTTCCCAGCATGCATTGACTTCATGAGGGGAGGATGGGTGGACACAAGGATAAGGGTATGTTAACAAAAGCAAAAGAATGTGGAAAAAACAGGGGTAGATAAAATGAGAGAATGCAATAACAGTGGGGTAATAAAGGAATTGGGGGTGAGAGATAGAACATGATAAAAAAACAAGAACAAGAGAGATAAAGAGGACGAATACACTCTGATGTTTTAAAGAAGAGTCTGGCATGAGAGAAAGACATACTCTTCATATAATAGGATGCATTGTTTGTTTAAGAGGCAGACGATTGAGATGTTTCTGTCAGAGTGAGCTGTTCCAGCGACCTCTGGATTACACAAGGTCAAAGATCAGTGGACAGACCAGGAGTTCTGTGGATGAAGGCCATCCGCAGACATAGACCCCGACATTCCTTAGGCGTGCCAAACAGAGAACCACAGAAATTCCTGTTTAAAAAAATCAACCCAAGCAAATGATAAACAATAGCGAACAAAGCAAGTTATTAACAGTAATTTCTCTGCTTCAGGAAACAAGACCCATTGTGCTAAATATGGGAGCCTTATCAATGCCTTGGCCAAGTAGATTAATCATTTTTCCAGAAAAAAAGAAAAAAATGCTGTAGCTAAAATATTCATTTTTTTTGGTATTTTTCATTTTTGTATTTTCCTAAATGAACTGTCCAGTGAAGTTTGAGACGTGTCGACATGTTAAAAATATGCAGTGGGTTCTTTTGGTTGCACACCCTCCTTCTTATCGAAATGTTTTTTTTAATAACACTTATCAGCAATAACACACATGATCTAACAATGTGTGTATAATCACACACACATAAAAAAAACACACTATTTAAAGTGTATGTAAGCATATATGGGTAACACTTTATAATACCAAACCAGTGGTAAAGAAGTGTTTATGAGAACATTAAGAAAGTATAAATTCATAGATAATAAAGATATTAAATACGTAATGAATAGGATACACATTTCTGCTTAATAAATGTGTATATTAATGTTTTAGGTACACTTATTTTTAAATCAGTTAATGCGTAATAAAGGTGGTAATAAAGCACTTACTAATGGCTTTTGCGTGACCTAACCTAAAGTGAAATCTATATATGCCTAATTAAACATTTATTAACATGGTTCAACAGTAAGTATGCCCAGCTGGCCTGGGACAGTGTGAGAGTTTCAGTCGTCACCAAATCTTCCGTTGATCTTGTAAATGTGTTGTACATGATTATTAAACCACAGCAGGCTGCAATTTCATTTAAGAAATATCCAGTTCTTTTGTGTTGCATGCTTCAAAATGATGTGTGAAGGCGTTGACCTGCTAAAACATAACATTATGACTTCTGTAATCTGTGTATTAGATTACAGAAAGCAAAGCGCTCGTTTAATGCAACACGTGCAGCACATTCCAGACTATTTATTTAATGAAATTGCAGCCTCTTACGGTGTAACAATCAAACGACCATGTAGCGAACTGCTTATCCAGAAATGTGAAACTTCAGTCAAACAGACATAGAAACTGACACAGTGATCCATCAAAATAAAAGTTTGGTTTAAATGGACGCGTGAAATTGAAGAAATTATGACAAAAAATATATTACTACTGCATAGTAAAAATGTTATATTCATTTTAATAATTATTATTATTGTTATTATTATTATTATTATTATTATTATAAATATTATTATTAATACTTTTATATCAGGAATAATTATATTTTAGCAAATTTCACAAGCAAGTGTGCTGATATACTGAATGTACTGTAAGTTTCTCATTTATAAAGTGATTCTCTGTTGTGCTCACATTGCTGGTAAAAAAATAATTGTTTTAGATTCAGCTGTGAAGATGTTATTGAAGCAGTTTATTTGATAAAATAATTTAATTTGATGAACTCTTAATGAATTCATTTGATTAGCCATGTTTTTGATTTATATATATATATATATCTTTTAAACACGGAATTCAGACAAATCAAATGGAAAACAGAATTTGGGAAAACAAAGCAGAATTGGGGAAAAAAATATTTCATCAGGACCGATTTTTTTATACCTTGAAAACTTAAACATTTGCATTTTCTTTGAAGTAATAAAAGTTGTTGATGTATTGAATATCTAGTTTTGCTCATTGAAACTTGTCATCAAAGTGGTTATTTGGCAAAAAAAAAAAAAAAAAAAAATTCTATGAGAGACAAATGTGTCTTCGTGAAGGGGGCACCTCAGAGCCTGAATCCTGAAAGCTGAATTCCTCGTTAATCAGCATTCAAATCTTAGGATGTTTTTGTCATACTGCAGACATTTGTACATTAAATACTGTGCTTGTATCATTTTACTACAATGATTGGTAGTAAGGAAATTTCACTAAGTTTAATAGGCACTGAATTGGCAAAATATAATTTAAACAACATAAATAATACAACAGTACATGCTCTTTACAATTTTTTTTTTATTTTTTATTTTATTTTTCATGTCATCACTGTCATGTGACCATGGTGACGTGCTGGCTGTTTCCAGAGTGCACGCACAGACTGTAGCGAGATTTTTGGACTTTCCCTCTGGAATAGGATTAAATTTACTGAAATATTTATAGTAGGTCCACTGTTTAAACTGAATTTTAATTGGCAATAATGAGAACAAGTCTGCTCATAAAGTTTAATAGGATGGAACATGCGAAAGTTGCGTTTGAGCAATAAGAGGATCTCTTTTAATAAAATGGGTTTTCCTCTCTCACTATTATTCCTGTATATTTTGTGTTGTGTCTGTTTTTTTTTTTTTTTTTTTTTTTTTTTTTAAGATTGAGCCTCTATGACTGAAATGCTGTGGAGATGGTTATTTCACATCCAAGTTTTCAGAGTAATGGATCATTAATAAATGTTTAAATAGGCATATGCAGTGCTCACTTTAGATTAGGTCACGTAAAATGCTTAGTTAGCAATTAGTCAATGCATTATTACGACCTATATATTAAGTAATAACTGCTTTTATAGTAAGTGTTATTAAAACAATAACAAATACATTAATTACGTTTCAATGTAAATCCAATTAATTACATATGTAATTTCTTCATTTCCTGTGAATTCATGCCTTGTTCATGTTAAAAAAAAAAAAACATTATCAAACTGCCTATAAACTTATTAAACAATAATAAATCATTTGCTACTGTGAATATAAACAAATAACAAACTATTTTTATGTAGCATATTAATGTAGGAACAATCATTTATATATGATCAATTAACTATAAAATAATGCTTTACAAATACTTTATACTGTGTAGTTATTATAAAGTGTTACCCATATATGTACATGTATATGTATATGTGTGGTAGGGTATGTAGGGTATGAAGGTTGCAGAGACTACACAAATGGCTTTATTTCTTGACCAGCTGCACTTGGTGGGCACACACACGCACACACACACACACACACACACACACACACACACACACACACACACATTAGTATTTGTGGTTTACGAGGACTCTCCATAGCCATAATGTATTTTATACTGTACAAACTATATATTCTATCCCCTAACCCTACCCCTAAACCTAACCCTCACAGAAAACTTTCTGCATTTTTACATAAAAAAATAAAATAAAATAAAATATAAAAAACATTGTATGTTTTTTAAGCCTTTTGGTTTATGAGGACACTTGAGGTGTCCTCATAAACAATGTTTATAGCATAATTACATGTGTATAATCTAGAATAGTGCTAGTGAATAATCCCTGTAAACCATATATATCTAAACACACACACACACACACACACACACACAGTTTTATTCCCAGGGACAGGTGGTAGACTAGTTTGTTCTGGCTTGGTTTGAAATGTAAACTATGGTTATAGAGTTACATTGTGAAACTCAATTATTTTAATCCTCCATGGATGCTGAAGAAAAGTAAAATATGAACTCATAAAGCATATTCAGAATTCCATTTTAGAACATAAAAATAACTTTGTGAAATCTAAGTTTACTTTCAAACATTATAACTATTTTAGGGATATCAAAATATGCCATATATTTAGCTATTTTTTAGTTTTATTACTTTACTGTATTTTCCTGATGGTTTGCTAAATATTAATCTTTTTTTATTGTCTTTCTATTATTTTCAGGCCTCTGCAGTACTTTCTGAGAATAACAGAGCAGGTAGGTTCACATGTTCTAAAGTTTTATTGTCATTAAATACATATAACTAAGCGATAAATAGGTGGAGGCTTGATACAGTATAGAAAGCAAAACTGCAAAATCTTATGACCTATGGTGCCCTGAAAAGGAAAGACGTTTATGAGGTTTTGCAAATCCTACCTAATATCTAGTCAAACCATACATACAAGCTTGGGTTTCGGCCAAAGTATGTCAACTGCTGGCACTGAATCTATTTTAAACTATAGCAGATTTTGCCCAGTTGGACGATCAGGCTGCTGATATCATAACAGAGAGCTGTAGAGGTAATTGGAAATGGAAGATTATTATTAGTGTGATATACATCTATAACAAACCTATTTATTCCCTTATGGATATATGACCATTTGTAGACTGAAAGGCATTCTTTGTTGGGGACATAGCAAAACTCTTCAGCATAGTCTTATCCTGCTGTAAGTCTCACCCTTAGGGTAAGGACAAACTTAGCATAGCAGCTATTATTATTATTATTATTATTATTATTATTATTATTATTATTATTATTATTATTCTGTTGTTGTTTGGTGTTTGCTAACCCCTGTCTATCAACGATCAGATACATATTGTTGGCCTTTTTGTAATTTGTTTGATTACCATTTGTTTACTAAAAGTCGTTTGTCGGCTTCAATTCACTGAACTTACGGTAGCCTGCAAGTAAGGCCCACAAGTAAATTTTAAGCTGCCATGGTGATGAGCCATCACCCACTGAAATTTGAACTTGTCAGCTGGAAATAAAATAATAATATTTTAGCATTCTGTGATATTCTAAGAGAAATACAAGTGCTAACTACCATAAACAATTACAAGTGCTAACCACAAAACAAGTGCTAACTATCATAAACAATTACAATTGCTAACCACAAAACAAGTGCTAACTACCATAAACTAACCTGGAAATTCAGAAGGTATGTCACTCTTTGTCAGTAAAATATTTCATGGTGCAACTCTCAGCTTTCAGAAGTTCTCCCAAAGACTGACACTGAATAAAAGATTCTAATCTAAGAGCAGCTTCCAAATATCAAGCCAAATTATGATTATTTAGCAGACATTTTTATCCAATAGTTCTGGGTCCTCTTGCTTGGGATAGAACCTGCAGCCATTTTGATGGCAGCCTAGATGTTTAATTACTGGGCTTCCACCACCCTAGCAACCTAAACATTATAAGATAACCTAACATCAATACAACATGTAGACGTCTGATCACATCTGTTGTATTCATTTTGATCGGATATCAGGTAAACAATGGGATATCATTCAATATTGACCCCTTTTGTCTCCCTGGAATCAGAAGACACACCAGAAAGTAACAGGATCTAGGAGACAAAGCACGAGTGTGTGTCTGTCTCCATCACCTACTTGGAGCTTCTCTATTCTAGTCTGAGCAAGTAGTGTGTGTGCTAAAGAGAAAAAGGGATGACATGATCAATTACGCATTTTCCAAGCATTGTTTCATATTTGTCTGTTGGTTACATTTCGGTTGTGTTGATCTTCTTGACATTCGTTGCAAGCCCACAGAATTTTTATATGTTTTGTATCCTGTTGAGTTCAGGATGAGTGTGTGGGCGACTTGCATTATGTAATGACCCCCTGTGGCTCTGTGGCTTGGTATGCTGGTGTGTGATGGATGATAAAACACAGGCCTTATGGCAGCACAAGGGCCCCCTGTTCCTAAGCACACAAAATCTTCTCTGTATCAAGCCAGGAATGTGGGGTGCACAGTCCGGTTACATCACGCAAACCTTGCCCCAAGACTTAGAGCATGCATAGTTAATTTTCGGATTGTTATGGCAATGTACTTTGGGGTAGCATCACCAGATGCTTACCCCTATTTCCCTCTCTGTTAATGTTCTCATCCCATGTTCTGGTTATGCCTCGAAAGTATGCCATCACTGCTATGTGACAGGACAGCGCAAACCATATTAAAGTTGTAGAAGAAGATTGATGCCCATCTAGAAACCGTTACTGTTGCATCCCCTCCCAGACTGGGCACCGTAGAGATTTGTCTGGACAGTTAAGCATAAACAAGCATAATGTTATGTACTAAAGCAACATTGAAAATGACAAAAAACTTGAGAACAAACAAAAACAGAAGCAAGGCAACATTGTTATTCCCCACCCATCTCTTCTTGATGTTGGGTGGCCAAATATCACACCTAGAAGCACTTTAGTTACTTTGTTCAGTCTTTGGCTAGCGATGGAGAACACATGAGTAAGCTAACCTGAAAACCTCAGAAGCCTATCAGTGCCTTCACAGCTGTAAGATTGGACATGTTATGAGGACTGTAGATAATAATGTTTATTTTAAAGAAGGTACAGTTTAGTCAGAACTTGAAAGGTCTGTTCTACTGAGCTTGTGTACTTACTACAGATACAGAGGAGGTCCAGACAGCAGGATTCTCATTTATTGCAGAATACATGAGATGATGCAGTCATACCACTGTTATTGTGTGGATAAAATATAATTATTTTGTGGGATTTGACTGTGAAGTAGGCTCATCTAGCTTTGTAATTGTTATGATTACATGCATAATCTCTGTATCTTAGTGCTGGCCTCAACCTCAATGAAATGTTTTGGTATTGACAGAATGACTGTTTCTGTTGATAGATGGATTGACTGTTTTAAAGGCGTGGCCACATTTACCTTCTAATGGCAAAATTCTGCTGACAAAATACAGTCATCTCAATGGAATCTGACTGATCGTGAATTTTGCACAATGGACTTCTGATGCCGAATAATTTCCCCTCGCGGATTTCGAGTGGAGTTCTAGTTTGGTAGACATCGACAGGCGAATTTGTCGCCTTGACCAATAGGAAGTTGGTTGGTTTGGCAGTTACATCTGTGTGGGCAGTGCTTCTGTCACAGTCCTGTCACCTTGTTAGGTTGGGTTTCTGTCTGACAGGACCTTGGCATTATCGTCCCCTGTCTGTCTCATGTCTCGTGTATGTTCTTTGTGTGAGCGCACGGGTCCAGTTGTTAGTGACCTCCATGCATGAGTTACTGCCGTGCGTTCTCCGGTGATGTCACAGTCCTGTCCCCTTGTCAGGTTGGGTTTTTGTCTGACGAGGACCGTGGCATCATTGTTCCCTGTTTGTTTTATTCCAAGCGTGTTGATGTTTTCTTCCTCATGTGTTTCAGGTGCCGCTGGCACGCAGAATCAGCGTTTCCATGGGAACCCTGATTGTTTCCATGGGAACGTTGATCATGCCAACTTTCAGCTGGAGAGCAGCACCTGTTCCTTGTTTGTTCATGCCTATTTTAATCCCCTCGTAAAATGTCCTTTGCTGGATTGTTAAATGTTGAATTTTTTATGTTGCTCAGTGTTGACTGAGTGTTTGAGTCTTGTTGTTTGATGTTGAATACTAACCTCACTCTCTCTGCCTAGTTTGTTCTGTCTCATGTATCTGTTGGTTGCCTACATGTCGGGTGTGATGTTGCCTTCCAGTTTTGCTGTGTGTCAGCTGGTCTTCCACAGAGGATACCTCATCTCTGTCCACGTAAGATCGCCCATCTCAGTTGGTCATTGTTCTTAGCATTCGCCATGGAGCTCTGCTGAGTGTTTGATCCAGCCCTGCTGCAGTGTGATGAACCTATCACCACACGGAGGAGGCCAGTGGCCACAGAGGCCGTTTCCCTGCCACGGCCAGCATCCACGAGGACCGTTCCCCTGCCGCTGCCAGCACCCTCGGCCACTGAGGCCATTCCCCTGCTGCTGCCAGCACCCACAGCTGCCGCTGCCAGCACCCACGGTCACTGAGGCCGTTCCCCCACTGCTGCCAGCACCCACGTTCACTGAGGCCGATCCCCTGCTGTTGCCAGCATCCATGGCCATGGAGGCCTTTTCCCTGCCGCTGCCAGCGTCCATGGCCATGGAGGCCGTTCCCCTGCTGCTGCCAGTGCCCACGACAATGGAGGTCGTTTCCTGGCCACTGCCTGTGCTCACAGCCATGGAGGCTGTTCCCCAATGCTTGTCAGTCTTCACAGCCACGGAGGCCATTCCCCATTCTGTCAGTGTTCACAGCCACAGAGGCCATTCCCCAGCCTCTGTCGGTGCCCACGGCCACAGAGGCCACTCCCCAGTTGCAGCTCCCAGTGTTCACGGCTGCAGAGGCCGTTCCCCTGTTGCTGCCATTGTCCATGGCTATGGAGGCCATTTCCCAACAGTGACCAGCGCCCACGCCTGAGCCGTCCATGGCTTCACCCCCTGAGCCCCTCCCCCCTGAACCCTGTCCACCCTCTGCTTTCCAGCTCACTGTCCCCTCTGTCCTGAGGCTGCCTCCCAGACCACCAGACCCTGCCTCTTACCTGAAGCCTCCTCCCAGGCCTCTGGACCAAGCCCCTTTACTTAAACTCCCTCCCTAGTTCCCTCACTTTCTGTTGTGTTTTCTGTTCTTTGTTAGTTCTCATTTTGTTTGTCTTGTTTTCCTTTTTTTTTTTTTTTATGTTCAAGATGCGTTTCTGTCTGACGGGACCGTGGCATTATCATCCCCTGTCTGTCTCGTGTCTCGTGCACATTCCTTGTGTGAGTGTGCAGGTCCGGTTGTTAGTGACCGCCGTGTGCAAGATACTGGCGTGAGCTCTCCGGTGATGTCACGGTACTGTCACCTTGTCAGGTTGGCTTTTTGTCTGATGAGGACCGTGGCATCATTGTTCCCTGTTTGTTTTGTTCCAAGCATGTTGATGTTTTGTTCCTCATGTATTTCAGGTGCCGTTGGCACACAGAATCAGCGTTTCCATGAGAACCCTGATTGTTTCCATGGGAACGCTGTTCATGCCAACTTTCAGTTGGCGAGCGACACCTCTTCCTTGTTTGTTCATGCCTATTTTAATCCCCTCATGTGTCATGTCCTTTGCTTGATTGTTAAATGTTGAATTTTTAATTTTGAGCCTTGTTGTTTGAGGTTGAGCACTAACTTCACTCTCTTTGCCTAGTTGATCCTGTCTTGTGTATCTGTTGGTTGCCCGCATGTGAGGTGCGTGTTTGCCTTCCAGTTTTGCTGCGTGTCAGCTGGTCTTCCACAGAGGATACCTTGTCTCTGCCCGCGTGTCGGGAGAAAGATCGCCCATCTCATCTGGGCCTTGTTCTATACCTCACTAAGCCTCAATGGAGGATCCTACGAATCTGTTCCTGACTTCCATAACACACACACTCATCCTACGAACACACTCTTCATGGATTGCCCCTTGCGCGGCCATGGCGCACAAGCTATCGGAGATCACTTCCCGCTGCTGCAGCCGGTGCCGGGAGCTTCGACATTCCACAACCCAGTGACTGCTCATATTTGTTGTAAATAAATCCTTTGAACTGTTTCTCCGCTCTTGGGTCTGTTTGTTCTCACTATTGCTCATTACAGCTTCCTACATAGCTACACTGAATATTCACAATGGACAAGGATATCATTTTAGATGCAATTTTCTTTTGAACTTCACTCTCACATGTCATTGCATTTTGAAATGTAAGTGAAAATGCAATCACATTAAATTTATGACTTTTATATTGTCATGCACGCTACTTTTAGCCAGTACATACCCCCACTTCCTCTTCCTGTCAAGCCTGATTGTTACACACAGGATGTTCTTCTTCAGAAAACAGACAAGAATTGATTTTCTCTGAAAGAGTGAAATAAAATAGATTGGATGAGGAGGAGGTTAGTACCCAGAAGGCGAGAGAAAGGCAACGGAGGAAATGAAAGACACAGTAGGTGGTTTCATAGCATGCCCTCCCTCACATTATCTTGATTGAAATCCCCTTAATGCTGATGTGGGACCTGCCCTCCTCACTCACAGACTAACATCAGCCATTATTAAGTATGACTACAAAAATGATCACGGGCATGCTCCTGTAACATTAACCTTTCATGCTTTCTTATGTCCACTGAGTTTGGCACCTATAATCATGCCTGAAAACCTCCTCCCTCTCCCAGCCTTTTGCCTGTAGTTCTTTGATGTGCGTTCAGCCTAGAGCATTCCTGCCCCTATTGCACCCATTCCTCCTGTCATGGCTCAGACTCTGGGTGCAAAACAATGGGCCTATTGCTCCCTCTTGATGTCTCTTGCTCACCTGCATCTGGGATTGAGACTCGGCTGGGTAGGGGTCAGTCCACGTACAGAGACTCTGGGAAGGGAGGAGAAGAAAGGAAAGGGATGAAACATTATTGGAGTGTCTTGAGGAACTGTCAAAGCTGGGATTGGCCACACATGCCTGCTACTTCCTGCAAGCGGCTTCTTCAGATCCATGGCTATACAAGCACCAAACACATGCACATACAGGCCTGGATTGTTGAACTGATAGCATTTTATTTTGTCGTCTGTCAAATTTTTATCTTTTTTTTTAATCCAAGTACACCTCCTGACCTGCATACTTTTCCATTTTACTGCTTTGATCCTTTCTTGGCATTCAGAACTAGAACCAATTCTCTTTAATGCACAATTTTTTCTTATTTTTCTATGTTCTGTAAAGCTGCTTTAAACAATATGTATTGTAAAAAAAAATAAAAATAAAATACAAATTAAATTACATTTTAGACTGAACTGTTCAAATATGGAGAATAGATTCAATTCCTTTCCCATTTCCCCTACAATTAAGTTTCTCACTACTTAACTTCCATAGTACAATGTTGGAGAGACTAACTATAGCTAGTCATGACTGTTTCAAAAGAAATGATAAAAAAAAGTTTGTTTTGGTTTAAAAGTAATTTAAATAAAAAGGCAGAGAAGGTGATTGATTTATTGTTGTGCACCTGTTTTGTTTAGTTTTTTTCTCAAGAGCATTATCTGTTATGTCCACTTGTCATAGAATTCTTGCTAAAGACACGTGACTAGAAATGAAATTACAAAGACTGAACTTTTGGAACCAAGTGCTTTTGGAGGAGATAGAAAATCATAAACAACAGCTATTCTCAATGTTTAAAAATACTGTCACAAATGTTGACAAGAAAAAGTCTGTGCAGCTATTACTCAAAAAACACAGACACCAGAAACTAGTCAGAAACTTTGCTTCTAACCACCAGCTGAGAGCTGTAGTTTAAACAACACAACTTTGTGATGCTGTTTGCTAATGTTAGTTGGAACTATGGTTTCAGGTAACACCAAAATACACTCACCAAGCACTTTATTAGGAAGACCTGTGCACCTACTTATTCATGCGATTATCTAATCAGCCTATTGTGTGGCATCAGTGCAATGCATAAAATCATGCAGGTACAGGTCAGGAACTTTAGTTAATGTCAGTTATCAACTGTCAGAATGAGGAAAAAATGTGATCGCAGTGATTTCGACTGTGGCATGATTGTTGGTGTCAGACGGGCTGGTTTGAGTATTTCTGTGACTGCTGATCTCCTGGGATTTTCATGCACAACAGTCTGTAGAGTTTACTCAGAATGGTGCCCGAAACAAAAAATATCCATCGAGCAGCAGTTCTGTGGATGGAAGCATCTTGTTGTTGAGAGAGGTCAACAGAGAATGGCCAGACTCATTTGAACTGACAGAAACGCTACGGTAACTCAGATAACCACTCTGTACAATTGTAGTGAGCAGAATAGCACCTCAGAATGCACAACAGGTTGAACCTTAAAGTGGATGGGGTACAACAGCAGAAGACCACATCGGGCACTTTATTAGGACCATAGTGTTACTTATAAAGTGCTTGATGAGTGTATGTTAGTAACAATGGAACATGCGACCATAGTTGGCTAACAGTGCTTTTGGGAAACACACCCCTGAAGCTAAGCTGACCTTTCAAAATGGATGGAAAAGAGTTTTAGTAGTTCAGCCATTTTCACTCTTGACAGATAATCATAACTTTATATTATATTTACTTATACATTCGTTTATTAAAATAATGGCTGGTGATACAATCTTGGTGGGTCATTCATAACCTTTAGAGCCACCTTTAATTTCAAGTCTAACCCTTCAGGAAGAAGGAATGTAATTTTCATAAATTGCCCTGAAGTGTGGAGGGTCATCAGAGCAGGATGTCTGCTTTGTCTATAAATATTAAATGGGGAAAACATCAATAGCACTCATTCCTGGCATCCATCCAGTAGAAATGATACTGGTTGACATTTTACTTGACCAGCTCAGTAAAGCTGTTCACAGTGAATGGAGGATATTTTAATCTGTCTCACTTGTTAAAACAATGAGAATAAAAGATATTTTGGGGTATAGGAGTTGGCTTTCAAAATACTACCTTTACAAGAATCTCAAGTTAATTTTGCTGTTCCATTGGTTAGTATGTCTGATCAAACTTTGTCTCATTATTAGTTGTATTTCCCGAAAAATTCCCAAGACAAAGTGCACTAACTGGACCTATGATCCTGGGGTTTTACCATTGTCTGATTCCAGCATATGACCCTGGGAAACTCCACTTTGGTCATCAAGTTTTAAGCATACTGTAGTTTCAATATTTGTTGTCATAAGTCTGGGAGATTAAGATATATTACTGTGGTGTCATCAATTTTGAGAGGCCATAATTGTGTCTGGAAAAAGGAAATAGTTGAGTCACATTCTGAGAAGAACAATTTATTTTTGTTGCTTGTTACTGAAAGCAGTTTCTTTCTCAGTATAGATGCATTGATTAGCTACCTGCATTTCCTCTCACCAGGCTGGAACTGGTTCTTTGTTATCTAACTGTGCTAGCGTTAATTGTTTTCCATTGTTAAATCATGCTTCTCATAGCACTCATGAATGTGCAACATCCATCAAGATTTTCACTGAAAAATTATTTTAATTTTGGATTGTTTCTGACCAAATTTATGCAGAAGACTAGGAATATGACCCCACAAGTAGCATGGACTACTTTTATGATACTTTTGGGTCCTTTATTACCTTGTATGGTAGGTGTGAGTAAATTCTGACAGTTTTCATTTTTGGGTGAACTATTCCTTTAACTGGCTTAACCAACAAGCCTCCATTGGTTAACCAGCTTCATCAGACAGACCTTGCTTACTGACCAGCCTATGAGATATGTCCATCTGGAGAGCAGCAGAGCCACAGCAGTTTCCGGACAGCAGTGCCAGGCCAGCAGTCTCCAGGCAAATGTTTTGGGTGGAGCCGGTGCTGTCTTGCTAGACTTGCGCCACCTACAGTTTTGGAGCATGATTTCTTACCTGTTTGATTACTATCTTAAACATTTAATGGTAACACTTTTGCATTTGGTTCCATTTGTTAACATTACTTAATGCAATATGTATCATGAACTAACAATGAACAATTTTTAAATAGCATTTATTTATCTTGGTTAATGTAATAGATAAAACACAATTGTTCTTTGTTAGTTCATATTGCATGAACTTATGTTACAGGGTTTGGCAGAAATAGTGATATTTCACCCAAACATAAAAATTCTCTCATTTACTCACCCTCATGACTTTCTTTCTTCGGCTGAACACAAACAAAGATTTTTAATAGAATACCTCAGCTCTGTATGTCCATACAATGTAAGTGAATGATGAACAGACCTATGAAGCTCCAAAAATCACATAAAGCCCACATAAAAGTAATCCATATGACTCCAGTAGTTAAATCCATATCTTCAGAAGCAATATGATAGGTGAGAAAATATTTAAGTCCTTTTTTACAATAAATTTCCACTTTTACTTTCAAAGTGTGAGTGAATGTGAAAGTGGAGATTTATGGTAAAAATAGACATAAATATTGATTTGGACCCTTTATAACCAACCTCATTTTTCAGTAGCTTCCATGTGACAGCTTGCTGCAACTAAAACATACAGATAATGAATACAGATTTTGTTAACATATAACAAGTTCCACTGTGCCAAACAAAAAAATATGAAACTCTGAATCTGTGCTAAAACACAGTATCCCCCAGTAACTGGGTTTTAAAACAATTATATTTCAGAGCATAAAATAATTGTCACATCATGCAAAATCAGAACATCATGCAAATAACCATTAAGCAAGCCTCTTAAACCCTTGAACAGCACACTCTGAATGGCAAACCTTGAACAGTGAGCCCTGAACAGCTAACCTTGAACATGTTCACATCTATATTTGTTTGTGCAACCTGAAAACTTTCACATATCATTCATTAGGCCACAAGGATTGGTTGAATCTAGGAAGTACCGTACATTTGCTTACCTTTCAATAAGAATAATGAGAAATACAGAATCAGTATTTAGAAGATAAACACTTACACTATATTGCCAAAAGTATTCGCTCACCCATCCAAATAATTGAATTCAGGTGTTCCAATCACTTCCATGGCCACAGGTGTATAAAATGAAGCACCTAGGCATGCAGACTGCTTCTACAAACATTTGTGAAAGAATGGGCTGCTCTCAGGAGCTCAGTGAATTCCAGCATGGTACTGTGATAGGATGCCACCTGTGCAACAAGTCCAGTCGTGAAATTTCCTTGCTACTAAATATTCCACAGTCAACTGTCAGTGGTATTATAACAAAGTGGAAGCGATTGGGAATGACAGCAACTCAGCCACGAAGTGGTAGGCCACGTAAAATGACAGAGCGGGGTCAGCGGATGCTGAGGCGCATAGTGCACAGAGGTCACCAACTTTCTGCAGAGTCAATCGCTACAGACCTCCAAAATTCATGTGGCCTACAGATTAGCTCAAGAACAGTGCTTAGAGAGCTTCATGGAATGGGTTTCCATGGCCAAGCAGCTGCATCCAAGCCATACATCACCAAGTGCAATGCAAAGCGTCGGATGCAGTGGTGTAAAGCACGCCGCCACTGGACTCTAGAGCAGTGGAGACGCGTTCTCTGGAGTGACGAATCACGCTTCTCCATATGGCAATCTGATGGACGAGCCTGGGTTTGGGTCTCTGCCAGGAGAACGGTACTTGTCTGACTGCATTGTGCCAATTGTGAAGTTTGGTGTGGGGTTGTTTTTCAGGAGCTGGGCTTGGCCCCTTAGTTCCAGTGAAAGGAACTCTGAATGCTTCAGCATACCAAGAGATTTTGGACAATTCCATGCTCCCAACTTTGTGGGAACAGTTTGGGGATGGCCCCTTCCTGTTCCAACATGACTGCGCACCAGTGCACAAAGCAAGGTCCATAAAGACATGGATGAGCGAGTTTGGTGTGGAAGAACTTGACTGGCCTGCACAGAGTCCTGACCTCAACCCGATAGAGCACCTTTGGGATGAATTAGAGCGAAGACTGCGAGCCAGGCCTTCTCGTCCAACATCAGTGTCTGACCTCACAAATGCGCTTCTGGAAGAATGGTCAAAAATTCCCATAAACACACTCCTAAACCTTGTGGAAAGCCTTCCCAGAAGAGTTGGAGCTGTTATAGCTGCAAAGGGTGGGCCGATGTCATATTAAACCCTATGGATTAAGGATGGGATGTCACTTAAGTTCATATGCGTCTAAAGGCAGATGAGCGAATACTTTTGGCAATATAGTGTAGCTTAATATGTAAATTAATTGTTCACCAAACATTACAAAGACAGTAACTCAACATGCTCTCCGCCATTAATTTTTTGTTGTAATTAGCTTCGCCCCAACCTCCATCCGGAGACTGCTGGCCTGACGCTGCTGTCCGGAAACTGCTGTGAGGTATGGCTCTGCGACTCTGCAGATGGATACTACTGGCCTCTACACAGCATGGCTATACTGAAAATCCATGCTGGTCTAAGCTGGTCTTTTAAGCAGGAATAGTTATCTGAGGCAGATAGTCCACAGTGATGTGAGAGACATGTGTGCCACAGCAGTAAACCCAATAAATACATATTCACATTACAAGATCTTTTCATAGTCTAATTCACTGAATCACCTCAAAGAACCTAAGAGTCCTTAGAGTCCCTAGAGTCTCTATCTATCCAGTAGTTCTGCCTCAGAGTACATTTCCAAGTCAATTCTCCGAGACGGTTATGCCCAAATTGGTTAGGTTTCACATGGAATGACCCAACTGACCCAAAGCAACCTTCCTCTCTACACAGATCCTGTCCCGATGTCATGTTTGTCTACTTCGTTCCCAGAGGCCATAGCAGCATGGCATTAATGAAAGTCTGAGTTTCAGAGCTAATGTGTTCTTAGGATTGTCTGTCATGCTTATTTGATTCTAAGCGTTTAATTCCCTCTCAATTCCACCCTTTTATTTCCCACACAATTTTATTGCCTTTGACTTACTGGTGAGGAGACATAGGGTTTGCACAAGGGTGCATTCTTGGCCCCTTCATCACTTTAAATCTGTCTAGCACTCTTTCCAGCGCTTACACCATATTTTCATTCTCTCTCTCAACATCCTACTGTGTCCTATGACTTGCATTCTTTTCCCTTTTACTGCTTTTTTCATTCTTGGTTTAAAGAGCTAAAACCAACTCTTGCCGAATGAGCTGTTCAGATATGGAGAGCAGGCACTTAATTCATTTGTGTTTTACTTTTTGGTTGACATGTGTTTGCAGATTGTTTAAAGATGTCTCAATGTAAAGGCATTTTTCTAGACTGTCTTTCTTTGCAGCATTCACAACACAGAACAAAATTTTCCCTTTATGCTGTTCTTGAGTTGTATTTACTGAATAGTTCCTCTGTTGATTAAACATTTATTGATGTTAGATTACAGGTTCTTCAGATCGGTGTATTCGTTTCTAGATTCTTTAAAACACCAGTATATTAATGGTTTTCTAAAGATCTTGAGAGAATATGCAGTTCTTTGTAGAATTAAAAAAACAAATCCTATGGTGAAACATATTTTGGTTGAAATCGCTCTGTCATATGTCGTTGGTTTGAAAGCTGATTTCACTGGTTATGTCCATTGCAGATGCCTAAGGTCATTCCCAGGCTTTGCTAAGATATACTGGACAGGAAACTACTTATTATTTGTTGAGTAAATGGAATGAGAAGCTTTAGGTTTTTTTTTTGTTTTGTTTTTGTTTTTTTTTTGGAACAGGAAATTATATTTTTAAATGTCTATTTAGAACCCTTTTAGATCCATATGTGGGCCTTTGGGCAGTCCCATGACTCAACAACACAAGACTATGTAGAAGTCTTATGATATAACAGGAAATACCGTAATGTTGGCTTGTTTGCTTTTGTGTGGGTATCTGTGTGCTTGGGTTGAGAATTTAAAAAAAAAATATCTTTACCTCTCATAACTCTTTCCCCATTGTTTCATGTTTGTAGGTCATTGTGCGTACCCATGTAACCCTCTGTAAAGTGTATCAGGATGAGTCTGACAAGTATCTTGGCTTGGCAGTTAAACAATATCATCATTATCTACCAGCTTCTTTTTCCTTTTTATGGATCTCTCTCTCTCTCTCTATCTTTATAGCATCATTCTACAATCTGTTCTGTAACACAGTCATAGGTGAAAAACAAAAAGAAACAAAAAGAGACAGACACATTAATTATCCTCACAGTGTGCCAGCCAGAGCAAGATATTTTTTTCCTCCTCTCAGATGACAACAAAGGCTGCTCATTCACCACCAACAAGATTAACATTTCATGTTATTGATACAATCATTCTAGGAATGGAATGTTCAGGAAAGATGAATATAAGAAGTCTGGAAGCTTCTCAAAAACATATTTACCTGTTTCATGTGATGTCACTGCATGACTGCGCCACCATGTTTGTCACCAAAATTCCATATACCTTTAATGTGCTGCGCTATGGGGTGTGGTAAAAGCCAGTGAAAATGTTGTTTCTATTTATAAATCTTGAAAAGGTGATTCTGCTCTTTAATTACCAGAGACAAATTTGTAATTTTCCTTTCAACAAAGTTTTATCTTTTAAGTGTCACAACCTAATTTCGCCAAAATCAAGCAACGATGAAGGTGGAGACCATGGTCATTGCTCATTTATTCAGACATATCAGTTATCTATACACATGTCTACTATATTTATAACATAATCTAGCTGGATACAATTGAACTGGAAATGCACATAGGATGATGCTATTCATAACACCCAGATGGTATAAAAGGTATATCATAATTGTAACACATTGTAATAAATAAAAAGCACTATAATGTGAATATATAGTATATATTTAATGTGTATATCCTAATGCCAGTCAGTAAACAACATATCATAAGCTCATGAAGCACATAATTTATTCTCACCATCAGACCACAATGTAAAACACTAATATGCCTCGGTTGTTTTCTGTATATTCTTCATGAGTTAAAAGCAATATAGGTACTTACATTCATACAAATGGGATCATCACAGATGTTTTGTAATATTTTAACCAGATCAGATCAGAAAACAACACAAACATTTGTAACTTCTGAATGAGAGATGTTCACGGTGATGTAGGCGTGTGCACTCGCCGGTCACACATCAGACTCAGAGATAAATCGTGGATAAAATATATTTAAATGTACACGAAAGTCAAATTTGCATTTTTTAATGTTTTTCTTGGGATCGTTTTAGGGAGGTTTTTCCATTCACCGGCATTGTTTTCTCCCGCTGATGGTCACAAATATGGTGGCTGTGGGGGAAAAGTGACATTACTGAAACAGGTCAATAGGGGTTAGATAGAAAGTGTAAGAAATATAATTTTTCTTTTGTAAAAGCAATTTGTCAAATTTAGATTATTTTCTTGTAGGTGGTTTCTTGTATAGGTGGTTTTCATATGGGTACGTTTGCTGCAAATCCGAGTGCTATTGTTCTTGGGTTCTCGAACAATGTATCTGTTTGTAATAACTCCATTTTTTTGCTTGCAAAGTCTTAGAATACAAAATGAAAATACAAAAACATTTTCTTACATTATCTCTGGTGAAATTTCAAACTGAAGGCTAAAAAGTCACTTGGCTCGACTACACATAATCTCACATTTGCTCTATGCCAGCCATGTTGTGTTTTTGTTTCCACTCAACAAACATTCACACGTCTGTCCTTTTTGAGACATATAATAATATATTTTATCATCAATATTCTTTTGTCTCTGTTCTGCCATTTACACTCCCGCCCCATCTTAACTACACCAGATTCCACCCATCAACATTCCTTCACCACATTTACATAATAAAAAAATAAAAAATAAAAATAAAACTTTTCTTATGCTTCTCTCTTCAAATGTAAATGATATTGCAGCAAATTTCTCTTTGCAAAAAATATATATATTTTTAAATGATGCACCTTTCATGGCTTTAAAAAAAAAAAAAAAAAAAAAAAAACTTTTCTGATCTTACACTGATTCTCTTTATGATGTAAACAATATTGTGACACGTTTGCTCACCCTTTGAAAAGCTTACGGTATCTTCTCTGGGATTTCTTCATCATGTAATTATCATTATTCACCTTGTAATATCATAATGTTAGCCTCTGCATCCCGGTAACAATTTAAAATGTTTCCATTCGTTAGCATTAGTTAATGAATTAGGTATCATGAACGAACAATAAACAATATATTTTTACAGCATTTATTATTCTTTGTTAATGCTTGTTAATAAAAATACAATTGTTCATTGTTAGCTCATAGTGCATTAACTAATGTTAACAACATATAGAACTTTTGATTTAAAAAATGTATAAGTTAAAAATTAACACAACTATGATTAATAAATGCTGTAAAAGTATAGTTCATTTTTAGTTCATGTTAACTAATGTAGTTAACAAATGGATTCGTATTGTAAAATGTTAATCTCCATGGCTTCTCCTCACAAAATTAATTATACTGTGGCATTTTTGCTTTTGCATCACTTCTATAAAAACACATCTTTTGAGATTTTATGTTGCTTTTCATTACCAAATATATTAATACGTATGTACTAGTGCTGTGACCTATTTGTGCACTTCATACTTGCATCATTTTCGTTGCATCAAAGTGCCTTTGTATACCAAAAACATAGGTTTTCGCATCATTATTGCTGAGCTTGGGTTTATATGTATTTTTATCGCTTCTTGAAGCTTTTTGATTATGTTGTCACATGCAGAATTAAACAAATGTAAATTACACAAGTAGTTGACAACATTTGTTTTGTCAGTCAGATTCTAAAAAAGATTCTATTCCATTCACCCTCTAGACTGTGATGTCCATGTTCATATTGCCAGTCAACTTGTCCAGAAGTTGAATTGAAATAGCTTTTGAAAGTGTCTTGAAAGTGTTTTGGGCCTCTCCAGTTGACCGATTTCCCTGCCAACATCCAAGAGCTTGTTGCTTGCCCTGACAGTTTCGGCTGTCATCCACTGGGGGCTCATTCTGTGAGTGTTCAGATGACTGCACGTTATTGCAGAGGATACAGGCAGCTTTGACAACGACAATAGATGGGCTGACCTGTAAACGGTGCTGGAAAACTTTGAGCCACTGACTTAGAGTGCCAAAGCAATTTTCAGAAATGAGATGTGCTCGAGACAAGTGATAATTAAAAATGATCTTATCCAATGGGAGATGCCGTCCAGGGTATGGCCGGAGAAGGTATGTTTTAATTGGGAAAGCTTTATCCACCGCTATGACGTGGTTTACTTTTCCTAGCTCAGGAGCACCTAGAAGCTCAGTTGGTGGAGGAACATTCAAAGTTCCATCTTTGAGTGCTTTTCCAAGCTCTGAATGGGAGAAGACGTCCTCATCACTGTCACTCCCATAGCATTCCACATCAACCGCTAAGAAGCGGCAATCTGCATCTACTAGGGCTAGCAAAACCACTCCCCAGAATTTGAAGCGGCTTGAATAAGAATTTGTTTCCCATTCAAAGCTCCCAAACAATTTGAGAAGTTAAATTTTTCTTGAAACCTTATGGCGGTGCTCCTCCACACTCCTTGTGTGGGCTCTGGCATGTGTTCGTTCTTGAGACACGGCCAAATTGCATCACAGGTCTCACCAACTATCCCTGCCACAGTCGAGATGCCTAGTAAAAAGCTGGAAGCAATTATAGTGTACGAGTCGCAAGTTCTAAGGAAACTGTAAAAAACAATAAAACAAATGCACATTGTTAGACCATCTACCATGAGAAAATATGTTCCATAGAAATAAATGTGTACAATACAAGCTGATAATAAGATGTATCAAAAACTCACCATAAACAAATGGCCAACCGCTGCTCGGGGTTGATCGATTTGCGAAATTTTGTTTCAGATCGCGTCAACGAGGGTGCCACCAGCTGAAGCAAACTCTCAAATTCACCCACAATACATCCTGAAGTTTTGATAAAATTTCTCATGATGCAACTTCAACTCCAGAATCAATCTATGGAACCCCCATGTTCAACTCTTCTTCTTTTTCTTTAAATCGTCCTCACTGCTGCTGCTGCTGCTGCTTGTAAAGAGATCCATGATCACTGATGTTCTTTTTTCAGTCAGCTCACTAGAGTAGAACTCGCTTGCTCAATTGCACTTCATCTTGTGAATCACAAGATGAAGTGCAATTGAGCAAGCGAGTTTTGATTGTTCTTCTCCTCTGTGATAGGCAGAGGGTGTGTCAGCTGAATCTGTACCAGAGTAAAATTGACTGTCATTTAGCAGCAACTATTGTATTACTATGAATGTGCTAACAATTAATATTTTGTGTGAGAGAGCCTTTAGATTGCAATTTAACCATGCACTATCATGCAAGTCCTAAGAGAGTTGTGTTCATTTTGGAACCTTATCTTGTCATTGCATAGTTCAGTTCTTAGATTATTACTATAGATGAACAAATAACAGCATAACTTTTATTTTGATGAGGAAAAATGTCCCGCTGCTTAAAAATCAATTTCAGCAATAACAGTACTTTAGAAGTGCTTTCATTTATTTTTACCATAGGACTATTTTAAAGTCTCAAAGACTAAGCCTGTTTGTTTTTTTGGTCTGGATGTTTAAGAGGCTAAGGCTGGGTGAAATGAAGCCTATCTCCTCTAACTTTATCTCAGCTCTAAATTAGCAGCTCTGTTTGCTTGTGTGATTTCTGTGCTATTCTTGAGCGTTCATTGTAGTGCATCCTTTAACTGGCCAATTAGCCCTGATTGCTCGCTTCAGTGGTGCATTACTGGGAATGCAAAAGCACAAATCCCAAATTGATGTCCTCTTGACAAAGTATTCTAAACACACAGTTGCTACTTTTATGTTTGCCCATCATTGAATGCTCATAAACTAGATCGTTTCACACCCCAACACACACCTTTACACACACGCACAGACAGGGCTGTAGCATTCTTTACTTCAGGGTGAGCAATTACCCACTCATTACTTTTCAAAGACTAATGTTTTATCAACAACTTATTCAAATTGTGCATATATATTATATTGTGTGTGAGTTTAAGTGTGTATGCATTATTTTATAATGATAACCTATACAGTTTTTAAAATAGATTCAGTGAATCAATAGTGAAAGTTACATGGTGTGAATCAGATTTAATTCTAGTCTGGTTTATGTTTGTTTTTCAACAACGCTCTTCTTTTTTTCCCTCTCTATAAGACAGGGTGCTAATATTTAGTGAAAAATAGGTATGAAGTCGATGTTGTGTTTTATTGTTTTACAGCTGTAAAAAAACTGAGTTATTTTAAATCAGAAGTATTTCATTAGGAATAAATCACAGTGACAGTTTTGTTGTTCTAAATGCATAAACAAATGGAGAGAGAGTGTGTGTGTGTGTGTGTGTGTGTAAATGAGAATGCTAATGAATAAAAGCTGCTGCTAAAACTGAGGTGTGATGTAATAGCTAAATCTAAACACCCATTTTGCTTGCACATTATTTTATTGTGTTTAATTTTGCATTAACAGAAAGACTTTTCCTTTCCAAAGGCCACATGTGTGTATTAACAGCTCAGCTGTGTGGAATGACATCTAATGTTTGATGGCCAAATCCGGTTACTTTACGCATTACTCGTTGCATAACACTAAAACCTTCTATTTGGCCCCTGGTAGTGCACTGTAGCCTAGAGGTGTGTGTGTGTTTAAATGTACACTTTGGGAACAACATTTAAAAAAAAAAAAAGTTAGCTAAATCAGACAAAACCTGCTTTTCAGGACATTTTAGGATGTCCTTGTTTATAAAAGAAAAAGATTAATATATATATATATATATATATATATATATATATATATATATATATATATATATATATAATAATAATATTATTATTATTATTATTATTATTATTATTATTATTTATTTATTTTTTATTCTAAAAATAAAAACGTTTTCTTTTAGGCCTATTGTTAGTGTTAGACTATGATAATTATAATTAGCTTCATATAAAAACAATAGAAATCTATGCTGTCTAGGTAAAACTGAATTATGACCAAAATTTGATCTCTTAGACTATGATCTGTCAAATGACAGACAGGATTGGCTCAGTTCTGTTGAGATTCACACAAAACAGAATGATCTACATTTGACAAGACCTTTAAAGCCATTTTTATCAGATTCAGTGTTTGAGTAGTTACTGCATTTTCATGCTTTGGTCTCATACTGTATGTAGTCTTAGCACCGGATGGTTGTTTGTGGCAGACTTCCTCTCATGTAGAAGTACATGCTCGCTCAAGCAGAATTAATAAATGTGCTAAGATGAATTCAGATGACGTATGCTTTAGCTCCATCAGAACAGCCACTTAGATGTTCCAAATGTAAATTGACAACATGAAGACAAGTAGCAGCTCAAAGGATGCACAAAGAGAAAGAGAGAGATTGCACTTAAATAACACAAATGTAGCTTTTTCAAATATTCACATTGCTTAGGTGCTGAGGCCTGATTCTGAAAGCACTCTCTCTTACACACATACACACACACTAGCGCAGACTTGAATGTGAGAGCATTGTGGTGGGAACTCCCTAATGCACACTGCACCAGTGCATGCAGAACTGGACGTAGAAAATGCATTAAGTAGAGAATGACAGACCCATGAGAGACGTGATGGTAGAAAATCTACAGAGAATCTAGGCGAGAATCTAGAACTGAGCAGAACCGAAACGGCAGAGGAGCGGCTCTAGAGGAGATGTCACGGTCCATGCGTCTGCTGCTTCTGCAGAGATCTTTGAGTGAACAAATTAGATACTCCACCTGCCGGGCTCTGGATCTGTTTAACAAAAACACACAAGATGAGGGGCTGACAGGTGAGTGTGTGACTGAGCATGAGTGTGGATATGTGCATGTGGTGGTAACATTTTTGGCAGCTTCTTTAAAGGATAGTTCACACCAAAATAAAAATTATGATAATTATGTCATCATTCGGGCACCTTCAAGTTGTTTCAAACCTGTAGGACTCTCTGTATGTTCTGTGGAACACAAAAGGAGATGTCAGGCAGAATGGTAGCCTCAGTCACCATTGACTAAAATATCTTAAAGTGTTTCTGAGAGGGAATATGGCCTCTGTTCATTATTGATGCTAGAAGTGGTGCTTGAAATTATTTCATACTGTATTTACAACTGTTATCAAATTTGAATGCATTAACCCTTAAATGGATTTATACTAAAAAAAACATGGTGGTACCATGGTCCACTGATGATATACATGATCAGATGGTAATACAGTAGTACTTAGATTTATACTATAGTACTGAATGATTATCATATTCATTTACCATGGTCTTTCAATTACTGTCCAAGGTATGTACTTCAAAGAACACCATGGTATTATTGTGGTACATGTCAAAAAACATTCCATTACCATAGTACCATGTACAAATAATAATGGCAATACCACTGCACTTTTTGTAAGTATAGCAAGCATTTACACAAATCTCTTGACAACTGCTATAAATCCAAGTGTTCAGATTATCTTACAAATGTCATAACTTGAATTTGGGGCTTGTTAGCTACTTGCAACCCTTTTGGGGCTTAGTACATGGTGCTACTCTGTGTGTTTGTGCGTGTGTGTGTGTGTGTGTGTGTGTGTGTGTGTGTGTGTGTGTGTGTGTGTGTGTGTGTGGTTAGGTGAATATCTTGCTATAGTGAAGCAAGTGCAGTGTCATGTTCGCATTCTATCAAAGAAGTCCGGGAATCATTTACCATAAGCATTTTATTGTGAGTTAAGTGTGTGTGTTAGTGTGTGTGAGAGAGAAATAGAGGGATGGAAGGAGGAATATATAGAGAGAGATAGCCATGTGGTTTTAGATGTAGTGTGTCTCTAAGGTCTGCTCTATTATACTAACCCAAGACTTTGCTAGAATGCACCCACTGCCCTTTTCTCATGAATTAAATATGTGGGACAGTGAGCCATTAGCTTATAAGATGGAAATTATTCTTACAGTTCTACAGCTATCTTAAAAGAAGAAGCTGCAAATAAGGAGACCCACCTTGAATGTAGCAAACACTTACATTTTCATGACCAACTCCAGGGTGGCCTAATGGTTTATTCAGTAGTGAAGGCTTACACTACACATTGTAACCTATAGCTACATGGATATGGGTTTATTTATACATGGCAGGTCTGCACAAGCAAACACTCTCAACTTCATTGTCACACAAGCAGTGGAAGACAAATCCTTGTTTCCTAAGAGCTATTCAATAAAACATTTGTTTAAAAGATGTCGACAACTACCCTGGTCAAAAGTAGCGTAATAACCTACAATTTCTATTTAATTTTAGGGGCTGTTTATGGTTAGGGTTGGGATATGGGTTTGGACTGTTAGAAATAGGGTTGAAACACAATTTTTACAAAAATACTGCAGCCGAATAATGTTCATGTCTTTCGGTTCCATTAACGGTTCTTGAATGTGCAATCTTTTGCCGATGCAGACGGGACACTGTGCTAAAATTCTCTTGACAGTGTGTCCTGCGCTACCCCTCAACGGAAGCACTATCCCGCTACTGAATCAACAGCTTAAAACATAAAGCGCAGCCAGTGTAATGCGATTCCTGAACGAATTACTCTTATAAGTTCTTTTGACTCTACAGTGCAAAATATACAGCGCAATCAATGTAGTCCAGCTCCTGAACGAATGACACTTATGAGACAGTTCTTTTAAATATACAGCACAAAATATACAGAGTGACCATTGTAATGTGATTCCGTAACGAATAGGGGTGTAACGATCCATCGATCTGAATCAATGCATTAGTCCAATGGCCAACAATCCAATGTTCGATACAACGTGTAAATATCGATATGGAAATGTTTTTAAGATGTACCTTTATTTTAATATTCTCATGTCAGCCACGTCCATACACATTTCTGTCAGGCGATGAAGCAAACTTATTACATTCGTCTGACTCTATGAGTGCTAAATATGCTTTTCATGTGGGACACGGATGTGCGCGGGGTCTTTGAAGCCAAATTGTAATCTGCTATCCATGCAGCGTGTGCGCGTGACAAATGGGCTTCCCATGAAATGCAAGCTCCTTTGACAGGATCCATGCGAGCTCATCAACTGGGCACTCCTTAAAATGTGAGCTCTCGTGACATACGCAGAGCGGATCACGTGAGCGATTAATTCGGTCTTCTGTTGATATCGTTTCGCATGCGACCCATTTTAATTTTACATGAGAATTTGCTGTTTTAAAGTACCATGGAGAAGTTCAACCATGTGAAACATCTTGACAATGCCGACTTTCTGAACAGCACTATTGAGGGAAAGAGAAACACCTGCTCAGCTCCAGCATCAGTTATAAGACTTTACACATCTACACAACAACACCTTTACTAATGGCACTTTTCCACTGCACGTCATGGTTCGACTCGACTCGACTCTGCTCGCTTTACTTTTCTGAGCTTGCTTTTCCACTGCAGTTTAGTGCATCCTCAGCGTGGGTGGGATTATAGGCTGATCGTCATAGTTGTGCCGCCTCTACTGCCGTGACATCATCTTAAACGCGACACAAACATTACTGACCATAAACAATAACATGAACGCTAGCTGTTAGCTACTAGCTCATTGTGCTGCATAAAGCAGTTGTTGCATGGTGATTTTACACAAGTGTAACAGTTAAATTGGCCTGGTTGTTTTAGAAGCAAGCTTTCCAGTAGCTGGTCAACTAAATAAAGTGAAGTTTTCAAGCAGAATATAGAGTTAACGTAACAAAACGTACCATCCTCCATCGTGGACTCCAACAACGCCGTGGCCGAGTCCAGGGCTCTCTCCCTCCCATTGCTCGCCGGTCTATTGCCATAGATAGCGTCCATTTGGTCGAACCACTTCCACTTTCTTCTGCTTGAACCACTCCGGCTGTTGTGGTTCTTGATGGTTCTGTTGTCACTTTTAAGTTTTTTAACTTTTCTCTACACTGTTGGTAGACACTTCCTGAAAGACCTTTTTCTTTAGCGTCATTTTGTTCGTCGCTAACGAGAGGAATGTCTGCACCTCATTTACTGACAACGGCGTGGTTTTGCGCACAGCCATTTCTTTTTACAATTCGAAAGTCGTGTGACCAAATGATATTGCTATCGCTGTTGCTAACTTTAAAACTAGCAGGTTGATGTCCCGTATCGCAAATCCAGTGATGCTGGTAGTGATGATTCTCTCTGAGCAATTTGTGATCTGCAGGGTTTTGACGTCACATTTAGTATCGGCGCAGCTCGATTGGAACCTCGACCGAGGTGGTTCTAAAAAAAGTACCAGGTACAAGGTACTATCCACAATGGAAAACCCCCAAAAAGCGAGTAGAGTCGAGTCAAGCTGTACCGTGCAGTGGAAAAGCCCCATAACATTTATCCCAGTTAACTGTAACAGAATCAAGATCGTATTGTGATGAAACGTCTGATTTACACCCCTAATAACGAAAGACTTTGAAGGCCCCAGCACACTTCCCACGAAATTGAAGAACAATCATGTATGACATCATTTAGAACAAAATCTGGCCAAAACGAAGGTGTTTTTGCATTCATTTCAGTGGTTAGTAACAACTCGCCAGGGCAAACTTTCAGGAAAACTGTTTACCGTCTGCTAAACACTTTCTTACTGCCATTGAACCACGTCCTTGGTAGGTGTGAATTGGAGCTCCACCTACTTTGAGGGCGACAGCTAATTTCTGTTCAGTCAGTTAAGATCGGTCAGCATGAACACACCGGCATGCAGTTATTAGCGAGCTGGTGCAAACTTACCTATGCTCATTCGCATAGAGATATTTTCCAAGACCATTTTAATTAGTATACAAAAGGAATCAAATCTACTACAATACTCTCAAGTGCCCATTCACTAATGTGCCATCTGCAGCCGAAGCCATTCACACATCTGCCCAAAGTAAGATATGCCTACCTTCATTATTTTGTCTGTATTCTGCCCATTAACACTCTTTTATACACCTATTTTGCAGTAGTATCAGTGTCATCATTAATCAGAATAACAGAGTGTAATCAGCACATATTATGGCCGCGTATAATGTGTTAGCACCATGAATTCAGATTCAGAATGTAAACAAGAGAAATTACGCGTTTTCTACTGCATATACTGTATATTACTTTAAATCATCATCGAGTGGTTAAAAAAAGCATCTTTTATCGATCTCATGTGAATTCTACTCATTGAATGAGGCATGAAGGCATTGATAACACATTTTAATGTCACATTAGTTAATGTTTTACATGTAGATTTGAGCGTCCTCATATTTAAATGCTCCACTAAACACTTCCTACAGTGGTGTGACTGGTGTCTGAACGTTCACGAACAGTATGATGTTGCTCAGCTATTTTGAACTAATTTTTACCTCTGAACAACGAAGAACTTCTCCATAAGTGTGCTGGGGCCTTAATGAGCTGGTTCTTTTGAATCTACAGTGTGAAACAAAAAGTGCGATCAGTGTAGTCCAGTTCCTGAATGAATGACGCTTATGAGTCTGTGCTTTTGAATCTACATTGCGAATTAAATCAAACATAAATTAGAGTTACTACTGGATGGTTGTTGATGTTTAGTTAAGGATACATATTATGAGTTTTGTTGGAATTAGTGGTATTTTATAATAATAATAAATAAATAAATAAATAAAAAGGAATGAATTAATGACATATCTTAATAAAAATTCTGTGTAAACACATTTTGCAAGAATGTATTTTGTTAAAATATGTATTGATCTCATCATTTGGTATAGGCTGCAGAGGGCAGTAATTCCAGTAAGAATTGCATTTATAATTTCCAAATATTTCTTATTCAAATGTACTAAAACAATCTTTAATGGAACCAGAATCGTTAAAAAGAATCAGAATTGGAACCAGAATCGTTAAATTCCTTACGATTCCCATCCCTAGTTAAGGATAGAGTTAAGAATGTTTATCCAAGACCATCAAAATGTTGACCAACTTGGAAAAATCATGGTGACCACTGGGGTGTTGTTCCCCAGCATGGGATGCTGATGTTCTGATTTCCCTGCTGCTTAACCAGCAAGATTACCTTGGTTGACCAGCTTCACCAAGTTTTGCTTGTAAACCACATGCAGGTTTCCCACCGGTCCTGGAAAATATGGAAAACATGGAAAACCTGGAATTTTGCCATGCAATTTTCCAGACATCTTAAGAGTCATGGAAAATGAGAAAAATAGTTAAATGTCCTGGAAAATAATTATTTGTCCTGGAAAATATTTAGGTATAATAAAATGGTTTGACTGTGTGGCTAACTTTTTTGTTACAACGATCAGGACTCAGGATAGGTGTCAAATACACAAATTAGTATAGTTTTGTCACTGCTTCCAGCTGCACATTGTGAAACAACATCAACGGCTGACTGTCATGAATGAAGTCACGTCACGTACATTCTCTGCTCATCTGCTGTTATCTCAGCTTTGCTCTGATGAAATAGTTTAAGTATTGATATAGTGAGAAATACGATTTTTTACATTTCTGTTGTGTTAACTATAAATACATTTGAGATGTAAACCTTAGACAACAGTCGACGGTCATATTTGTATGAAAATGAGTTCACAAATCGAGGTGGTAGCGTGGTGATGTGGCCTTTACACCACGGGATGTGAATTAATTTTCAATAATAAATGAACGATCCGAATTCGCTTATACCGTGGTTACCACATGCAGGGTCCTTTCACTGAATCCAGTCATTAAAATGCAATTAGCTATAAAAACGTGGATGTCTCGGAATTTGACATATTTGGGATGAGAAAGAATGTTTGAATGCACAAATAATTAAAATTAAAATTGTGGTATGTCCTAGTGTGATTATTAAACTGCAAAAGGCTGCAATCTAATTAAATTGATATATAATCTGCATATGCTGTGCACTTCAAAATGAATGTGTGTAATGAATTCAGAAAAATTAACCATTCAATAACCACAATATACATCATGCCCTTTCATGTGTTTTTTGCTTAAATATTACATGCGTTGGGAACATAATATGTCCTGAAAAGCTGTGCCTTGAAAAGAGTGGGAAACCTGCACATGGCTGCTTGTCTAACAGCTAGAGCAAAACAGCACTGAACAGCATAAACCAGTCTGAAATGCATGCTAAAAATCAGTTTTGCTTGCAATCTTAGCTTTTTCAGCAGGGCAATGACTGAGGACAAAAGCTTCCTTTCTTTAATTTTAGATAGCACATTCTCTCTCTGCCTAATCCATTCTATGTGCTGTTGTTGTGAAACTTACTTAACCTCAGTTCATTTATAGTAGATGAACAACAAAGCCTGGTGGAACAGCAACTAAAACCAACTAAACCCAAATAGTCCTCAATTTCTTCCAATGTCAGATGCTGTTTGGTGTACCCTGTGTCATCTAAGTGTTTGCATCTCATGAAAATAATTTGAAGTAGTGGCTCCCCTTGTTCTCTGGTGCATTTGAGTGATAAGAGGATCTGGAGCATCTGTGTACAGAATGTTCAGTGCAGATTCTGCCCAGCTGAGGTACAAGCCGTCTCTGTTGAGGAACACAAACATACCCAAACAAGCTAGCTGGCATCAAACAGAATTGCTAATCACCTTTGGTATTTGCATTCAAAAGCTGTTTAGGTGATAAATCACTCATATAGTCAATGTATAGTTAGTAAAGTTTTTTAGGTTGGCAGAATTTGATAGCTGCTATACCAACTGGAGGCTTAGAATCATCTGTAAGTAGTAAATACAAAGCGACTTAGAGTAACCAAATACAAATTCTGTCATATTTTACTGACACTCATGTTGTTCCAGACCCATCTTTCTTTCTCTCTTTTGTGGAATACAAAAGGAGATCTTTTAATGAATATCACATCTTTTCAATACAATGGCAATGGATAGTGCCTCACTTTAAAGCATAAAAAAATATATTAAAAGTATCATAAAAGTAGTCCATACAACTCCTGCGTCACATTCAAATCAAGTCTTTCGAAGGCATATGATGATTATGGGGAGAAACAAACCTAAAAAGTTAAGTCACTTTTCAGTGGAAATTTTGACATCAGTTGTGTGTTCAACAGCGCTACGAGACAAACTCATTCACTATGGCTGGCATCCTTGTGCAATAATTTGCTTTGTTTAGCACTAAAAAAGCACAAGTTCTCTTGTATTCTTATTTCTATCCTCCTGAGACCCGAGCATGACTGCTGTGAGCATTTTCCATTTCCATTTTTGATTTGTAACTAGTAGCACCTAATATACAAGCAAAATAATAATAATAATTCTAGAGCAATTAGTTTCCCTAATAATTTATGTCCACATATGTGGACAGTGGGACTAAGTTGTTAAATTTCAAATAATACCAAGCTATTGAAAGTCTTTTTTTTTTTTTTTTTTCATCAAATTGTTTATTATGTTTCCAGGAGTGGTGCTTATTCATGTTTTTGAGACTTTACAGACATTACAGCTCATGTTCTGTAAAGCTGAATAAATAATTCTGATTCAAATGGCCAGCATCATCCAATCACTGTCAACCATGTTAAAATAAAATTTAGCATTATAAATTCTGAATCTATGTACTGATTACCATTGTCCCATGTCTGTCAAACATGTTGAGTGGTCCAAACATCATCTGCAGCCAGAAACTGAACTTTTGGTCGGATTTTAGGAGTGAATGGACTTAGATGCATAGAATGCTATAGAATGACCCCTTGCTCCCTTGCTTTTTATTTAGTGAATGGCTTAACCTCTAATGTGCTGTCTGTCTGCACTGGTTTCCGAACAGTTTGAAATGCACTTTATTTTCATCCTAACTCCATGCCTCTGAAAGCAATTTGTTTTTTTGTTTTTTTACTTTTGTGGGAATAATGTCCCACAATACACGTATGTGTACATCATGTTTATCATTGCGCTGACATGCGAAAAATTACTGATTTTTTTAAAGTGGCATATCAAACTAAACTAGAGACGCTACTCTTTACACCCAAGCAGATTTCAGTGAAAAAAACTTAAAGAGGTTTCTAACCAGAAGAACTTTTGTTGGCTCTACGCCCATAGAACCACTTCACGGAAATCTGTTGTGATACGTGACTCGGTGCAGCAGAAGTTTAACCTTTAAATGACAGTCTAAAGTGTTGTGAACAGTATTCAGTTGGTTTAAATTAATTTAAATTATGCGTTGCTTATAGTGAAGCCAAAATACAATGTACATGCATGTGTACGCAGGGTCACACTAGGCTAAAAAGGAATAGGTTGCATCATACAGTTGCAAACCTGTGTAACTTCCAGAAGAAACTAACCTGTTTCTTCTGTGGAAAGTGAAAAGAGATGTTTTAGGAGAATTTCCAAGCTGCTCCTGGCTGTACCATACAAGTGGTCCATTTGAATCATGGATAATAGTTAAGTTTTTAAAAGCCATTCAATAGATTTGTTTGAAGTTATTCAGTCAAAGGCATCATGCTGGATTTTTCATTGAATGATTTAAACATGAAACATTTTGGTTACTAGACTAGATCTTTTAACACTAAAGCACACTTTCAGTGATGATAACTGATCTGGGATGCTGTTCTGATGTTCTGATCTATTTACAGTTTGAGCAACTTCACTTGTCTTTCATTTTGTTGGGAATTAGAGATTCCCACTTTAGCACTATCACCTGTTTCTGAACAGTCTATCACTTACTCATCTTTTTTTCATGCCGTGCTCTCTTCTCTTCTCTTCCGTCTCTCACTCTATACCTCAAAGTGCGTTATTTTCCATTACCTTACTGTCTGCTCATAAATCACACCAGCTGACCTTCCTCTCTTAGCAAATCTCCTCACATTAGCCATAAACCAGCCATGGAGATCTTTGCCTTCTCTTGAAGTCCTCTTTCTCCAGCTTTGGAGGGCCTTAGGGTGAGGATTCCAGGTCAGAGGCCTACCTTCTCCTCTCCTTCCCCCAGGAAAAGTGGACAGGTCTGGGGTGATGGATGTTAGCCTTCCCATGCCCTTTTTCTGCAGAGTGTGAACGTATCTTCCCCGGCCTCAGAATCTAGAGATGAAAGCGAGATTGAGAGGTGGGTCACAGCAGCCCATGAAAGGTTTTTCAAATGTTCTTTCCAAAATGAAAGGTTTTTCAAAATGTTCTTGTCTCCTCATCACACCCATTACACTCTTCCCTCTTTCCAAGCAATGTCAAGAATGCTGTGGCTTTAATAAGCAGGATGTTTGTAATTAAATACAAATGAATCGGAAATGACTGGATTACAGAGTGTGGGTGTAGACATGGTAGATGAGCTGTTTGTATGTGTTTAAAAGTGTATATGTGTGTAAACAAGCTGAGGAGATCATAATGTCTAAAGAGAATGGCAAAGACTCCATTGCATCCATCACATTAAAAATGAGCTAGAGGATTCTTAAACACTTAAAGGAAAAGTTCACCAAAACAAGAACAAAAAAATTCTGTCATTATTTACCCTTTAAAATGTATCTTAAAAAGTGTCATTAATGTAGTCAATGTGTCTCATATGTCCTATTCCAAGTCTTCTATAGGCATATGCAACCCGTCATATAAGTAATTATTCAGTGAAAATCTAGACGTCCATTGCACATTCATCAGTGCATTCATTAAAACAGTGTCTGTTGTGATCCGCATCAGAAAGAAAGTCATACGGGTTTGGAATGACACAAAAGTGAATAAATTATGAAAGAATCTTAATTTTTAAGTGAACTATTCCTCTAGTCAAATCCTCAAAATCCCTGACACATCGCACAAAAATGTCATATTATGTCCTGCAAACTGCATGCAAAAAGTCCTGATAACCACACTACAAAACACACTGGGGACAAAATTCGAACAGATTCTTAACAAGCACTTTTCTATTTTTTTATACTTAAAGGCATTTTTAAACAAACATATCATGAAATGCCACACCTCAACAACGCAGGGTTGACTAAACTTAGGGTTGCCAAGTATTAACTGGGACATTCTGTACACCGAAAACACTCGAGCGAGGACAGCAAAATGTCTCACATAGCTGGTCCCATAGTTCCAGCTGCTTTTTCATAACAAAATTGTGTGCACATCTGCACAGACTAATCATTACTTTAGTTACATTTTCTCAGCTTTTTTCTCCTCTGATAGATTTTAACTGGATTAGCTGAAGCATTTAGCGTCATAACCCAGCAGGCTAACAGCTGATGAAAGCTCAGATTGCCTTAAGGTCAAAGGTCACCTGCGCAGCTGCAGAGTTCTGTTTATGTGACGTCTGCCTCTCTTGCTTCCAGGCAACCAGAGGACAAACTCTGCAATCAAGGGTCTTTGCGCTTACCCACTAATGGAATTACATAACCTGCTTGTATAAATGGCTTTGTCTGACATTAATCATTAGAGTAAAAAATCTTATGAATGGCAGTTAGGACACATGCTTTCCATTATAAGACTGAACAAGACTGAACAAAACCATTAGAAAAAGAGACCCTTTATTCTTACATTTGGATCTTATTTTCAGATTTTTATTGGATAAAATCACATTGAAAACCTGAATATCAGCTGAATAGCAGTAAATATTTGAATACATGATATTAATACATGAATTATGTAAACTTTTCACTATAATTTCAAACTAATTAAAGAAATAATGATGACTGTTAAATTTAGTACTGCAATAACTCGAAAATCGATATTAATCAAGAATGAAAATAATTGACAATGAATTTCATTATCTTTAGTCGTATACGTATGTGTGCCATGCATCGGAAATCTCCATCAGTGACGTCACTTTACAGTAGTGATAAATGCGTTTCCATGATAAAACTTATTTGAAAAATGGCTGAAACAAGCTGAAGTTGTCCAATGCACAGGAGTACTTTATGTTAAACTCCTCAAAGATTATAAGCATATAGTGTATTTACCGTATACAGTACTGTATATTTATGCACATATTATTGTAATATATATATATATATAGTTTAATATAAAAAAAGTTAAGTCTTTTCTACACACTGCATAGCATACAATCATAAATGTATACTTTTAAAATATTTTAAATTTTTTTTTAATAAAATACAGGAAATAAAATGTGGCTTTCCAATTTAAGAAATAATTAAAAGATTGATCATATATCAATATAATCATTATTTGTGGCACTAATTTAATTAGCAAGAGATTTTAGCAGGAAAAAAGATCAATTCTCAACAAACATCATCTCTATTAATATAAAAGAAGAATACAGAGATGTTCGCTTCACAAAGTCTCAATTAGTCTCAGTCAGGTTCAACAGCTTCATTTGTACATCTGCTGTCATGCAGTGTGACTTTGCTGCTTTTGCTTATGGGTGTCAGTCTTTTGTTTTCCAAGTGAAAAGATCACTAATGGGGAGCTTTGTTGGTTTGTCCAGTTTAAAGAGTCCTTGCCATGCTTTTTACCCTCAGACCAAAGCCCCCTCTCCGCCTGCTGGGTACATGCCTGCTAAGGCCCAGAAAGTGTGTTCATGCCTGCAAGTCACTGGAGGATGAAGACTTGGGGTGTGGTATTGTTCCTTTAAGTTGTTAAGTGCTAAGAATAACAAAGCCACACGGAAGTGTCAAATTAGTCGTTTTGGGTTGATCTTTACATTTCCCTCCTCTCTCTTTCTCTCACAGTCATTCACACAAAGACACACTCTCTCACATGTGCACACTCACACACTAGTGCCAGTGGTGGACTGGCCCCCACCCTGCTCAACAACTTTTGGGCCAGTTTCTATGTAAAATCCCGGGCCGAATTTTCTTCCCAGTCTGCCCCTGACTAGTGCTGTTCCAAAACCTAGCTAGCTGACATGCTCTCTACTGCTAATCAGCCTTTTTCTGAACACAGAAGTGTTCTACAATTCATAATGGATGCCTGTTTGTATTTTCCGGTCTCCAGTGTTTACACCCGCATCAGCGTAATAACGTGATGTTTAGCGTATTACATTGGTAAAAATTTTCGGAAAAAAATCAAGTGACTCCATAGTGCTGATACTTTAGAGAGTGGCATTTATAGTTTTTTGACAGTGCTTTACTCGAAAAAGTTTAAAGAGTGGGTGGATGATGTGAAGCCATGAACAAAGGTTAGTTATGTTATTATCATTAACTACTTCGAATTGTTATGAAAGTCAACAATAGCACAAGTTGAGCCTGAACTCGTTTTTGCTCCAACTAACACTTAAAATGGTTGTTGTTCTCCATCTGGAACGCTTGTAGTTTCTGAACCAGAAAACAGTCCAGTTAGTCATCAAGGCGCTGCCCAGGGATGAGTCAGGGAAACCATGGATAGGCCTTGTAAGCATAGGCGTATTTTATGGGTGCGACGGGTTGGACATGTTGGACATTTCACTTCGGGCTACACACCCTGCACTGCCTGTAGTTTAGTCATGCCAACTCTCGGAAAGATTTAGCATGTTAATGTAGGTATGACATGTTGATAGTATATTGGTTTTGGTGGATTAGATCTGCTACACTGCTACTTCTACTTCTGCAGAGCAAGTATGGAGGCTTGCTACTGCTAGAACATACACAGACATACTGAATTAAGTGTGTGGACATGCTGCTGCTGCACAATTAGACAAGACTCAAGACATGTTGCATCAAGCATGTACTGTAAGACATGCTGCTGCACAAACAAACATACATGCAATCCCCATGGCTAGTGACCATACTCATAATGTGTACCTGGACCTGGAAAGCCCAGAGCTTATTTAACTAGTGACTTAGGCTAGCTATGTGTGGATTTATTTAAACTAATGACCTTATATAGTGATGTGTGCCAGGCCAGATCTTGCTAAGGCTTACCTTGTTAAAAACACTCGTCTATGTGTCATGGCCAAAAGCAGACCTTAACGTGCAAGCTGGTGGAAAAAAGCCCCAGCAACCCAAGCATTTTCAGAGAAAAACTCTCACAGAGCACTGCAGTGAAACCGGCTTATCTGCAAAACTGAGCTATTTAAATGATAGACAAAGAGAGAGACACGAGTTGATTAACTACACGATTATACTGTATGTCAAAGGACCAATCAACTTACACCATGCAAGCCGATTGGCATGTAAGTGTGATGATTGGCTAACAGATAACAAGTTCAAAGAATCTACCAGCTTGCACCATATAGAGCTACATGGCTGAATTTCAGTTATTCACACCACAGGGAAAGGTGTATTTAGAAATCTTTTTTTAAACAATGTTTATTTTTGCAATTTGACATAATGTCGCAGAAATTGCACACTTTAGCTTAAACTCTTTTTATAAGGTTATATTTTAATATTTCTAATATTTAGAAAAAGCCATTTGGGCTTTGCCTTTTTTGTGAATTATATATGTAATGTTGCCTTAGAATTTGGCCAAACTTAGGTATATACCTTTAGGTCTGGAATGTGTCTATGCTGCCTTAAAATACTGTCTAGGCTGACAGCTATCTAGGTTTTGGAACAGAGCTTCTTTCTGCAAATTCCCATGGCATGTGGTTGATTCCTACAGCTGGCTATGACTGTAGAGATCCAATTTGAAGGCCTGATCTTCAAGGTCATCTTCTTACCCTTCCACCTGCTCTCCATCTGGCTTGCAGCCCATACCGACCCTGAGTATCCAGTAATACAGAAGCTAAATGCTGTCACAGCTATGAGTGATGATGATTCTGAAACCTCCATGGAATCGTTTGGGGTCCAAGTGGATTAGGTTGAGAAACCTCTGATTAATGTTGGGTAAAGCAATATAATGGAATCAGATGAATGTTCCATTTTAAAACACAGTGGTTTGCCTGTTCCTAGACAATAACAACCACATCTGTGAAGTCTTCTTCAACTGAAAAGAGTTTGTGCCTAATCAACTTCAACTGAACTTGTTTATGAGTGTATGGCATCGGTTATGGCCTCAAGATATGTTTCACACATCATTATACAATTACAAATACCAGCATTCACACACACAAACACACAACAATTCCCCATTCCCTATCTGTCACTCACTCGACATTGTGTCGATGTAGTGACACTAGGGGTCATTCTTGGGAGCCCGAGACACCTCTGGTCTTTGATAAAAGGCCAATGAAAATTGGCGAGTGGTATTTGCATGCCACTCCCCCGGACATACGGGCATAAAAGGAGCTGGTATGCAACCACTCATTCAGATTTTCTCTTCGGAGCCAAACGTTCATGCTCACTGTGCTGAATTCCCACGACTGTTCATTCACCTCTGATGGATCTGACGGCGCATTTCAGCGGCTTCTCCCCCCTCTGCACTGGTGCAATGCAGAGAATGCCCCTGGGCGCTTCGGTAGAAATAAGAGAATATTTCTCTAAAAGAGTATATTTCTCTAAAAGAGCGGCACACACGGAACGTCTTTTTAAAGACGCGTCTTTTTAAAGATGCCTTTCCGATTGTGTGTTATTCCTGGTTGTGCTCGTTATCTCTTGCCTTCTGACGGTCACGATCACTGTCTTTCGTGTCTGGGCACTGCTCACGTGGAGATAGCGTCCGTGGATGGTCATGTTCTCATTGTGAGGTCCTCGCCTTCGTAAGAAAGCAAGCCACCCCAGAGGCTTCCCGCCTCGGTCCTTTTACCCACGGGTATGAGGCCAGCACAGCTAGCACTGGGGGTGATTTGGGGACCCCAATGGGACCGCCTCCGCCGGGTATCCTCCCGCGGACCTCCCATTCCCCAGCACACTCGTCTGCCCCGATCGGGCTTCTGGATGAGTCCGCCGGCTCGTCTCATGGCGAGTTCGACCTCTTATTCGGAGCCCGCGAAAGTGATGAGCTCTCGAGCGCAGCATCAGAGAGTGGGCTCGTCCAGTCAGACGTGGAAGCCACAGCCGGGCTCCTCCCTTCGGGGACGATTGCCCAGTCACAGGCTGACGCGGAGATGATGACATGCTTTCCCGGGCAGCCGCGAGCGTCGGCTAGAGTGGAACCCTCTGCTCTTCCCTGAACCCTCGCGGCTCGATGACTGGTTCCTGGGCTCGCGGCGCCACTCAAAGCCATACCCTGCCCCCTTTCCTTTCTTCCCGGAAGTGCATGAAGAGCTGACAAGGTCATGGGAGGCACTTTTTATTGCCTTGTCCAGATCTTTTCAGCTTCTCCGCCCTCACTACCCTCGATGGTGGGGCGGCCAAGGGCTATTTGGCAATCCCCCGGTGGATAAAGGGGCTCGCGGTGCACCTATGCCCACAGAGCGCCGCCACCTGGTACAGGCCAAGGCCTATGGTGCCGCTGGACAAGCCGCCTCCGCCCTGCATGCCATGGCTCTCATGCAAGTTCGCCAAGGCGCTAAAGGAACTGCACGAAGGTAGTTCCGCCACGGGATTGATGCAGGAACTGCACTCGGCGACCGCCCTCGCTCTCCGAGCAACAGAGGTCACAGCGCGGTCTCTCGGGCAGACAATGTCCACATTAGTGGTCCAGGAGCGCCAACTTTGGCTCAACTTTGTCGAGATGGGTGAGGCCAACAGGACACGATTCCATGCTGCCCCCATCACCCAGGCTGGCCTATTCGGTGACACCATCAAGGACTTTGCCCAGCAGTTCTCGACGGTGGAGCAGTAGACGGAGGCTATCCGGCATATCCTGCCCCGGTGCGGCTCAAGATTCTGCACCCCATCTACTCGTCACCAAGTGCGTCCCCCTGTGGTGACTGCACCGCCCCTTTGGCCTGGCCCCGGTGTGGAGCCCACCGCAGGAAGCAGACGCCACCCATCTCGCGGCCACCCAGAACCCGTGAAAGGCTTCAAAGCGCCCTTGAGACGGGTGACCCAGGGACGACGGCACAGGTGCACAGGTGCACCTGTTCGCCTCCCAAGAATCCTCCCCACTGCCCGCTCTGGTACAACCTGACCGAGGCCCCCCTCAGCATAAACACGCTGGCACACAGCTGGCCCCCTGGCATGCGCAAATATGCGTTTCCCCCAGTGAGCCTACTTGCACAGACCCTGTGCAAGGTCAGGGAGGATGAGGAGCAGGTCGTCCTGATAGCACCCTACTGGCCCACCCAGGCATGGTTCTCGGACCTCACGCTCCTCACGACAGCAACCAGGCAAATTCCCCTGAGGAAGGACCTTCTTTCTCAGGGACGGGGCACCATCTGGCACCCGCGACCAGACCTCTGGAATCTCCATGTCTGTCCCCTGGATGGGACCCGGAAGACCTAAGCGGTCTTAGACACAATCATTCAGGCTAGGGCCCCCTCTACGAGGCGCCTGTATGCCTTTAAGTGGCACCTGTTCCCTAAGTGGTGTTCTTCCTGACGGGAAGACCCCCAGAGATGCGCAGTTGGATCAGTGCTTTCCTTTCTGCAGGAGAGGTTGGAAGGGAGACTGTCCCCTTCCACCTTGAAGGTGTACATTGCTGCCATAGCAGCACACCACAACGCAGTCAACGGTAAGTCCTTAGGGAAGCATGAACTGATCATCAGGTTCCTAAGAGGTGCCAGGAGGCTGAATCCCCCAAGACCATGCCTCGTTGCCTTATCAGACCTCTCTGTAGTTCTTCAGGGTCTACAGAGAGCCCCCTTTGAGCCTTTGCTCAGGGTAGGAGACCTGCAAGTGTTCTCTGTCAGCGAAACGTGCCTGGAGTTCAGTCTGGGCTACTCTCACGTGATCCTGAAACCCCGACCGGGCTATGTGCCCAAGGTTCCCACGACCCCTTTTAGGGACCAGGTGGTGAACCTGCAAGCGCTGCCCCAGGAGGAGGCAGACCCAGCCCTGTCGTTGCTGTGGCCGGTGCATGCTTTATGCATCTATTGGGATCGCACACAGAGCTTTAGGATCTCTGAGCAGCTCTTTGTCTGCCCTGGTGCACAGCAGAAAGGAAGCGCTGTCTCCAAACAGAGGATCGCCCACTGGCTCATTGACACCATAACTATGGCATATCACGCCCAGGACATGCCACCCCCAGTAGGGCTACAAGCCCATTCTACCAGGGGTGTAGCGGCCTCCTGGGACCTGGCCAGGGGTGCCTCTCCAACAGACATTTGCAGCAGTCTGGGCAACACCCAACACCTTTGCAAGGTTCTACAACCTCCGGGTGGAACCGGTTTCATCCCAGGTAGTGGCACGCAATACAAGCGGATAAGCCCGGGATAGCCGGCCGTGTGTATCGCTTGCACATAGCACCTTCCACCTCCTTTTGAGCTGAAGACGTGCGCCATTAATTCCCAGTAGTGTTCACAAACTTTTTTTCCCTGGTTGACTTCCTCCGAGCCCTGTGGCAGTCGAGTTTTTGGAGAGACTCGCTAACTAAGAGTCCTGTTCTGGGATAGGTGCTCCGCATGTGGTGGTTCCTTGTAAGGCTAACCCCATGAGATATATATCTTCCGCAAGTACATTTCCCTGTTGGCAAACTGCATCTTCCTTGGGCAGAGCCCCTCTGCCCCAGTCTCCATGTTTGTAGTAACTCCTCCCCCATTGGGTAGGATCTACCTTGAAGACTCTCCACATGGTTGGAAAGACCATGTGACGTATTTTTCCACTTAAATATCCCCCCCTCTCTTTGGGCGAGGTGTGGTCTCCGCAGTGTCTTCCCCTTGGGAGGGACACCCCCTGACTAGACCTGGCGGCCCAGTTGGATAATCCCCCTTCTTTTTTAGGGAGTGGAAAAAAGAAGGGGAAAAGAGGCCACGACTGGGTTAGCCTGTCTCTATCTTTTGGGTAGTCAACTTGTCCCCAAAGGGCCGTTTGACACTCATAACTATGTTGGGGGAGGTTACGTGTCGACTTGGTGTGCTGGCTATGAGGTACATAGTAGTCTGCCCACCACACACCGCCAGTTCATGTAACACAGTTCAGCCAATTGTGGCGTTTCGTATAGGGACCCCTAGTGTCACTACATCGACACAACGTCGAGTGAGTGACAGATAGGGAACGTCATGGTTACTTGTGTAACCTCCGTTCCCTGATGGAGGGAACGAGACGTTGTGTCCCTCCTGCCTCAACGCTGAACTACCCGCTGAAATGGCCGGACCTTATATCGGCTCCTCAGCATAAAACCTGAATGAGTGGTTGCCTACCAGCTCCTTTTATACCCGTATGTCCGGGGGAGTGGCATGCAAATACCACTTGCCAATTTTCATTGGCCTTTTATCAAAGACCAGAGGTGTCTCGGGCTCCCAAGAGTGACCCCTAGTGTCACTACATCGACACAACGTCTCGTTCCCTCCATCAGGGAACGGAGGTTACACAAGTAACCATGATGTTTCTTTCTCTTTTTTCTGTCTGTGATTGAACTGAATTGAATTTATTTAATTATTTTGCTAATGCAAGCATCAGTATAACTATTGTTCATACTTAGCCTTAAATAAATAGTTCACCCAAAAATGAAAATTATGTCATCATATACTCACCCTCATACTGTTCCAAATCCGTTTGACTTTCTTTATTCGTGGAACAGATAAAATGTCAGGCAGAATGTTAGCTCCAGTCACCATTCACTTTCATTGCATCTTTTTTTCCATAAAATGAAAGAAAGGGTCATTCTCTTATTTTGTGTTGTGCACAAGAAAGAAATTCATGCAAGTTTTAATCAACATCGGGTGTGTAAATAAAGAGAGCATTTTCCTTTTTTGGGTGAACTATTGCTTTTAGACTATGACCAGGTCTACATAGATTCTTCATGAAGTTCCTATATATTGTATGTACATGTTTGTATGACAGTTTGGAAAGTATTTAATATCTTCATATGTGTCATATTGAAGGGATAAACCCTTCAATAGAACCCTATATGTGTGTGTTTGTGGCACACTGTGTTCAGAATGTCCTCAGCCTTGAGCAATGTAGCATCTTCAAACACATTCTGCACGCCCATCTCATAAAACTGTGGAGAGAGAGAGAAGATAAAGTTTAGACCACAATCTCAAAGGAGTTTTAGTGTGTGCGCGAGTGTGTCTAGGAATGCACTGTGTGCCTATGTGTTTGCGTGTGTTTATGTGTTTGACTATCTTTACACCTCCTCACCAGTGCTGATATTCACAGTTCTCTTATCTTACCCTTGGTTTAAAACATTCCTTCCTGTTTTCTGTGTTCTCTGTCAACGATGGTAAGAAATTTGCAGCTGCTACTTTGCAAAACACTGACTTTGCAAAATACCTTCGCTAGTATGTCAAACTGTTTTATCGTGTCTGAAAGATAAAATATTATTATTAGTTTCCTTCCCCTTTTTTTGACAACAAAGGAGGGGGAAAAAATCTGAAATTTTTGCCTCAGGTCATTTTTGCAGATACACTGATTAGCCACAATATTAAAACCACCTGCCTAATATTGTGTAGGTCCCCCTTGTGATGCCAAAACAGCTCCAACCCGCATCTCACAAAAGCATTCTGAGGAACTATTCTTCTCACCACAACTGTACAGAGCGGTTATCTGAGTTACCATAGACTTTGTCGGTTCAAACCAGTCTGGCCATTCTATGCTGACCTCTCTCATCAACAAGTCTTTCCATCCACAGAACTGCCGCTCACTGGATTTTTTTTTTTTTTTTTGGCACCATTTGGAGTAAATTCTAGAAGCTGTTGTGCGTGAAAACCCCAGAAGATCAGCAGTTACAGAAATACTCAAACCAGCCCATCTGGCACCAACAACCGTGCCACAGTCCAAATCACTGAGATCACATTTTTCCCCATTCTGATGGTTGATGTGAACATTAATTTTAAACATCTACTGCCATGTTTACAATATTTACAATACATACATGGGCCAGTTTACATGAAGACAGAATATCTACATGCTCTCTTGCACATTGCATTTCACTTATGTATATTTGTTATTTTTGTTTTTGTTTTGTTAGCACCTTGTGGCACTTGTGCTTTAAATGTTGCAGTCTGTCTTCTCATGTTGTCCTAATTTGTATATAGCACCACGGGGTCTTAGAGAAACAGTATTTTCCCTCTGTATACTTGTAGATGGCTGGTGTGACAATAAAGCTCTCTTGAATCTTGAATCTTACTGAAGTTCCTGACCCATATCTAAATGATTTTATGCACTGCACTGCTGGCACAAAATTGGCTGATTAGATAATCGCATGGATTATTGTTGGTGTCAGACAGGCTGATTTGAGTATTTCTGTAACTGCTGATCTCATGGGATTTTCACAGATAACAGTCTCTAGTATTTACTCCGAACGGTGCCAGAAACAAAAAACATCCAGTGAGCGGCAGTTCTGCGGACAGAAACGCCTTGTTTTAGCGGCATGAAGGGGCCCTACACAATATTAGGCGGGTGGTTTTAATGTTGTGGATGATCGGTGTAAATATTCATTGTGGCATTTTCAGTTTTCAAATACACATTTTGTTCTTTGGAGACCCTTTCACAGTCTTCAATTATCTTACATATTTTTATAATATTTATTTATTTATTTTTTAGAAAATTTGCCTACCTGACCTGCTATAACTGGTTTTAAACTTGTAAAGTTTGACAGCCTGATAATTTGTCCAAATAAAGTTGCTGTTAAGTTAGGTAGCACGTTTTTAAAAAACATAGTGTTTTATGTGTGAGCAAACAAGAGTATGGTATGTGAGGGAGTACTGTGAGTGTGTTACTCTAATTCTACACTAATGCATTTAGTCTCTCTCTCTCTCTCTCACTCTCTCTTTCTCTCTCTCTCTCTCTCTCTCTCTCTCTCTCTACACACACACACACACACACACACACACACACACACACACACACAAACACTTTAGAGATGAGTGAGAGGAATGTTTTCCTGAACCCAGTGACTCCTTGAAACTTACACCAAAAGTTATTTGCTTTTCTTTCATTCCTTTTTTTTTTTTACTTTTCCATTTCTCTCTTTCACTTTCACTGTGTTTGGAAACCTTTTGACACTTGGTCATGACTGTCATGTTTCCATAGAGATTTGTATCAACTAAATCACTGAAGAATACACTTCCACAGTTGTAGTGAGTCCTACAAGTTTCCGTATTTACATTAGTGCATTTGGTATGAATATATATATATATATATATATATATATATATATATATATATATATATATATGCCTATATGTTTAATGTCTATACGTAGAGAGATGTTTCTTAAAAGAGTCCTCAGTTAGACTCAGTGAATCTGAAATTCCATTTAAAATCCATTTTATTCATGAAACATACTTGGGGTTTGGGATTTGAACAGACCCCTTACCCAAACCATTTTAACTACAGACATGAATGATAGCTCAAATAATGTGGCTTGCCGCGAAGGGGTGTGATATTACTTTCTTTTGACTTGGGCCAGTTAATACCCACCCAAAACATCCTAGCGACCACACTGCAACGCCCTGGAAACCACCCAAAACATCCTAGAATTATGGTGAAGAACTCTGCACAGGCAACATTCACAACTGATTCAAATAATGTTATAATTTAATTTTCTTGTTACTGTCCAACTGATTTTGTCAAAGAAATATTTTTTTCTTCGATTGTTGCTTTTTGCGTGGCTTTTCTCTTCTCAATCTCAAAAATGCCTGTTCACACCTTGATTTCTTTATGATAGATTGAGAGACCTAGTTTACAAGTGACCTAGTTAACATTATTTCTGACTTCTACTTTCTGACTATTATTGACCTTAGATTTTGTCCCCAAATGTGTACAAGGGACTGAAATCTGTAATAACAATAAGCTTCAGTCTATTAATAGCCCCAATACAGCAAGTCGTAAGGTGACATCAGTGGTCAGTGATGAGCTCTGTCAACAGACAAAGCCAGACATAGTCAGACCATTTAGACAGCAGTGAGTCATCGCAAATACTCCAATCAGAGCCTCTCAGAACCAGTCCTGTCTGAAAGGAACCAATATATGTGTTTTCATGCAGAAAAAGTTTCTGTGGTATGTACAAATATTTGGAAACTGTGTTGGGTGCTTTTATTGAACAATGTCTGATTTTACATCCTATCTAAAAAGTCCAACTCAGCAGTATGGCACCCTTTTATAGAGCTGAACTGACCAAACAAATCCAAGGGAAAATGTCCAGGGGTATAAGCACCTTTTAATGTAAACTGCCTCAATAAATATTGAAATTGTTTCTACATTTTGATGGCATTGTAATTTTATAGGTTTATAGAATGTGTTTGGCATTGTTACCAGAACTATGCTGAAGGATTTTCTTTGTAAATCGTTTTCAAGATATTATGTAGTTCTTAAATTTTGAAATATTGTACATATTTGGGTCAATGTCATGGTGCTCATTTTTTTGTCTGGATCTATAAAGATTCTTAAACTCTGTGAAAAAGGTTTACGCTTAAAATGCTCAAGTTCCCATATACATACACTACCGTTTTTTTTTTTAAACACTCATTCTTTATTATAATTATTTTTGTTTTCTTTTCACATTTTAGAATAATAATAAAGTCATCAAAACTATGGAATAACATAAATGGAACTATGGGAATTATGTTGTGGCTAAACAAAATCCAAAATAAATCAAAACTCTGTTATATTTTAGCATCTTCAAAGTAGTCACCCTTTACCTAGAATTTGCAGACATGTACTCGACATTTTCTCAACCAACTTCTTGAGGTATCAACCTGGGATGCTTTTTAATCAGTACTGAAGTAGTTCCCATCTATGTTGGGCACTTATTGACTGCTTTTCTTTATTATTTGGTCCAAGTCATCAATTTCAAAAACTTTTTTTTTTTTTATTAAATGTTAGTTTTATAATGAAATAAATTAATATGTTGGCACAATTATATTTTTGTCTACAAAACTAATTTCAAACATTTAAGCATACGCCTTCAGATCAAAAGATTTTAAAGATCACGTGAAACATTTCAGTCAAGTGTTTCAAAACGCTTGACCGGTAGTGTAAGTCAGGCATACTGTATGTGGTATCGTTTGAAAGCTTTGAATCTTAACTTTTCATAGATAACCATCACTTCTGCATTTATGTTACTTAAAATAACAAAATAAGGCCTGAAAATATCCATGTCGCAAACAAGCGCCACCTAGTGGTTATGTGGTAGAAATATTAATATGAATATAAAAGTCTTAAATACCATATCATATATCAAATTAAAGCAAAAAAGAGTTTGTGTATGTTGCACTAATACCAGAGTTTAAAAGATTTTCAAAAGAATCACAAAGTGAAATATGTGTAATTTATGCACCAATAACTGTTGCTGTAAGCCCCAAATAGCTAAAAACGTTATATCTGCTTTTATCTTAGGAATTTCTCTAAAAAATTAGCCATTGTTTACTTGTCTTTGAGCTTGTATTGTGTGAATAATCCAATGTTATATCTTAGATGTCCAGAACAAAAAAGCATGCTAAAATCACCAGAAATATATGTTGTAGGCTATATTATTATGATATAATCATCGCAAAGGGAGGGCTCTCAATGGGGGTGGTGCAAGAACTTAAAATTAGACTGAATGTCTATGGATGAACACATCTGTAATGGCTAAAATGTGTTATTGCGCCACCTACAGTTCAGATTGCCATTTTGTGACGGAAGGTGATAGAGGCAAAAAAAATTATTCTAGTGGAATTAAATAGGACTATTTGGAGGGAGATGGGGTGAACAGAACCAAAACTGCATGCTTATAAAAATGCTTCAGAGTTTAAAAAAATGCAATTCACACAAAACAATTACTTGAATACACCATTACAATGATAAAAATGTTTTGAATTACTGAGTTTAAAGTCATTTTGATATTTTTATTTTAGGGTTTAAAGTCAGTAAAGTGGTGTCACCATCCAGAAACAATAATATAAAATAAAAAAAAAGTTTAGTTACAAACCTGAAATTCTTGAAAAAGAAATGTTGAAAATATGAGTGTATTATAATATTTGTATTATTCTTTCTTTAAAAAAATAAGCAATGAAGCGATTTTGTTAAAAAAAAAAAAATATATATATATATATATATATATATATATATATATATATATATATATATTTTTTTTTTTTTTTTTGAAAAACTTTTGTCTTCCAAATCATAGTCAGGTGGTGTAACCTTGTTGTCATGTGACAAGAAAAATAATTAAAGGTGCAGTATGTAAGATTAAGATAGCCTTGTTATTAATGACACCTGTGGCCATTAAGTGAACTGCAGCCAGCTACCTGTTGCTCGCGCTCGCGCACACACTCCATAGGGACGCGAGTGAGCTAGCATAGACCAAAACAATGACGTAAAGTACAAAGAGGCTGAACATGATTCACCGGCATCATGCTGACAGATGAGGTAGCATAATTAAAATTACAGTTATGATTGTTTTACTACAAACTTCGAGACTAAACTAAAACTACTTATCAGCTAACACAGTATACTGATACACACATACAGCTACATAATACCGAACTATACCAGACAGTTTACTGTTGCACTGCAGTTATGTTGCACTATTGTATGTTTTGTATGTCATCTGTTGTACTACGAATAAGAAACCAGCGTATTTGCTTAAATTGATCCTGTATACCTGACTTTTAATATTAAGAGAAGATCGTTGAAATTATATGAAAGTTACGAAGCAAGGTAGCTTGCAATTCGTCAGCGTTAACAGGCAAGATCAAGTTATGTAAAATTACACAGATCCTTATGGCACTATATTTCACATGCTTTACAGTGTAAGCTTACCTGTCTAATAAGAAGAACACCAATTCAGGGTGGATTTTGATCCCCAAAACCGGTTTTGATGTCCAAAACCAAACGTAGGTCCTTCCAGGAATCAAATGCCCTGCCGATGTTCACTCTAGTTTTCGCTCGACCACGATCACATTCCCGCTTAGCCAGACAGGATTCAGTAGATAATTATTATTATTTTTTTAACTTAATTGGAGTTTGTGTAGGAGTCATTGTTGTGCTGGGAGCCAGCAGTTTGATGGATTCCATCTCTAATGAAATGTTACCTAGTGTTGCAGACTGTTGTCGCTGTTGAATAGCTGAAGAGAAGCTACTGTCTGAGGCAAGGCTCTCGGGAGCGTGCATAAACGTCACATGCTTTAGATTTTCCCGGCAAAAGTGACCCGCTCCCTTCGCATGAAAATCAGTCTACAGGCTTTAATAGGCAACCAAGGAAGTCCAGGAAGGGCTCATTTTTTAAGTTGCATTACAAGTCGTTCTCACATTTGCAAAAAAAAGAAAAAGAAAAAAAAAAAGGCGAATATTACATAAAATTGTTACTTATTGCACCTTTAACAGAGAGGACCCCTTTAGACCCTCGTGATTTAAAAAAAAAATCAAATATTTTGACATTTCAGGTCAAATGTAGTAACCCTAATAAAACTCATAATATCTTTATAATCTATATATTATACATGATAAAAATATGTTTGAAAACTTTTTTTAAATGAATGATTATGTTGTGTACTTGTGTATTAAAATAGCAAGGATAGTATTTTAATACCTTTCACTTAAAGGTTATATGACATTTTTTATAAGTAATTGAAATTTTTTTGTGTGTGTGGGTGTGTGTAGAATGTATGAAACTAACATTACTAACAACATTTAACACTACAATAAGATTCCACTTGATAACGTTAGTTAATGCATTAAGTACCATGAACTAGCAAAGAACAATATATATATATAATTTTTTTGTGTGTGTGGGTGTGTGTAGAATGTATGAAACTAACATTACTAACAACATTTAACACTACAATAAGATTCCACTTGATAACGTTAGTTAATGCATTAAGTACCATGAACTAGCAAAGAACATATATATATATATATATATATATATATATATATATATATATATATATATATATATATATATACAGTACTGTTCAAAAGTTTTAGGCACTTGTGAAAAATGTTGCATAGTGAGGATGTCTTCAAAAATAATGACATAAATAGTTTTCATTTATCACTTAATGTCATACAAAGTCCAGTAAACATAAAAAAGCTAAATCAATATTCGGTGAGACTACCTTTGCCTTTAAAACAGCACCAATTATCCTAGGTACACCTGGACACAGTTGTTCTTGGTTGTTGGCGGATAGGATGTTCCAAGCTTCTTGGAGAATTTGACACAGTTCTTCTATCTCAATTGCTTCTGTCTCTTTATGTAATCTCAGACTGACATGATGTTCAGTGGGGGGCTTTGTGGGGGCCATGACATCTGTTGCAGGGCTCCCTGTTCTTCTATTCTAATCATTTCTATTTGCAAAGTAATATTTGGGAGTCTAACATTATTATATTTCCTATTGACACACTAAAGCTGAAGATATAAATAACCATCTTAAGACAAATGCTTTTGTGAAACACCTTATGTGCCTAAGACTTTTGCACAGTACTGTATATATATATATATATACATACAGGGTTGGGGAGTAACGAAATACATGGAATGGGATTACATATTTAAAATACAAAATATTAGTAACTGTATTCCACTACAGTTACAGTTTAAATCATTGGTATTTAGAATACAGTTACATTCAAAAAGTATTTTGATTACTGAAGAGATTACTTTGCATTTTATTGTCATTTGTTTCATTTAATATTTAGTCCTTTCAGATGGAAAACATTTATACACATAAATGATGCGATCCAAAGTGCATTTGAACAGCGGTGAAACATTTTCTTATGATGTGATACATTCATACGAGCAGACAGAGAAGTAAGTTTGAAGTAAGTTTGGAGTAGAAGAAATAGAAATAAACCTTGTGTAAATTATCAGCTTTGCGCTATGCTAAAATGCTATTTCTAGCCATTTTACATGCACATGTTACCAGACACGATCTTATTTTTTTAATCAAGAAAATTCATGTTGGATCATAATTTCTTTTTTTCTAGCAAGACCTTTGATATTAGGGTCAATTTGATTTATCTTATTTTAAAAACAACACTGCATAAGATATTTTGGTTTTTCAAAGAATGTATTTTTAACATGTATTTTGTCTTACAGTAATCTAACGGAATGCATTACAAATTACATTTTACAGCATGTATTCTGTAATCTGTATTGGAATACATTTCAAAAGTAACCCTCCAAACCCTGTATATATATATATATATATATATATATATATATTTACAGTATGTATTAATCTTTGCTAATGTTAGTTAATAAAAATACAATTGTTCATTGTTAGTTCATGTTAGCTCATAGTGCATTAACTACCCCGAGAGCACATGTACATCACTCAGACGTCCATTTGATGTGTGAGTTTACATCTGGAACACGTATTTTTACGTTGTTTGTTCATCTGCAATACATCTTTAAGATATATGTCAATAAGTATGTCGTGGATGTCAATAAGACATTCAGCAGATGTCTTTGAGATGTTTATGATTTAGAATGTTTATAAATCTGATCTTTTTAAGATGTTTATCAGATGTTAATTATATCATTATGCTTTCCAGATGAAAAGATCTAAACGAGACATCTCATAGATGTACATTTGCTATCTGGGTAATGTTAATATATACAACTTTTGATTTGTAAAAATGTATTATTATATGTTGAAATTAACATTAACCAATATAAGAAAATGCTGTAAAATTATTGTTCATTGTTAGTTCATGTTAACTAATGTTGTTAACAAATGGAAACTTATTGTAAAGTGCTACCAATTTCTACAAATGAATTACATTTCTGCCTATTGATACTTATGTTTTTAAGCTAGAATTTATTTATTTTTATTTTTTTAAGATTTATTATTTTTATAATATCGGACAACCTTATTTTTTTTAGCAAACCAAAGCCCAGATTTCAACAGAAATGAAAAAAAAAAAAAAAAAAATAGATTAAGGCCCCCTTTGTGTATATTTTCACAAGTAATAGTTAGTAATTAAGCCTATCAGTGGTCACAGTATAGCACACACATGTGCTAGCCATTTCAGAATACACAAAGAGCATCTCTAGGCTTTCTTATATCCGTGAAATACTGAGTGTTTTTGTGTAGATTTGAGCCCACGCTACATGCCCCACTCTTATCTTTAGTCCTTCATCTGTTCTGGTGTGTTTGTTTGCCTGTGGTGATGGCTGGAGCTGTGGGAGCTCCACAGTCAGTTATCAGGGGCTCCGTCTTGCTGACTCAATGGCCCCTGCCTGGTTAGGGGTCCCTGGCTATGTAAGAGAGCCACATTCCCTTCATTCTTTATTACAATCACTCATGAACAGAACTAAACACTCTTGATTTATTTAGTGGCATTTGAGCATGCATTCCCCAAGTCTCTCTTAACCCCAATTAATTCTCTTTGGAATCTACTCATGCATTTCACCAAAAGAGTCATAACTTCTCTGGAATGCACATAATGTGATGTAGTGTTGCATCAATTCGATTTAGAAGAGTTGAATATTTGGCTCAAGTTCCTGGGAGGAACATACTGTAGGATGTTTTTTAAGGCTTATTATAAATAATGAGAGGATTTTAATAAGCACACTGCTTTTTAATTCTATTTTTGTTCTATTGTTCATCAAAGACATCATAATCTTGTACTTTGTCGTTTTGGTTAAAGTGGTTCATGCTTCATTTCATCTTAGGGTGGTTGTTGTAGCTGCACTAGTTCTGCTTTTAAAAGACATGGCCTTAAACCTGTTGTCTGACCAGCATTCTTTTCCTCTCTCTTTCTCTCTTTCTCTCTCTCTCTCTCTCTCTTTCTCTGCACACTATGTTATGTTATCTTATGTTTGTGGGGGCATTTGAACTGGATGCCCTTCACTAACAAAACAATTCCAAAAAGTATACTGGTATTACCTAGTTTGATTATTATTATTATTATTATTATTATTATTAATATATATATATATATTTACCATGGACATACCATGTTTTTTTAGAAAATGTCCCATGGCAATATTGTGGTTTGTGGTGAATCTGCACCATAGTAATAATAGCATGGGATTATTTGAAGTACCTTAGAGTACCCTGTAAATACTATAGTATAAGAAAATGGTAACCATTCAGTACCCTTTGCATATATCAAAGTACCTTGGTAATGACATCTAATACTATTACTGAACCATGGTACCACTACTGTACTTTTTAGAAAAGGTTTATTTGGTTTGAATTTATTTTTTAGCCATTTTTTATATCAGCTTTCCATGGTACTATTCAAATTACCATAGAAATACTATGACATATGAATATGGTAATCATTTAGTACCATGGTATGTATCACTCACTGTACCATGTTACCACCACAGTAGGTTTTTCTAATTATGTATTTTTAATGTAATGTTTTATTTTTATTTTTTTATTGTAGATAGTGAAAATGGAAAGAAAGGGGGAATGGAATCAGGAAACATTGCAGGCCAGAATCAAATGTGTGTCACCTGCATGATCACCATGTTTCAACAGGTCACAGGCATGGTTGGGAGGGTTACTTTTGAAATGTATTCCACTACAGATTACATGCTGTAAAATGTAATTTGTAACATATTCCGTTAGATTACCCAAGGTCAGTAACATATTCTAAATACTTTGAAATACTTCTTCAGCACTGGTAGATTTTTTCATTTGTTTTGACTATAAAAACTCTGCCAAACCTGAAAAACCTAAATATCTTATGCAGTGTTGTGAAAATAAATCTAATTGATATTTTTACTGGAAAACAATACAAAAATTAGCATCAAGAATATGATTTTTGCCCTAACATCAAAGGTCTTGCTAGAAAAAAATAAATTATGATCCAATGTGAATTTTCTTGATCAAAAAATATAATCGTGCCTGGTAACATGTGCATGTAAAATGGCATAAAGCTGACAATTTACACAAGCTTTATTTCTATTTCTTCTACTCCAAACTTACTCCTCTGTCTGCTCGTATGAATGTAACACATCATAAGAAAGTGTTTCACCGCTGTTCAAATGCACTTTGGATCGCATCATTTATATGTATAAATGTTTTCCATCTGAAAGGACTAAATATTAAATGAAACAAATGACAATAAAATGCAAAGTAATCTCTTCAGTAATCAAAATACTTTTTGAATGTAACTGTATTCTAAATACCAATGATTTAAACTGTAACTGTAGTGGAATACAGTTACTTATATTTAGTATTTTACATACATATTCCCGTTAAATGTATTTTGTTACTCCCCAACCCTGGTCACAGGCATATGCGCTAACCTGGAGGACCTTTATTAGATTGTTTCTTATAATGCATACCACACTTATAGTTCTGAGAGTGGTCCAACCCAGTCTCCACAACGATCTAATATCGCTATTCATGCATGCAGCAGAGAGAAAGACATCAGATAGACTAATAGATGAAATTGTGTTTTGTTCAAGATGTGCCTTCTTTTAAACATTTGTGTATGTGTGTGTATATATGTAAGTGTGATCTGATGCCATGCCTGATCCTGTATCTGGTTATGGGTCATGAACCCTACCGCTGATGTGATGACCTGGCCTACTTCAACATTAGATTTTTACTCTCTAAGTGACAGTTAATGGAAGGTAATTGCGAGCACATTTCTGGGAAACTGCAATTCTTTACAACCTTTCATCTATAATTTCTATTGGCCTTTACATCAGACACCAGACAATTAGCATATTTGGCTAATGTTACAGCTGTCAGATGTTTAAGATGTTATCACTGACACCTGTCAAAATTATAACAGCGCCAGTAGCGTTTTAGGGATAACTTGTGTTGCTGACACTCAGCCAAAAAAAGCTATTTGGCAAGAAATAGTTTTCAATATTTTCTCCCTTCGTAGCTTTGAGATGTGTTTTCTTGCATTGTTTCTTGTATTAAAGTTGACGTAGATGTTAATGATTATTTGGCTTTCACCAGATAATCATTGCCAACCAGATATTGGCTGACATCTCAAGGCAAGTTTGTTAGTCCATAAATGTGACTGACAGTCAGTTTACACTGGCTGCTGATAGGGCAGACTGCTGTTGTTTCTGTCCAATTTCTTGGTGAAAGACTGATGAAACATGAGATTAGCCTCTTTTTTTTTTTTATGCTAAATCTTTCATTTTCCTCGACATGCAGTTTTAAAGCTTTGTGTATACTCTTATTTTGCTACCAGATAAACACAGTAAACACTTTTTATATGGGCCTAGATTACACGTGATCTGCATTTTTATCCAGAACGTATAATTATTGTTTCTCTGAAATAATTACGATTTATTGTAAGGTTACTTAGTTATTCTAACACTTCAACATAACATGTTTTGAGTTGGTTCTAAAATGTATCCTAAATGTAGCAAAAATGTAAGTGCGAAATTATTAATGAATTATCATTTGTGCATGAAAACATTTGCACACGCAACGCACAAATACGTGAATACGCACTGTTAGTGAATGAAACCCATAATGTTATATACAACCCATCCTTGAGCTCCTGATTAAAAAATAAAATGCTCTAAAAATTTGCCTTAAATATTGCCTATAGTAAATTAGGGACTGGACAAAAGCTTGCCGCTTGAAACAAATGCAATTAATGTTTTGTTTTGTTTTGTTGCTCTTTAAGCATATTTACACATATTCTAATTAACTGGAATTCCACAGAGATTTTGAGTGTTCAATGGTTGTGGAGAATTTATAGCCTCCAAAACCTCTTAATGTATTTAAAATATTTCAGATATGGCAGTAGTTTGTGTTCCCTATCTGTCACTCACTCGACGTTGTGTCGATGTAGTGACACTAGGGGTCACTCTTGGGAGCCCGAAACACCTCTGGTCTTTGATAAAAGGCCAATGAAAATTGGCGAGTTGTATTTGCATACCACTCCCCCAGACCTATGGGTATAAAAGGAGTTGGTATGCAACCACTCATTCAGATTTTCTCTTCGGAGCCGAACGGTCGATGTTCACTGAGCTGAATTCCACGACTGTTCATTCACCTCTGCTGGATCTGATGGTGCATTTCAGCGGCTTCTCCCTCCTCTGCACTGGTGCACTGCAGAGAATGCCCTGGGGCACTTCGGCAGAAATAAAAGTGTCTATTTCTCTAAAAGAGCGGCACACACGGAACGTCTTTTTAAAGACGCGTCTTTTTAAAGATGCCTTTCCGTTTGTGTGTTATTCCTGGTTGCGGTCGTTATCTCTCGCCTTCTGATGGTCATGATCGCTGTCTTTCGTGTCTGGTCACTACCCACGCGGAGACAGCATTCGTGGATGGATCATGAACTCATTGAGAGAACATGACCATGGCAACGTTGACAAGGTCGTGGGAGGAGCTGACAAGGTCATGGGAGGCACATTTTACTGCCCGGTCCTGATCTTTCAGCTTCCCCGCCCTCACTACCCTCGATGGTGGGGCGGCCAGGGGCTATTCGGCAATCCCCCGGTGGATAAGGCGCTCGTGGTGCACCTAAGCCCGCAGAGCACCACCACCTGGTGCAGGCGCCCAAAGCTCCCATCCAAGGCCTGTAGGTTTACGTCGTCCCTGACGGCCAAGGCCTACAGTGCTGCTGGACAAGAAGCCTCCGCCCTGCACGCCATGGCTCTCCTGCAAGTCCACCAAGCCAAGGCGCTAAAGGAACTGCACAAGGGTAGTTCTGCCCCGGGATTGATGCAGGAGCTGCGCTCGGCTCCCGACCTTGCTCTCCGGGCGATGAAGGTCACTGCACGGTCTCTCGGGTGGGCGATGTCCACCTTGGTGGTCCAGGAGCACCACCTTTGGCTCAACCTGGTCGAGATGGGAGAGGACGACAAGGCACGGTTCCTTGGTGCCCCCATTTCCCAGGTTGGCCTGTTTGGCGATGAAGGCTAGCAGCAGACGGAGGCTATCCGGCACATCCTGCCCCAGCGCTGCTCAAGATCCCGCACCCCGCCTGCTCGTTGCCAAGGGCGTCCCCTGCGGCCCGGCCCCGGCGTGGAGCACACCGCAGGAAGCAGACGCCACCCGTCTCACAGCCGGCTGCCAAGAACCTGTAAAAAGCTTCAAAGTGCCCCTGAGACGGACAACCCACTGCTCTTGAGCTGGTAAGAAGACCACTCCATCCCCCGGTGGAGGGCCGGGAGCAGAATATTTTGTTGCCTTTTAATTTATTTTCGCCACATGCCCAAGTGGCTGCGGTACCCAAGAGTTCAGCAAAAGAGCGGTTTCCTTGTTCCCTGGGTCACATACCCGGTGTGCACGGCCATCATCACGACCACCATCCACCATTCCATTTTGGCAGGTTTATCGCTCCAGCAGCGGTCTCCCCGCTCCTGCACACCCAGCTGTGGCACAAATCCGCCCCCGATGTGACAGTCTCCATGGGTCACGAGGACAGGCCTCTTCCTCCCCCATCCCAGGCTGATACGGGGGTGGTTACAAGGAGCCAGGTAAGTGCTTCGATGTCCCTGAAGTCAGCACGGCCACGACACGGCGTGGCACCTCAGGCTCCACCCCGCCATGAGGCCCCAACTGCCGGTACGTCCGACAAGATTGTCCCCTTGGTCCCCCTCGCTCGGAGCTTGGACGCGTGGCTTGCGCTTTCCAACCTGTCGCGATGGCTGGTGCGGACCGTCCGACTCGGCTACGCGATTCAGTTCACCAGGCATCCGCCCAGGTTCAACAGCGTCTACTTCACCTTGGTGAAGGGCGAGAACGCCGCTACCTTGCGTGCAGAGTTCGCTACCCTCCTACGGAAGGGTGCAATAGAGCCTGTCCCTCCGGCTGAGATGAAGAAGGGGTTTTACAGCCCCTACTTCATTGTACCAAAGAAAGTCTCCTGAATGGGCCCACGGCTACGTTGGCACATCAACTGCCTCGAGTTGCTGGCAATTCTGCTCACCCTGCGGAGGTTTCGGCCGTTGATCCAGGGCAAGCAAGTGTTAGTTCGGACAGACAACATGGCAACAGTAGCATATATCAACTGTCAAGGCGGTCTACGCTCCTGTTGTATGTCACAACTCACCTGCTGTCTCCTCCTCTGGAGTCAGCAGCACCTCAAGTCATTGCGAGCCACTCACATCCCGGGTGACCTCAACACTGCAGCGGACACGCTGTCATGGCAGGTTACCCTCAGGGGAGAGTGGAGTCTCCACCCTTAGGTGGTCCTGCTGATTTGGAGTCGATTCGGGCAGGCACAGGTAGACCTGTTCGCTTCCCAAGAATCCTCCCACTGCCCGCTCTGGTACACCCTGACCGAGGCACCTCTCAGTATAGACGCGCTGGCACACAGCTGGCCCCCTGGACTTCCCTAATATGCGTTTCCCCCAGTGAGCCTACTTGCACAGACTCTGTGCAAGGTCAGGGAAGACGAGGAGCAGGTTATCCTGGTAGCACCCTACTGGCCCACCCAGACATGGTTCTCGGACCTCACGCTCCTCGCGATAGATGCCCCTCCCCCCCCCGGTGAATTCCCCTGAGGAAGGACCTTCTTTCTCTGGCACCCGCGACCAGACCTCTGGAATCTCCATGTCTGGCCCCTGGACGGGATGTGGAAGACTTAAGCAGCCTACCACCCGCGGTGGTAGACACAATCACTCAGGCTAGGGCCCCCTCTACGAGGCACCTGTATGCCTTGAAGTGGCGTCTATTCGCTAAGTGGTGTTCTTCCCGACGCGAAGACCACCCGGAGATGCGCAGTCCGATCGGTGCTTTCCTTCTTGCAGGAGAGGTTGGAAGGGCAGCTGTCCCCATCCACCTTGAAGGTGTATGTAGCCGCTATAGCGGCACACCACGACACAGTGGATGGTAAGTCCTTAGGGAAGCACGACCTGATCATCAGGTTCCCGAGAGGCACCAGGAGAATCCCTTCAGACTGTGCCTCATTCCCTCATGGGACCTCTCTGTAATTCTTCAGGGTCTACGGAGAGCCCCCCTTTGAGCCCCTGCAGTCAGCTGAGCTTAAGGCACTCTCTTTGAAGACTGCCCTCCTGACTGCGCTCACTTCTAAAAAGAGGGTAGGAGGACCCAGGACGCCCAGGACAGGGCTACGAGCCCATTCTACCAGGAGTGTAGCGGCCTCCTGGGCCTAGACCAGTGGCACCTCTCTAACAGACATTTGCAGAGCAGCGGGCTGGGCAACACCCAACAACCTTGCGAGGTTCTACAATCTCCGGGTGGAACTGGTTTCGTCCCGTGTAGTGGCAGGCACAAGCAGGTAAGTCCGGGACAGCTGGCCGGGTGTATCACTTACGCATAGCACCTTTCACCTCCCCTGAGCTGAAGACGTGCGCTATTGACTCCCAGTAGTGTTCACAAACTGTGTTCCCTGGATGATTTCCTCCGAGCCCTGTGGCAGACAAGTTCGCAGAGAAACTCACTGCTGGCTCAGTACATGTGCTAACTAAGCCCTGTACTGGGGTAGGTGCTCCGCATGTGTTGGTTCCCCATAGGTAACCCCATGTTATCTTCCGCTAATTTGTTTCCCTGTTGGTAAACTGCGTCTTCCTTGGGCAGAGGCCCCTCTGCCCTAGTCACCATACTTGTAGAAACTCCTCCCCCGTAGGGTAGGACCTACCATGGGACTTCTCCACATGACATACTTCCGACAAAGCTCAGCAAGACCATGTGACATATTTCCACTCAAAATACCCCCCACTGTGGTCTCCACAGTGTCTTCCCCTTGGGAGGGACACCCCCCCCCCCCCACCTGGTGGCCCCAGTTGGTTAATTCCTTTTTTTGGGGGGAAGAGGAAAAAAAAGAGGATAAGAGGCCATGACTGGGCTAGCCTGTCTCTATCTTTTGGGCAGTCAACTTGTTCCCAAAGGGCCATTCGACACTCATAACAGCGTTGGGGGAGCTTACGTGTTGGCCTGGTGCACTGGCTATGAGGCACACAGTGGTCTGCCCATCACACACCGCCAGTTCACGTAACACAGTTCAGCCAGTTGTGGCGTTTCGTATAGGGACCCCTATTGTCACTACATCGACACAACATCGAGTGAGTATCAGTCCCTCCCTGATGGAGGGAATGAGACATTGTGTCTATCCTGCCACAACGCTGAACTACCCGCTGAAACAGCCGGGACCTTGTCTCGGCTCCTCAGCACAAAACCTGAATGAGTGGTTGCATACCAGCTCCTTTTATACCAGTATGTCCGGGGGAGTGGTATGCAAATACCACTCGCCAATTTTCATTTGCCTTTTATCAAAGACCAGAGGTGTTTCGGGCCAAGAGTGACCCCTAGTGTCACTAGATCGACACAACGTCTCGTTCCCTCCATCAGGGAATGGAGGTTACGCAAGTAACCAGGACGTTATCTGTAAACAAGATAAATTATATTTTATGCTATGGCTAAACAGACGCCCATCTATACCAGATTTACTTTGACAAATGCCTCCCAATCCAATGTAGAAATCATGAGGTAATGATCATTCTATGCAAGTTTGAAATACGTTCCTTAAATTATTGCCACACCCAACCCATCTTCTCAAAACCCATACCATTAATTTGGCCAAAATATGTAAATATGTGCCAAAACAAGGCAGTAAAAAAGTGATCAGATTATCCTTTGACTTGGTATGCCACAGGAATGCTTTCTGGGTCAGAAGTTTCTTCAAACTTGTTGAAAATGCTGAGAGTTTGATGAAAGATGTAACTTAAAGAACAGTGAGTAGAAAGCAAATCTGTATTTGCTATGTTATGGGAGTTCCAGCATTTTTGTCAAAGCAAAGATGTATGAAATACCTAAAGTTCCAGTGCTGGAACGCACTACTCATACTGTATTTGCACACTCTCATATAACCTTTCAGTGAATAATTTGTAATTTACTCAGATGGGTCTGACCTACTCCATCATGAGCTGCAGAGAGGAAGTAGATACAGTCAGAGGCCAGCTATTCTCAGAAAGACTGAAAGAGAACACAGATTGCTAGGTTAGAGGCAAAGGATATACTTTTGATATAAATATTAGATAGTCAGAGAGAGAATGAGAGAGGGATATAAAAGCACAGCTTAAAAGATATTAAAGGAATAGTTCACCCCAAAATGAAAATCATTGATGACATGTCGTGGTCTGCCATATTTGAATATACGCGAACATGCATGACATTTGAGAGCTTCAGTGGAGAAAAAGATTATCAGTGAATAACGATATAAATTTTGGCCTTTTCTCACACAAAACTAACAAATGGCTTGGTATGGACTAAGTACGGATCACTTGTATGGTGCTTTATGTCATTTATTGAGCTTGACAGCCCTTAGTCAGTATTGGGAAGAGCAGCCTCAGCATTCTGATAAGCTTCTCCTTTTGTGTTTAATTGAAAAAAAGACAATCATAAAGGGTTTGGAACAACATGGGGTGGGTAAATGATGATAGAATTTTCATTTTTGGGTGAACTATTGCTTTAAGTGGTACTAGAAAGAGAGCAAACAGGAAGTCAGGGTTGGTAAGCAGAAACAAATTAAATAGAGACAAACTGGCCTTGCCTTGACTTGTTATTTTCAAAGAAAGAGGGAAAGGGAAGAAAGGATGGAAGAAAAAGAAAGATAAAAGATATATGATTTATGTGCCAAAGCAAGGCTCTTTGTAGCCTAAGGCCTCCATTTGCCTGATCTCGTGTATAGCGCGCGCGTGCGCGCACGCGCTCTCTCTCTCTCGCTCTCTCTCTCTCTCTCTCTCTCTCTCTCTCTCTCTCTCTCTCTCTCTCTCTCTCTCTCTCTCTCTCTCCACACATGCTTACTGTCCGAGTGCAGTTCTTCTGCTCCTCAGGGTGGACTCTCAGCATCTGAATCTTTCTGATAAGGGCGGTGTCACCATCACCTTTAACCTCTGACCTTGAGGTCATAGACTAAGTGTTGTCCTGACAAGCAGCTCAGAGGGCCACCGCAGCGCAATGTCACCCCCAAGACGTGAACCCTATCAGGTGAACTTTGACATGTGACCTCAACGGTGCTGTAATGATGGGTTAATAATAGGGGCGATGGAGCAACCGAATGTAGTGCTGACACTATTTAACGTGTGTCTGTGTAGGTATGTGTGTGTGTGAATGTTGTTGGCCAATAATGGCCATGTGTGAGTTGGGGAAAGATGGGGGTTTCTAAACCATTACTGAAGAACAGGCACGGCCAGTGAGGTGCAATCTTATCTCAGCCATTTATAGAATGTGTCTTGCTCATAAACACTTTGTGTCTCTTAACACACACATAGCTCTTTTTACTATTTTACCAAAATTTCAGATGACTTAAAAGGATAGTTCACCCAAAAATGAAAATTCTTTCATCATTGAATCATGCCATCCCAGATGTGTGACTTTTTTTCTTCTGCAGAACACAAAGATTTTTAAAAGAATATCTTAGCTCTTTAGGTCCTCACAATGCAAGTGAATGGGTACCAATATTTTAAAGCTTCAAAATGCATATAAAGGCAGCATAAAAGAAATCCATAATATTCCAGTGGTTAAATCTATGTCTTCAGAAGTAATATGATAGGTGTGAGTGAGAAACAGATCAATATAGTGGCAGGGTTGTCAAGCGCCATTTCATAAATCTAACTCAAATGCTATATTCCAAGTCTTCTGGAGCCATACGATAGCTTTGTGTGAAGAACATACCAAAATGTACTTTAATTACATGGAAAAAATTGACCAGGATATTCAAAAATGCACCTTTTGTGTTCCACAGAAGAAGAAAAAAGTGACACAGGTTTGGAATGACATGAGGGTGAATAAATGAGGAAGAATTCAAATTTTTGGGTGAATACAAGGCATACAAGTCAAAAGTCATTAATAAAGTTTTCGCATGTTGTTATTTGTTTATTTTATTATTTGTTTATGTTCACCATGGTTACCTGCGTTTCTACATCATAATCATTTGAACGTCTTAAAGTTACTCTACAAAGACATAAATGTTGCAGAGCCATTTTTCTTCATTTGTTCAGACCACCTTGTGCTGGGAATATTTATATAGTGCTTTTCTGACACTACACTCGAAGCGCTTTACACAGTGAACAGGAGACTCTCCTCAACCACCACCAGTGTGCAGCATCCACCTGGATGATAGAACAATGCTCATGTTTTATGTCGCCTGAAGGGAGGCTAAAATTGTTACAATGTTGCATTTTCTTCTTTGTTCGGTTCGCTTTCACAAGGCAACATTTCAGAATGGACCAAAACTGTGTTAATAAAAGTCAAATGTGCACAAACTGTCCCCTTATTGGACAGAATGTTTGTGCTCTGTTCTGGGATTTAGCTCAGACATCAATACACCAGTTAAAATGATACCTATGAGAAAGTTGTAAAAGATATTCGAGCATTGTTAATATCACAATTATGCAAAACGTCATCTGTGTGGTACAGAATGCGCATTCAATTCAGAGGTTGCGCTGCAAATAAACATTACCCATCACTTGGATTGATAAATTGAGTTGTACATTTTATATCATGGTTATTTTTATTCATCATTAGTGCATATTTCAAGGTCACAGAGCTCTCTTTCTCTCTCTTTTGCATGCACACACACATACAATGAGCAGAAAGTGTGAAGTCACATAAAGATGGTTTTTATCTGACAAAAAGTTTCTAATGCCATCCTGTCTGTGTCTGTTCTGCCGCTATCCAAAAGAGAGAAGCGATCGTATTAAAATTGCCTCAGGAATTATTCAGCCACTCCTACTTTAAACGTGCAATCAAATTGAATATAATCACTAAAAGCTATATCCACATTTTGATTATGAATTATATTGACATTCTGACCTGCAGATTTCTTTTCTGCAGATCCATCAGGTATGCTCATGGTTTTTATAGAGATATTGTTGGTCTGTTGAGTCAGATCGCATTCTTCCACAAGTGAACCACTCCAGAGTTCGTTTGCAATCGGACCGAGACAATCTCATCCAAGCGGTCTCAGACAGATTGTTTTGGTGAGGATACGAGTGCAATTGCTGTGTTCATATATGCCTAAACTAACTGAACTGAGCGAGAAAATGAACCAGATTTTGAAATAAATGCTCCAAATGAGCCAGGTGTGAAAATGCACTGAATCAAATGAGTTTGGAACAAGTGAGGGAAAGGAAATTTGACAGAATTTTCATTTTTGTGTCAACTATTCCTGTAAAATTATATACACTCATATGAGCTAAAGACAGTCATATCAGTGGCCTAGAAAAGGCTGTTTTAGTCTACATAAGGGTGGTCACACCTCATGGTGGCTACCATGTTGAGATCACATGACCAGCTAAATACTTCACAATTTATCTTGGTAACCCTATCAGACACTTTTGGTTTCTGAACCAAAGCATTGGTCATCATTGGTGACACGTATGGGATAGGAGTCAACATAAAGTAGCAACTGTGAAACATAATCAAAAATGATTTAAAAAGTGCACCTTTAATTGAAAAAGATAAGTCCTATTAAAAAAAGAAAAAAAACTCCAATTCAAAATTTCCAGCATGTGCCACTTTTTGTGATGCATCAGTGACAATATCATTGATCTACTCTCTACTGAAAAGATGGAGAAAATTATCTCAATGTTTCTCTCTTTCTCTCTGTCTCTTTTTCTTTATTTGGGAGTGGCTGATCATGCATTGCGGTGGTTACTGCACAGCTCTAATGTCTTAGCTTGGGGTCCGTCACTCCAGATGTTCTTGGAATTCAATCTTTTGAGGGCTGGGAACTTAAGTGGGGGTCTAGATCACTAGAAGATGTTGTCATAGCTTCAAGACTGCAGATGGATGGTATTAGCACTAAGCCTAACTCCGGGGTCTAGAATTCAACTAAATGGAGGAACTTCTAGATCTCCACACATTCAATTGGTCTTATATGTCTCCATAAAACTGCAGTTTTTGAACTTTAAGCCCACAGTCCTCAACTAGCTTACAATTTCAGAAGCCTTCTGATGGTTTCACTTCTCATCTCCCGGTCCACGTCAAACAACAACTGCTCACCAACTCCCCCACTAATACAAGAGGTCAGGGGAGCTAGGACCCTCAAATGTTTATCCACACCATGTCTTTGAAATGGCTTATGGGGGTGATATTGATTTGACTGCTTCAGAACTGCTTTGGTATGTTATCTGACATTTTGGAATTATGAAAAGGACATTTCACTCACTGATATTTTATTGTTTTGCTCTGGAGACAGTTCTGAGATAGTAACAAATCAAGTTACATCTTTATCTACTCTCGGTGTGAGACATAGCATTTGGACAGGCCATTTTTCTGTATAAGACACAGCTATTTGTTTTAAATAATCCCAGTGTCTCTCAGACCATGATGTAAAGAGTGTCAGCACTCTGTGAGATCTAATTTTTAAAGCTAGACTGGAGAGGAGGGAAAATACCACAATAAGCCAGTGTACCTAAGGAGTAGCTGTCCACCCACTGGTTTGTTAGTCTAATAATTAATAATATTAATCATAATCCAACTGTTTTAAGAATCTCAGCTCTGCTTGAAGTGTTGTGAGCAGATACCATTAATCCTTCACAAAAGAGTTGTAAGCCATTAACCAAACCAGCCAGCTCTGAGGTGAATCACATGATCATTACAAACTTTGATTCGAAGCAACAAAATATTTTAAAATCTGACAAAACTGTTGAAGGTATGAGATACCCCCCTTTTTCACAACATAATACTAAAAACAAATTAAATAAAAATGTAGCCTTCAAGTGTTTAAGTAACCATTGCTTCAAGTTTTCCAAGTAATTAATCTAAAGCCAGTAATGAAATAGAGTAATAAAATAAAGAACCGAGAAAACAGTGCTTTATGTTTTAGCAGCAGCAATTAAGCATTAAAAAAGGCAGTCTAATAAACATGAAAAAGTAATTTCATGCTAAATTAAACTACCTAAATTATTATTCTGTGATTATTATATTATTATACACATCGCATAGATCCGATAATTTGAGATATAAGATTGTATTTCTGCTTCCTCTGCTTCTCTTCACTCACTTAATACTGTAGTCAAATAGTGCTATAGACTGAGTCAGTTCTCGGTACTGCCAGTGACTATTAAAATATTGAACTGAGCAGAGATTCCTCGGCACCGCATCACCCAGTTTGGGAACCACTGATATAGACTATCATTTTATGATGCTTCTATGGTCCATTTTTGTACTTATTGGAGTTTTATAGTCCCTGTTCACGATATCCTTTCATTGTATGGAAAAGAGCATAGTGAACATTCCTTAACATTTTGTTTCCATGGAAGAAAGAATGTGATGTGGGTTTGGTTCATCATGAAAGTGAGTGGATCAAGACAGAATTTTAGTTTTTCATATGAACTATTCCTTTAAATAACTGACCATTACTGTTCAGCTATGTTCAGCTCTGTTTAGCACGAGCTGCTCATGTGGCTAAGCAAATATTAGACATTAATATATCCAGCCCCCCCCCCCCCAAAAAAACTCATACAAAGCAACAGTTACAGGGAATACATTGTGTGCTAATTCAGGCATATATAGAAACCTTCTAATTGGCAAAGTGAGAGAAAGAGAAAGTTTCAAACTAGCGGTTTTAGGAAACGTTTTTCAGAGAATGCAAAGAGTGGGCCGAAGCACCTGCGTCGACTTGCGTCATTCTTCTTTAATCAAATCCTCTTGCACATAATGTGTTTGTTTATTCTTCTTAGTCAATAGGATTCCATAGATTCCTTTCCAAGAGTCCTCAGCACGGCGTGGGCCGCAAAATATTAAGATCCACATACACCTCCCGCAGAGAGAGAGAGAGAGAGAGAGAGAGAGAGAGAGAGAGGGACAGCGGCGCATAAAATGAACCAAAGGGGAATTGTCCGAGGAGTCAGGTCAAATATGTGTGGCACGGTGCTAAAAAAATCTTCAATGACTCCCTCTGTGCCCCTTGGCAGACCCCACCCCTTAAGAAAATCCAAAAAATACCCAAACTTTAGGATCCCACCCAACTCTCACTTCTAGTTAAAGAGGAGCATTCATATGCCCTCAAGGAAGCTAAAACCCCCAACACACATAAACACACATATCCACGTGCACACACACACAGACTTTAAGGAAAATAACTCGCTTGTCTATGTCCTATTGATAACGCTAAAGGAGTTCCTGTGCCCTCACTCTCTCTTTTGGAGCATTTTGGAGTGAACTAGGTCAGGGGTGTTGGAAAATAAATTAGCTGATTCTGTTAGCAGCACAAGACATGTTTTATCACCTAACCTCATGCAATTTGTCAACTCTGAAGCTCCACATTGTTATCTGCCTGAAGCTCCACATTGTTATCTATTAACCACCACAGAAAAGACACAGGAAACCAGTGAAGTCTGACACACCAGACTAACATCCAAGGCATTATCAGGTGCTGTTCATGTTTCTAAAACTAAAAGTTGAGTTTCCAAATTGTTTGTGGTATCACAACTGGTTTTTCTTCCTTTCTGTGGTCTTGGTTGTTTTATGTTCAAAGACCTTTAGTAATTTTGTCTCTCTCAACTTGGACACTCCATCCTGAGCAAAACTGTATTGCTCAGAGATTGCTCTTTCACAGCTCAGAGGATTCGTTCTAAGTTGAAGCCTCCCTTGCTCAACCAGCTTCATCACCAAGGCTATGCTGGTTTACCAGCATTTTTTGCTGATGAACATCATGACTACGCTGGTCCATGAACCAGAGCAGCATAAACCAGCTTGGGCCAGCATGGACATTCATACCGGACTAAACTGGTCAGGAAATGCACTTTTCTTGTGTCCACATGGTTTGGACATGGCTGCTGGTGGCGCAATATGTTTCATCTGAGGATAGAGTTGAGTGCAGGGTCAAAGGTAAGGTACAGTTAGGTGCTGGTGCAGTGTAATCCATTGACTGTCAGTGCAGAGACTCAGACCATATGCTGCCTCACCTGTAAGGGCTTTAGCCATCTGCTGTACCAAAAGTTCCCAGAATTCCCAGAAAGTGGAATTCAGCTTGTATTTCACAATTCTCTGACCACTTGGATAATTTCCCTGCTTAAACCCACCTAAGATGGTTTGCTGGTCTTGGCTAGTCTCCCAGCTTGGTCAGGCTGGTTTGTTGGCTGTTTTTAAAGGGTTTTTGGACACTTTAGGATGCTTGTTTTGTGCACTTTGGGCTAACCAGTTAGACCAGCAGAGCACCAGCTTGACTAGGCTAGGAGACCAGCAAACAATCCTAGGATGGTCTCAGATTTTTATTTTTATCAATAAAGGTAAACAAAAGTATAAATATTTAATATTAGTGGAAGTGACTCATATTCCGAAGACTCTAGAGAGGTTTGACATTTACTGTTGAGCAGTCTACACTGCCTACTCTTCACTGTGTACTTACAGCTGCCCTTTTGAGCCAAGACTGCAAATTTGTACCCGCATGTGCATACTACTTTGTGGATATTTGCTTAAGCAATATTCGAAGATTTCTGCACCTGAGGCAACATAGACCAATTGATGATTGCAGTAAGCTGAATGGAACATGCTTGGCAAACTCGTTCATACCTGTGCCAAGTTTACACAGAACTGGAGCAATATATTATTGTGCCAATGATAGGAATCTGCACAATAATTCCAAAATCCAGTCAAATCACAGCCATCCCATATGGGCGTACCATCTGTCTTGGTGTCAGTCTGCCATATAACACTTCTAAAGCATGGCATCTGCTTTGAATGCTATCTCATAAAAGAGCATTAGTCACACAAAATCTAGACAAAGATAAATCAGATGATACATTCCTTTATACAACTCACAACTGACTACATTTTGGCTTATGTAGACCAAACAAACTGCAGATTGTTAATGTTGTGATTGTGAATCTATGTTTTGTTGGCTCACTGACATTAACAAAATTTACCAAGGCAGTATACTGCTGAATTTTATCTGATAGATCATTGTAGTCTTGAGTAAACAACTCTGTAAACAACAGGATGTCCAGATCTCTGCTTGTTAGCCGCATCATTAGGATGAGATTGTCAATCATTTGCCCCATATTCCTTGTGGTATGGATAAAAAAATGGTGTCAAATGATAAAGTGATGCCATATTTGTAATTATACATTAGTTTAGTTAAGTTTTTTAATCGATTAAAAAAAATATTTTTTTCATAAGACTAGCTATGTTCCAAGAGTCTTGCACTGATAGTATTTTTTCCTTCTTTCCAGTTAAAATATCTAAACTGCTGTTGCCTCAGTCCAATCACATACTCTGTTCCAGACTGGGTGTTGCTTTGTGACTTTCAAAGCTTTGTGCTATGGTTTCATTTGAAAGTATTTTTGTCGATGGAGAAAAAATATGCAAACCAACTGACCAAATTTAATCTGAAACATAAGTTACTCGATATTAACTTCTTGTTTATATAACTGATGACTAAAAAAAATCACACTTACAATCATGCTGTTTTACTGAATATCAGTACAGCTTTGTAGACACGAGACCGCAGGCCTTTGGAATTTTCCAAGGATTACACTAGAGCCCGAAATATTCCTTTTTGTTAACTTCGAAGTCATTTTATTTATTTATTTTATTAGTCATGCAGAAGTATGCCAGTGGTTTCCTGACTAGACTTGAATGTAGTATTTTTAACCATGGCTTTGAAACAGAGCAGCTCACTTTTAAAATAAGTCCTCTTTTAAAAACCATTATAGTTCACACTGGAGTTTGTTTTTTGAACGCTGACTTTAAATTGACCGTGGCTTACGATCTACGGGTTAGAGGATCTGTTCAGAGTCATTAGGAAATTCAAAATCATATTTAGAATGATTTGGCTCAGGGAGGCGAGCAGTGGTTGGAAAGGTATACCAGGCTCTCCCATTTTGATTCTCCAAAGCCAAATTTCTTCATTAAACATCAATTATCTGAAATAAGCCATGCCTGCTGAAGACTGGAAGGTAACTCAAGCAGCTGAAAGTGTTGATGAGAATCTATACGAGGGCAGAATCACACATCTACAGTGAGAAAGATTGATGACAAGTTTTGGAATTATAACAAAAGCCCAGCAAGAGAGAGAGGGAAGGGCAATGAGAGGCAAGATCCAAAAACTGCCCTCGGTAATATGAGTTAAATAAAAGGAGACTAAGTCAATTAAACTGAGGAAAAGTAAACATTACTGTGGCTACTTCATTGCTTGTTCTCTTGTTGAACTCTATTCTTGATCTCTTTTCAGCCTCTTCCATGCGCTCTTGCCCACACACACACACACACACACACACAAAATACATGATTGTCTCTGTCTGCCGTCTAAAGCAAACCATCTGTAATCTCCTCTCTTTATGTGTGACTAATTGAAAAAATATGAGCAATGATTTGAACCCACCGTGTGCATGTGTTTGAAAGTGTTTGTTTCAGCACACACAAATGTCTGCACATTTGTTCATTTATTTTTAGGTTTGTAAATTATGTAACATTGTACATTATGTAGCATTATTCATAAAGAAAAAACAGCAGCATAAGTGAAACGCACTAGATTTATTCTCTTATAAGAAAAATATTTTGTTTGAAAGTAATTATCCAAGACTAAGTACTAATGGGTATTTAACATGAAAGAAAGACCTCATAAAATGTTTGTAAAAAATGTATTTTTCATACCACAGGTATGTGGAATATTTCAAATAAAGTAGGAAGAAAGAAAGTCATCCGTGTTTGTAACAATATGAGGGAGAGTAAATGATGACAGAATTTTCACTTTTGGGTGAACTTTCCTTTTAAAATAAATGTTAACCAGACATACACTTTCCCTTAAAAATTCATATACATTTTAACTTAAAATCTTGATGTCAGTGCCTATGCATGGACATGTTATCCATGAACTTCCCTAATACTCAATTCCGGCCACAACATAAACACAGAACTGTTTGCATTTCAAAACTTCGCTCACCACATACTTCTACCCTTGGGTATTTAAAAACTTTACATGAATTTTAGACTTTAGAATTTTAGGAGCAATAAAATGCACTCAGTGTCGCAGTCCTATCATTCTGTCAGTCTGGGTTTTTGTCTGACAGGACCGTGGCATCATTGTCCCATGTCTATCTTGTGTTTCATTGTCTGTCTTTGTGTGAGCGCACGGTTTTGGTTATATTCCCTGCCGTGCGCTCTTCGGCCTGTCTTGTTTCATGTCGGGAGCATGGTGTCTGGATCCTGACTTCCTGTCTGGTTCGGTTTCGTTCTGTGTCAGGATCCGAACACTCATGCTCCATGTCTGTCTGTTATTGACGTGGGTGCATCGCGCTTATGTCATCTTGGCAGCACGCACTCACGTCAATAGTTTGTCTGTCTCTCGCGAACACGGGTGTGCCTCGCGTTGCGCGCCTGGGTTGCAAGCTGTCTTCATGTTGTGATGAGGTTCGGTCACTTCGGTCTAAGGTATTGGGTGTGTGTGTGGCCAAACTCTCGCACTGGTGTCCTGTCTTGTTTTTATCGCTTGTTGCGTACATCGTGTGTCGTTTGCCTCACGATGTATGCTCAGGTTTCGTTTAGTGTGAGAATGCGTGGCATCCCTTTGTTTGGCGTTGCTACGCATTCTCTCATCTTGTTTGTCGGTTGGTATGGGCATATATTGCATTATTGTCATGGCGATGTGCGCTCATGCCATTCGGGTGTTTTCTTGTCTTGTGAGAGCACGTGGCTTTGTTTTTTTCTGTATCGCCACGTGCCTCTCTGTCTTACGCCTCCTTGTTTGCTTATTATTAGTTAATTTGCCTCACCTGTACCCTGTTAACCAGTTTGATTTCTCTCCCTATTTTAGCCTGCTCGTGTGTGTTGTCCAGTGCCAGTTCATCTTGTGTGTATTCCAGTCGGTCCTGTTCCTTGGTCTTGTTAATCGGTCTTGTTTCATGTCTCGTGCTGGTCCTGTTTATCATCCCATCCCTACCCGGTCTAGGCGGTCCTGTATCCTGTGCCCTGTTTTCCCTACCCCAGCCTGGATACCCTTTTTCCCCCTTCGGGTTAGTTTATGTTTATTGTTTTTCCCCCTTGTGCGAGTTACCTTTATTTTTTGTATTCAATAAATTCCCTTTTTTGAACTCTGCTATTGGGTCCTCCCTCTGTATTCGTGACACGCATGTGGTTTGGTTTAACATTAGGTTCCTCTTCTTAGACTGAAGGTCATATGGCAGACCTATGGCTGTCTTTAGGGGATAATGAGACATTTGTTAACTTCAGTACCTCACATCCATTCCATCCATAAAGCAGCACATTTATTGTAGTTTCAAATAGCCCTGTCAGTCTCATTGTAGGAAAACTATGCCGTTGGGACAGCTGAAACTGCTCAAGTCCCAGCCTTATATCGTAAGGAATGCAAGAACAAGAGATGAAAAAGAGAACCAAAGTGTGTCACAGATGGAACGTGTAAATGTGCATGTTCAGGGATGTTGGAGCTTAATTTTGACTCTGCCAGTCAAAGAAGAAAACAACATAAGGGATCTACAGATCTGTCAGTGAGGTATAGATGAGCTTCAATCAAGTTGGCCAAGGGGAGAATGTGTCAGACCTTTCCTGAGACTTTTTTGGCTAATTGTAGGCTTTCTTATGTACGGCTTCAGGGTTCAAGAGGTTTTTTTGTCTATGTAGGTCTGTCTTCATGTAGAGGGATTATTCTACAAAGCCCTGCTTTAACACATAATGTGATTTACACAAGCAGGACATGGATCAAGATGGTTCTTGGATCAACATTCTTTGTTGACTGGTCTTACTATGAATGCGGCAGAAGTTGGTCGAAAAATCTGCTGCTGAAATTGGTCTACTTCGGCTTACTGAAATTCGAACCAATGCCCCCATTGGCTGAAGCTGGAAATGTTGTAGACTTGTGTGAGCTCCAGTAAACTAAGTAGTGTATTTAGTTGAAAATAATTTAATACATTCAACATATTTTATTAACCCTACCCTCTAACCCAAACCCCAACTCTAAACCTAAATGTCAGTGGAGTAAAAATTATTTTTTTTACAGTGAAAATGCAACCTCGAAATTGTGCTCACCCTTGTTTATGTGAACTTGATTGCTTCCTGGTTTCCATGGAACCAGTACCTGTGTTTCAGTAGCATCACAAGAAAAGGTGAACACATTTGAATTGATGCAAAAATGTCTGATGGGTAATGCAAGGCATTTGTCAGTAATTTGGCAGAATGGGGTTGATTTTTGGGGTACATGAAGATTCGGAAGAAACATGTCGATTTCTTGTGTAATCATGTTGGACCTACACCAATCCCTAATTAGGGCTGGGCGATATGGCCAAAAATATTATCACAATATTTTTTTCAAATCATTCAGTATTGATATTTATCACAATACACAGTACATTTCATACCATTAAAGGGGAATGAAATGCATTCCACAAGTTTGTTAGACCTCAAGAATGAATGTAAACATAACTTGTTTGTTTACAAGTAAACCCCAGAGCGTAAACTACCCACAACATGTGTGTGTGAACTATTTTCAATGAAATTCCGCCAATTTCATCATCTTCAGCAGACCCTTTTTTTTTTTTTTTTTTTTAGGTGTTGTAGACTCATGTGCCAAGATATATTGTTCAAACACAAATTCAACTATATGAATTGTTAAACTGAATAATGTGTTTCTCCTACAAGCCTACAAACAGAAACACATACACATACACACATACATTTTCACATGCATTTTCTTCCATCCAGTTATTTACTTCATTGAAATAGTAAGTAACATGTGAGTGACCTAAAGTTACTTTTTTTCACACACATACAGTGCATGTTTCTTGAGTAAACACCATACCTGACTCATCTCTTGATGGCCGTGACCTGTGAAGATCAAGATTCATCCACATTTACCGCTATACCTATGTTTGCTTTTTTCTGGATGTGGATGTGGCATTGCAATACATACACATAAATCATCTTTCACATGCACACTAGCATGTACAGTCACCTTTTCAACCTTCTCATGGGCAAATATTCAGAATCTCAGACTTGTCAAATCCATTGAGTCCATGTTTCAGAGAGAGTCTATCTCAATCATCTCCCTCAGGGCCTCTCGGATTCTGGACAGCATCTGAGGAGAGCCAGAAGTCCTCCATCTCCACTCTGTGTATATATCTCCATAACAGCTGTGTACACTAATGCCTCTGATACACGTAAACTTTAGCTAATGGAAAAATCAGGAATGAGCTGGGGAACTGCCTAAGCATTTCAAACTAGCCAGTTATAAATTGCATTACCTTTCAAAAATGTGCAGAAATTCTGCAAAGTCAGCAGTTCTATCATCAAGTAGCTGTACAAAATGATGGGCAGGAAATGTTTATGATAAAAATTGGCCTTACTGTTTTTATTACATTTTCAAATATCTGTTCCTATCTGCCCTTATAAATAAATGAGAGTAGAATATAGAAATGAATTAATGTTACATAAATAATAAACTAGATTTTACATTTTACAGTAATGTTTGCCTGTGCAAAAATTGCGACCACTATGCAAGGGTGTTATGAGTGCTTACCAAGGTTCTATGAGTGGTTGCTAGGATGCTACTAGAGTGTTCTGGGTGGTTGCCAGGTGGCTGCTCACTGGAGTTCAACCATAAGTCTCCTTATGTAAGTCTATGGGATTTTTCAACTGTTGTCAATCGTAAAAAAAAATAAAAATAAAAAATACTTTTTAAATAAAAATTAAGTCAGTTCTCTTGAAAAAATACTAACACACCCCTCCTCAATAATCCACACAATCTGACATAACATTCATGCATGGTGCCTTGGCAGGCACTACTAATAAAGTGTCCTTAGTTTAACCACTAATTAAGTTTAATTCGTTTCCTTATTAAAGGGATAGTTCACCCAAAAATGAAAATTAGCTCATCATTTACTCACCCTAATGCCATCCCAGATGTGTAAGACTTTCTTTCTTCTGCGGAAGTATATAAAGGCAGCATAAAAGTAATCCATACAACTCCAGTGGTTAAATCCATATCTTCAGAAGCGATATGATAGATGTTGGTGAGAAACAGATCAATATTTAAGTCCTTTTTAACTATAAATCTCCACTTTCAAATTTTTCTTGTTTTGTTTTTGCTGGTTGGCATTCTTCCTGCATTTCGCAACCTGCTGGGTAGGAAGGAGAGTTTATGGTAGAAACTGACTTAAATATTGATCTGTTTCTCACCCTCATATCGCTTTTGAAGAGATGGATTTAACCACTGGAGTCTTATGGAATATTTTACGATGCCTTTATGTGCTTTTTGGAGCTTCAAAGTTCTGGCCACCATTCACTTGCATTGTATGGATCTACAGAGTGTGTGGGTTTTTTCTTTTTTTTTTTTTCTGTTTTCTGTTTTTATCCTCTGGATATCAAAGCTGGCACATTCTGTATATACACGTCCAGCGTATGTGGTCTGATGATCATGTTTTGCATGCGCAATCACAAACAAAATTACATCAGCTTACTTAAACAGCTTAATAATGTGGCATGTAGAAATACACCCATCCTCACCTGCTTAGTTCTATTTCTGATTATTTGGAGACTGTTCTGGGTTATAAATAGCTGATAACAACGGTTCTATTCTTCTGTTGTTCCCCTTTGTCTTACTTTGGGTTTTAGTGGCCTATTGTGGATCACAGACACACATACATATTCATAAACCTGTTTACCACAAAATCAAATTGGACATCCAGACATAATTAATATAGCAATATAGGTATGCCAGTTGTACACACATAAACCCAGACTCTTTTGGCACTTTCTTTTGCTGCATTTTGGGCATATAGAAGTTTCAGGATCAAGTGAACTTTAGACAGTGCTAGGGTGGCGTCTCTTATATGCTCCTTTAATTTGCAATGTCAACCTGCTAAATATAATGTCTACAAAATATAATTTTGGTTCAGGCCATATCCACTGTCCTTTATCGTGAGCCATATTTTTTAACAGTCTGAATTTTTGCTAAAAACATGAGTGAAATTTTTAGCTTAGTGAGGCATTGTCCTGGCAAATGCGCACACAAAACAACCCTTGCAACCAACATTGGAGTGCACAGAAATATTAGCTGCATTTTCTCAGATCATGAGAACTGGCCCATGCATAACATCTCCTGACAGTACAGCAGTATTCAGTCAACGAGCTTGCTTATGCAAATTATAGAAATCATTCTCTCTAATTTTAAACTTTCTGGTAAGTGATGCTGACTCAAGCTTAGGTATAAACATTTTGCACTTTTGAATGCTTAAATTACAGATTTTTAAAGTGTTTTTAATTCCTAAAAATAATGTTTTCTTAAATCACAACTGGCTTGGTCCATGAATGTAGTCAAAGCACTTAAAAGTCAAAGCACTCATCATGCATTGCTGGAGAACTTAATGGCTATCTGTGCAAACCAATCCTCTATACACAGTGCATACACTTTAAAACTCTTTTACTCAAACACACATACAAAGTCGATGAGCTGTGACAGGGTTGGTGTGGTTTAGGGGTGTGTGTTTAAGAGGGTAAACTTCATCATCTTTAGTATGGCCTTGCATGCTCACATCCGCATACATAAACACAAATACACACACCCATTAGCTTAATTTACAAATAGGAGGGGGAAAAAAAATAAGATGTGAAAAGGTCAATATACAAATGCAATTTATGAAGTCCGCAGAATATGTTTGAGATTTGAAGTTAATAATACAAATAATAGCCTAATTATTATAATACACTAACAAGAAAGTTTGTAAACAAAGGTAGACTATATACTGGGTGATAAAATTTGTGTTTAGGAGAGAAAGAATAGAATGGGCTGACATAACAATGACACGTGAGAGTGGAAAAGAGTGATGAAAAATCTCTGAGTCAGTTTCAAAACCACACGTACATCTCTCACTCATTCTCTCTGGCATGTCTGAATTAAGAAGCAATGGAAACAAAAGTTTCTATAAATCAGGATTTCACCCTCATTACTCTTTGTTTCATGTAGAACGTCAACTTTCTCATTCTCACACATGCATCATCTGGATGTTACCATAGCAATGCTTCACCAAATATGAGACATGCTGAGTTGCTGGGTTTATGGAGAGTGAGGAAAAAGGGCAGAGAGTTTCCAAAAGTAAAGGCAATTTCCCCCAATGATGAATTTTTTTTTCCTGTTAAAGTTTTCCCTTGTGAGTCAGACACACTACACTATTTTACAGAGCCAGACAAGACTAATTACAAACTTAGGTTGTGTTCAGAATATCATACTTCCATACTACTCTTTTACAGCAATATATACAGAGCACATTATGCATTTACTGTGTGCATATACTGTATCATGTAACAACAAAGTAGCATTCCACAGTTTTAAGCTTTGATTGCACCATGTCTTTTGTTTCACATACTATTTAATTTACTTATTTTTTCAATGCAGTCAGCTATTCCATTCCGAACACAGCCAAATTATAGTCATAAAACATCTACTGACCTCTGACAGACATGCATAATTTCTAGTGGTTTCCATTTAGGCTTTGGCATCATTTTAATTGAACTGAAGGAGGTGAATGTGCCTTTCTTTTGACTTCTAAAGCAGGAAGCTTCAGAGAGGACCATAAGCTTGTTTGATCTCAATAAGAACTCCTGACACAATAAAAAGTCCTGCCCTGTGTAAAACGCTAGTTGCACTGTTGTACGTGTGTGTACGTGTACGTGTGTGTGTGTATGTGTGTAAAAGGCGAGGATCAGGGACGCCTGATCATGCGGCTTGTTGGAATTACCATTGCAGAACGGTCTCATTGTCTTCCGTTTTCACAACATCATGTTCAACAATAGCTGCTTTCAAACAGCCCTTCTACTTAATGAAGACCTCTAATGATATGCTAACGGCGCGCCGTTTTAATTACGGTTTGAAGTGGTTAAGTCCCATACAATGTAATGCACCCAAATGAGCAGTAGTATATTCGAGAAAATCACTCTCACTTTTAGAATGATTCGGACTTGACGTGAAAAACATAAAGAACAGACTTCAGATTGAACTAAATGACCAAAGACAGAAAATTAAGATAGGCTAGCAGTTTGACCGAGAAAAAAACTTTTATTGGACTTTAAGAAGTCCAAATTTACCGTTGCTTGATGCGCGCGTATTACGCGCGCGCGGTGGCAAATGTTACTTACAATTAAAAAGTCAATTGGAATGTGATTTTTCGAATTTAATTCTGATTCACAGGCTAATATGAAAGTTGCAAAATGCAAAATTGTAGCCATGTATATTCTGCAGGTTATTGTAGCATGTCAGATATAAATTCATTCATTTTTTTATTTTTTTTTCTTCTTCATTTTTTTGACCTGACATTCTCTAGCTCCAAGTAGCGTAGTTCGTGGTAGCTCCACCTCCCCGTCTTGAGCAGCGAACAATAGTCCACCTGATGCTGCCCTAGGCGGGGAGGTGGAGTCTTCCCTCTACCGGCCATTCCTAAACAGTGAATCAGTGTTCATTCACATTCACGGGCCAGCCCGTTCACTGGAGTTTCAAACACAGCTCTTTCCGGAGGAGTGAGGAAATTCTGTTCCTTGAGCAGACAGGAAAATAAATCAGTCATGGATTTATTTCTTGCGTGTTGGTCTTTGGAGCTGCTGTAAATATTATTATTGTTATTATTATTTAGTACGGAATGACTTTAAATGTAATTTGCGAATTCAACTTTATTCGGTGTTGGAATACTAAACGAGCTTCGCTGTAATGTTGGAATAAGACGAAGAGGACTCGTGAAGCATAGCGCAGCAGGACTATCTTGACCGAAAACACAAACATGATCCTTACTCGTAAGTATCTATGTTTACTTTTCGTCAAAATTACTTTGACTCTTGTTTTTATGTTATGAGGTTTTGTAATGTTATAAAGTGAATATGGAATGCTATATGTAATGATTATAATGCTCCCATCGTAATACCGCTATTTTATTTATACCTTGGAAACAAATGTATATATATCTGTCTCATGTTTAATGTTTAAGAGCGCAATTATTTTGGTGGCGCGTGAGACCTCACGCTCTACCGGACCTCCAGGCTGTGTAATCTCCTCTCGCGCTCTCCAATTCGTGTCTCGTCTCCATCGGTTTTAGTTAGATTTCACATAATTCCGGGATAAGAGTTGTGCGCTTCGTCAGTGGTGGTCTACTGTTCTCTCCCAGTCAGACTAAAAGCAGAGAGTTGACTGAGGTTTTTGTGATATCCTGGCATTACAAAAGAGAGCGATGAGTGTCCGCTTTGACGCTGAGGGCGCGTTCGTGCATCTTTCCACGTCTCGCGCCCTACAGCTATATATTTCGGCGCTACAAGAGAATTTCACTCAGTTGTGAAATTGTTCTCAACAGTTGTCTCTCTTTTTATGTCTTCTATTTTGTATGATGCCTTGTCGTGAAACCGGTCGTGTAAAGGTGCGAGTTAGGTCTCTGCAATCTTTTGCTTCAAACACGAACCTTTTGACATTGCTCAGAATAGAGACCTCTTTTTTTTCCTGCACGCGAAAAAGACTACAGTGTTTCAAAGAAAGTATGTATGCTGTTGTTGCAGGATGTTGCTTGCGCGATCAGACTTTCCCCTCTTTTTCTAAGTAGAGGTTGATGAACTTGGGGTCATGTTAACTCCAGGTGATAAGCAGGCCAGTTAGGTGTCAAGCAAAAGAATGTCATACTTAAAACACGTTACTTTGATGTTGATATAATACAAGCACCACCTGATAATCTAAGGTCATAGTTTTGAGTGTGATAGAGTCATAAGCACGAAGCCTTGAGACAGGAGCACACACACACTCATTCACTCACTCACTCTCTCTCACTCAAAAAACCCACACTGTTTCAAACCCATTTAGAATTTTCCGAAGTGTGTGCCGATTTTGGTCCACAATAGTGAATCTTCGTCATTGCCATCTGAAAACAGTATTTCTGTCTTTAAATATATTTAAAGGGTAAACATTTGACTACAGTGATTACGGTTGCTTTAGGATCAGACGACACTGTAATAAGAAGCTTGCTGTGATAATAGAGGAGAGTCTGTCTTTCTTTACTTCTTTCCCCTCTAAGTAATCTTTTGATCATATGGAATGGATAGAATGGCATATCAGGGAGCATATCTAATCATCTGACCTGAGATCAGTCTTGCGTTACACAAAGTGGCCAGTCACCAGACTTGGCCAAGCTGGCTCCAGGTCAGCGATAGCGAATGTTTAAATCTGTCAGAAAGTCAGAGAAGCACTTTAATGGACCCATCTGGCCAAAGAGAGTGCATGTTTGTGTGGCTAGCATTGCGGTGTTGGGTAACTGTAATGAACCATGGGGTAACACCATCATCCCATGTGTTTGCATGTAGGGCCAGATGGAGGGGATCATCTGATTTTCAGAATTGTCTCATTTTCATACTCTTCCTCCATATGTCTGTAAAAAACCATGCCAAAATATGATATGCGTGATCCCCAGCAAATGATGTATGACTTCTCGTGATTTGCACATTTAAAGAAAGACACTGCACAGATAAAGAGCTCAGTGTCTTTGATGTGATTTATCAAATATGACATCAAGTCACATGAATCGCTAATAAAGACCATCTAGTTTTGCTGAAAGACAGATATTGATGTTAGTGCTCTGGTCATTTCAAACAACATCTATGTAACTAAAATAACCACATTTTCAGCTTCAGAAGACCTTATTATTAAAATTAATCCAAATATACTTGCACACCCCTTGATTTCCCTTGATTATGCACACTGAAAACAGGGCTTTGAAATTCAGGTAGTGGGATGGATTTTGCTTTCATAGCAGAGAGGTCGCCTAAACACACATTCATGCACACAAAGTTGGTTCCACCTCCACCCTCTCATGCTGAGGGACCATCGGCCAGTGATTGTGAGAACTTCCTGCAACAGGAAAATGAGGAAGAGGAAGAGAGAGGAGAAGAGGAAGAATAAATTGTAATTTTAGAAGTGGCAAAAAAGGTTCTAACAGGAATTCAACTTTGGCAAAGTTTATAGGAAGTTCTCCCAAGAGATTACATCCGTCAGTCTTTCAGTGGGTCTGGAGACTGCTGTCTTTCCTTTTGTCTTGTCTGTCTCTCAATTTTTTTGTATTTGCAGCTGACCTGTGAGCATATATATCAAAGATTCATTCATTTGATAGAAATGGAAATATAAGGTGGAGTGAATATTTGATGCTTTGATGAATGATGGAGACAAAGACACATATATGTCTCTGTGACGGATACCACCCAGACATCCTGTGTGCTTGACTCAGGTCACTGTGGCAGAGGTCACAGGTCATACATCCACTAGGAGACTGGCACCATGCAAGATATGAAGCAGATGGATTGTAGATTAAGAGAGAGGAAGAGAGACAGGAGGGTGCGTTAGTGGCTATTGGTAACCATTTTATTAGTGCTGTTCCAAGACCAACTGAATCAAATAATTTGATGAAAGAATATGCTTTCCAAAGGGGAAAAAAGAAAGGAAAAGCAATGCTAAATTTGGCAACTTTGATTGTAGTGGATCTGACCTTTTCAACATCTTAAATTTGTACTGTGTTTTACAAAATATAATTTGTTAAAAACATGAAAACTATTTAAAGAAGCCGATTAATCAGCCTGTTTTTGGTCATTTCATTTTGAGAGCTGAGTGCTCACTTATAATTAGCTAAATTTATATTTCCCTCGTGTCACTGCCAAAATCTACCAACAGCCTGGTCAGCAGTGTTGGGTAAATTACTTTCTTTAAAAGTAATCCACTACAGATTACTGATTACTTCTCTAAAATTGTAATCGTATTACTTTACTGATTACTTCATGGAAAGTAATCAGATTACTAATTATTTTACTTTGAAGTTACTTTCTAATACCAATCAAACCTGCGAAAAATACAAACGTGACACTAATAGCTCTTTTAGTACTTTAATATTGACTGAAAACAATAACAAAATTACAGCAACATGACAAAGACAACAATTTGGCTAAAGAGATCCAGTGCATTTCTAAAAATGCAGCAACTTTTTTTATCTCAAGTTATACTGTAGTAGTATGTTCAGGTGTATGTTTGTGTGCGTGTGTATGTGTGTGTCCGCTACCGACAACTTTCTTAGCTGTGTATGGCATTTTTGTGTTTGTGTTGGTGTGAAAGACAGAAAAAGAATACTAAGGAACTGAAAAAATTTCTGAAAACACATTTGAAAACAGCTTTGATAGTAAAACCATTGTGTATTTGAATGCTTGTTTCTTTTCGGTGTGCATATACAGGTTTGCTTGTGTGTTGCATTATGCATGTGTATGTGTACATGTACAGTATGTCTGTTTGTGTGTGTACATGTGCAGCATGTGTGTGTTTACACAACTTTACAGCGAAAAAAAGGAGGGTTATTTCTACTTCCCTGCTTGTGCTCGGACAAATTGAGCATCCTTTATCACTTGCGCATCTGTAATGCTATTGCATTGTGTTTGTGTTTTATTGTGTACAGTATAGGGTTGCTCCAATACCAAAATTTTGGCTTCGGTACGATACCAGCCCTGGTACCTCGGTATCGATACTAACTCGATACTTAAGCAACAAATAAAAAAAGAAAAAAATCATATTTTTTATGAAATTACACAGAAAATTATTGACAAAAACAACTGCATCAAGTCTTATAGATAAAAATGATGCCTTTTCTGTTTTAATTTTTCTGGATTCCATGTTAAATGTTTTAATTAAATGTTATGATCAAATTGTGTTTAATCAAATGTTTTACGCCGTTCCGCAAATGTTTCCACCTTGTTAGCGATATATCCCTCTGTCAGACAGGAACAAGCGCTGTTTTCCATATACGCTCAAATCCGATCCCATCTCCTCCCGCAGCAGCTGCAGTGGGACACACGAGGGAGGCGCGCGAGGATGGGGTAGAGTGCAGAGATTTGAGGAGGATTTGTTGCCGGCCCAGCCTTGCGTGCCTCTCTCCTCCAGCCAGGGCTGGGAGCACGCTGACACGCACTCGCTGAGATTGATTGTGAGCGCATGAAAACTTGAAACACTTCACTTTTGTTTTCAATTTGAATAAACAACTACACTCCGCTGCGTCCATAGTAATGCCGCTCACTCATCTGTCGTCGCCTCGATACGTGTCCTCTATGCCACGGTGGTTTGTTTGAGCGCATGCTCATTAGCTGACACAGCAACACACATAAAAGTACTAACATTGGAACATAATACATTTTAAAATGCATTCTACTTAATTAATATTATTGTCTTAGCAATAAATGTGTAATCCAAGTAATGTCATTTTATTCATGTCTGTAATTGTAATCAGATTACTTCATTTTCAAAGTAACATGTTACATTACTGCATTACAGTGAAACGTAATTAGATTACAGTAATGTGTTACTTTGTAATACGTTACACCCAACACTGCTCTTCAGTAATACACAATTTCAGTTTTCTTTTTCTTTTTTAGTAAATATTGTGTAAAATTAGTGAACACATTAAATTTGATTAGCAATTGTGTGTACATCTCATTTGCTGTCTTTAAATTGTTGTACACATACAGTATATTGAAATATTGCTTTTGAAATATCAGTATCGGTTTTCGGACATTGCAAAATCAACCACTAGTTTAAAGAGTAGAACTCTTGATAAAGTCATCTGAGCTTTTTAATTCCATCATCACTTTTTTAGTCAACTGTTATTTCACAAACCCTTGCGTAATAGGTTACGTGTTGGAAACATTGCATATATGAAATGATGGCATATGTAGGCCTTTTGGGATATGGTTGGATGTGGAGAATATACTAAACATAATATTCAAGATGGAAAACTGTTAGTGTGTCCAACTCAGTGAAATGATAGTAACTTTGTCTTTTAACACAATGTGGATGTTTCTGTAACTTGAATTTACAGTCTTCTTTAAATGTAAATGCATGTACTGTACAATTGTAGAAAATATAAGGTTGTTTACTGTACAGAGGCAGTTCAATCTATTTCCCTGTCTCTGAGGTAGAATTTTCGACATTCCGTGTGTGTGTTACAGGATGTAAGGCGTTCTCTGTGTTTGTGTTGGCGCTGAAGGCCTCCATTATCTCTCCTTGAACAAAAGGAGGTGTGTCCTCCAAAGTGACCATGGTAACCATTATTGGCTTCCTATCAGCCTAGGAAAAGCAGGGGAAGTGAGGTCGCCGCCTGGCGCAGGGATCCGGACAGACTTGCGGGGAAAACACAGGATGCGACGTGTGCACACAAACACAAACTCTATGCTTACGGCCCATATTTGAACATTAAGCTTGAATTTGTTTACTGCTTTAAGTGCTGAAATGGCATGCTGCTGAAAAGAGCATGTCAACAGCCTGCGCTCATCTGCGTGATATCCAGCAGTATGTGTATATGTGTGAGACAGAGAGAGTATGAAACAACTTCTCAAGTGTGTTTAATATATCTTCATAAAGACAGTATATTTAAGTGTGTTGTCGGTTTATTGCTGTGATAGATGTATCATCTAGAGCTGTGAGTAATTTGCGTGTAGGAAAGAAAAATCATAAATGAGATCTCTCAGTTTTTTCTCCTGGACAGCAATGAGATTAAATGGAGATCAAATGGAGACTTGTTGAAGTTCCCGGTTTCTCAGATTTCCCCCTGAGAAAAAGACCCATGGAATTCCACATGTGTCTCTTCTATCGTTTCAGAAGAGATCTCAACAAGGTCACAGTGCTCAGATACCAAAGTCTGTAATCAAAAGCTAGAGATTTCAGAGATTTTCTGAGCTATGCTTGCTATCCCCATTAATTTACAGCTCTATACTCTTACTCTATGTCAACAATTGTCTAGCGTGTGTATATGTTTAGGAGGTCATTTTAGAATAAACATGTAAGACATCAATTAAAGTTGAAACTAAAAAAAAAAAAAAAAACTCAAGAGCATGTTCTGAGCAATATCTTTTTCTCTGGGTTTTTGCATATTGTCTTGGGTTTGTTACCTGTTTTTTTGAATGGCAACATTCTTTGGCTGGTTTTCCATGAATGACGGTGAGATTTGGAGTGTTTGGTATGCTGTCTCTGGTTAGAATACCTTATGATTATTTACTGTTGGTGTCAGACAGGCACCTGTGTGATAGTGGCCCATTGTGACCAGGCGGGGGAACACCTTGGCGATGAAAGAAAAGACCAGCCTGCTAGACACTGCCGTGGAGCCTGAGTGTGTCCATCATTAACATTTAAATGCATTCTGTCTACCAGTTGTATGGTTTTCTAGCCACTGCAAATACCCACACACATACACACACATCTTTACTAACCTTAGAACTCTACTGTTGTTATATAAAGCTAATTATAATTACTACAGACTAAACCTACTCTTAAAAGAAAGCTTTTTAAATGCTTTAATAAAATAAAAAAGGAGGTTTTTGTCAGATTTGCAAACTTCTGGGGACAGTTTGTCCCCAAAATATAGCTAGGCTAAGTAAACCAACACACACACAGGAAACAACAGCACTCATTATAGCCCATTCTAGAAAAGTGTGTCATTATTTTAAGTGTAGCACATTCTTCAAAGTTCACGAACTCCTAATAAGTGCTTGTGGGCAAAATTTTCTTGAAAGGAACCCAACGCTTGAAAGGAACCCTGTCATGTGCATAGGCATATTAGAGATGGAATCGAGATACTCTTGTACATGTGTGGTTGAGTCCGATTGTTTCTGTTATTTTTGCATTGGTGTTCTTGCTGTCAAAGCATGTTTTGAAATACTCCCTCTCCCTCATTCACTCTTCATCTCCCACTTTCTGCTCTCTCCACTGGCAGAGGACCTCCCTTATCATGTGCCTTTGTTGTTGTCACGCGTGCCGTCGCTCTCACACTCGTTTGAATGGGGAGTCACGTATCCCTGCTAGTAGAGACAGAGTCTGTGTCCTTTCCTCTGGGCAAAGTCAGCTGTATCTTTTTACACACTTCTCTCTCTCTCACGTCTCTTTCCCTTAGCCCCTCCTAATCCCTATCCTAATGGAAGAGAGGGCTTCTTTTTCTCTTTCTTTCTGTTGAAATGACATGCAACCTATCTCAGGTGGTCTGTCAATTGTGCACTGCATCATTGCAATAATCGCAGTTAGAATAATTAGGATTTAAAGAGTCGGGAATTTGCACAATTAGCTGAGAGGTCCCTCTCTGCTGATTACAACCCATTGTGAGCTGTAATTGTGGAGATTTTGTAGATAGGCCAAGAAAGCAGTCGCTTTACCTGTTTTCAACCCATAGAGGGCACTAGAAGGGACTCAGTAGCACTTAAATGCCAATCCCAAGGGGTTGAAGCTTTTATCCAAAGCAACTTAGCTGACATTAACCACATTGGACAATCTCCCTGGAGTAACCTGAGGTTAAATGCCTCGCTCAAGGGCTCAATGGTTATCAGAAAAGATTGGGATCTCAGTAGTTCACCAGTTCCTGTGTCATGCCTGCTTGAGTTCATTTCTGCAATCTTGGAGTTTGCACGAAGATCCTTATCTGCCCATTCACTATGACATGGTGCAATAAACACCAAAAAAATTAAACCATTGGGTTGGTATATTAACTTTGTTGAGTGCTTTCAAGAATAGTCTCTGATTTTCAAACTTTAAAGCATACCTTGGCTTCATATGAACATTTTTAAGCAAGTATTTACACTGAGCCAGTGTTACTAGTATGAGAAGCATCTCTGGTGACAGAATTGCAGTTAAACTCCTAATTCTGACACCACACTGTGTGAAACTGGTCTCCAGAAAGAGCCAAGATGCTTTGAATGGTGTTTGCCATTTGGCATATAGCATCTAAAGGGCCGTTCACATCTAATAGTGAGGGTTGTGGTGGTTCTCCACCACCCTAACAACAGCTCTGACCTCTGTGGGCGGCCACTTAGCACTCAGGGCTCCAGACTAAAAAAATGACCTGGGAGCCATTGGCTCCTTTACTGAAACATTAAGGAGCCAAATGGCTGATTTTATTCGCCAAATCATAGAATTGCTCGAATTAGATTGCTGTTCAGAAACAAGATAGAAAGCAGAAGAAAAGGAAGACAGCTGATAACCCATTAATCAGAGGTCTAATAACAGTATATATAGTTGAGTTCGCATTCCATTTTGTCTCAAATGTTCACACCCCTTTCATAATTTATACCAATATAACAGATAACATTTTTTGTTATTTAGTACTGCTCTTCAGAATCTACATTACAGATATTTACATGCATATAGTAGTGTGTTGTCTACTTGAGTATCAATGAATGTTTGCACCTTGTGTTAAACTGTTTTAAAATATTGCCATGGTCTTTCTTTACTGTTACTGGATGGCCCAGATACAGAGACTACAAGAGTGCAAATTGAAAGAAATCGCTGATGCAGTTTATTGGGCTACTCCAATACCAATCAATAATTACCAGAAGAAGAAAAAAGTGGTACACAATACGGGACTTTTAATTATAAAGAAGCCCAAAATACACATGGGACTCTTATTTTGAAATGTCTGCGCTCCCCATTGTCAGCTCACTGATGGCTGTTTCACTGAGAAAGTGAATCTGATTCAAACTGCTAACCTGAGCTCCTGAGTTCAAATCCACAGTTCTTTTCAGGTGATTAATGAAAAAGACCCGGTTCAAAAGAACAATTTGTTCTCTCATGCTGGGTTTGTTGTTGCGTGCGGTTAAGCGAGGTCATCACAACAGAACGGGTGAAAAGCGGCGCGAGACACAGTGGTTGTGCACGTTCTAAATATGTTTTCAATAACTCACAAGACAATATCTGATGAAACTGCATATGAATGCACACAACCCGACTGTTGCCACTGGCGACTTGATTTTAAATTATTGTCGCAATCAATTATTTTTGGTCGCATTTGGGACCATTTTTGTCACGGTCTGGAGCCCTGGCACAGCTGCCTTAAATATTACACCATAGTGCCAGATCAAAAAGTTAAGATGACCACTCAGAAGGGAATTATTATGGACAGAAGAATACAAACCAACATCTTATGTTTTTGTCATATTCCTGTTTAGGATTGTGATTGAGCCAATATGATTTTTTTAATAAAAATGTTCAATTACACAGTTTTTCCAAAGCAAAGTTTTAAATTCAAACACTTTACTTCTCTCTTGCAGAGATTGAGGCAAAGGAGGCGTGTACATGGCTGAGGGCTGCAGGATTTCCACAGTACGCCCAACTCTATGAAGGTAGGTCCCTTCTCGCTCTGCCCTCATCGATCCCTGACCAAAATAAATTTTGTTCATGCCACATAGGCAAGTTTTCAGTTCTGTTTTATATATTTTCTAATGCTACTCTCAGATACACATATTTAATCATATTTATATTTCCCCCCAAAATCTGTGCAAAAAATGATTAAAAAAAAATGTAAGTCTCCAGATTCTGTTGGCCTAGTAATTCCTTAGCAAATACATTGTTTGCATTGGTTTAGTTGCTTTCCCTAAAATGTCACTGAGGAGATTTTTCCTGGTAATCTATGAACAACAGTAGACCATGACTGAGTTACTGAGTACTGAGCTTTTTGTCTCTTACGTCTTAACACATCTGAGCTCTATTAACCCTTAAATGCATTTCTCAGGTCTTTAGAGATCTGAGACCTCCTTTCATCCCCTGTTCCTCATCCATTTTTTGGAGTTGTGCCCACACCTCTTTAGTATTTCTCGATTTCTCTCTTATAAACAGTGTAACACAGAAGTAAATAAATAAATAAATTGTTTATACTGGTTTAAGTACCAAAAGTGTATAGGGTCATTAGAGACCATAGGTATGTAATAGTGTCATTTTGTTTCTCCATAAATTATATTCTTCAATAAATTCTATTTTTTATGGTTATTTCATATCTATATAAGTTTACTATAAAAGGATATCTATTTCTTTGTTTATTACAAGAGAAAGGTGGCGCTGTTGTTTCAGTGCTTGACTTGATTTACATTTGACATTTCTTTTTGATGAAGAAACAACATCGAAGTTAACTATAGCAAGTAGAACAGATGAACAGTATGATATGACTATTGTCATTTGGGTGTACTTTTGAATCTATGTAATTTGTGCATATATTTAGATTCAGTAAGTGCCTGGGAAAATACTTATGTGTAGCTTATGCGTATCTTATATGTAGATTATGTGTTATTTGTATCTCAATATGTTTTTGACAACCAGTTGCGTCTCATGAAATTTCAGTGTGAAAGTAATAAATCCTGTTCTTTATTTGTCCTGATTTGTTGCATTATCTCTTTTATATATGAAATGTAAAACATCAAAATATTTAAAAATATATTTTATTGTATTATTTTCTAATTGTCTTGAAAATATGTTGAAAATTTTACACTCTCTGGGCATTTTGTAGATCCATTTTTTTATAGATATATGTGCCGGGTCTCTAAATACCAGAATATATAAGAGTGTATGATGAAATTCCCATGCATTTAAGGGTGAAATCAATTACGGTTGGTTATCAAGGATCAGATCTGTATAATATTACACTTTGTTATTTACATAGCTAAACTAGTCCAGTTTTTATCAATATATTGACCATGACAATAATACTCATCCTTCTTTGGGAGGAAATGTGAAAATGTCTATATAGAGACGAAACTGAGCAGTTTTGGTAGTGTTTTACCTTGCACTTCAACACTAAAAAGTCCCAATTGTTCCTGCACTTTACAGTGTAAATAGAAAATATAATTTTACATGGTATACCTCTAGCTTGAAATGTATTTGTTGGCTATTTTATCATTATCATTACCTCTAATTCAGCTTTATATCTCTGACTCTCTCTCTCTCTTTCTTCCAACCCAAGTGGAAGCCCAGATACCATACTTCCACCCGCCTAATTGCGCACTTGAATTGTTGTTCAGTTTTTATAAGTAAAAACACTTGAGATTGTGTTAAATCCAGCTCATACACATGCAAAGTTTGTTCTACAGGAGTAAGAATCAGATAACACCACCACCTCAGGTGTGTGACACCGCACACTTTTGACCTACTGACTCTGGCTGCTGTGACATCACCTGCTCATTTGAGGTGTGTTATCGGTTACAGGAATCTGAATTATGTGACCGAGCTGTCTTGATTGCTCCACTATAGATAACAGAGATCAAGTACACTATGGGAAAGGTCTTGCATCCTCAGGAAAACAATAAAACCATCTGTTATCGCTGTCACAGACTCATGTACACACACATTGGCAACTTGGAAAGTCATTTGGCCTTGGGAAGTGTAGAGGTGTGTCTTTCCCAAAAACTCTAATTAATGAGTGTGTGAGTTATTAAAATCTCAGTTAATAAAGACAGTCTGGGCTCTCTGAGGGATGCCGAGTGCCTATTGTGATTCCAACACCCCTTCCCATGCACACCTCCCACTGGTGAGCTTTGCAGTATTGCAGCTGTGTTTATTTGGCTGGCTAAGACGTACTTCCTCTACCTTTTCAACAACGGAGGAGGGGGAAGTCTCTCTGTGTGTGTTTGTATGTAGGATAGAGGGCAGACACACATTGCACTTGCTGCCAACACCCCTTTTCAACACACACATACACTAACAAGTTTATTGGGTCTCCATTTTTATATTGCATTTCTTTTCCATTAATTCTTCTATCTTTGCTCCTTCTATCTGTTTCTCAGATGGTCAGTTCCCGATTGAGATTTCCTCAGTTACCAGAGATCATGACTTCCTGGATCAGGATGCCATTGAGGCATTGTGCAGGTGAGACACAAACAATAGAAAAATAAAAATGTAATTAGACCTGGCAAAAACATAATCTCTGCTTGATTCTTGTTTTCCCTCTGTTTCTTAAACCAGTTGGATAAGTTTCATATCTATGTCTCTTTCTCTGTCTTTTGTCATCACAGCATAGTTCCCATTGCCTTTCTTCTTGATTATTCCAGACACATGCTACATTTACTGGTGGTAAATGCTGCAATTCAGACAGAAAACAAAGCAATAGAGAGATGATAGCTCAACAACCCATAAGGAAGATTGTTGGTGAACCACTATTTTGATAATTATGCTCACATTAGGTATACAAAATGCGGAAATAAAACTTTCTCAAAAATATGGTTGTTGTGAAGTCAATGAGTGCATTGGCATGCATAATATCATACTGATTATGCCTAATTATTTTATCAGAGCAAGGTCATTAATGGTTAAAACAAAACAGGATTTGGCTTTGCTACTAATGCCTTTATAATTTAAAAATCTCACATTATTCGGTTTTGAATAATCTCCAGAAGCAAGCAAGATAGAAAGAAAGAAAGTGAAGATTCAGTGTCCTCACTAAGAGAAAGGTCCATCAGGACCCAGCTGGAGGTCACAGACATCTGGAAGACATTTTCTGGTGCCAGCCCCCCCAATGCAGACAAACACACATCACCCCCCCCCCCCCCAAACTCAGGGTCACATGACACCGACCAGGTGGCTTCTGGGATAAGCTTTCTGTCTCTTTTGTTGTATTGTTGTATTGTTGTCGCCACTCTAAATTTCTGCCTCTTTTTTCCTTTTCTGCTTTTTTTAGTGTCTGTCCATCTGTCTTCCTCCTTAATCTGAAGTTTATCCCTCAGCAGCTCATTATCGTGCTTGGCTCCCACCTCTCATCCTTTTCTCGTCTTTTTCTGTCTCTCTCCATCTATCTCAGTCTCTATCTCTTGCTTACCCCCTCTTTGCCCCCTCCTCTCTTTCTGACTCTGCAGAAGTCTGTTTGTTGGCTAATGACTGGATTTAGCCTTTGTTTGCAGCCCCATGGTTCTTTTCAAGGTGTCTGCTTGACAATGCCTGTAACTGTTTCACTCATATATGTGTATGTATGTGTGCGTGTGTGTGTGTGTGTGTGTATTGCAGAAGACTGAACACCCTAAACAAGTGCGCTCTTATGAGATTAGTGATCACTCCTCAAAGAAAAAGAGTAAGTGTCCAGTCAAATATCCCTTTCTCTTTATCTTGCTTAGTCATTTCATATGCTAACTCTCACTTAATCTTTCTTTCACCCTCTCTTTTGTTCTTTCTTCCATGTTCTCTCTACTTGCTTGTTTTTTTTTTTAGTGTGTGTAACTTGTGTTTGCTAATGTGTCTGCGTGTAGGTTAATTAGAAGGAAGGTTTTGTTTTCTTATCATTTTCAAGGTCCCAAGGGCAGAGTGGCTTTTATGTCTAAATGAAGGGTTTTCGTTTGCTTCTCTCCTCCTTCTGCTCTCCTTCACTCCTGTTTGTCATTTGTTTCTCACCATACACTTCCTAAAACCCCCCTCCATACCATAAATAGAGGAGAATGCACACTACACTACGTTGTTGGTCACTCTGTCAGAGTGGTTTCAGAGCAGGCATGTATAGTCTAAGTCTGCCCCAAAGCTATGACTCATGACAACAAACAATCTAACTATGTAATCACTACAGGGAGCTTAAGAAGGTAACCGTCATGTCTGATCACAGCTTCTTTTTCTGCTCCTAAAACTTGTGGCTCCAAACAATGGACATCTTGTCAAGTGCATGTTCTGCTAAGAAAGCTAATGACCCTTTAGAGTCATCTTGTGTTGATGGAGTCAAAGGTAGAGGTCACGAGATTACTTTAGGAAGTGATCTGCCCTTTTCAGCCATACAAGCCCTAACCATGCCTGGAATGCATTGATCTGTTCAGGTGGCCTCTTTAGGGTTTTTCTCTGTTCCTCATTTTCCTGTCCGTGAAGTTTATTAATAAGTGAAAAAGTACACTAGAATTCATAGCTGCGCTCGCACTCTAAAATAAGACAGATGTTTTTTTGGGGGGGGGGGTTATGAAAGAACGTTGCACCCTAGGTCTTCGTTCTTGCTGATCAAAGGCTTGCCCTGAGGGGCTATAAAATAATGACCCCAGTTTTACGGACTTTCATCGCCATCATTATTATGAACCATGAAGGAGACATGTCTGGATCCTGCGACCCCCTGTTAACCGGCCAGCTAATTTTGCTTTCGCTGATTAGTCAAGCCTCTAAGAACATAGTCCGCTCTACAGCTAAACTGCAGTCAACACGCAACTCATCTAAGGGTTGTAGAATTCTGTTCCAATTAAATAGAATTTAAAAAAAACTCTGAACTTCCCAATCTATTCAGGAAATTATGTAATTATTTAAAACCATTTTAACTAGAGAGAAATCTGTAGCTGCATCTGATGATAGAGATCTGGCATTGCAGGACAAACGTGGAGCTCCTAAATATTTTCACCTGTCCTCCAGATCCCTTTGTTCAGTAGAGTTATCACAGAAGACATGGTTCTTCAGGCCTGCTTGAGGTGATTACATTGTGGGGGGATGGGGCCAGACCTGCCTTCTCATGCTGGGGTGTGAACCTTGAGAGCTGGCCTGGAATTTTCTGTCCACCACCCCCTTCCTGCCGTCCCTACAACCCTCAGGGAGGAGATAGATTAACCCGAGTAAAGCGGAGAGAGAGGGACTGGTGAACATGTGACTGTTTGGTGACATGGCTAAGCCAAACACAATAACAGCGTTATTTTTTCCTTAAGTGGACCCTGGTCTTGAATACATTTGACACCTTATCAAGCCAAAAAGCTTGCAAGATTAAACAAACTGGCTGCACTAATAGCACTCAATGCTAAATCAGTGGAATTAATGAAATACCTCAAATTACTTTTGATCCTAAATCACCTGTGACAGTATCCTGCAAGGAAAACAAAGGTTGCTGACTTGAGTTAGCCTTTCTAACTTTTTTCTTTTTTGTCTTCACTTTTGTGATGATAACAGTCTTCTCTGTGCACCTGTAACTCTCTTACCTCTTTTCTCAGAGTGAGGACTCTGATGAGGATGAGCCATGTGCTATAAGTGGCCGTTGGACTTTCCAGCGGGACAGCAAGCGTTGGTCTCGCCTGGACCAACTGGACATGGATGTGTTCTCTCCCCCAGCTGGAGATACTGGCTCCTTCCCTCTTTTTCGTCCCCAAGATGACTGTTTTACCAGAGGCCCCCTTCTAAAAGAGGGAGTTAATGCCAGTGCTGAGAGTGTCTTAACAGATCTTAGTGAGCAACCAGAGGTGGCCTCTTTGCACAGCGCTGGTAGTGGAGGTCGAAGCATATCCCTGAGTACTACTGTACCATCCAGTCCTGCTACAACCATCCCCAATGCTAACACAGCCACCACAACCAGGGCAAGCTCAGTTGCTAGCATTTGTTCCTCTGGAACTTCAGGCGCCAATGAAGACTCCATGTCTGATGGGCTTCCATCACCACTAGAACGTGGTACCTTTGCGTTCGATGTAACACCCAGCTTGATAAGTAGTGGCGCTGAAAAAAGCACACGTTCGAGAGCAAAGAGCTTCTTGAAGCGCATGGAAAGCTTGCGGCTACGCACCAGCAGCAATGCAGCCTCAAAGCGCAAGAAGAAGGGTGCAGCCGGGCAAGGCAGACTGGAGATCAGCGGGCCAGTGCTGAAGGAGGGTCTTGATGAAGACAAACTTCGGCGCCTTAACTGTGTGGACATCACAACTCTGGATTGCAATGTGAACCGAAACCGAAGCATCTCCTATTCAACACAGACAAGCAGTGGGAGTGCAGGGAGTAGCCAATCAGAGGCCAGCAGTGGGAGTGCTGTAAGTACGCCCAGTCCGGTCTCAAGAGCACGTAGTCACAGCACGGCAGCTGGATCCACCAAGAGGGGTGGGATGTACCTGGAAGGCTTTGACCCATTTAATTTTGTTGTTCTGCAACCTTCAGAAGACCAGGAAGAAAAGCAGAACCACCAGAACCAGAATAAGACAATGGAGCCCAGTACAACTGCTGAGAATAACCGACGGAACCGTCAGAGGTCAGATACTAGACAAATGGATGAAGAGGAGAATAGGGAAGATGAAGGAGGTGTAATTTTCTTCTATTTGCCAGAAGGCCACAAGCCTGGCACTTTTCCGAAAGCACTTGCAGATGGGGGATCCTACCGTAGTGCTGATAACATAAGTCGGCGCCCACCCCGGATAGGCTCTGCTGCCTCACTAAACAGTCGAATGAGTATCTATGACAATGTTCCTTTCTCAGAAATAGGAGATGAAGAGGATGAAGCAGAAGGAGAGGACGAGCCAAAACTGGAGGATGTGTTAGAGCGAATAAGTGGCCTGCAGCAACTGGTCAATGCCTGGTCAGAAACAGGAACTGGGGAAGAGGAAGAAGATGAAGAGGAAGGGGATTCAGATTCAGCCCTTGATTCTGCATCTCCCTGTCCATCATCCCCACTGCAGAATCGCTTAGAAGAAACAGAGAATGGCAGTGATCAGGACAGCACTGGAAACCCGCTAATAGAAAGGGACGAAACACTCAGTGGACGCGAGAGAAGCGACTCTGGTGTGGGAGCATCACTTACACAAGCCAACAGGTAAAACTCTAGCACACACACAAATTCTAATAAAACATTGTCTTAGAGAGAGTGAGATAGAGATATGTCCAATGTTTTCTTATTACCCATCCTGCCAAAACTGTTCCAGTTGTGATTAAGAGCTTTGGCAATGTTGTATGGAAAACATTCATGCCAATATGACACAGTAAATTAAGAGAGAGAGAGCATGTCAGAACGACTCTCCTTACATAATATGTGATACGTGTAGGATACAGAATCCCAGTGGAATGTAGCACAGGAATTCAAACAGCCCCCACCTGGTGATAGAGGCCTTTTTATTAATACCAGTTATCTGCAGCTGATTGTTTAGATTGTGTGCTTGTATGTATGTTTATATTGTGTGTGTTTGTGTGTGTCTGTGTGTGTGTCTATGTGTATGCATAATATTTGTTCGTCAAGGTACTTCTGCTTTCAAGGTTTACTGTGTTTTTGTGAGTTTGTGTTTTTTGTTATCATTCATTGGATGTGTATTTTGGGTCTGTGGTTCACATCATGGCATATAAATGTTAGTAGATATTAATCTGTCCATTTTTGTGCAACCAAGAAAAATTTGTGAGTTGTTGTAAACCAGATTTTAAGAGCTCCACAAAAAAAAGGTTTATATAATGTGTAATGTTTGTAAAAATGTGAATGTTATAGACCTCAAAAGCTGCGCTGGCCAAGCTTTCAGCGTTCCCACAGGCCAAGTCTGTCGTCAAAAGTGTTACAAGTTGGATGTCAGTCAGTTCTGCAGATGAACCTCCTTCAGAAGTACAGCCTGCTCAAACTTACTGCTCTACTGGAGAGATACACACCCACCAACAAACACGGCTTCAGCTGGTGAGGACACATGCACAAATAAACTTACAGTTTTACCACCCTTCTGAACAACTGTAAGTAGGCACAGATTATTTTCTCTTTTTTCTCTCTCTCTTTCTCTCTCCCTCTCTCTCTCTCTCTCTCTCTGTCGTTCTACCACTCTATCTATCTATCTATCTATCTATCTATCTATCTATCTATCTATCTATCTTTCTTGTTTTCAATAAGCTTCAGGATCTTGGCTATGCAAATACAGGCAGACCTCACAGGTTATGAACTCTTTCACACAGAGCCTGTGGTGCATTTTTCCACTTGCCCCTTTTTCCCCTCTTCCATTATCTCCCTTGGGGGCTGGTTACAGTGTGTTCATAATGTATTCAGACCCCTTAATTTTTTTCTGTTTTTTTTTTTTTTTACATTGCAGCCTTATGCTAAAATGCTTTAAATTATTTATTTTTTTCACATCAATCTACACTCCATACCCCATAATGACAAAGCAAAAACAGATTTTTGATAACTTTGCAAATTTATTAAAAAGAAAAACTGAAATATCACATTGACATAAGTATTCAACCCTTAACTCAGTACTTAGTTAAAGCACCTTTGGCAGCGATTACAGCCTCAAGTCCTTTTGGGTATGATGTGACAAGCTTTGCACACCTGGATTTGGGGATTTTTTTTTTTTGCCATTCTTCTCTGCAGATCCTCTCAAGCTCTGTCAAGTTGGATGGGGACCGTCGGTGGACAGCTATTTTCAGGTCTCTCCAGAGATGTTCGATTGGGTTCAAGTCCTGGCTCAGGCTGGGCCACTCAAGGACATTCACAGAGTTGTCCCTAAACCACTCTTGCATTGTCTTGGCTGTGTGCTTAGGTTCATTGTCCTGTTGGAAAGTTAACCTTTGGCCCAGTCTGAGGTCCTGAGAGAACTGGACCAGGTTTCCATTAAGGATATCTCTGTATTTTGCTGCATTCAGCTTTCCTACAACCCTGACCATTCCCCCAGTCCCTGCCGCTGAAAAACACCCTCACAGCATGATGCTTCCACCACCATGCTTCACCGTTGGGGTGGTATTGCGCAGGTGATGTGCAGTGCCTGGTTTCCTCCAGACATGACGCTTGGAATTGAGGCCAAACAGTTCAATCTTCGTTTCATCAGACCAGAGAATCTTGTTTCTCACAGTCTGAGAGTCCTTTAGGAGTTTTTTTTATGTATCTTGCACGGAGGAGAGCCTTCCGTCGGGCCACTCTGCCATAAAGCCCAGATTGGTGGAGTGTTGCAGTGATGGTTGTCCTTCTGCAAGTTTCCCCACCTCCACACATGATCTCTGGAGCTCAACCAGAGTGACCATCGAGTTCTTGGTCACCTCTCTTACCAAGGCCCTTTTCCCTTGATTGCTCAGTTTGGCCAGGCAGCCAGCTCTAGGAAGAGTCCTGGTTGTTCCAAACATCTTCCATTTAAGAATTATGGAGGCCACTGTGCTCTTGGGAACCTTCAATGCAGCCAAATTTTTTTGTAGCCTTCCCCAGATCTGTGCCTCCACATAATTCTGTCTCTGAGCTCTGCAGGCATTTCCTTTGACCTCATGGCTTGGTTTTTGCTCTGATATAAATTTCCAGCTGTGAAACCTTATAGACAGTTGTGTGCCTTTCCAAATCATGTCCAATCAATTGAATTTGCCACAGGTGAACTCCAATCAAAGTACAGAAACATCTCAAAGATGATCCAGAGAAATGGGATGCACCTGAGCTAAATTTCAAGTGTCATAACAAAGGGTCTGAATACTTATGTCAGTGTGATATTTCAGTTTTTTGTTTTTAATAAATTTGCAAAGCTATCAAAATTTTTTTTTTGCTTTGTCATTATGGGGTATGGAGTGTAGATTGATGTGAAAAAAATAATTTAAAGCATTTTAGCATAAGGCTGCAACAACAAAATGTGAAAAATATGAATGGGTCTGAATACTTTATGAATGCACTGTATGTCAGACCTCTACAACACAAAGCTGTTGTGTGCCTTTGCAGTCCAATGAATTCCCTTGTTTTGTGTGTGTGTGCACACATCTGCACATCCCCACATCCCCACATGTAGACCAGAGATTTTAATATGTGTGCTTAAGAAACCACTATACATCATGTAAGTTGCAAGACAGCTGTTTGGCACCATAGGGGCATACACACACAAATATGCACACATACACATTGTCGGTCCGAAAGACAAACACCCTGCCATATGGATGTACACAGATGTGCATTTGGTCCATTTCCTCCATTGGCTTCAAGCTAGGGGTGGGTGATATGACCAAAATCTTATATCATGATATGAGGAATTTTATATCATGATAACGATATATACTGCGATATAGTAATTTTTTTTCTGGAAAACCAATAAAAATCAGTTAACATAATAAATAACCATATTGTAATGCCTCTAGTCCAGGAATCGGGAACCTTTTTTCACTAAGGAGCCAATTTTTAAATTTTTGGTTGATGCATTTTTTCGAAAGAGCCATACAACAAATGAATAAGTTTTTCAATAAAATAAAATGTTTATACTTACCATAGACTACTCAAAAACAAACAAATATGCAAAAATTAATAGGTAACGTTGCAATATGGAATTGAGTACATGTGTTTGTGCAGGTCTCCATAAAATTACTTCATTTTACAATTGTTCATGAAAAATGTAGCTTCCCTTTTGGGCTGGGCGATATGTAAAATATATTTTAATGATAATCGCATTTAAAATATCGCGATATCCGATTATATGGTCATGCTTTATTGATTTTGCTTTAAAAATTACATTAATTTATTGAAACATGAAAAACTTAAAAGACATTTCTAAATTCAGATTGCACTTTAAACGAAACGAAAAAAGCAATTAAAATAATGAAGTGATTAAAACATCTTATTTAACCACCTCCCCAAATCCAAACATTTACCATCTCCAACGGCTCCATTTGCCATTACTCAAACATCAGTATGCGGCAACAGGTGAAAAATTACTAACAGCATACAAATTAAGAACTAAAGACAATTATAAATGTAAAGATAATTATAATAATCATCATAATAAATAAGCCTAATAAATTCTCTTGTGTTCCCAAAAAATGCTGCCAAATGTGTGTTCTTATCAAAATTGTGTTTGTATTGCGTTTTGATAATACAGTTAATGCTGCCTAAAGAAAGGAAAATAGAACTACATTTTAGGTTCGAGGTGAACGTGTCTTGTATTACTTTATGATTTAATCTATGTTTGATCTATGTTTAATAATGTTTCTTTAATACAAAGATACCTGTATATATTACTGAATCTGCAGAGTTGTGTTCACAATGTGTAAGAGCGAACTGCTCTGTGGAAATAAAGCGAAACTCACAGTGCCTCACGAGATGATCGGAGATCATTTGCAGCATTCTCATAGATTATATTATTCTTCCAAACAGTTTTCAGTTGAATGAAGCAGAGAAAAAGGAGTGATAACTCTTTACATGCGCTTGTTCCACGAGACAGGGTCCCGTTGCACGCCTCTGAACAAACAGCGGATCAGACACGAGCACTGACGGCTTTTCTTTTGTCTGTTCTTAAAAATATAATAAAGCTTGTTTCTTCAAGCGCGTCTTTTTGACTAACAGCATTTCTCGTCATGTGTCACTCCGAGATATCTTACAGGTCACCCACCTGTTGTGGGTAGATGAGCAAAATTACTCGTACATGAAATACATTTGGGCTCACGAACTGGATTGAGCCTGGGTGCACATAAAAAATAACAAACGTTCATAAAATCGCTCGTAGAAAATGCTCTTAACAGCTAAGATCAATAGTTATTGGGAAAGGAGGTCCAGAACTCTATACATGTACATGTCTAGGAGAAGCACTTTCATTGCACTCGTGAACAGCGGAGCTCGCTGCGCACATATAAAATCAGATGCTCATTGGCGGCTTTTCTTTCGTCTGTTCTTCAAAATATAATCACGTTTCGTCAAACACGCATCTTTGTGTCTAATTTCTTGTAATATATCACTCCGAGAAGTCTTACTGGTCGCCTTCCACAGTGGCTGGTACATCAGCATTTCAAAACTTATTCACCAGAAGTAGGCTGTATGACAAATTCGGAAGAAAGGAAATCAAAACTTTGCAATCGCACCCACACTTTCTGCAGGAAAATTTTCTCTAGAAAGTTTTAAAGGATCATGTGTTGGTGAATGGTGAGACACCCGGCGAGCCATTTGATTTTTAACAAAGAGTCACTTGTGGCTCGCGAGCCATAGGTTCCTGACCCCTGCTCTAGTCAGTGAAATAAATACTTTTTAAATGAAAGCTACTTCCTGTTATATAATTTTTTCTTTATTTAGAACTTGGCAAACAAAGTTAAAAATAAAATAAACACAGTTTTAAATCAACCTTACAATAATACTCAATTGCACATTATGCCACATTTCAGTCTGATATGTTGTTGACCAGTATTACTATACATTTTCACACAACGAAAATAACACGTCTTGCAGAAAATAAAATTTAAATGTATTTATAAACACTTGCAAAAAAAGAAATAATTAAAAAGACAGAATTAATGCGGATCGCATCTTTTGGCTTTCATAATATTCTTTAGCATGCTTCATTTTAAAGTGCTAAAACAGATTGTTCATATTACCACAAGTGATTATCGTCGCGTGACAGTTTGCAGATTAAATTTTTCTAATCTGTGTCAGCTTTTGTGAACCAGATGTCGCACCTGTTTTAATTAAAAGCTCCCCTTTATTTTCTTAACTTTTCTTTTGATCACATCAGCAAAAATTTATCAAATGATGGAGACGTACAGATGTGCGGTGTAGTCAAGCGCACCTCGGCATGTTAAAGAGATGATCCAAGTGTCTGGACTCAGTGACGCTGTCGCAGCAGCATGTGTCAGTCAGATCATGGTAAACTTCTGCATCCTCCACTGTAGAGCGCTCAGAACCAGCCCGTAAAATCAGAATAGCAAAGAATCAGCCATGAGTTTGTGGGCATGTTTGCGACGTTGCCTGATCTGCATAATTCCTTTAGTGAATCTGGCGTTAAACCATCGCATGCAAATAACTGGTGAATTCATTCCCCGCTCAAGCCAGGTTTCAGTTTCACGTGAAGTGTGCCCACTGATAGATATGGTCACGCTGCACACATGGATATTTACATATCGCGATATACACGATATAGCAAAATCTTTGTCGAATGACACTTTATATCGTCGCCACGATATATATCGCCCAGCCCTACTTCAAGCTATTGCCCGCTGTCTGTGTGTTTATGCTTTTGCCTATAAAGGTGGAAACAGCGTTTAGTGGCCCATCAGCTTTCCTGTTAAGTACACAATGACCTACACACTTATACACTTGCATACAAGCATCCTGTCAACACATGGTTCTCAAATGTACCCATTTGTGCCTCTCAACACCTATTTAATATTGAACAGCTCACGCTGCAAGACCTTGGATATAATCAGAGCTATCGTTGCTATTTATTTATGGACTATTTGCTCCGTATGACTTGAGTGAAAAGAATTGAGAATGGAAAAGCATTAAATTAGTGCTTTGAATACACTGAATTTATTCTGTGAGTAGAGCTCTGTGGATTTTTATGTTCTTACATCATAATACACTTAGGATTTAATGAAATTGTCTACATTGGATCTGACATGAAAACCCACATCGCTGCATTGTTATTGCATAAGAAAACTGCCACATTACCAATCCACATGTGGCTCTTTATTCTGTGTATCAGAGGGACAGATAAGAGACAATTAATTGTTCTGTTATTCAAACAAGGGTATTTATAAAAATATGTTTTTGTTTGTGTGTATGATAGGGTTGTTCCCAAGTTCATGAAGCGGATCAAGGTACGAGACTATAAGGACAGGAGCGTGTTTGGAGTTCCACTGCAGGTCATAGTTCAGAGGAGTGGGCAGCCTCTGCCTCAGAGTATACAGCAAGCCATGCGTTACCTGCGGAGCCAATGCCTCGACCAGGTGAGAGATGATGAACACACAGAAAATACCTGCAAGTACCCACATGTCCAAACATATACTTCAAAGCTTACAGAAATGTGCACAAACATGTCATAATGTACTTAAATGGATTGTTCACCCAAAAATGAAAATATCATGATTTTGTCATGATTTACTCAAGATTTTCTTTCTTATGTGGAACACAAAAGCAGATGTTAGGCAGAATGTTTGGGAGCCTCAGTCACCGTTCACTTTCATTGCATCTTTTTTCCATACCATGAAAGTGAATGGTGATGGAGGCTTTCAGTCTCTAACATTCTGCCTTTTGTGTTCTGTGGAAGAAAGTCATACGGGTTTGGAACCATATGAGGGTGAGTAAATGATGAACTAACCTTTTAACTTTGGAGTATTGTGTGATACAGTCAGATCTATATAGAAAAGCAAAAGTCTGGTTATTAGTTAGTGAAAAACTGTTCTTTAGAGGGAAAAAATAACCTAGTTAAAATATCCCTATTTGAACAGCTGTTTAGTTGCACATTCCCTATTGTGTCATTATAAGTAGCAGGACCCAAATTCAAGCACAGAACATCTGTTGTTTTAGCACCACATGCATACCTGAGATCAACATTCTCAGTGCATGCACATTGCAGTTTGCATGTAGCAAAATAACTGCAAAAGGCCTGAAAGTCTTTCCTGTTTGGATGCATCCTCTAGTTACATATTACCACACTTACACACATGGTTGACATTCCATTCCAAGAGTGTTTATGAGAGAGCAAATGATCTATGGACTATAGACGAATACTCTCTCTCTCTCTGGTGTCAGATGGAAAGACTACTTGACAAATTACATAATAGCTACAATTTTAGACATTACAGTTGCTACTTTGTGACTAAGTTATGTAAAGAGTGGTAGGGAGTTTTCCTAGAGACGCCTTTAAGACATTTTTTCCTGTGTTTGGAAAACTCACGGTCTCATAGGTGATCCATCTATTTAGCTGTCAGTTTGAAAAAGAGAGAGAGCAAAGGAATAAATCACTTGCTGAAATAAGGGGAAATAGTTCCGAAAAAAGAAATGGAACAATTTAAGACATTGGTACATTGCACAGTTGACCTGCAACTTAAATGTAATGAGTGGTTTTACTATTTTTAACATATGAGTTCATTTCCATCATAGTTTAATATATACAGCAGTTAATTCCAGTCCTCAGATCTGATTGGATGAGAGACATTCTATGAGTACTGATGGTTTCACACCATCAGCACTCCAACGCTTCACTGTTTGTATCACTCCGCTTGTGTTCGTGCCATTCTAAACTAAAGTGTAAGAACAGTGCATATGTGTTAAGAGCTATATGTGTCTCTTTACATTTAATTTTGTGACATTACATATTTTAGCCAGCAGGTGGTGGCAAAAGACCATTTTTGTCAGTAATATAAGCCAGTTAGGTGACGTGAAGTGAGTCACCGTCAGTCAGTGTTTTCATTCATTAGCGCTACGTGATCGCTTGTATTACTACTACACTTCTAAAACTAGGAAATACCTTTAAATGGCTTTAAACTAACAACTTCAGCATTAAGGCCCATCACAGCTGAGAGACACAACAGACTGATTAATTACACAAACTCAAGGCACTTACCTCTTACCGGAGAGGACATACTGTTCAAAATGGTGGAGGAGATTGCGATTTCTATAGTGAATGACTCTTGCGCTACCGTGAAATAGGGAGGAATACCCCCGCTTGGACGGCTATTTTTCCACTGAGAAAATAGGATGAATTTGACCAAAATGTTTATTCAGACATTATTTTCAGAAAGCTGACTAACACACTACAGCATCCCTGCTTTAGAGTGTCAACAGAGACAGGTGATTGCACATGCTCCATCTCTCTCTCTCTCTCTTTCTCTCTCTCTCTCCCTCCTTCTCTCACACACACACATCCTTGTTTCTCCAATAACTTGTTAGAAACAGCTCAAGCCATGATACTAGTTCTAAAGTGACATTTTTAATTACTAACGGAGGCTTGGACGCATCATTTGGTTTGAACTAGCAACGGCAGATTCTGATCCGTCGCGTAAGAAAGTAGTTCCATGCACAAATGCGTTTTTTGTGACCGTACTCAGTTTTTCCAAATTTTTTAAATGTACTTGTTCATTGAACTGTTTTATACAAGCAATATCACACTCGCAATCGTGCTATATGGCCCTAAATCAGCACTGCTGTGATTACCTAAGGCCGCATCACTGCAGTGCTGATGTAGGGCCATATCGCACTCTTGCTCGTGTGATATTGCTTAAATACAAAAGTGTCTAACCACATTTCTTTACAGGTTGGGCTCTTCAGGAAATCTGGAGTGAAATCACGCATCCAAGCCCTTCGCCAAATGAATGAATCATGCGGTGCTGGTGGGGGCGGAGTTAACTACGAGGTCCAATCAGCTTATGACGTGGCTGACATGCTAAAGCAGTATTTCCGAGATCTTCCAGAGCCTCTGCTTACCAGCAAGCTGTCTGATACCTTTCTGCAGATATATCAATGTAAGAACATGCATACAATTTATACACGCATGCACTTTTGATATGCTTTGTTGAAGACCACACACTTGCACTGACAGATGCCAGCACAAACTGTGCACACAAACACTGATATCTTGACTTTTGAAACAAGAACACACAGATTCAGCTCACATCTAAAAAGAACAAGGCTTTTTCCAGAGGGCAACTACACAAAGAGCTGTAAATGCTTGTTCTTGGATGCATGAATCATTTTGAAAGGGCAAAGAAATCTAAACAAATTCAGGAAATAGCTATGTGAATCAGTATGTGAATCAGAGCCACTTTCTTACGCGACGGATCAGAATCTGCCGATGCTAGTTCAAACCAAATGATGCATCCAAGCCTCCGTTAGTAATTCAAAAATGAGCTGTAAATGCTTGTTCTTGGATGCATGAATCATTTTGAAAGGGCAAAGAAATCTAAACAAATTCAAGAAATAGCTGTCAAATGACATTTTGGCATCAATAAGTCAGTATGTGAATCAGAGCCAGCACCAAGCTGTAACTCAAAAGCAGCCTTGTGTGTAGGTACCACAGCTATTTCACACCACACAAACATATAGTGCATACATACTCTGTGTGTTTGCTCACCTCAATCTAAATCATCAGTAACTCGGAAATCCGTATAAAGATGAGATTTATGCTCATGAGATTTCTTCTGTTTTGGAAGAATTTAATTTGTTTAATTTGAAATTGTTTTAAATTGATCAATGTTCCATGCAGTCATTTGGATTTGAAAAGGAAATTAAGTAGAATATGATTTAACAGACCACTGTAATGTGATTCCTGAGGTCTTTTGGCCATGTGACGAAAGTTCACAGTAATTCTTCCATTATTCCAACAGAACATGATGTTATATTAATATTATAACATTATAATAAATTGTTATTACTTGGACATGCCAATATATATTTTAGAGCTAAAAATTAGATTTCTTGTACTGCAGATTAATTTATTGACTCTAAAACACAAGCATAATTATAATTCCTGTCTCTGAGGAACATGTTGCCTGACTAAAACAGTCTGTTACCACAACCAAAATTATGAAGAAAACAACAAGTATGTTCTCCCAAGGACTATAGCTGACCTCAACCGCATAGGAGGTCCCGGCATTCCACACAGACAAATAGGGTGTGTGTGTATATGTGTTCAGTCAGGGTCCTTCATATTCATCATATCATCCATACACGCATACTTGCATACATGACATTTCAATTCAAATCAATCCATTCTTTACTGTTTAAAAGAGGCTTGGTGAGATCATAGAAAAAGTCCTTAAGTGAATTAGTGTCAAAAACGTATGTAACAAAACAACATTGTATCACTTTTGTTGGTTTATATGATTAATTCCTACATTTGCTTGCCCCTCCCTGATCTGGGCAGACTACCTTCCTTTCTTCTCTGAAAACATGGCTTAATAAAAAATAGTGTTGTGAATGTACTTACCTTTCATCTCATAAATATTAGAGAAAGCAGTAGCTAAGCAACTGTTGGAAGTATTGAAGGATAGCAATATTTTTGAGAAATTTCAGTCAGGTTTTAGAGAAAACAGTACAGAAACTGCCCTTCTTAGGGTGACAAATGGCTTATTGATAGTGGAGGATGCTGAAAAGTGCTCCATTTTATTGTTGCTTGATTTAACTGCAGCGTTTGATACAGCTGATCATCCAGTTTTAATTGATTCATTGAAGAGATGGTGGGAATATCTGGGGTGGCTTTAGACTGGTTTGTTTCCTATTTGTCGAATAGTTGGATATTTTAAGTGTCTGTTGGAGATGAGATGTCCTCCTCTTCAACAATAAGTTGTGGTGTTCCCAATTTAGTTTTCTGTATATACTGTATGTTGCCGCTTGGTTTTGTGATTCGAAAATACAACATACATTTTCATTGCTATGCAGATGACCTACAGTTATATTTGTCAGTGAATCACAAAGATCTAACTAATTTAAATGTTAATGTAAATGTTAAATACTGATACAAATTTTTATTTTAAATATCATGTTAGGAAATTAGTTCAGTCTTGTTTTTATCAGTTTAGGAACATTTCCAAGGTGAGATATGTTTTGAGTTTTAGGGATACAGAGAAGCTTATACATGCTTGTATTTCATCGTGTATTCAGCACGGCTATACAGTCAGTGCAGAATGTTGCAGCTAGACTTTTGACACAAATGAGGTCTTTTAATCATATTACTCCCATTTTAGATTCTTTGCATTGGTTACCAATTCATTTTAGGGTTGATTTTAATTGCATTACATGGTTTGGCGCCAGATCATTTAACAGAACTTTTAAGACCTTACGAAACAGTTAGAACTCTTAGATCTTCTTGTTGTGAACTGTTGGCTGTTCCAGATACAAAACTAAAGGTGATAGAGATTTTGTAGTGAAGGCCCCACAATTATGGAACAGCCTGCCCTGGGATATTAGATCTGCTGAATCTGTGTCCGTTTAAATACAAATTTCAATAGACTTGCTTTTACTACTTTGTGAATTTTAATTTTTACCTAGTGTTTTACTGAGTGTGTTTTGATTTTATGTTTTGTGAAGCACTTTGTGCTAAATTGCTTAAATATGCTTTACAAATAAAGTTATTAGTATTATTATTATTACTTAATACCCCCTTGTTACTTACAAATTACTGTAGGTAATATAATGGCTTTTTGGACATGTACCATGGTATTGTTTATAGTAGCTTGGATTACCATTCAGGTATATTGCAAAGTACTATAGTATTTCCATCTAATACCATCACTGCTCTATGTATCAATGCCGCTGTACCACCACAGTTTCTGTTTGGATCCTCATTCTGCATACACACTATTTGGAGCAAACTACTGAAACATCGCTGTCTTTCTCAGATGTTCCCAAAGAGCAGCGTCTGCAGGCGGTGAGGGCTGCTATTTTGCTGTTACCCGACGAGAACCGTGAGGCCCTGCAGACTCTGCTGTGCTTCCTGAGCGATGTTACGGCCAGCGTGGATGAGAATCAGATGACCTGTACCAACCTGGCTGTGTGTCTGGCTCCATCTCTCTTCCACCTCAACACAGTGCGGAGAGAGAGCTCCTCACCCAGGTGTGTGTGCACGCTATTGAATCATCTGTTAACACACTTCACCCTCTCATCTACTTAATTGCAAACTGCTTGGGGTGCTATCATAATTGGAATGCAACTACTTCAAAACCTTAAACCATGCAATTATACTCTATCACGCTTGAATAACAACCCTATCAAAACAGGAAAGCTGGCAGGCATAAGGGCAAAAGGAAAGGGTAGGTGAAAGAATAGAGAAAGGGAGGGGAGAGGACTGACTTACATAAGGCTTTGAAATCCAGCTGCAATTGAAAACGCTTTAGATTTTAAATCGTCACATCAAGATTAGTTTATACTGCAAAAATACAATACAATTCTTAATCAGTTTCTTTGTCTTGTTTTACCAAAAAAGTTCTAAACAGCCTTTAAAGAGCACTTATTATGGTTTTTCAAATATTACCTTTCATGTAGTATGTTATATAGCTGTTTGTGAATGTAAAAAAGTCTGCAAAGTTTCAATAATCAAAGTGCATGGAATATGGAGTTATTGACACACAAAAGAAAGAACCGATTCTGAACACCTGAAACGAGCGTTAGTAATTCCAGACATACTTCCTGTACTAACCTAATTAATTTGGTAACAAAAAACCCACCTCTGGTCTGTTTACATGTACAGCCAGTGCACGCTGTTAGCCTGTTAGCTGTTAGCCTCTGCTAACCGGCTAACTCACGTTATTGTCAAACTACATATAAACTTACCACTGAGAAACGTCCTGTTCTCGTCGTGCTTGCGATGGTGGTTCGGGTTTATCTTCCGATGTATCACTATCGGACTCGGGCTCAAATTGGTAAGGTAAAACAGACATTTTTTCAGACGGAGCTGAAACTCGGATATGGTAGTGGGCGTTTCCTTTCCAACAAGCGCTGTAAGCGGTAGACCAATCACAACAGACTGGGACATCTGACCAATCAGAGCAGAGTAGGCTGTCTGAAAGGAGGAGTTTAGAATGAATCCTTTAGAACGGATCATTGAAGGAGTCGTTTTTGACACTGGGAAAAAAAGGTAATGCTGCAATTTAAATTATGAGCAAATTAAAGTGTTTTTTGACCTTGGATGCATGTAAATCTATTGGATGAGACCTTTAAAACAAAATTAGGCATGTTTAAAAACCATAATAGGTGCACTTTAAATCAGATACATTTACATGAGAATCAAAACTATATAAAGGGATAGTTCACCCAAAAATAAAAATTCTGTCATCGTTTACTCAGCATCATGTTGTTTCAAACCCGTATGACATTCTTTCCTCCATGGAACACAAAAGGAAGTGTTAGGCAAAATGTTAGTGACTGACATCCTCACTTCATGGTAGCTCTTATTCTGCATAACATATCCTGGTGTGTTCCACGGAAGAAAAAATTCTTATATATTTTTTCTTGTTTTAACTATACACACAATTTAATGAGGTTTATGCTTAAAACAACAAGAAGAAAAAATATCATAATACCAAAATGCCTTTATTGTAAGAAAAATATGATTAATTCAAGATATATTTTCTAAAAGCAATTCTTTACAATTGTGTTTTAAGGATGTTTAGATATTTAAAAAAAATGGAAAACAGTCTTTGTGCTCAGTACTGTAGTATTTGCATCAAACATAATTTTTTACACTTGTTAGCATTTATTTCTCACTAATGAACTTTCTTTCATGTGTTTTACCTTATCGCAGGGTTATGAATAGAAAGAACACCCTGGGGAAACCAGACCAAAGGGACTTAAACGAGAACCTGGCGGCCACACATGGCTTGGCGCACATGATACAGGAGTGCCGAAAACTCTTCCTGGTGAGTAAACCACAGCATGTCTTCACTTGACACTGTTTGTGCATTTATACAACTCCCAGTGTAAACACACAAACATTTCACTTCTGTTTAACAAAACAGACCATACCTAAATCTCTCACGCACATCAACATTATCAAAACCGTGACAGTAAGAGTTTAAAGCTGCAGTCTTATCACTCCACACCAGATGTCTAACTCTATCATGTGCACAGGAGCATAGGCTCTCAGCTCAGGTACAGGGACAAATGCACGTTGGTTTCACATGTGCATACACTTTCACTCCAACACATCAGTGTGTCTGGACAAAGGTTACATTATGCATACTGTCACCATCCTAATTGCCCATGCAAACACACATAAACATGCATACACAGGACCAGGATTAGTTCATGGTTTTTACAGATGCCTTGTCATGCAGTTTGGTACTATATGTGCTCTATACAACTTTTTGAGTGGCAAAGACATGTTTGAGCTAGGTAGGAATGTTATAGCAAACCCCTGTGGTAAACATTTGGCAAATATTGGCATAAATGAACTGCAAACTCATATTTTCACATGAAAATTCACATTTGTAATAAAGCTTTGGTGAGCAGGACTGCATTCTAATTCCATTGTGTGCCGCAAACTGCACGTTTACCATAAATAAACCGTTTTTTAGGGTGTAAACACACATAGGAAAACACTTAGTGTTCTAGTACCTCTTCTGGGGTATGAATGGAAATTCTTAAGTGGATAAGAATAAAATATTGAAAGTCAACATAAACCCCTTACATAACCCCAAAAAACATAAATTCAATTATTCATCTTACTTAAAGGAAGGTTGACAAAGCAGCATTGTGTTGTAAAAATGTTCACCTACACACACATGCACACAAACTCACTCTTAGTGTTATATCATATGCCCCAGCTTTTCCTGAGCGGATCCTTTATTAGATTTAGCTAATTATGTGGAGCCATTACTTAAGAAAAGAACTCAACCTCTTGCTGTTAGCAACAATTATTTCTTCTTAGTAGACTATTTATAGAGAGTTAATAATTCACAAAGAGGATCGGCTAGATTGCATCTTTTTTTTAAAGGTCTTCCATCCCAGATCTGATGAGGAAGGTCTGGTCCCACTGTATCCATCAGACTAATGCTGTTTGCCGAACACAAATAACACATTTATCTGGACCAACACTGGAAAGAGACAAGCACCATGACATGATAAACATCGTCAGTCAGGCAGGAAAAGGAGAGAGAGCAGAACAGGACACGGACAAAAACACTAACAGTGGATAAGGACAGGCAAACACACACACACACACACACACACACAAACAGGATGAGCCACTTCCAGTTGGGAATGAATCACCCTTGTCACTTCTCTTCCCTTACTATTAATTTCACTTATACTTAAGCCGAGAGCAGTTTCACCATTTGTTCTGATTTAGTACAATTAGTGTAAATCATCTACTATTTATTGCAGTCTTTTTTATTGTAAGAGCTTGACAAAACTAGTGCACCAGAACCAAATTACCATGATTTGTCATGGGTAATGTAATGTGGAGCTCCTATAATGTGCACTCATTGCTGGCTGTTCCCTTAGGGTGAGTTGAGCTTATTTATGCTAATGTTAATGTGCTTATATACATGTTATTATCTAGTCTCTTTAATAACAGATTGTCCCTTAATTAATTTGTAATAGCTCCCTGCTGATGAAATAGCGTATGTTGTGTTTTCAATGCTAGTTCCCAATGTGGAATGCTGGTCTACCAGCCAGACCACCATCAAACCAGTATAAACCAGTCTAGACAAGGAATTTACACTGGTCTAAGCTGTTTTTTTCAGTGGGGCTACCATTGTGTGCTGGTCTCTCTATCCAAGTTCTGTTGGTCTACAAGCCTGCCCAGCAATAACCAGCATGAGCCAGCCAAAAAAATCTTAGAAATTCATACTGCGCCTAGCTGCTGCCTTTTCTGCTGAGCTGCCATTGTAGATTGTTCTGTAATTTTTTGGGGGATTATGTTTTTATTTATTGCTATCTTTTTTCTTTCAGATTCCGGAGGAGATGTCAAGCTATAGAAACTCTTACATGGAGCAGGGCTTGAGTCCAATGCGGATAGAAGGGTTGACGAAAGACTGTGGTTCTCGTAGCTACCAGAATCTGCTCAAAGACAGTCTAGATGCCCTGCTGAAAGAAGCCAAGGACAAGTTCAAGGGTTACGACAGCTGCTCAACTCCTGAAAATGCTGAACTTGCATATAAGAAGGTGGGGGATTTGTACATGTACACCACTCTTCTCCAGTAACTCAGACACTTCCCATTTTGTCCATTTCATGTTCATTCTCTCTTCCTTCCTTTGATGATTTGTTCTTTCTCTCTCACTTGTAATGGAAAAGTCATGTCTTTTTGTCCCTACATTACTTTTTCTTTCTCTCGGGTTGTTTTGTGCGAAAGTGGCCAGTTACATGCCATTCCCAGCTCTGCTTTGTCCTACAGCCCACCATGACATCAATTTGTCGCCTGTTCTAGCACTACACACCCACAACAAATTCTTCTGAGCTACCCGTGGAGAACTTCACAGATCTTTACTTGAAATCATGTTTACAACCGCAGTAGTATCATGTTGACACTCATGCACATAAGTACTGAGATTATTGTGCTAGAACTGTTAATGATTGTAGCATCAACTCCTCTCATGGTAGGTTCAGGACGGATCATCTCTACGGCAGTGGAAAGTGTGTGTAGAGGTGCCTGCGTCGGCAGAGGAAGTCTTGCAGCGTATCCTTCGAGAGCAGGAACGCTGGGATGAGGACTTGATAGATTGCAGGGTTGTGGAGACACTGGATCATAATGTGGAAGTCTATCAGTACGTCAGGAACTCAATGGCGCCCCATCCACCCAGAGACCATGTAGTGCTCAGGTGAATACAAACACACATGCACGTCTTCCTACTGACGAATTATGCAGGTTCTTAGGCCACAACTTTAATTTCAGAAGCTTCCATTTGTGTTCATGGGCTATAAATGTAAAAATCCTAAGAGTGTGTTCTTGTGTTGTGCTTTAGATCGTGGGTAACGGACTTGCCTAAAGGAGTGTGTGCTTTGGTGTGCATGTCGGTGGATCATGAGAGTGCAGCAGTGTTGGGCGTTCGTGCTAATGTTCTGACCTCTCGCTATTACATTGAACCTTGTGGACCTAACAAGAGTCGACTCACGCACAGCTCAAGAATAGATTGCAGGTAAGAGCTGCACATTAATCTCAGGATCTGCCACAGATGTATTTGTTTTATTGCACTTTGTATGTAATTTATGTATTACTCGATGACAAATATATTGATGTACAAATAAATGCAATTATTTTTTATTTAATTAATTATAAATAACTAGAGCTGTCAGAATTATTGCGTTAATGCATGATATTAATTTAAAAAGTTTAACACGTTCATTTTTCTTAATCGTGATTACCGTTAATATAACATAAACCAGTATTAACACTTGTTGTGAGGGCGGAATCTTTGTAATGTGACACATGAGCGCTTCACTGTCAGTGATAAGATGGAGAGATGACCTCTAAGCTCTATTTGATGTACAAAACAAACCAAGATGGGACCTATGTAAGGCACATTTTAACTACCACAGAAGCATGCCAAGTCTTAACAACCACTGAAATGCATAATAAGATGTTTTTGTCTGCAAGCGTTGAGTTCAAAGCGGAGTTTTACGCTGGCGCTGACGCTCTGACGTGAGTCATTAATGCAGCTTCATAATTGTTGTAGAAAAGTGCATAGCCACAGTCTACTGGCAGATTAATATTGTGGAGGATGAAAGTTTACGAGATTTAATTCCCATTGCAATGAATATGCAACCTATGGGGAGACTTGTTCTTTCAGTCAGTCAAACTCCCACTTAGACTTTAGGAAACGTTTAATGTTACTTGAATTGGTGCTGTTTTAGTGCATTTCTATCTTTATACTGTGGAAGGCTTTGTTTGGAAAATGTTAATAGAGCATTATATTGTTACATATTGTTTTGTTTTCTTTCTTAAGATGCAAATAAATGCATTTTGACAGGAAAAGAAGTATAAATGGTGTCAAATTTCAGCATTTTCAAAATCTGCGAGATATCACGATTATCTACAAAAAATTATGCGATTAATTGTGATTCAAAATTGTAATCGATTAACAGCACTATAAATAACATTTATGTACTGAATTTTAAATATATATGTATATTTACATTTGAATATATGTGTAAATGTTTATTTTTTATTTGTAATTAAATGTAATATTTGTATTTAACAAAACAATAGTATATCTTTAAATAATAATTATCATTAAATAAATATATTTTTAATTCAATTTAATTTATTTTATTTATTTATTTAAATGTCATTGTTTTTATTTACATAAAGTACATTTAAATATAAATGATATAACTCACAATTTTTTGTTTTGTTTTAGGGGTCGTTGCCCTGAATGGTACAATAAGCTGTATGGACACTTGTGTGCTTCTGAGGTGGTGCGGATACGAGACTCCTTTACCTGCCTGGACAAATAAACATGCACATACCTAGAGTGTGCTTTGACCGTTAATTTTTCCTCACAACAAACTTTTATGCTTAAGAGGAAGATTTTAAACTCCCTCAACAACATACGGTCTGAGCCCTTTAAATGATATGGACAGAAAGTGACTGTACCTAAACCTACAAGCTACAAAAGTCAAAGGTCTTGCCATTTTGATTGTCATGGCAATACATCAAATGACAAGCCTGAAAGACTAGAAATGGCGTGCCTGCTGCTATGACATCATCATTGACATTGCAATGTTTGACCTTGTTACTGATTATGTCGTAGTGTGACAACATGACACCAGAGGTGCTATTGCTTCTGAGAAGCTTATATATATGTGTATTTGTGAATGACTATGTGAAAGTGAGCATGTGTTTGATATTATAAGTTACATGTAGTAGGTATGACACGTTTTGTGCGCACAGTATGTATGATTTGTGACGTATGCATGAATTATTGACAAATGAGACATATTCCATGCACTGGCAACCTGCTGCAATATAGTGTTAACTATTCTGTTTGTGTGTGTATGTGTGTGTGTGTCACTGTTACACAGTTATATAAGTGTCTGCAAAGCTGTGTACAGTGCTTTTGTTATGTTTGTTATGTCTGAGTGAATGGGCAGATGGATGGATGGACAAACAGATGTTTGTCTACACTGAGAACAGATGGTGGTGGCTGGATCACCTATGAAAAGAAGGACAGGAAGTGTTTGATAGAGGAAAAGACTAGTGCATGTAGACAACAGCACCTAAACCAAAGCAGAGACCAATACAACGATGGACCAATTCTTCAATATTTAGAGTAAAATAGAGGAGTCAGCTCCAAGACTCCAAAACATTATGTAAATATGATTTACTCACAGAGGCCTGTGATTGGATGAAATGTCGACTAATCAAAGTATTTAGAACTTAAGGACTAGTCAAGGAGCTCAACCATTTTTATATATCAATCTGTGAAAGGTGTGAGTTATGAAAAACTCAAAGGACAGGAAAAGAATTCAGGAGCGTTTTGTTTAGGTTGGATATAACATGTTTGACTTTAAGAAATAGAAGTGAAAAAAGGCTACCAGGGGCAGCAATTTTGTCTGATCAGAAGATGGTTGAGAATGTATGAGTAATGAGTTTGTGTTTGTATGTCAGTGTTAACCAGAAATGAAGTAAAAGTCTAAAATAATAACAAAGTTTGCATATACACTCATAACTACACACAGGGTTATAGCCACACAGCAGAACAGAGTAGGAATGCTGTGATCATCAAACAGATTTCCTTGACTTACAAATGAGGAACAATTTGTCAAATAAAAGTCAGCAATATCTGCAGTATCACACTGCCAAGTTCTCAAAGTGGCTGGATAGAAGCTAGCGTAGAAGAAAGAGATAGACATGTTTTATTTGAGCCCAGCACTCCTATTATGACATGCTGTTTGACTGGGCCCTGGGTTTGATGTCCATACTAGATTTACTACTACTTACCGTGCCTGTACACAGCGGTGTATCATAAACGTGTGTAAGTTAAGTGTATGCTGCCAAATGGAGAATAACGCATGACAATGACAGTTAATTTAAAATTCCCTGTATTTATATCACTCATATCGTGTTTTGTATGTATCTTATTTTATTGTAAATGTTACACTCTAAGTTACAGAACTGAGAAAGCTGTTTATCTTTTTTATTAATGCTATATCTGTACAGATTAATCATGGTCAAAATGCACTATTAAATGTATTAAAAAATATGAATGGCTTTTTGTTTATAGTTTCTTTGAGCTTTACAACTAGGGGTGTTATTGATTAATCGACAGTTGATTCTTTGTCATAAATAATTTTATTAATTAAACTATCAACTGTTGGTTAATTTCTGCACAAATGTGTTTAGTATTACAGTGGCAAGAAAAAGTAGGTGAACACTTTAGAGTTAGTTGGTTTTCTGCATTAATTGGTCATAAAATGTGATCTCATCTTTATCAACATCACAAGTATAGACAAACACAATGTGCGTAAGCTAACAACACAAACAATTATAATCTTTAATGTAATTATTGAACACATGCCATTAAACATTCACAGTGTTGTGGAAAAAGTAACTGAACCCTTGGATTTAATAACTGGTCAATCCTCTTCAACCAAGCACTTCCGGTAGCTGCGGATTAGACCTGCTCAATCTTCAGAAGGAATTTTTGACCATTCTTCCTTACAGAACTGCTTCAGCTCAGCCATATTTTAGGATGTCTGGTGTGTACGGCTCTCTTGGTCATTCCACAGCATCTCTTTTGGGTTAAGGACTGGGCTCTGACTGGGCCACTCCAAAAGATGGATTTTCTTTTTTTGAAACCATTCTGTAGTGGATTTACTTCGATGTTTAGGGTCATTGTCCTGCTGCATCACCCAACTTCTACTGAGCTTCAGTTGGTGCACAGCCACCCTGACATTATCCTGTAGGATATCTTGATAAACTTGGAAATTAATTTTTCCCTTGATGATGGCAATTGGTCCAGGCCCCGAAGCAGCAAAGCAGCCCCAAATCATGATGATCCCTCCAGTTGTGATTATGTTTTCATGTTGGTATGCAGTGCCCTTTTACACCTTATGTAGTGCTGCGTGTTCTTCCCAAACAATTCAACCTTAGTTTCATCAGTCCTCAAAACATTTTCCCAGTAACACTGTGGAGTGTCAAGGTGGTCTTTGGCAAACTTCAGGCATGCAGCAATGTTTTTGTAGGAAAGCAGCTGCTTCCTGCATGGTGTCCTGACATGGACACCATGCCTGTTTAATGCTTTCCGTATAGGAGACTCATGAACAGAGATGTTAACCAGTTCCAATGATTCCTTCAAGTCTTTAGTTGTCACTCTAGGGTTCTTTTTTTACCTATTGAGCATTGATTGCCACTTCTAGGGAGAGTAGCCACAGTACTAAATTGTCTCCATTTATAGACAATTTGTCTAAATGTGGACAGATAAATATCTAAGCTCTTTGAGAAATCTTTGTAACCCTTTCCAGCTTTATGCAAAGCAACAATTCTTGATCGTAGGTCTTCTGAGATCTCTTTTTTGCGAGGCATGGTCCACGTCAGGAGATGCTTCTTGTAAATCAAAGTCAAAAGTAGCTCTAACCAACACTTCCAATCTTGTTTCATTAATTGGATGCTCGGTTTGCCTTCTCCTGACTCTAATTAACTTTTGTTGACATCATTAGCCTTGGAGTTCACATACTTTTTCCAACTTACACTGTGAATGTTTGAATTATGTATTCAATATGTACAAGAACAATACAATAATTTGTGTGTTATTAGTTCAAACAAATTGTGTTTGTTCATTATTGTAACTTAGATGACGATTAAACTTGTTTTTAAGACAAATTTATACATAAATGCAGGTAATTCCAAAGGGTTCACATCCTTTTTCTTGCAACTCTATTTACACTCAAAAAATATTTCAGTCTATATTAAATATGTACACATTTCAACTGTATGACAAATTTCCATCAAACTGTACTGAGTCATCTTTAAATAGTGTACATATCATGAATTCAGAATAAATTTGATTTCTAAACATTTCAAAATGTATACATTTTAAACAGTACAACTTGGAAAAACAACTACATTTGCTTTTGCATTTAATAAACTAATTGTTATACATAGTAAAGTTAAGCATATTTAAATAAACAATTTATACCATTTGTTTAAATCTTTTACAAGAAATAATTTTTTGATTTTCCGTGTACATTATTAATGATACTAAAAATAAATGCATTAAAATAAAGTGATCTGAAAATGTATTAATAGATAAAAATACCAATATGTCCATTTGTGAGGATGCTTAGGCATTTATATAAATTGTAGTTAAAAACTGGCTACATGTCTATAGTATCTGGTGTCTATTAACTTTTTACGATTATTTGATAATTTGTTAAAATGACAATTTGATTATAGAAATCCCTAAAAATTGACATTACTATTGTTACTACTATCAACTTCATCTTAATAAAATAAATGCATTTTATGCTTCACCAAAGGCTTTGTAGCAATAGATGATTACAAAAAGCAAAAATGTTTCTAAATTGAAAGAAATGAAAAATGGCACATTACATATTTGTCTGCAGGGAGTGAAACAGCTGTGTAGCTGGTGATCTCACTATCTGCTTACATAATGCATCTAATAGCACTCAAACAAAAAGGGAATTGTGATTACAAAGCCTGCAAGCTGAGGCCACTCATAGACACATAATCATACCAAAAGCCATACCAATCCATCCCAAATACCTCTTACTCACAAACACACACACATGCTCTTAAACACTTTTCCTGCAATCTGTTTTCCATGAAGTGTAAATAACCCCCTTATGTGGTCACATTTATGAACCATTTCAGCAGAAAACACACCTATATACAAATACAGTTGGAATGCTCTTCTGGGAACTGAAAAACAAGCCAGGAAAGGATAGATAAGATATGTGTGTGAGACAGAGAGTTGGGGTGGAAGTATAAGAGAGAGAGAGAGAGAGAGAGAGGTAGAACATTCCAAAGTTTTCCCTTTCTCTTCTGAGAATGAACTGGAGGAGAGTTCCCACATTGATAAATGTTAGCGCTTTAATGTGTAAGAGGGAAAACAGATTCCTCAAGATTGTGTTACACCGATGTGCGTGTGCATGGTTTGGCACTTAATGCAAGCGGTCTGACAAGAAAATAACTATGCACCAAAGAGAGTAGGGGAAAATCAGAGTGGCATGTATGAAATCGTTCCATTAAATAGCCCTAAAATGGCTAATGAAACATTAATAAATGATTGAATGTGTCATTTCTTTCTTTCAGTAAACCTATTTTTCCTAGGCTCTTGTACAGGGCTGTTTCTAAGTATATGGGGGCCCTAAGCAAAATCCTTCTTGGAGTGTTACATCATGCATTAGGCATTATGAATACATTATAATGTATCAAGAATACATTTATAAAGTTTTATACAGACTTTATAGAAAGTGTAACCAAAGATTTGTTCTCATATCACAATTGTAATTTCCAAAGAAGCATCCTGAAAATAAATGCTTTGTGTGTTAACTGTATCCATGCTCTTCTAACTAAAAGGTAGGGACATAATTCTCTTAAAGGGATAGTTCACCCAAAAATGAAAAATCTCTCATCATTTACTCACCCTTCATGCCATCCCAGATGTGTATGACTTTCTTCTGCTGAAAACAAAGGAAGATTTTTAGAAAAATTTCTCAGCTCTATAGGTCCTCACAATGCAAGTGAATAGTGGCCAGAACTTCGAGCATTTATAGGCAGCATAAAAGTAATCCATATGACTCCAGTGGTTAAATCCATACCTTCAGAAGCGATATAAGTGTGATTGAGAAACAGATCAAAATTGAAGTTCTTTCTTACTAGAAATCTCCGCTTTCACTTTCACATTCCTCTTTTGTTTTTTGGCGATTTGCATTCTTTGTACATGTCACCACCTACTAGGCAGGGAAGATAATTCATAGTAAGAAATTACTTAAATATTATCTTGTTTCTCACCCAGACCTATTATATCGCTTCTGAAGATATGGATTTAACTACTGGAGTCTTGTGGATTACTTTTATGCTGTCTTTGTGTGCTTTTTGGACCTTTAAAGTTCTGGCCACCATTCACTCGCATTGGATGGACCTACAGAGTGGAGATATTCTTCTAAAAATGTTCGTTTTGTTTAGCAGAAGAAAGTCGTACACATCTGGGATGACAATAGGGTGAGTAAACAATGACTGAATTTTCATTTTTGGGTGACTTATCCCTTAAGTCTATGGAGGTCTTCATTTATTGCCTGGTAGAATCTAGCCAAAAGTAACTAAACTTTGTTTTAATTTGATGCTCTTCTTTTTCTTAAGTTTACAAGAGATTTTATTTCAGTCAATTCCCCAGCATCATTATACATATACAGAATAAAAGATTAACAAGTGGCCCTCATTACTGAATTTGTGTGTGTTTGACAGAACACGGTAGACTAGCAAATTACGTATTTGTTATGATCCAGCTGCAAGGGGTGATTAATACATTTCACAGACTTGTTTTGGCTTGAGAGAGACAGCAGTGGAAAAACTTAATGGGATTCTGTCTCAGGCACTGAGATCGAGCTCTAATGTGGGTGAACAGTGACACCTAATGGTCATTATGAGAACTTCCAGCGTTGTTCAACGGAATTTTGTGAACAAAATTATCTCTACTAAAACTACGTTCACCTCATGTAATTTTGCTATATTGCAAATTATACTATGATAATTTAAAATAATGGCCATACTTTTTCAACAGCTAATCTGCCTTCAGTTCAACCATGTAGCCTACTTTGCCAAATTCACTGATAGAAACAAAACAACTAACACTTTAAACATGCCATGTGCCCTACAAATGCAAAGCAAGGTACAGTATGTTTTTTTTTCTCATTAGGACTCTACAGTGTCAATTCTAAAAATGTCCACAGGGTGGCAGCACAATGACAGAAGAAAGACATCGACACGTACTTCATGCCACGACATTCTCTTCAGCAATAGCAAGACCAAATCTGAGCCATTAAAATTTATTTCAGAAAAGGTAAAGGCATGCAAGTCTAAATCGGGCCAGCCTGATCTAACAGTAGACTTACCAACTTTAAAATCAGACTAGACGTTGGCTTCACAAACTCACTACAAAGTACCTAAAACAACTGACAGATTTGCATTAATATTAGTGACTGAATCAGGCTGATAAACAGCTGCAACATGCAGCAGTTATGTAACCCGTTTGAACAAAATGTACAAAAACAAACTAGAAAGTTGCCAAATCAGTTAGTAATAAATGCTTATAACACACATTTACATACATATATATATATATACACACACACATATACACACACACACACATATATACATATATATAATTTGTATGTATATATATATATATATACACACACACACACACAAAGAGTATCCTGTTAAGGAATTTTCTTCTGCATTAAAGCATTGATTACCATGTCCTGTGTAACATGGGCTGTATAAACTGAACATACTGCCACAGATTCATTACATAATAAATTATCATATTGCATAAATCGCATGATATAATAAATTTGAAAAAAGGTTGCTAAATTAAGAATAGCATACTGCTACACTACATTTCTGCAGTATACGTTAGAAATAGTAAAAGTATAGCAATATGCTATTCAAAACTCAGCCTGTATCATTAAATGTATAGAAGTGTACTGAGCATGTGTTACATCTATGGCGGTAAGGTAGACTTCTGTGTAGTCATGTAGCAAAAACAACAAAATCAATTTTTACCAATCCCAAAACTTTATTTTTTCCTCCATTTTATTTTAAATATACAGCTCTACTTTAACCATCCAGCTGGAATAAAAAGTCCAAGAAGCATACAGTAGAGAGAGAAGAAAAACACATTTTGGAATTTATTCCTTTAATGGGATCTACAAAATTACCCACCTTTAACAATGTATATATACTGTTGTCAGCATCCAGTTACATAATCAACAAATACATTCATCATATTAAATACCACGGTCACCAGTAATCCTTGGTGATGAAATGTCTTTAAGAGAAAAGTGTAAAATGTAAACTTGCAAGTTACATTCAAGCATATCAAGTTTATATGAATACATTATCTGTATATACAGTATATTTATAAAATAATTGGCAGTTTAGCAAGGCTGTTGCCACACAAAAATTCCCTTTTGACATTCCCACTTGGTGCTGCTCTACCCATAGTGAGCTAAGGAGGAGAATTCTGGGAAAAGGCTCAGAAAACAAAAAAAACAAAAAAAAAAACCAAAAGGCCTCTCAAGTCCTTTCCATTGCTACATTCACCCTGGAAGTCTTTATCAAAAAGTTCTCCATCCAGTGTCTTAAACCCCTTCGAAGGACCACTGTCCTTCATCACTCCAGTCCTCCTCCTCTCAGTGTGACCCCATTACCAGGAGGTGAAGAAAGGTCGCTTGCAGTGAAAGGTCTGGGTAAAAGCGTTGCCCAGTTGGACCACGCGGCCCTGGCCTCCCCCGCGGCTCCTCTCCACCACCACACGAGGCAGCTGCACTAGTTGGATGGGGCTCTTCCCGTCCTTCAAAGCCTGGGTCAGATTCAGGATCTATACGGCAAGAACAGACGAGACTGATTTTAGATATACAGGACACATGGGTGTGTGTAGGCTTTACGTAGATCCTACAACAAGTGGTTCTCATCTGGTGAGTCACATCCCAAAAATGTGTCGCAAGTTTCTTCTAATAGGGTTGCAGACAACATTGCAAAACACAAATGTAAAATGCAACTAATTATATGAAGGTGCATAGATAGGATAGCAAAAATAAGTAATATTAAAAAGAGATAGTTCACCCAAAAAAGAAAATTCTCACATCACGTACTCGCTTTCATGCCCTCCCAGATGTGTATGACTTTCTTCTGAACACAAATATTTTTAGAATATCTCAGCTATGTATGGGTGACCACAGCTGAAGTCAGAAGTTTACATACACCTTAGCCAAACACATTTAAACTCAGTTTCTCACAATTCTTGACATTTAATCGTAGAAAACTTTCCCTGTCTTAGGTCAGTTAGGATCACTCTTTTAAGAATGTGAAATTTCAGAATTGTAGTAGAGAGAATTTATTTCAGCTTTTATTTCTTTCATCACATACCCAGTGGGTCAGAAGTTTGCATACACTTTGTTAGTATTTGGTAGCATTGCCTTTAAATGGTTTAACTTGGGTCAAACGTTTTGGGTAGCCTTCCACAAGCTTTTCACAATAAGTTGCTGGAATTTTGGCCCATTCCTCCAGACAGAACTGGTGTAACGGGTTTGTAGGCCTCCTTGCTCGCACGTGCTTTCAGTTCTGCCCACAAATTTTCTATTGGATTGCGGTCAGGGCTTTCTGAAGGCCACTCCAGTACCTTGACTTTGTTGTCCTTAAGCCATTTTGCTAAAATTTTGGAGGTATGCTTGGGGTCAATGTCCATTTGGAAGACCCATTTGTGACCAAGCTTTAACTTCCTGGCTGATGTCTTGAGATGTTACTTCAATATATCCACATAATTTTCCTTCCTCATGATGCCACCTATTTTGTGAAGGTGCACCAGTCCCTCCTGCAGCAAAGCACCCCCACAACATGATACTGCCACCCCCTGCTTCACGGTTGGGATGGTGTTCTTCGGCTTGCAAGCCTCACCCTTTTTCCTCCAGAGGACATTTCTCCAAAATCTAAGATCTTTGTCCCCATGTGCACTTGCAAATTGTAGTCTGTTTTTTCTTTTTTTATGGCAGTTTTAGAGCAGTGGCTTCTTCCTTGCTGAACAGCCTTTCAGGCTATGTTGATATATAGGACATGTTTTACTGTGGATATAGATACTTGTCTACCGGTTTCCTCCAGCATCTTCACGAGGTCCTATGCTGTTGTTCTGGGATTGATTTGCACTTTTCACACCAAACTACATTCATCTCTAGGAGACAGAATGCGTCTCCTCCCTGAATGGTATTATGGCTGCATGGTCCCATGGTGTTTATCCTTGCATACTATTGTTTGAACAGATGAACGTGGTAACTTCAGGCGCTTGGAAATTGCTCCCAAGGATGAACCAGACTTGGAGGTCCACAATTTGTTTTCCTTAGGTCTTGGCTGATTTCTTTTGATTTTCCCATGATGTCAAGCAAAGAGGCACAAAGAGTTTGAAGATAGGCCTTGAAATACATCCACAGGTACACAACCAATTAGCCAATTAGCCTATCAGAAGCTAACTGGCTAATTGTCTAAAGGCTTGACATAATTTTTTGGAATTTTCCAAGCTGCTTAAAAGGCACAGTTAACTTAGTGTATGTAAACGTCTGACCCACTGGAATTGTGATTAAAAGTCCTAAACGACTTACCAAAACATTAGTTTGCTAAATCTGTGGAGTGGTAATGACTTCAACATAAGTGTATATAATCCTTTGACTTCAACTGTAAAGGCAGCATAAAAAGTAATCCATAAGACTCCAGTGGTTTAATATACAGTACGTCTTCTGAAGCGATGCAACCACTTTGGGTGAGAAACAGATCAATATTTCAATCCTTCCAGAAAGTGAAAGTGGAGATTTATAATAAAAAAGGACTTAAATATTTATCTGTTTCTCACCCACACATATCATATCGCTTCTGAAGATATGGATTTAAGCACTGGAGTCATATGGATTAATTTTATGCTGCCTTTTTGTGATTTTTTTTTGGAGCTTCAAGGGTTTAGTCACCATTAATTTGCATTTTATGGACATACATAGTGGAGATATTCTAAAAATCTTCGTTTGTGTACAGCAGAAGAAAGAAAGTCAACACATATGGAATGGCATGAGGGTGAGTAAATGAGAATCTCAATTTTTGGTGAACTATCCCTTTAACAATCAGGGCAGTCAATCGAATCAAATTAAATGAGAAGCTGATTAATACAATAAAACTAAATTAGTTGCATATCAATATTTTGCTGAGAATGGCCCCAAATAAAGAATTATGGAATAATAATAAATTTTATGAGTGGAGTGTTAAGGCCCGAATGAGTCACGTGGAAGCCAACTACACCTATCATTAACCTAAGGAATCTTGTGTCCGTCTGTAATATATTCTAGTTGATCTATGTACACATGCGTCAGACAGATGCTTTTGGACAGCCTAACTGTGATTGCGCTGCATTTCACTGATTTTTAACTGTCTTGTGCATAAATGCTTCATTTTTAGGATGCGGTGCCAAGTTAAATACAGTTTGAAACTTCGAATTCAGTGGTACCGATACATGTCATTAGGAGTTGTGCTCGCCCACTGCAGAGAGGTGCTAGAACTGTTCTTAGCAGGCTACTGAGGCCCTGACCCCACCTCTACCTCTAAAGGGCAGTCTTTAAAGTAACCAATAATATAATGTTTTCAAGCCACATGACATTTGATTTGGTCTTGAAGACATTTTTGTTTTATTTTTCCTGGGGTCACCCTTACTGTAGAGACACCTGCTGAGGTGCTCTACAAATTGCTCTATTAAAACACATTTTGGTGCGTTTGTTCCACACAATGATTTTTGTAACTTATTTAATTTTTGCTGCATCTTTGATAAGTATGTTTTTAGATGTTAACTGATCAACTTTATCTAAACAGAGTTTTACAAAAAAATGTAGAAAATATCAATGTTGCTATATGGCAACTCAGTACTGTGGAACTGCACTAATGCATTTTTCCATTGGGAATTTTTATAGATAGATGTTATTACAATAGAATAGCCACTATTATATTATTGCATTACTTCTTTTATTTGGAAATGTTTACCATAATATAAATTATATTTAAGCATAAATACATTAATGATTTGTTTTTCTTTTCAGACAAAAACTAACATGGCAATGTTTTATGGAAAGGGCAAAAAGAGAGCACAGTTAGCTCTTCTGGTTTAAACCAGTGAGGATGAGCGAAGCTTTAGTGAAAATAATCGCTAATATTTAAGAACATATGACAATGATTTACTCAATTTTAGTTGGTGTTCCAAGTTTATAAATATATCAAAGACATTTTATTTTAATTCAAGGAGAAAAAAAAAAATAAATAAATAAATAAAAACATTGGGCCATTTTACATTTTGGTACTGGGTTGCCATATGGCAACATTTCTCTTAATTTTTCTAATATATATATATATATATTCCATCGTTAGAACAATGCATACCATACAGGGTTAACAACTTCTAAGGGAGGAGACAGCGCTTTTCTAAATGTTTTGTTGTTCATGTCAAAAGCAAATCTGTCCCTTAGTCAACTCTAGCCAAATAAGGCAGATGCCAAAATGTACACACTACGCAAGGTAAAAGAAATACATTCCAGGCAACAATAAATACCGATCAATGTTGGGTCGCCACTTAATGCCCAATGTAAAATATGGGTCCTGAAGCAAAACTAGGCAAGAACCACAGTTCTACAACACAGCATAAAATTACGATTGTCCTAATGTCATTCATTCAGTCAGTTTGCTTGTAAAACTGTATGCAAGCAAGTTCAGATCATTATTAGTTGGCCATGGTATTCAGCGTGACCAACGTCTAAATGTTTGTACAAACTGAATCCAAAATTCCCAGAAAAAGAGAGCTAAAAGCACTGTTTACGTTGGAGAGCTTAGAGGGGATTGGATTTAACAATGACCACATCGCAGGAATGGTTAACACACTAGGTAAACAAGAACTTGACAAATTAATGCCACGTCTCTAGCTCAAACCAGGCCCAATTTTCAAGTTATATCTACAGTATATACACTGAGCCAATACTAGCTTAAATGAGATTTGATAGAGTTCTAAAAGGTACAAATATGGTTGCAACATTAATGAATGTTTCTCCCATAGAGGGGCAAATAATTTAGTTTAAAAAGAACTTTGACCTGGTGTAAACCTTTCAGTTTCAAGCAAGACAGTGGTAAACATCATTAGAAAACGATAGTTCTGCCTCTCAATTATGATTAGATGAGCCGCCTTCGAAGCCATTTTACCACGTTTACCCCTGGGACCACACTGCCTTGAGTGGCTTATTGCTTTATTAAGCTGTTGCCATTAGCTTGTCATACAAAATCGCACAACACATTCTTTGCCTCATAATGCTACAAACAAGATCATTTACTTGCTGACGCTGCAAAACGTGTTGTCTAAATCCGGGTCTATGTCTTGGCTGCGATAGGCTGAAAATAGCCATCTGGCTGCGAGTATTAATCTACGTTAGCTGTGAATTATTTATAGCGACAGAGCTCCATAATTTAGTGAGAATGAAAAACGTGATTACACATTGCTATATCTGGACCTCACAGAGAAAGCAGAGGGCAAAATAATCTCAAAGCATTCAAACTTACCTGTCCTCTCATTACAGACATCTGCTTCTCAAACATGGTTTTGTCAAATCCTTTATCCGCCTGAAAACACATACAGTGGTTAATGTAACAACTGATTTATATCTATCTAATAAGAATATCCATGGGCCATATTTAGCATTTCAGCTCAATTAATGATTTATCAACATATTGCACTGCAAACAAATGATCAAGGTCACACAGATTTAATTGAAAACAGTGTTGTTGTTGTTGACCAGTTACAATTAGGAATGGGACAGGATTGTCCACTAGACATCCAACAAACAACTAGTTGGCTAGAGAGGCCAACTAGTGATTTCACTTACATTTTTTTTCCTTAGTTTTGTTTAGCTTTAAAGGGATAGTTCACCATCCCGTACCCTCATGCCATCCCAAATGTGTATGACTTTCCTTCTGCTGAAAACAAAGATTTTTATAAAACAAAATCTCAGCTCTGTAGGTCCATACAATGCAAGTGATTGGTATCCAGACCTTTGTAGCTCCAAAAATCACAAAGGAAACAAAAAAGTAACCCATAGGATTCCAGTGGTTAACTATTTTTTACTCTAAATCTCCACTTCCACTTTTACATCTGAAAGTCACGTGAGGTGTCTGTTTAGTTTCACGTTTACATCTGAAAGTGGAGATTTGGAGTAAAAAAGGACTTGAATATCATTCTGTTTCTCACCCACACCTATCATAACACTTCTGAAGATATAGAAGTAACCACTGGAGTCATATGGATTACTTTTATGATTTTTGGAGCTACAAAAAGGTCAGGTCACCATTCACTTGCATTATATGTACCGACAGAGCGGAGATATTCCTCTAAAAAAAAATCTTTGTTTGTGTTCTGCTGAAGAAAGTCATACACATCTGGGATAAATGAGAGAATTTTCATTTTTGGGTGAACTATCCCTTTAACAGGGATTAATTTAGAGACGCAACTACTCACAGAGAGTTTTAGCGTACTGACAGGATGCTAACAGTCAGAAGAGTAACAAGACTGTCAGCAGCACGCTAAAACCCTGTCTGAGAAGTTTAATCTCCAAATTCATCCCTTTAAAACACCACTGCTACAGCCATCAAACCAATGCTTATGTAACAAATTCAACAATATATTTCAAGAGAATTATTTCATATCAAATCTTGGATTTCAAATCAGCAGCTTGGAGTAATTGTTCCATTATTATGCATATTATATACATCTCCATTTGTTTTTGAGGACTATGGTAGATTTGTGCAATAAAGGTTATAGTGATTTAGCCTATTTATTTGTTGAATATTTGTCTGTGAACTTTAGTTTTGCACATTCCTTATTACAATTGTACAAGTTAAAAGCATAATGGTAAGTATGCATTCAGCACAGCCCTGGTTAGAGAGAAAATGATTTTTGATGGCAAGATCTCCTACCATAAACATCTCATAAAGGTCCTCACAGAGGTCCTGTACAAAGTTCATGTCAGAGATGCGTGAGAGCACAAGGTCTCTAGTTTCCTGGGAGAAGGTCACTTTAGCCTGAGGCAACCATGCCCAGTGGAACGGATCTACAAAAACAAAAGTCACACTAGGTTCTTAACTGACTACGAACACAACTATTTAAAACAATGGTGATGTAAGGCCCCATTTACACCTTGCAATAACATGTATTTTCGGTGATCGAATCGCTATCGGGTTACACTTAACCACATTAAATGACAGGTGTAAATGCACCCCAGACGCATTGTGATTGGATCACTAAATCCACATTCAGAGGTGGTCTGGGGCAGATTCTGACCACATTCAAAAAAGGTGCAAATGCATTTATGTTATCCAGATACAACTACTGTATGCAAGTAATTATGTGATGGTTACACTACAGTAATCCATTGTTAAAGTGCTGCAATGTGGTTTCTTGCCTTTTTCTGTTACAACAGACATTGCCGTTGGGAAATTTTGTTACCTGAACAATATTCCATAAATTATTCCATTGGAATGCACAAAATCTCATCGTTCGCATCTTTCTCCTGTTTTCTAGCATGCAAAACTCACGTGAAACCAGGCATCACTAACGCGTTTCAGATGAGAAGCATATTTAGCTCTTACAAAGCAATGAACTCAAAATATATATAAATTACATTTGCTTCGGCTACCCGGAATTTAACTTTGGCAGACATAGAAAAATGAAGGAAGGAAAAACCCTGACTGTCAAAGTGATGCAAAGTATTTGAATTATCCAAAGTTTTTCAAATTTGCTAAAAGATGGAGGATTTTCAGTTAACACAGCCTCAGATGTAATATGCAAGTAGCGTTTTCCATTTTGCACAGGTAACTTCGATCATATCTCTCTCCGATCACAGTGTAGATGCATTTGACTGCAAGGTGTAAATGAAAACTAGTCAATCTCCAAAAGACAAACATAATTAAAATGACTTATGAAACTACTGACATTTTCAAAACTATAACTCAATGTCAATGTGAGACAATGTACACTGCCATTCAAAAGTTTGGGGTCACTTGACTGAAATGTTTCTCATGATCTTAAAAATCTTTTGATCTGAAGGTGTATGCTTAAATGTTTGAAATTAGTTTTGTAGACAAAAATATAATTGTGCCAACATATTAATTTATTTCATTAAAAAACTAAAATTGTATTTAAAATGTTTGAAATGGATGACTTGGACCGAATAAAGAAAAGCAACCAATAAGTGCCCAACATAGATGGGAACTCCTTTAATACAGTTTTAAAAGCATCCCAGGGTGATACCTCAAGAAGTTGGTTGAGAAAATGTCAAGAGTACATGTCTGCAAATTCTAGGCAAAGAGTGGCTACTTTGAAGATGCTAAAATATAACATTTATTTATTTTGGATTTTAGTCACAACATAATTCCATTTGTTATTCCATAGTTTTGATGACTCCACTATTATTCTAAAATGTGAAGAAAAAAATAATAAAGAACGAGTAAGTGACCCCAAACTTTTGAACGGCAGTGTATATGTCCTGCATAAAAAAATAAAGTCCTTACATGCTCTCCACTCATCAGGGTGTTTAAAAGGGAAGGCCAAACCATTATCTATGGCTGCAATCTTTATGGCCGAGTCTTTCCGGTTGGTCCATTCCGATTCCTAAGAACATAAAGAAAGCTAAACTCAGCATTTGCTTGTGACTGGGAAGCAATCTTCATTACACCAATATAACAAACCCTGCAGCAATTTGATCAAGAGGCAGCATGTGGAAGGAACCAGTACACAGTCTCTTTTTGAATCCTGAAGCAATCTTATGTTTGACGTGGTGTAATGCTTAAAGAGATTTACTGTACATGTAGGAAGAAACCATTTGCCTGTATGTGTTTACTAAAATTATAACTCCATTACCGCAGGCACATGGTTCTCAGTCATGGCATTTCTCTTTATGCCGGCCAGCACTGCAAACAGAGCAGCTCTATAAATATCCTCCAGCTCACCTTGTCTGCCAACTCTCCATCGCCCAGCTTCTCATACTTGATCAACCAGTTATCATTCCCCCTGTCTGAAGAAGCCAAAAGGGAGATCAGATTTCCTTTTCAAAAGGCACAGAAAACAATCAGCATTTTTTCCATACAGGCAGAATGAGAGAAAGAAGAGAAAAGGGAGGAGGAAATTAGGTAAGACAGATAACTGAAAGAAGCCTGTCTGTAAACTACAAGGAAAAAACACTGTCAGTTAAAAAAAAAAAAAAGTGATTCTCCAGAAACCTGTCAAGAAACGTTCTTGGTCTTATTTAAGCCAACATCGATGGAAAGAAATATAAAATTATACTCTCCATCAAGTAAATGAAGCCTACATTTAGAAGCAATAGGATTTTTTTGCATAAGGACATTATATTCAAACACCTAAGCACATTTAACCTCCCAATTCTCCTTACCGTAACATGTCACGTACTTTTACAGTTCCTACTGTTTTCAATGAGGATTGTCATTACAGTAAAAAAAGGATGCTGATGTAATATGATCGTCCAATTTTGTTTATAAATTAATAAAAAAAAGGTAGGCAGAACCAAGAGAATACTACTATATGAAGTGTAAATTCTTTACATTAAAATCAAATATCTCCTCCCCCCAAATGCGGGTAATCAGAATATCATCATCATCTTTCCACATTACGGTAATGAGAATTGGAGGTTAAAATATGTGTAACTGTCAAATGTCACAATGTTAAAAAACTTAATGGTTCTAAAAATGGGCTTAGTTTTTTATATATATAAAATATAATTTCTGGTTTGTTTCCTTTGATCTTGGAGTAAAATAGAACCAGGACATTTACTTGACTGGTTTCGTGAGAATCCCCAAACAAGAGTTAGACTAAGAAAGTCCTTATAAAAATGTACCATGGTAACTATAGTTTCCTCCAAAATACCATAGATGCAGTTAATAATGTAAAGCCATAAATAAAATATTGGATCTCCTCCAAACATTGATAGAAGCTTCAAGACTTTTTCTGTAAAGTGTTCCCACACTTTTTGACCAATGAATTTCCTTGACTTTCCCATAACCTTCCCAGATGTTTATTACACTAGATAAGGATTTTTATTATTATTATCATTATCATTATAAAAGTGATTTCTTGGCATTTTTTATCTTATGTCAGGTCCCAATCTTTTAAATTGAAAGATTTTAACAATTATACTTATAACTGTAAGATTTTACATACTTCCTTGACTTTTCCAGGCCTGGAAATCATACATTTTAAAACTTCCTTATATTGAACCTAGTCTTTAATTTATTTTATTATGAAATGGTGTCTAAAATCAAGTTACCTTAGTTTTAATTTAGAAAAGATAAATGTATTAGCAACTATGTGATTTGACAACAACTATGGTTAACCTGATATATCTTTGTATGGAAAGACGTTCAGGAAGTCTGCTTGCTACCCAAAGGAAATGCATCTAACCTTGTGCTACCCCGCGTAAACATGGGTGGACATTGTATTTTGGCTCTGCTATATGCAATACATAATTTAAATTAATTTAAACCGACTGATCTCAGTTTAATGCGACTCTGGTCTGCACGTCGAAAGTCACAGAAAGCCGATCACAGCGGAGTTTGTCTTTGGGAGATATGGCACCAAAACTACATCTGGTAATAAACCCAATTAAGTTTATACATTGAAAACTGTTTGAGTCGAAAAAATAGTTTTTTAGTTTAATCCAATATGCCATTTTTTAAGTGTTTGCGATTTATCATGAAGCTCCACGCTGCTAAACACAATGTACACTAATGTGTACTTTAACGCATTTTTTCCTTAGAAATCCTAGATTTACTGTGAATTATCACATTGAGAATCAGTGGTGAAAAATGTTGGCTTTATATGGAGTTAGGATGCATTTCAAACTGTTCTGAGACCAGTGCAGTCAAAAAGCACACTGGAGGTTAACTCAGCTGCATAGAGAGCTACAGGATGCTCCCTGTTGTGTGGATAAGTGCCTTCACTCCTAAAATCTGACAAAAAAGTTCAGTTTCAGGCTGCAGATGATGTTTAGACCACTCAACATGTTTGGCAGAGCAACGTCTTAAAAACATGAATAACCAACACTCCTGGAAACAAACAATTTGACTAAAATAATCTGATTTTCTATAGCTTGGTATTATTTAAAATTTGTAAAACTTAGGTCCCGCCGTCCACATATACTGACATCAATTTTTAGGAAAACTATTTGCTCTAGATTGTTTTTTGTTTTGCATATTTATTAGGTGCTACTAGTTACAAATCTAAAAGGGAAATGGAAAATGCACACAGCAGTCATGCTCGGGTCTCAGGAGGTTAATGAAAAGATCATGAACATCCAATACCTGTGTTTCTGATGACATAATCCAGCACCACTAGCCTCTCAAACTGAAACTGAAGCTGTTTCCTCATGTTCTCCGGAAGAGGCTCTGCCTCAAACTTCCTCAGCCAGTAGTCTGCTTCATGGTAGCCCTCCACAAACATCTGAAATGAGCCCACCTAGATGACAGAACAACCACTGACACCTTTCGAAGACACCATATTGATTTCAGACAGAAACAATTAAAAACAATTGAGCAGTTTGTTAAATTTTTCATTGCTTGTTCTAATACACACTAAAATTGTAGCCGATATTGGCGGTTTTGACATTGGGATATAATTATAATGAGGTAAATTGTTACCTTTGGAGGAAGGCCAACTCTGTGAAACCGCCGACCGACTTTGGGTACTTTCTCCAGTGCATATTTCTTACCACGTGATTTGGCACGGTCAATCGCATTGTAATGAAATGTCTCGCTGGTCAAAAATACAACCTGTAGAGGCAAAGCAGATGTTTTTTTTTGAAAAAGTATTGATAAATTCCATTCTTCTAGTCTACTTCCAGCAAAACTTGCACATGAGGGAAATGAAGTTCTAGTTATACCTAAGCTTTTATAGTTTGTAAGTTACCTTGCCATTCTCACCTTCGTTTTGGGTACAATCCCCAATCCCAGTTTTTGGTCCACAAGCGAGGCAGCTGCCTCAGAGAGGTAGCCCTGGTTAGGGATGAGGCAGCCACGGCCAAAACAGCACGGGCAGCAGAGTTTATGGAAGTATTTGGTCCATTTAGGGTTTAAGTGACCATAAGGCTCCTCTGATTTTGGTTTAAACACACCAATGATTTTCTGCAGGAAAGAAGATACAAGAAAAATAACTCAACTACAACAGAAACTTGTATTATAGTTTTGGATATAACTACTGCAGATCATAAATGTAATAGGGAAAATAAAAATTACTAAATTAACATTGCTTTTCTGAGACAATGGATCCAAAGAGTACAACATAAACATTCGTAACATGCATTATGTATCTTTTATGAACTCACACGAGAGAGGTGATCACGCATGCATAACCCTACGCTAAAGAATGCAGCAGGACATTGTATGCAAACTGACCAATGGCGTGAACTGCATCCATCCACTGCTCAAACTACTACTCACTGTAGTGTAGTAAGAAACAAAGATGGTATTTCATCCACCTATATATTACATAGGCATGTGACAGTGTCAAATTTTCACATCACATTAATTGAAGCATTTTATCAAGGTATAGTATTACGGTATTGAACTACATTAAAAACCTGGTTGAAAGAAACTTTTAGTTTTATTAGATTTTTTTCAATAACAAAATGACATTTTAAATTAACAAAAGAACTTTGAACATTAAAAAGCTAATTGACTACAACAATAGTATGCACGTTTTTTTCTTGATAGCAAGCCAGTTGCTAATATATAGCTAGGTGCTAGCTACCAATTTAACACCTGCAAATTCACTCACACTGTATGGCAATGTATGATTGCGTTGCGTTCCAACTTGAACTTAACATTGAAATCATCATTGTGCCACATTTCCATTATTAATTACAGGACTTAGTATTAGCTGATTACAACTGTATTTTAGTTGTAACTACAAGACGAAAACATTACTGTGCAGCTAGCGGAGTTTTAGCAAATTACTCTTACATATTATCTGCAAACAGCAACAACAGTTCACTTTGTCATCTTAGCGGTCACTTAGCTAGTTGTCTCTTAAGAATGTTCTCTCTCAGTTTGCAAAAACAGTTTGGAAAAACGGTCACAACTTTACATTTATCTTGATGAAATGCACGGGGCGATTCTCCCGCAGATGAGTGAACATACTGGATTGCTTAGTGTTTCACTGCCACTTTTCTGCCACATGTTTTACACAAAGGGAAACCATCTTCATCCAACAATCCCTCTGCATTTTTATTGAACCCAAAGTACTTCCACACTTCCAACTTAACCATTTTTGAAGTCAGATAAATGGTCGGCTACATTCCTCCATCCACACTTTTCATCCACTTTGGTTTCGTTTACATCAGACTGCACATGTGCCAGCCATGTTGTGAATTTTGATTAATTGATAAACTACTTTGCAATAAGAAAAATCTAAAAGGTTTAGAATTATTTACAGTATTTTGAAGTGCCCAGAATAACAATATTGTGCATGTTAATTACAGTAATATACCGTACTGTCGAATACAGTCACGTGCCTAACATTACAACTAATCCCTAATTTGTTTTTCAGAATTCCAAATCTAGTGGCACTTTCATGTTTAATCAAGCAGAGTTATAAAAGTCTAAAATTTTACAAAATAGCCCACCACAGGGGCGCAACCACAGGGGCGCAACTACAGGGAGGGCAGGGTGGGCAGCCGCCCTATAGCCCAGAATCAGAGGGGGCCCACGAAGATAGACCAAAAAGATCCATAAAAACTACTGCGGGCTTGACGGGCAATGAAAAATTACAGAGCCCCCCCCAAAGAGGGGCCCTGCAGGTTCTTTGCACTGGTGCCCTTAAGATCCAAGTTATGCCACAAAAACTTCGTTGGAATACATTATTCATTTTTATTTCAGTAAAAAAAAAAAAAAAAAAAAAAAAGATTTAACAGTAACACAAATTGGTATCTTCAGCTCTGATGGTTAACTTGTTTTTGGATTGGTCTCGTTTCAAAGTTTTATTTTTTTATTTTAAAGCGACTGCAATTCATTCAATTGCATTGTATCTTGTTTATACAGTTACTATTAGGCATAGCTTCAACAGTAAGAATGCAAAAAGACTCACCCCTTTGGGATCCTTCACAAAGTAGCTTCCGCTGGATCCCTGCGAGATACGTTCAGGAAAGACGCCGTTTTCAATCGCCTGCTCCGCCCTTTGAATAATCTCTCCAAACTCTGGGTCTTCTGGGAAATGGTTGAATTCTCCACTGCTATTACCTATATACACACAAATATAGTGACTTAAGCATATGGCGCAGTGAATTTATTAGACTCCTGTAAATCTGTATTCCTATGAGTCACCTCATCTCAAAAAGGTCACACAGTGAAACAGCAAACATACTGGGGACTGCTTTTCTTTTAACAATTTCCATCACTGAATGAAATTCAGGCTCAAGGCCAAATATCTGGAACAAAAATTAAACGTACTCTTAGAAACTGTAGCTTCAAAGCTGAATCACTAGTGACCATGCAATTTATTCAAACATTAAAAACCAGGAGAATCTGTGCTGGAGCTCTCATTGGTATTTGCTTGCCTGTTTTATCTGTTAAAAAAAAAAAAGATACAAATTAAAAGTGCACTGGGCATTTGTGATCACAGGGTGCAAAAAGCTACAAATGCATAAGCCTCAGATGAAAGGTTTGATATCAAAGCAAAGCATCTAAAGACCAGCAAATGTAGCTTCTTAATTTTCTTTACTTGGTACTGACAGCTTACAAATGGGCTCTGACCACTGTTTAGTTTATTTTGTAACCCACTGCAAAGATACATGCAAGCTAAAAAAAAAAAAAAAAAAAAAAAAAAAAAAAGCTACTAGGGATAGTCAACTAATCAACTAATTGTCCAACAACCGAGTAGTGGATTAGTGGGGTTGGCTACTAACATTTATATTTTTAGTGGTGGTTTTAAATGGGAGACACATTTTTTTAAATCAATTAAGAGACAACTTCTTGGAGCGTTTTTGCATGATAACTTGCTGTGCTTAACAGGGAATAACAGTCAGCACGGTAAAACCCTCAGCAAAGTTTTGTCTCCTTAATGATTTAGGTTTAGCCCTTATATGAGTTGCTGTTACAGCAATCAAAGTGCCACATCAACAATACATTACAAGATGATCACTGTCGGACATCAAACCCTCTGCTGTGAGTAATGTTACCGTTTTTGTGAGGTGTTGTGGAGACAAAGTCTTTTGCTGATTCTGTCCAGCACAGTTCTGCGCTTTTGAATGGGCAACTAGGATCACCCTGAAGCACTCTGGTTATGTTGAAGAGTATCATTCTGCATTCAGGATGTGCATGAGCAGTTTCATGCCACTCTGTGTTGGAGCCTCTCTTATTTCTTACTTTGATGGTTTTGTGCAAAATTATGTAATAGCTATTTAGCCTATTCATTTGTTGAATATCTTTTAGTTACCATGTTGAAGTGCTGAGCTTAGCGTCCATATATCCCTCTGAAATGCGTCTAATCAGGGTCACATGAACATAAGAGCCTAATTATACAGTACTGTGCAAAAGTCTTAGGCATTTGTGAAAAACTTTTAAAGTGAGGATTTCTTAAAAAGTAAACTTAAAATAGTTTTCATTAATCAATTAACATCATATAAAGTCCAGTAAACCTAAAAGCTAAAATCAATATTCGGTGTGACAACCTTTGCCTTTAAAACAGCACCAATTATCCTACTTGCACCTGGACACAGTTTTTCTTGGTTGTTGGCAGATAGGATGATCCAAGCTTCTTGGAGAATTCACCAGAGTTCTTCTATCTATTTAGGCTGTCTCAGTTGTTTCTGTCTCTATATGTAATCTCAGACTAACACTATGTTCAGTGGGGGGCTTTGTGGGAGCCATGACATGTTGCAGGGCTCCCTGTTCTTCAATTCTAATCCTTTCTATTTGCAAAACTAATGTTTTAGAGTCTAACATTAATATTTCCTATTGACACACTAAAGCTGAAGATATAAATAACCATCTTAAGACAAATGCTTGTGTGAAACATCTTATGTGCCAGATAATTTTGCACAGTACTGTACTTTATCCTTAATACAGACTAACTGTAGTCTCCAGCCACCAAGCCATGGGCTGCTCTCACTGCTTCCATCAGGTAGGCGGTATCGCATCATCAGGACCCGCACCAGCCGACTTCATGACAGCTTCTTCCCCCAAGCAATCAGACTTTTGAACTCTTGATCTCTCACGATCAAAATACATCAGCATTGCACTTTATTAATCTTATTATTTCACACCGGACTGTCATAAATTATATTCTCTCTTAACAACACACTGGCAACTTACCTATCAACCGACAGCCTGAATGTCAATACAGTACAATACAAACTACTGTATATTTTATATATACACACTATATATACTATTTTTATTGTATAATGTGTATTCTATATTGTGTGTATTGTATACTGTACATTGTATGTTATTATTTGTATATTGTGCTGTGTCTAATTGTGTATATTAGATTTTAAATTGTGTTGTGTAAATCTGATGTTTATTGTAAATTGGTATGTGTCTCATCACTGTCACGACTACTATGTTGCTCGGAACTGCACCCAAGAATTTCACACACTATTGCACTTGTGTATATGGTTGTGTGACAATAAAGGTGATTTGATTTGATTTGTTCAAACAACCAACTAGTCCATTATGAAAATTGGTAGTTTTGCACATTCCTTATGATAATTGGGATGAATTGGGACCCTTTAAAATTTTGTGTTGACATGACAAAAGCAATCAAAAAAAGTTATAGCATTACAAAAATAATTTATCAGTGTCCAAAAACGTCTTGATGTGTCCAAAAGCCTCTCCAAACAAATAAAACATCATAATAATACATAAGAACTAATTACACATGCAAACACAATGACTTGAGGCTTGCATAGCATGCAGACATGATTTTAGATATGAGATTTCACAGAATGAGTGCCTTTTGACTCAATGAGTCTGCATCGAGTCAGTGTCATTTACTTGGCGCCATCTCCTGGTGGCAATATGTAACATTGTGCTTCGTGTGGATTATCTAATGCTCTATGCATCGGACTACCTTGTGTGAGGGCTCATTTGAAAGAAAATAAACTTCAGCCAATCTGACTAGGGATGCATGATCGGCAGCAGATATATTATTGGCCTATAATCGGGAAAATCAAAATATTATTGCGCCGATAATCGAATTACTGGTGATATGTTCGCCGATAATATGTTATGGTTCATTTGCTTGTGGCTGAGAATCTCTGACTGCCTGCGGCATGTTTCCGTCAGACAGGGGACTCAGGCAGTCTCAAGTGACAGTGCGCATGCACACACAACGTGTCAGCCTAGTTTCCATCCACTTTTTGCACTGTTTTGTTATCGACAATGTAAAAATGTGTAAAAAAAAAAAAAAAAAAGGTTGGGAAATTTGCCGTCTTCTGCCTGTTTCCATTCAAATGGCCTTTTAATCGATAAAAATGGTGTGCGTGATGACGTCATGCCTTAAAAAAAAATATAAATAAATCACACGTTTTGGTTTATCACAAAAGAAACCTGCCCTTAAGCCGTTTCCATACAGAAATGAGTGTTTATCGCTAATTGCGTACCTTTCGCCTTCCAGATGTCCCTAATTTTTTTTCCTCTGAAGTTTTGGTAAAATGGGGAGAGTATTGAGTCAATTCACTGAAATTAGCCAGCTTACTGTCATTTTAGGGTGTGTTCACACTTGTAGTTTGGTTCTCTTGGTCCTCCTCTTGGTCCGGACCAAAAAAGAAAATGATACATTTAGTCCTGGTTCGCTTAACGTTCACACTGGCATTTTTAACACCGAACCTAAATATACGAAAACAAAAGGCATCAGGAAAAAGTCACAACCTGATTGGACAGCTTTTATGACGTATATTTTGCAATGGAACTTGCCGAACATCCAAAACAATGCTGGCTGCTGGGCGAAATGCGCTCGTTAGATTTATACATGTATATATGGTGGTATTTTTACCAGTTGAGAACAAACGAAGAGCTAATAAAATGTGTAAAAGGAGTCAAAACAGTACCAGGAATTCCTCCGTTGCACACACAAACGAAGATATGCTGCGAACTGTAATGGGCAACATAGCTCCTATGATGAGAAGAACCAGGTATGCTTGAGGTCAGTATTAGGCAAATTACTTCCTGTTTTTGCTCCGTTTAGATGTCTTTGGTCCATGTTGCGTTCATATATCAATCTAACCGCACCAGAGTTCGTTTGGAAGTGGACCGAGACCCACAATTCAGGCAGTGTAGGTCCACTTGTTTGGTGCGCACCAAGGTTTGGATGGCAGCATTCACACTTGTTCAAACGAACCGCACTAACAGAACCAGTGTTCGTTTTAATCGAACCAAACCTGCCAAGTGTGAACACACCCTTAATTTCACAAATAAAAGCAATCAGAAGAGGAGGAATTGCAATCAAAATGGAGCTGTTGCCCTTCTGATAGGACTGTAATATTGGTCCTGATGTTGCACCTATCACAGGTTGCCACCGGTTCCGACCCGAAAGAATCGTCATGGCGCTGTTCAAGCTGGCAACTTGCACAAAGTGTGGAGCAAACTTTCAGTCTTAGTATAAGGACCATCCATTGATGTGTATATGCTGTGCACAGTTAAAGAAAAAATTGATGCTGTGTAATATCAGGGTTTACATATGATACATCCCTGATATTCAATAGGCTATTTTGAACAATCATCTAAAGCACTGCCATCACAACTGCATTAAGTCCCGCATATTTGTCCAGCAACTTTTAACGACCAACTGAACTTTGTCATGTAAAATTAATTTTAGATACATAATGCAATTTAAATTTTCTGTTTTAGATTTAAGTTAGATTTAAAATGTTCAAAAGCTCATTTTCTGAATGTAAACTCAGCATTGGACAAATAGTTCTGATAGTTTATAGTCTTGAAAAAAAGTGTAGAACATTCTGAGAATGTCATTCAGCAGACTTTTTTCCATCTACAGAACAGGGTAAGGCTAATTTAAGTTTGTGTAAAGAAAAGGCATATATAGGTCTAAACATTTTTTAAATTTGGTAATTAATTTTTATTTAATGCTTTTCATTTGGAAGGCTAATTTATTTAATTTAATTTAATACAGGGAATTTTGCCGGCATTTTTTTCAAAAGCTAAACAATAATGTTATAGAATTGGGCTATATGTTAATGTTACAAAAAAGCACATTGAAGCTTTTCTCCTAGTATTGTGCATTTATTTTTAATTTATGATATAATTTATGTTTTTTTTTTGTATTGTGGGCTAATTCCATGTCTACCGTCTATTATTTTGAACGGTGTGGAAAAGCAGCTTTAATAAATAAACGGATGGATATCGTAATTAAATTAAATCACAAAGTCGCCATTAATTTGTTCTCCGTGCACTTGATGACAGGTGCATGATATGAGATATTTGTGTTGGCACTCCTGGAAGTGTCATTTGCAGTATCAGATCTGTGCTATGCCGTTAAGATCAATCCATAATCACGTACAATAAATTGGCTTTCAAGGATGTATAGCCTACATTGTCATCATGATTAACACAGAATTTACCCCAATCGTTAGCCTGTCATGTGACACTACATTTTTGCGTTAATGGCAATTTTCTCGACAAAGTGTTTCCAAACCATTTTTTCATGACATCTGAAGTATCGACAGAGTTTATGCGCTAGAGTCAAATGGAAAAACATTACGTCGACACGTGAAAATTTAGCGATAATTTGCGTTTCCATCAGCATTATTTTGATATTATTTTGAACATCTCTGCACCTTGTTACGTTGTTTTGGGTCTGGTTTTAATTCGGGATCATCTGCTATAAGACATGCCGTTTCCCATATTCTGTTTATACTGAGGCAATAAACAAAACATGTTACTTGGGGGCGATCATTTTCGCTTATTACTTCATGAAACAAACAGAATGTGGGAAATTGCACATCGTTACTTGCAGCATCATTGAGATTAAAACAAGCCCCAAAACAACCTAACATGGTTCAAAGATACTGAAGTTTCACAGAGTGGCTTGAAATGGCTAAAAACTTTAGTTTGTGAGTGAAACGATCTGCTTGTTGTATTTTACGGGTTGAAACGTTTCTAACGTGACTCGTGACTATTCGATCTGTATAATGTTACCTATTCCCATTATGATTGTGGTGTTCACATTTCATAAATTATACAGTGAACGGTCACAGATAGCACTGTAAGAGTCAGTGAATGAGACGCGCATATGCACCCATTACACACAAAACACCGCTGCACACGCAGTTTGGCTGCTCTCATAAATATTACACCATGTATACAAAGTTTAGGGTTTGTATTGTGTTTTGTTGTTTAATTTTCGTTACATGCCGTTTATCGCCTCATTTTGGTTTAATGCATTATTACAGCTGTTAGAAGTTCATTATTCTCTGTTAGCGAGACATCAGGATTACCGTAAACACTCATATAAAATGGGCACCATACAATTTATGCAAGCGTAATCATTCATTTCTCATTCAAATCAGCATTCATCTGTAATAGGCATATTTCTGCCAAACCTTAAATAGCAGGAAGTCCAAATTCCAAGTTTTTAAATGATACATTTTTCAAATGAGAAGCTTTTAATGAATTAGCTAGCAGTTCCAGGTTAAAGGATTAAAAATAAGAACTTTTTTAAAAATCAGTTATTGGTATCTGCCACAATGAGCTGTGAATTATCGGTATCGGCCCAGAAATTCCATATTGGTGCATCCCTAAATCGGACATATCATTTTGGAGGATATGCAAAAGCCGCAGGTGCTAAACACAGCCAGAACAAGTTCTGGTGGACTCTCAAACATTTTACTCTCATCACTGGGTCTTCTGGTATTTAGGAATCTATGCCACTTCATTATCACCTCATCATGACTGAGCGTGCCACGTTTCTGAACACAGAATAGGCGTTTAAATGTGTCAATGTGGTCAGTCACATGCACATTTATACATACAGCTGATGTGAGAAATTTGTGGATGTCAATAAGCCGTTTTTTTTTTAGTTTCTATAAATGGCCATTCTGGACTGGCTAGGAGGTTTTGAGGTCTAAAAAGTACAATGTGTGTTCATAGCATTTAGTACTCCTATTTCAAAAGACCATGTAAAATTAAATTTCTAATGATACAACCTCTAATGACTAATTTCTGATTTCTAATGCTCAGACCTGTATCAGTGTTTCATATGTAGCCAAGTTGTAGATAGGTCCAGATGGAATCTGCAGACCATTTTCACATTTTCTGCACGGATTTTAAGGTAAAATCTGAGAGATTTGAACAGTAAAATGCATTAGCCTAAATGGAGATGAGAGTACTACATTCATATTGGTAGCAAAAAGCATCATGAAATTAGCCAAAATATTTACTGAACAACATGTTAGGAGTAGGGATAGACCTTGTATGAATGACAGTTGTTGCCAATCTGAGTGCGCAGATTCCATCTGGACCCGATTATGGACACACACACACACGATCCGCATAGAGACGGCAGACGATCCGATCAGATTATCCAAACTCAAGTAGATAGAATCTGTATGTCTCTTATTAACACGTATCACTAAAATCACAACTTGCTCAAAAAAGCACGCACACTTGCCCGCTCCTACTCTGTATCACATGATACCCCTATCCATGGAGGGAAGTATTTCATCAAGGATTTCCCCAATATTCACATTCACTATTTTGAGGTGCACAATTATCTACACTGAATGTACACAGCTGTAAAACAAACTAAGTTGCCTACATAGGGTCTAAAAGGTAAAGCAAGTATACACACTCCGCTGATGGCCTGGGCAGCTTTCCCTGGGTGAAAGGGAGTCCATTAGGCTCTCTGATGCTCATTAAACATTTAGAAGACAAGTACACTTTCCCCTTCTTATATACACATACACACCCATACGAACACATCTCAGAAAGCATGTCCCGCTGAGCCAGTGTCATTTATCATAAGACATGGCATGCTTTTTACTTAAGTCTATGGAGCAAACAATCAAGAATCAGTGCGGAATTATGATCTAACCTTGTGGATATCCTAAATTCATCCCCGATCTGAATGTTTCTGTAGCTGATCTTGTGAAGACCGTGTGGTGTGTGTCTGATAAAAACAATACATTAATGCTAGTCTTTATAACTCTTTAAAACAGACATGTGTGCTTTAACAATGAGGCAATCTGAATAGTAGAAGTAGACCTGAAAGAGTCTGATAAGTGAATAACAACTGTAAGTGCTAATGTATTTAGCTCATACTGCCAGATTCGCACAAATGTTCACAAAGACTCCAGTTCCTCGAGCTATTTTAGGCTCACTAAAAGACATTTGACAATGAAAATACTATTGTTTTCTTCTTTGAACAGTGGTATTAATACATCAGATCTGCTTCCACACTGAAATAAAATGACTAGTTATAAATACAGTGTCTAATTCTGGAACCAGAACTTACTGGAAGCTGGAAGTCCTCTTCATTGCATGTAAATCACTCACATATGAGACCAAATTCCACGCAGTGCGACTAACATACAAGTAAGTCTGTTGTTATCCACTGGCAAGTAAATGTTCTGGTTTCACTCACCAGTAATTGAGATGTGTAGTGGTGAAGAACTTAAGCACAGCGATTCAAACTGTGGCGTTGAAGCTAGATTCAGCCTCGATTTTTACGCGCGTCTCATGAGCGTGCACTCTGAAGGAAATTGACCTTATTTGGCTGCAGTGGGTCCCAATCGCGCGGTTACCATCGCTTAAGTTGAGCCATGATATGCCATGGTTACATTTACATTGCATTTAACAACAACAACAACAACTCTGATTTTGCTTAAACTTTTCCACAGACGGTTTTCTCAACATTCTCCATTTTACAGCATTTCTACAGACCAGTAATGCACCTGTTGGATGTCTGTTAGAGGGTAAAATTGTTGCAAAACTCAAGCTTTTAGATTTGAATGAGAGAACTTGTACAATAAATATTTGTACATGCAAGTCAGTATACTTTATGCAAGTAAAAGTTTACTTTTGGCTCGTTCCATGTATTTTGTGTCCAAAGATGAGATCCACTCCATTTTCATTTAATATCTCTCTTAAAATCCATTCTGTTATTTGTAGTCAGTTGGTGATCAAAAAGTAAAAAATAAACATTAATCCTAATCATACATTGCACGGATGAGGCAAAAACCACCATGCAACATCCCTCTCTTTAATGTGCCCTGCGCCAATTCAACCATAAACGTTTGCTTGCGGAGCTGCCGGTTCTCTTAGAGACAGTACCATTTTAGCGCTTGCTATACATATCAATGCAATTACTTGTACAAGTTCATATAAACAAACATGTAACAAAATGTAGTAATGTAGGAAGTGTAATAAATATGTACATATAAATATTTAAAAAGGGACAATCATTCATTGTGAAATATTTTAACTTCAACAAACATTGTAAATATGGAAGAATTTGACAAATAGGCTCTTGCAGCATCTATGCAAGGGTTTTTATGAAATCTAATGTTTTTACATGGTACTTTTGATATAGTAGCACTTAATTATTTTAATACAATTATTAAATTATTGTTTTGTGGAATTTCATATTCTATTATTATGTTCTAAACTTGGGAATTTTTTGCTAAAAGTGTGTATGAAATTTCAATTCAGAATTTTTAGTTCTTGTACTCATCCACTGCATATTCTCTGAAAGGTTTTGTGAACTTATTTTCGTGCCTCAAAATCCCTGGGTGTTGAATGTACAGAACTAGAACAAATATCTGGTTTCTTAAAGATATACACTGGCGGCTGAAAGTTTGGAATAATGTACATATTTTGCTCTTATGGAAAGAAATTGGTACTTTTTTCACCAAAGTGGCATTCAACTGATCACAATGTATAGTCAGGACATTAATAACGTGAAAAATTACCATTACAATTTGAAAATAAATAAATAAATAAATTATTCAGAACTTCTTAAACTACTTCAAAGAGTTCATCAAAAAATCCTCCACGTGCAGCAATGAGAGCTTTGTGGATCCTTGTCATTCTAGCTGTCAGCTTGTCCAGATACTCAGGTGACATTTCACCCCACGCTTCCTGTAGCACTTACCATAGATGTGGCTGTCTTGTCGGGCACTTCTCATGCACCTTACAGTCTAGCTGATCCCACAAATGCTCAGTGGGATTATGATCCATAACACTCTTTTCCTATTATCTGTTGTCCAATGTCTGTGTTTCTTTGCCCACTCTAACCTTTTCTTTTTATTTTTCCATTTCAAAAGTGACTTTTCTTTGCAATTCTTCCCATAAGGCCTGTACACCTGAGTCTTCTCTTTACTGTTGTACATGAAACTGGTGTTGAGCGGGTAGAATTCAATGAAGCTGTCAGCTGAGGACATGTGAGGTGTCTATTTCTCAAACTAGAGACTCTGATGTACTTATCCTCTTGTTTAGTTGTATCTGGGCCTTCCACATCTCTTTCGCTTGTTAGAGCCAGTTGTCCTTTGTCTTTGAAGACTATAGTGTACACCTTTGTAAGAAATCTTCAGTTTTTTGGCAATTTCAAGCATTGTATAACCTTCAGTCCTCAAAACAATGATTGACTAACGAGTTTCTAGAGAAAGCCGTTTCTTTTTTGTTTTTGCCATTTTTTACCTAATATTGACCTTAAGACATGCCAGTCTATTGCATACTGTGGCAACTCAAAAACAAACACAAAAGACAAATGTTAAGCTTAATTTCTTTCTTTTTTTACGCCATGCCAGCTTCTATGGCTATATTCATGGCGAGAGCCAGGTTTAGTTATTAAAGAATAGAACTAAAAGGTGTTCTAGATTAATTTTTTCTAAAAAACTAAATATTAATTCACTTTTGAAATGTATCAACAGAATAATACAAGTTCCTCAAATGTGTATAAGTATTACAGTCCAGTAAAATATGTTTAATGGATAGTGGATTCTGACAAGATGAATACTTTGGTGAATTTTCTCCTGATAGTAAAAATTTGTGTGTGAGTCTTGTATTAAGCTTCATTTAATGAACCAAATAGCTTTCAGCTGTGTTTGATATAATGGCAAGTGATTTTCTAGTACCAATTTAGCATGATTACTCAAAGATAAGGTGTTGGAGTGATGGCTGCTGGAAATGAGGCCTGTCTAGATTTGATCAATGATTACTTATTTCAAATAGTGATGGTGCTGTTTTTTACATCACACTCATTGATCGACAGGAGTCGCATAGATTACTTTTATGCTGCCTAAATGTGACTTTTGGACCATCAAAGTGCTGGCACCCATGTACTTCCATTATAAGGACCTGACAGAGCTCTATCTTCTTCTAAAAATCTTCATTTGTGTTCTGCTGAAGAAAGACGGTCATATACATCTGGGATGCCATCAGGGTAAGTGAATGAGAGAATTTTCATTTTTTGGGTGAACTAGGCTATTCCTTTAAAGTGAATCTGACTCATGTAAAAAGATACATTTTCTGATAGATTGCCATCTTCATTTGTCGATTCTTAAAACTCGAAAGAATTTTTTTACTTTAAAGTTTGCTTCAGTTTTGGTTGTGTTGATAATTATATCAGTTAAATAAATAGCAGTTGAACTGAATAGTTTGGGCACTGTTTCATAATGCAAGAAGTTAGAAGGTTCCCTGTATAATTTACAGCATTAGCTGAGAAAATGTCTTTCATATGTAAGAAAAATGGATATTATAACTGAAATACACCCAAAGGATGAATCAGAATAGAATAATATTGTATAGAAATCAGAATAATCCAAATCGAGAGCTTACGAATTGGAATCAAATCAGGACATCTGTATTAATACCCAGCCCTATGGTCATATAACATTCATTTGGATATTAGCAAAATAGATATACAGGGTTATAACAATATATACAGAATCAATATCAATAAATATAACAAAGATCAATATACCATAGGTAGATAAAATGTTTGAGTTTAGCAAAGGGGTTGTAACTATTCCTTGACAGACTACATCTAGTGTTTGCATGCTTTGTGGAGATGATGCAGAAGGAGAGGGGAAAAAAAAAAAAAAAAAAGACACACACAAGCAAACATGCACATAAGAAACAACCAGGCATGTATATCAAGAGCTGCTCTGGTGTCACCTGCACATGTGCCCCGAGTTCAAAGAGCATGTAAACTGAACTGTGGAAATGGTTGCATAACAAAAGTTCTTTTTTTCCAAGTCAAGAGATAAGCAGATGGGGTAATAGCACAGGATGCAAGACGTGTGGGAGTGAACTTAGAGCATTTAATACTCTTTCACATGCAAACTTGTTCAGTATGTGTAGGAGAGGAGACCACACACGCACACAAAAACTCCCGTCTGTATAATTTTTTTTTTTTTTTTTTTTGTACTCCTTTGAAAGAGCCCCAAGGTATATTAGCCGATCTTTTTGGAATGCCGCGCGCAACATAATCGGAACACTCGCGGTTGCTATGGAAACTAATGGATCCTGGTCTCTAGTCCACGCTGAATTATACAACAAAATTACGAAAAGCGTATCTGCCATTACGGAGGGGGCGTGGTTGCCTCTAAATAAAGGCGTGGTCAGTCATTGTTTAATTTATCACTACTTTGAACTTTGATTTCCTCCCTTTTATTTTAAGATTGACTGAATGATTATATTAATAATGTTGTAAAGGCAAATGCAATAAAGTAGTTTCACTTCTAAAACTGAATTGAAAAAAATATAATTCCATGTACATATTATATATCATACACAATAACAATAGGACCAAAAACATGTACTTTGTTAGGAAAGCTGTATAGTGTGTGAGAGAACAGTGTGGATAGAGAGACCTCTGGGTTAAGAGACCTCGGTTTAATTTGAAAACATGAAGATCAGATATATATGGTGATACCCGGCTCACATTTCTCACCTGGAGACGCCAGATTTTCAGATGACGAGCTATGTCTGTTTCTTCGCGTCCTCTTTTCTCTGCCTGCCCGGGGTGAGAGAATTCCGGCCGGTCCCGGTAACAGAAGCGCCTCTTCCCCAGACCCGTCCGCTTCCAGCTCCGTCAGCACGCTTTCCGTCGAGTCCGAGATCCGGACCGCTGCCCCGGGGTTCAGCGACAGCCCCAGTGACGGTGCGGCCCGGGTCTTTTCAAACAGCACTGCGGGCAGCTCTGAAGGGGGAAAGTTCGTCTCCGTAGTTAAATCTCCGCCGCCTTTCTCCGGCTCGCCGTCGGTGGGATCGCACTCTGCCATCATCTTGGGCAGTGGCTTAATTCTGTCTCTGTCTAGAGAAACTCAAACACCTCGGATAGAGCTCTTATGAAACCCGCTTCATAGCCGGGTGTCTGTCTTTAGGAGAGTATTTTTCCCGTAAAGACGAGCTAATGCTCTGAGTCGTTTCAAGTCCACATCTTTCGTCACCATAACCTACTTCCTCTATTCTCACGCATGCGCACTTCTTATCCACGCCGTCGGGCAGCTTTCTTAAAGGTACAGTAACGCTTGCCTATTAATCAACGAACAGTTGACGGAATTTTATTGTTGATGTAATTTTAGCTCACAAAATAATCGTTACAAGATTGCGTCACATATAATTTCACTCCCCTTGATAATAATAGCATTTTATTATTTGTATATTAGTTAAATGTAACTATCAAAATGTTCCTTTAATACTGTTGAAGGAAAATTCTGTCATATTTACACCGTCATTTCAGAAAAAGCCTAATGTATATCCCGGTCTGTCTATTTAATACAATGGCAGCTGATATTGACTCACTTCAAAGCTTAAAAGAGTGCACAATAATAAAAGTTGCCCATGCAGCTCATGCTTCATATTCCAAGTCTTCTGAAGACAGGCGATGGTGAGAAACAACCCCTTTACGTCATTTTTCGCTGAAATTATTGACATCCATTGGGCGTTCAGAATGTCGTGTGTTTATTCACTCAGCAAAACTATTGTGGGCTGTGTATTGAGTCTAAAGGCCAAAGGATACTTCGGGTGTCCGCGTTGTGGATCACTCTGCGCACGGTATGTGTATTGCAAATTGTGTCATCAGCACAGCTGCACAGCTTGACCGCACGCCACCTAGATTTTCTTGACTTGTCTGCACATGCGCTGGCCACTGACTGTACTAAGAGTGTCACAAAGCAGTTGTAGTGCATATGCCTCGAATGCGTTCCTATTCGTTCGCTATCAGAAAAGTATATTCAGAAGATCCAATCATAAATGCGGAAATATGAAGTATACCCGGGCCTTAACTGTTTAGCTTGCATATTGTATCAGCAAATATAAAAATATATATATATATAAAAAAAAAAAGCACTAATCTTGGGATTCATCACCGGCAACGGTGAGAACTTAAAGTCTAGTGCAAGGACAACAACCTTTCTCAATCTCTGTTTCTAGCCTCTGTGAATTGTTTTTAGCCATCACAACCTGATTTGTCAGTAAACAGCAATAGACCATATTCACTGTAGCATCATCTTTGATGGGAATGAAAACAAGGCTGTGAGGGATGGATCTGCACTGTATAAAGCTATCAAAAAGATGTTGTTTGGAGTTTTCTGTCTACTGAAATTTCTTGGAATTATATTTTTTCAATGTTTCATCAGCAAAACTATCCAAAAACACACACAAAAAAAACTGTACAACCCACTGAAAAGACTGCATGTCTATCCCTCACAGCCTCTTTGTCAGTCCTGTGAAAAATTTAAGATGGTGCTGCTGTAAACAAGGTCTATTGAAGCAGGGAGAAATAAGATAAAAAGATTTTGTGGTAAAACATTTTTTTTATTCCTACCATGTCCCATGTTGTAAAGTATAAAACAAAGTTATACATGTGGACGTGTAATACAAATTGAATAAATCTGTAATATATTAATTAAAACTTAAAAAAAACAATGGAATAAAGATGGAATTGATTTTGTGAATTGGCAACAATATTTTCCCTTCTCTAGGAACAATAATTTTACAAGCAGCAATGTGTAAGGAAAATATGTCAGTAATAAGTGTTATTTTTTTTCTGTAATTTGATTTCTTTGGTAGAGGTAACATGTTACTGGTAAACTGTAATAAACTGTAGTAAACATATATTGTTTTATCAGAGAAACCATGCATTTGTAAAGCATACTATATTTGGCACTCCAAGTTGTGCAAATCTCCTGAGTTTTTGAGAAGGTAGGACCCTCTATCTTTTCCTCTCTCACAAACACACATCCTTTTAATCATGATACTTTCATCCTACTGTACGAAGAATAAAACAACAGTATCCAAAGAAAAAAAAAGTCCACAGAGTAAAAAAGAAAAGACAAACCTATAAAAGCAGCCCCAGAGTGTTAATGACATTCAAATTAAAACTGTAATTTTATTTTACTTTACTTTGAGTGCATCATTTCTGCAGGTTTTAAGGACCTTTTCGCATGTTTTGTCATTGTGAGGTTTTCTCTCATTCTCATTTGCTCTCTGTTTCACGATGGCATACATGAGGACCTTAATGCAATAGTTCACCCAAAAATGAAAGTTCTCTCATAATTTACTCACCTTCATGCCATCCCAGATGTGTATGACTTTCTTTCTTCTGCAGAACACAAACGAAGATTTTTAAAAGAATATCTCAGCTCTGTAGATCCATACAATGCAAGTGAATGGTGACCAAAAAGCACATAAAGGCAGCATAAAAGTAATCCATAAGTAATCCAGTGGTTTAATCCATGTCTCCTGAAGTGATCTAATTGGTTTTGTGTGATAACAGACCAAAATGTGTCCCCTTTTTCAACTTGTCATTGCAGTCTCTAGGCACAATCATGATTTCAAGCTCAATTACACTTCCTAGTTCTTGACGCATGCGCAGAATGCTAGATGGCACTATAAGAAGTGTAATCGAGCTTGAAATCATGATCGCCAAGGAGACTGCTGATGTCAAGATGTACAGTAAAAGAGGAGTTTCATTTTGGTATGTTCTCACACAAAACCAACTGGATCGCTTCAGAAGACATGGATTAAACCACTGGAGTCTTATGGATTACTTTTATGCTGACTATCTTTTTGGAGCTTTTGGAGTTCTGGTCACCATTCACTTGCATTGTATGGACCTACATAGCTGAGATATTCTTCTAAAAATCTTCATTTGTGTTCAGCAGAAGAAAGTCATACAAATCTGGGATGGCATGAGGGTGAGAAAATGATGAGAATTTTCATTTTTGGGTGAACTAATCCTTTAATCAAACCTAAATTTCATAACCTAGTACATAATCTGCGTTTCATCTCAGACTCTAGGAATTCTCCCATATAAGGAACCATTTAGAAATTTCATTATTCAATCACGATGTCTCTTTGTGCATAAGGATAAACATTAGTCCAAACCTGTAAATTGAATTATAATTTATCAGAATCTTCCTATGGCATTCACTGTCCTCCACTGAGAACCTGACTGAGTCCACAGAGGGGTCTTGGCACTGCCACATGTGCTCTTCTTACTTCTGCTCTTCTCATATTTTATCCAAGATCTATTCCTAGACCATGTGTTTCTGTTTGCGACTGGCAAACGAGGTACTAATGTTATGAGATCTTCAAAATAATCCCAATGATTGAATTCACAATGTAGTGCAGGTCCTTTGAAAATCTGCAGAAGAGAGAGAGATACACCCTTAAATCTTCCAGAAGATCTTCTTTCTGTAGAGCAGGAAGGCTATAAACACCCATATAGAAGTGGCCAGGAGGTTCTGAGCCAGATGCTCGGTGTGTGATTGGCTGTTCGCCATCTTCCAACGGAAGGGGAAGTATTCCTCAAACACCTCATGGCCCACATACACCAAGATGGAATTCATACCTGACAAATTAAAAGTAAAATACAATCCAGTCACATTACTGTTTTATTTATACTTCTGTCATGTTCACGTAAATATTAAGGCCCAAAACATGCTTTCTGCAAGAATGTGAACACAACGGCTTCTAGCTACTCAAGCGATGTACAATGATGAACACACATTATGTACAATGGGACTGTGGCTTACAATGCGTTGGTCAAATATTTGCATCTCCTTTTGGATAGATTATATTTTTAGTCCTACAATCAGCTGTAAAAGTCAAATTGTGAATGCAAGCATCCAATAAACTGATGCTGGAAGAGGGTGCATTCTTTGGTCAAGGTACGTTCATTCTGTTTGTGAAATGGGAGCTTTAAAATGCTTACCAGGGTAAAAGAAGGGCGCTCCAGACCACCACTTCTTCACATCCACCATATAGTAAAAAAACACCAAAACCACAAAAGCAAAACTGCTGAGAGTCGTCACATAGGACAATGACCTGAAATCAAACAAAATTCACAGGATAGAATCCTACAATCAGCACAGCAAACATGTCACAGCACAAGCCACACATTCCTGTTCTAATGGGGAAGCAAATTTGGTATGCTACTTCCTGCTCCTAAATGAGCTACATACTTTCATGCATGAACAAAACCTGAAATGCTTCATTCTTAAGCACTAATCTTGAACAGTTTTAACCAAAAAAGGTAACAACGTCAATGGTAATATTAATAATATCTAATGTTGAAATAAAAAAATACAGTGATATATCTATAGGGAGACTGGGTTTACCACAAGTTTTTGTTAACCGGAATGAAGCCATTGTTTCTGGAGCACTTGGTCAGCACAGCTGAGATGATCCCCTTAATGTAAAGACAGGCAGCATGAAGTTTTCGCAATTACTCAGAAGCTTCAAACAAAGCTTCTGAATAAAAGATTTTACTAATCTAATCTACTGACTGATCTACTGGAGTACTTAAAAAAAGAAAAATACAAAAAACACTTAACTTTCACTAATAACATTAACAAACATTATTCCATGGCTGTCTGGAATACTGCATTGTGATTGGTCAATCATGGCATTCTGCAGTCAATAACTAGCTGTGCTATTTTCATGTCTCTCGTATCACTCTGTGGTCTCTTCTCACATAAATTCTACTCAATTCAATATATCATGTACATTTATTTATATGCTTGGAAAGTAGCTGCGTAATAAGCGGGAAAATGTACAGTCAGCCAGTCCACTTCGCTTCAGGGCAATCACTCTTTCTTGGTTTATATTGCGATGATGACCGGCTGACTCTGCATTATCCCTTATTTGTAATTTTTATATGATAGGCTTGTAATAGTACATTACATAATATAATACATTTGTTAATGTACAATCAAATAGGTAGAAATGCCATAAAGCATCATATTTATATTCTTAATGTAAGCTTCTCTCATGGACCCATGAACCCACAACGGAGAGCTAATGCGGAAGTCAAGATCTGAACTGTAAAATAACTAAAATGTTGGGTTGTTTCTTAGGAAGACTTGGAATATGATGTACAAGTCACATAAACATTTGAGTCCTTTTTTTAAGCTTTCAAGTGAGTCACCATTAACTGATATTGTATGGAAATAAGCGACAGCGACATACTTGAAAATTTCATCTTTTGTGTTCTGCAGAAGAACGAAGTCATACATAATAAAAACGGCATGGGGGTGAGTAAATGATCATAGAATTTTCAAAACTATTCCTTTAAAGGTGCATTCAATAACTTGTCTTTGTGTCATCTTTGACTTACACTGACACCTAGCGGCTTGGATGCAGCATCATTTAAAATCGATAGTTTTCAGTTTCAGATGCCATTGTAGAAATTTAGTATTCAGAGTCAGCCATGATTACTTTAATCAATGAGTGAAAGTGTCAAATAACAGGGCAGTTACTGGGATTAAGCGAGTAGTATTCGGCTGGTCATGTGATTCTGAAATGGCAGTCCCCAAGTGTGAACCCTCCCCATGTAGAATAAAACAGCTTTTATAAGGTTACTGATATGACTGGAGTCTTTATTTTAATGTGAGTGGTCATGATTTCCTACATATATTGCAAAATTACAATTCATGTCTTTAGGAGTTCAACTTTTTTAATGAGGAATAATTACTGAGTGCTCCTTTAAAATGTAAAAAGTTACAAAAACAATAACAAAATGGTTTACATACCAAAATGGATCCCCAAATGAGAAATCGTGTGATTATTTGTCTGTGTTGGTCCCTGTAATGTAGCAGAATTTTTCCTGCCTGGAACACACATTAGATCTGGACAATTATTGAATGCAATGGATGTGATCTCTAATCATGTGATTTCAGATCACTAAAAACAAAAACAGTCTCTTGCTGTGTGCATCAAATAAAAGCATGCAATTTCTAAAGAGGTGTAAGAATAGAAGTGTCTTTCTACTGAACTCACCTGAAGACCCAAAAATGCCATCAATATGGAGTTAATGCTTCCCAAAACACCCTCAGGGTCAAATGGCACAATAGACTGGTACACAACCTGCGATGCATGCATGCACACACAATAAATTGCATCAGCTAGTACAGTAGTGGTACAACGAGTGTGTGGTTTTTGCAAGTTGTGACTAAATAGGCCTGACTTGCAGACACTTGCTCCTGTCTGGTTACAAAGTGTTTCTCAGTTATTGTGTTTTATCTGTTTACCCGTGATGAAGGCGTCTGGTAAATATGGGTCTCTCCGAGCAGCCAGCGGTCAATATGACCCGCAGCCCCCCCAGTGCAGTTTAGGAACTGGCCAAAGTCACCAATGCCCCCTGGACCCAAATAACCACTGCAGGAGAGAGACATCAGGAGAAAAAAAATAGCATTGTATGCATCATGAATTTAATAAGCAAGATACAATCCTGTACGATAGATGGACATAAGCCATGCAATTCAACTGCATTTCATTTTGATGTATGCAGCAGCCATGCATTGGTGACACTTTACAATTATATATTTACATTAACATTAGTTAGCAATTAACAATGAACAATACTTTAAAGCATTTATAAATCTTGGTTAATGTTGATTTCTACATATACTAATAGATTGTGTACATTAGAAGTAATGTACATTAACATTAATGGGATAGTCCACCCAAAAATGAAAATGATCTCATTATTTACTCACCCTCATGCCATCCCACATGTGTATGACTTTCTTCTGCAGAACACAAACAAAGATTTTTAGAAGAAAATCTCAGCTCCTTACAATGCAAATGAATTGTGGCCAGAACTTTGAAGCTACAAATACACATAAGGGCAGCATATAAGTAATTCGGTGGTTTAATCCATGTCTTCAGGTGATATGATAAGTGTGGGTGTGAAACCGATCAATATTTAAGTTCTTTTTTACTATAAATCTCCACTTTAACTTTCACTTTCTGAAAGTGAAAGTAGAGATTTATAGTAAAAAAGGACTTCAATATTAACCTGTTTCTCACCAACACCTATCATTTCGCTTCTGAAGACATGAATTAAACCACTGGAGTCATATGGATTACATTTATGGTGCCTTTATGAGATTTTTGGAGCTTCAAAGCTATGACCACCATTCACGTGCATCGTAAGGAATGGACCTACAGAGCTGAGATATTTAAAAATCTTCATTTGTGTTATGCAGAAGAAAGTAAGTCATACACATCTGGAATGGCACAAGGTTAAAGAAATTATGAGAGAATTTTCATTTTTGGGTGAACTTTTACTTTAATATATTATGAACTAATAATTGTATATTTATAAATTAACATTATCCAAAATTATTATAGCACCTTATTGTACAGTGTAACTCATGCATTAAATGTAAACATTACAAGTGACTAGCAATGTTTTATTTTTAAGTAAATATATATTAGGAAAACTAGTGCATTTATTTATTTTATTTCTGATTTACTAGGATTTGTTTAAAAGCTAAGCATCAGTTTTTCCATTTATAAATACCACTCAAATCTATTTTCACACACTCATTTATGCAAATGCCCTGTAAATTTAACAAGGCACAAAACAGTAGATTCTGCCAAGAGTTGTTTGATTGTCTCTTTGTGACTGTGAAAGACGGCAAGGGATGTGGAGACTGAAATTTGGGTATATAATACATTCAGATTATGAGAAATATTTTACTAACGTTGGGCAGCCTGGCACTGGGAGAAGAAAGGTCAAACACAACCACACTGTCTCCAAAGCAATCACACACAGCCATGCAGGCCAGTAGAGGCAGACATCATGTACCGAGTACCAGCATGTCTCCTAGGAACAAAAAGATGATAGACATTTGAAATTATGACTATTATAACAAATAAAATAACAAATTATTATACTTTACAAATTTACATCAAACATTTTTAATGATTAAAAATCAGGTTCCCACACTTTTTAACCATGGAATTTCCATGACCTTTCTAGTCATTCAAGAATACTGGATAAGAATGTTTCAAAATTAATTTATAGCGATTGTGCTCAAAAAGAGCAAATTGTAGCCGATAAACTATGCTGAGCACTATTAGAAATATTTATTAATTTCCATTGGTTTTTTTTATATAATTTTGTAAATGTTTCCATGTTTTATATGACTATGGGAACCATGTTAAGAGTCAAAGGCCTGTAGAGCTTGTATAAATGCACATGTGTGTAAAAAGTTTGTTTGTGAGTGTGTGTGTGTGCATACAGTATGTTTGGACTGGAGAAGATATCATCACTCACACTTGACAGGTTGGGGAATCGGTCCTTTGCCACAGCAAGGTCCAAAACAGCCACAACAAGGTAGGTGAAGCCCAGACGCTGTAATACACCAGGAATACGCAGGGAATCCCAAGACACTGTACAGATACATGTATGCATGCATAAAACACCTCTGACTTCAGCACCTAAATACATGGTTTCATTGTAATACTTCATTTTATAATATTATCTATCTTCATATTGTCTACATTGCTTAAACTTTAACAAACTCACTGAGAACTTTATTAGAAATATTACACCTAATTATTCATGCGATTATCTCAACAGCCAATCGTGTGGCAGCATTGCAATGCATAACATCATGCAGATATGGGTCAGGAGCTTCAGTTAATGTTCACATCAACCATCAGAATGAGGAAAAAATGTGATCTCAGTGATTTCGACTGTGGCATGATTGTTGGTGCCAGATAGGCTGGTTTGAGTATTTCTGTAACTGCTGCTCTTCTGGGATTTTCACGCGCAACAGTCTCTAGACTTTACTCAGAATGGTGCCAAAAACAAAAAAACATCCATTTAGCGGCACTTCTGTGGACAGAAATGCCTTGTTGATGAGAGAGGTCAACGGAGAATGGCCAGACTGGTTCGAGCTGACAGAAAGGCTACGGTAACTCAGATAACCCCTCTGTACAATTGTAGTAAGCAGAATAGCATCTCAGAATGCACAACACGTCGAACCTTGAGGCGGATGGGATACAACAGCAGAAGACCACGTCAGGCACTTTATTAGGACCATAAGTGCTAAGTGAGTGTATAATGAAATGACAATATTAAGGACCCCATGAAATTTCTTAGCAAACACAAATTTCTTTCCTGTGTTGATGTCTTTCCTTTTGAAAGTTGGGGTGGGACATTTGAAAGGGCTTGTGCTTTTATAGAGAGCCAAAAGCCTTTAGTTTATGTCACAGCCTGCCAAAGACTGTACATTTTAAATCTGTATGTCAACTTGTAAGAGAACAATAACATATAGATGACCTCAACACTAAAAGCCACAAAACTCACATTCTGATTTCATGGGGACCTTTTAGTGTGTAAATGGGACGTTCCACTGATTACATGCATGTAATCTAATGAACAGGAACTTCATTTCTTTCATGTTTCAAGCTAATTATGTGGCTTACTGCAGTTTACACAATTCATAAATGAGTACATAGTATACAATTTGTGAGCACAGAGGAAAAAAAGAAAAAGTGGAAAAATGTGTTATTGCTCACAGGGTCCTTGGCAGTAGTTAGGATTAATGATGATGACGCCGATGAGAAAGAGTTGTAAGCTCCTCCAGAAAACCTTCCACAGAAGATGAGTGTGTTTGACGCCTCTACGCAATGACCCGCTCAAGGACAGACCAATGGATGTTCCCATAATGAACACAAACCTGTGAGAAAGAGACAGAAAGAAAGGAGACAGAAATTCAGATTCCTGTTTTAAGATGCTGCATTTTCTGTGGTGATTTCCAACAAACAGATTAAATGGATAGTTCATCCAAAAATGAACATTCGGTCCTTTACTCACCCTCATGCTGCTATTTCAACACAATAAAAGTGGGTAGTCACCATTAACCTTTATTTAATGGTTAAATATATCCTTTTTGTTCCATGCAAGAAAGAAGATCATACAGGTTTGGAACAACATAAGAGTGAGTAAATGATTTTCTTTTTTTGATGAATTTGGATGAAATGAGATTAAAGGCCTCATGACTTAAGTTAAACTGAGTAGTACTGCAGTAGATGCTTGCTTCAGCTGCACAGCAGAAATAAAGATTATTGGGTTTGCTGTTGATGTGAAACATCACCTTAGTATGCTCTTTAGCTTTTACTATGCCACTTCATTTTAGCCACAGTAATAACCACCCATTTAAACTCAACTGGCTCAGGTACACCATTACTTATGCCAGCACTGATGTGGCTTGCAGATCAAATAAAAACATTGAAAGTCTCATAAAATGTTTCACAACTATACCACTAAGGCTGCTACTAATGATTACTTTGATAATCGATTAATCTTTGATTATTTCTTTGATTAATTTTTTTAAATTTATTTTAAATTTTTATGAAATTGTATGTCCTGTAATTTATTCAAATGCATTTATTAAAAAACATAAATGATTAAGGATATAATGATTTGTTTTTTGTTTTTTAATTATTATTATTTCTTTTAAGGACATAATATGCGAAACAGCTAATTTTCTTAACTTAACAAAAAGACTGTTAATTAAAGTGCAAAATGATCCACCAGGGATGTTGTGTGAGTTAATATCAGCCCAGCACAGGGTAATGGTCACACCTGAATAGAAATATTAATAATTCTGCTCAACTGAAAATAGAAAATGATGTTAGATACATATGCTTGCAAATAATATTGTCACTGATTACATATTTCAAAACTATTATTTTTAAAAATATATTTTTAATGGCAGTATATGCTTATCCAGTAAAATATTTTTTGCCATAATATAACTTTACTGGTGAAATCAGACATTTGGCATTATCAGGACCATGAAATATTTCCCCATAGCATTATTATACATTATACTCAGCATTGCCCGTGTTGAAAGCAAGAGAGAAAATGAAAGTTTGCAGATGAATATACTAATGTACATATTCAGTAGTTTAATATAGTATATTCATCTGTAAACTTTCATAAACTCTCGTTTTCAATGCGGGCACTGGTTCTCTCGCACTAACAAAATGCGCTTGAGGAGAAACCATCTAAAATGCTTCAAAACCTGCAGACTTGGGGCCTGGGTAGCTCAGCGAGTATTGACACTGACTACCACACCTGGAGTCGCAAGTTCGAATCCAGGGCGTGCTGAGTGACTCCAGCCAGGTCTCCTAAGCAACCAAATTGGCCTGGTTGCTAGGGAGGGTAGAGTCACATGGGGTAACCTCCTCGTTGTCGCTATAATGTGTGGTTCTCGCTCTCTGTGGGGTGCGTGGATGCCGCAGAGAATAGCGTGAAGCCTCCACGTGTGCTACATCTCCGCAGTAACGCGCTCAACAAGCCACATGATCAGATTGGCAGTCTCAGACGTGGAGGCAACTGAGATTCATCCTCCGCCACCTGGATTGAGGCGAGTCACTACACCACCATGAGGACTTAGAGCGCATTGGGAATTGGCCATTCCAAATTGGGGAGAAAAGGGGAGAAAAAAACCCCCTGCAGACTCTGACCTCTGAGACATCGATTTGATATCCATGAAGGCTGCACAATTTATAACACTGAAACTAATGCAACAATATGACGTTGCATGAAATTGCAAAGCACATTTTAATCAAAATGATTTCTCAGTTGCGATCAGTTGAACTGATGCAGAAGTGCTTGCTCAGTGAAGTTTAACAGATACTCGCTTGTGGTAAATACAAAAAGTTTTAATGTAAATGTTAGTTATGCGGAAAGAACTCTCAAGCGCATGAAACAACACAAGCACTCTGTCAATGCACCTGATGCAGCAAGCGGTCCACATTAAACTGTATGTTTTTGCTCATCTTTGAAGTGTATAAAGTACTCCTGTGTGAGTTATCATGCAAACACATTTTTCACAGCTGTAAAGTGAGGTCACCGAATGAGTTTCTCCATGCACACAGCATATATTAAACCAATGGATAATGAAATTTGTTGTCGATTATTTTCATTATCGATTTTATCAATTAGTTGTTGCAGCCCAATATGCCACCCTATAAAAGAACAACTCAAATTTAGCAGAGTGTAGGAGAGCATCTTTATGCATTGTTGAGAAGAATCAGTCATGTGCATTGGCTTACCAAGGAAACACAAGATCAGCCACTGTGAGACCTGCAAGAGAAAGAACACATATTTAACTACCTGTTGTCATATTACTATTACATTTACCTCAACTTCATGAGAAGTACTTGTTAGACATATTCAACTAAATTTGAGTTGAAGATACAAGTAAAATAAATAAATAAAAAAATTAAATTCATAAAATTTTTATTTTTAATTTTTTTTCCTCCCCTTTTTCTCCCCAGTTTGGAATGCCCAATTCCCAATACGCTCTAAGTCCTCGTGGTGGCATAGTGACTCACCTCAATCTGGGTGGCGGAGGATTAATCTCAGTTGCCTCCATGTCTGAGACCGTCAATCCGCGCATCTTATCACGTGGCTTGTTGAGCGTGATACCACGGAGACACAGCGCGTGTGGAGGCTTCACACTATTCTCCGCGGCATCCACGCACAACTCGCCGCGCGTCCAACCGAGAGTGAACCACGTTATAGCGACCACGAGGAGGTTACCCCATGTGACTCTACCCTCCCTAGCAACCAGGTCAATTTGGTTGCTTAGGAGACCTGGCTGGAGTCACTCAGCACGCCCTGGATTTGAACTTGCGTCAGCGTCTTTACTCGCTGAGCTACTCAGGCACCCGTAAAATACATACATTAAATGTAAAGGCTTTTTAAATGATCTTCAAAGTTATAAATAGAGGTTCTGAGACTGGTTAAAGTAACAAACAAGGTAGAAGTTCCATCATTCGTAATGATGATTTTGGATAGGAGTTTACCATTCCAACTCTCATGCCTGAAGAACCAGTAACGTCCACCTCCATAGTTCACAAACACCATAATGACAAGAGCTAAGCTGTGGAGACAACAGAGGGAATTTGTGTCATTGGATTCAATAATGTATCATTACAGTACACATATTTAAGGGAAAATACACTCTTTCACACACAAATATTCACCATCAGAACTATCCTCAGAATAATTAGGCAAACTGCAGTCACGTACCAGTTGTTACATAAGATTAACTGGCAAACCTCTCAACTTTGTTAAACAACATAAACCAGCAATGTTTTAACAAAAAATTATAATACTTGCCTCAATATCAATCAGTTTAATCACTCTGTTTCAGTATAGCACACATACTAAAATGCAAATGACCTGTGGACTACCAGCTTCACACTTTGCATAATGGCAGTTTCCTTTCTGTGCATAATAATATTCATCTCAATTTCTCAATCTTTAAGATAATTAGCGAAAGAGCAACATACCCACGGAAAGTGTCCAAAGACCGAAGCCTCCGTCCAGTGGTGGATGGAATTATTGATTCCGTGGAGGCATCTACCAATCTGTTTGGAGTGCCAAGCTCCTAAAGACAATGAAAGAGAGAGAGAGAGAGAGAGAGAGAGAGAGGGAGAGGGAGAGAGAGAGAGAGAGAGAGAGAGAGCAAATTAATGAGAGTGAAGAGAAAAGATCATTAAGATTCCTTTCCATGGCAATGATTTTTTACCACTTGGATATCATGGCTCTTCCTTGCATAAAACACTCAGCATAGAATCAGTAAATTAAAGGATTAGTTCCACCCAAAAATGAAAATTCTTTCATCATTTACTCAACCTCATGCCATCCCAGATGTGTATGACTTTCTTTCTTCTGCAGAACACAAAGATTTTTAGAAGAATATCTCAGCTCTGTATGTCCATACAATGCAAGTGAATGGTGACCAAAACTTAAAAGCTCTGAAAGGCATATAAAGGCAGAATAAAAGTAATCCATGAGTCTCCAGTGGTTTAATCCATGTCTTCTGAAGCTATCCAATCGGTTTTAGGTGAGAACAGACCAATATGTAACTTATTTTTCACTATAAATCTTGACATCTGCAATCTCCTTGGTGATCATGATTTCAAGCTTGATTACATTTCCTAGCACCATCTAGTGTTCTGCGGATTTGTACAGCACTAGTGTAATCAAGCTAGAAATCATGATTGTTCCTAGAGACTGCAATGACAAGATGTAGAGTAAAAAATGAGTTACATTTTGGTCTGTTCTCACTTAAAACCGATTGGATTGCTTCAGAAGACATGGATTAAACCACTGGAGTCTAATGGATTAATTTTATTCTGCCTTATGTGCTTTTTGGTCACCATTCACTTGCATTGTATGGACCTACAGAGCTGAGATAATCTTCTAAAAATCTTTGTGTTCTGCAGAAGAAAGAAAGACATACACATCCGGGATGGCATGAGGGTGAGTAAATGATGAGAGAATTTTCATTTTTGGGTGAACTATTCCTTTAAAAAGAGATGATGCCGTATTTGAACTGCTACAAAGACGCTATATTTGTTGCTTTGAAGATCTGCTTTAAATTATGTGAAAATCATGCAGAGACAACTCACAATATCAAGAGAGCAAAACCAAAGGTGTTAGTGACAAGCTCTTACCGAGTTTATCAGTCTCTCTGTCTCCACTGTGCTCCCCAAGCGAAGAAGTAGATTTCTCACAACATCCAGCCTTAAAAATGTTATAAATGTACAAATGTTCATCACATCACATTACTGAAAATGCTTTAAGGAATAGTTCACCCAAAAAATTATTCCACCTTAAAAGCAAATCAAAATGGGAGTTTTGGTGTTTTTAGTCAATGTTCTGGGATCATCTTTATGCTAGTGTGTATCTTAAAGTTAACAAAATTACATTTTAGCACATTCAAAATTTACAGTCTTTCTCTTCTGGGAAAATGGACCAAAAATCAATATTTAATTTATGTTGTGGGGGCCTGGGTAGACTCAGTGGTAAAATACGCTGGCTACCACCCATGGAGTTCGCTAGCTCGCTAGCCAGGGCGTGCTGAGTGACTCCAGCCAGGTCTCCTAAGCAACCAAATTGGCCCGGTTGCTAGGGAGAGTAGAGTCACATGGGGTAAACTCCTCGTGGTCGCTATAATGTGGTGCGTTCTTGGTGGGGCGCGTGGTGAGTTGAGCATGGTTGCCGCGGTGGATGGCGTGAAGCCTCCACACGCGCTATGTTTCCGTGGCAACGCGCTCAACAAGCCACGTGATAAGATGCGCAGGTTGATGGTCTCAGACGCGGAGGCAACTGGGATTCGTCCTCTGCCACCCGGACTGCGGCGAATTACTACGTGACCACGAGGACTTAAAAGCACATTGGGAATTGGGCATTCCAAATTGGGAGAAAAAGGGAAACCCCCCCCCAATTTAACAATTTAATTTATGTCCAATAAAATACTCTCTAGAGTGAGAACATCACCTCCCTCTAATACAACCAACTTCTGACTAGCAATAGCAAATTATGGTTTTGTCAGTGTGTGCTCTTTAAAAATAGCACAAGCCCTTCAATATGTCTCAAACCAATTTCCTGTTTGATTAGGAAGTATGTAAAAACCAAAAAGGAAACTGGGCTCATGAAGCAATTTCATGGGGTCTTTAAGAAAAAAAGGCAGATATATCAAGATGTGTGTACCTTTTAACAGTGTTCCAAATCGTAGCTAACGCTGCCAATCCAGCTAATACCAGAAACGCAAACAAAATGGCTGAAAAAACAAAAAGAGAAAACCATTCAGTCAGATCTTTAACAAATTATTGGATCTTTTTAGCGGAATAAACAAACGGATCAGTTTCCACAGCAATTTTATCTAGCGCTGTCAATATTGTGTACAAATGCACCTTTGAGTTACGGAATGAGGAAGACATAAATCAGACTCACGCAGGTAGTTGTTGACAGGCTCTGAATCAGTCACCATTGTGCAGCTGACCTGGGACGGCTTGTTCAGGTTCTTCACCCACAGAGAATAGTTGCCCTGCTCTCCAAAGTGGAAGTGAACTCTGCAAACACAAAACCATCAAGGCCAAAAAACAAAAAGCTTAAAAAAAATTATATCTTCCTCAAATACATGCATACACAGAAACAATACAGCAGTATGTACACTAGTTTACATTAAATATGACAGCATTGTTCTGTATTAAAGGGATAATTCACCCAAAAAAGAAAATTCACTCATCATTTACTCAACCTCATCCCATCCCAAACTCGTATGACAATCTTCTGCGGAACACAAAGAATGTTATTTTGAAGAATGTATGAGGTGTTTTTGTCCATACAACTCCAAAAAGACAAAGGCAGCATAAAAGTAATCCATTTAATCCATGTCTTCTGAAGCATTATGATCGCTTTGTAAGTCCCTTTGTAAAATGTAAGTCCTTATTCACTATAATTATAGTTAATGCACTATAGTTTTGGACTCCATTGACATTGTATAGGCAAAAACACCTCATACACTCTTCAAAATATCTTCGTTTGAGTTCAGTAGAAGAAAGAAAGTCATACGAGTTTGGGATGGCATAAGGGTGAGTAAATGATGAGAGAATTTTCTTTTGGGTGAACTAAATGTATAAATGCATGACTTACTTGCACAGCTCTAGGTTGGCAGGGGTGCTGTTTAACTGCAATGTCAAAGGGTGCTGTGTGCCTACAACAAACCCCACTGTAGTCGGAGTCCCAGGACCCAGGCCAGCAGGTACTATCCCTAATGGCTGGAGCAAACACTACCACACACACACACACACAGAGAGACAGAGAGAGAGAGAGAGACAGAGAGAGAGAGAGAGAGAGACAGAGAGAGAGAGAGAGAGAGAAATACTATGAGATTAGGATTTTGGTATTACTTTATCATTACTAATACAGCAAACTACATTGTATCATTACAGTATCATTACTGTATTATGTATAATTTCAAGATCAGACATATACTGTGGATGCATGACATAAATGAGTACACAGTTTACTCACACCTATCTATAGAACACACATATCTGATACCTGATAGCAGTGATCAGACAGCACGAAGAGCATCATCTCATTCTCGATTTCATTTATGACTGAAAGGGCTGCCTCGTCCATTTTTAGCACATAAGACTTGCGGTGAGTGGGAGATGCTAAAAGAAAAGAAAAAAAACACTAGATGTTCACCATTATGAAGCATTTGCAATGCACACAAATACATTATATTTAACCTTGCAGCAAGATCTAGAGCAATTTATTTACTGTATATATAATTCCCTATTTGATCAGAGACTGCAACTACAAGCACTCAAAAGCTGTCAACCTAGACCACATTTTAGACATCACATGCACATTTAATGCCCAAAAAACGCTGTCTAGCTATGCAATGACAGAATAGTTTCTCTATGAAAAACAGTAAGAATCAATTTCCAAATATACTCACCACTCTGTAAACTTCAGTGTCTGCCTCTAATTCAATTCAACCTAACTGAAGGTTTCCTAAATGAAACTAAAGGGTCAGCTGCTTTGGCGCTCTCTACTCTCTGCAACATTACAATAGTGACTCTGTCTCTCCTGCAGTCACATGCCTTCACTAATCTGCCTCACAAGAAACATCACAAAACTGCCCAGATCTGTCTCAGAAGGGACATTTGAAACCATGAAACCTCTAGTATTTTGTAAAATGCTGTTGTTGTGGCTTTTTGCGCGCAAATACTGTTGGAGAATCATACTGTGTAAAACCAAGAATCTAGCTGACAACGAACAAATCAGAGTCAAAACAAACATTTAATCTTAGAAAACTTTCAGTAAACATCACTACTTTAAGAATGTGAAATGTCAGAATAATAGTAGGGAGAATTATTTATTTCAGCTTTTATTTCTTTCATCACATACCCAGTGGGTCAGAAGTTTACATACACTTTGTTAATATTTGGTAGCATTGCCTTTACATTTTTAACTTGGGTCAAACGTTTTGGGTAGCCTTCCACAAGCTTCTCACAATAAGATGCTGGAATTTTGGCCCATTCCTCCAGACAGAACTGGTGTAATTGAGTCAGGTTTGTAGGCCTCCTTGCTCACACATGCTTTTTCAGTTCTGCCCACAAATTTTCTGTCGGACTGAGGTCAAGCCTTTGTGGTGGCCACTCCAATACCTTGACTTTGTTGTCCTTAAGCCATTTTGCCACAACTTTGGAGGTATGCTTGGGGTCAATGTCCATTTGGAAGACCCATTTGTGACAGAGCTTTAACTTCCTGGCTGATGTCTTGAGATGTTGCTTCAATATATCCACATAATTTCCCTTCCTCATGATGCCATCTATTTTGTGACGTGCACCAGTCCCTCCTGCAGCAAAGCACCCCACAACATTATGCTGCCACCCGCATGCTTCACGTCTGGGATGGTGTTCTTTGGCTTGCAAGCCTCATCGTTTTTCTTCCAAACATAATGATGGTCATTATGGCCAAACAGTTTGATTTTTGTTTCATCAGACCAGAAATATAAAAAATATTTTTGTCACCATGTGCACTTGCAAACTGTAGTCTTGCTTTTTTATGGCAGTTTTGGAGCAGTGGCTTCTCCCATGGTGAGCAGCCTTTCAGGTTATGCCGATATAGGACTTGTTTTACTGTGTGTATATATATATTTGTCTACCTTTTTCCTCCAGCATCTTCACAAGATCCTTTGCTGTTGTTCTGGGATTGATTTGCACTTTTCACACCAAACTAAGTTAATCTCTAGGAGACAGAATTCTGAGCCGTATGATGGCAGCATGATCCCATGGTGTTTATACTTGCGTACTATTGTTTGAACAGATGAACGTGGTACCTTCAGGCATTTGAAAATTGCTACCAATGTTGAACCAGACTTGTGGAGGTCCACATTTAAAAAATAAATAAATAAATAAAAATTGAGGTCTTTGCTGATTTCGTTTGTTTTTCCCATGATGTCAAGCAAAGAGGCACTGAGTTTGAAGGTAGGCCTTAAAATATATCCACAGGTACACCTCCAATTCAGTACACCTCCTATCAGAAATTAATTGGCTAATTGTTTAAAGTCTTGACATCATTTTCTGGAATTGTCCAAGCTTCTTAAAGGCACTGTTAACTTAGTGTATGTAAACATCTAACCCACTGTAATTGTGATATAGTCAATTAAAAGTGAAACAATCTGTCTGTAAACAATTTTTGGAAAAATTACTCATGTCATGCACAAAGTAGATGTCCTTAACGACTTGCCAAAACCATAGTTTGCTAATATTAAATCTGTGGAGTGGTTAAAAAATGAGTTAACTGTCAATAAGTGTATGTAAACTGACTTCAACTGTATATACAGGATAGTTGGCATATAATAAAAACAGCTAACAGTGATGCTAGCTGACTGGCTGGCTAACATAAGAAAATCATCAAACAAAATGAACCTCCACATTAAGAAATGTGTTTAATATTTAATATTAATGAGATGAGATGAGATGAGAACAACATTGGTGTTGCGGTAAATGACACTCACAGGCTGGTCGGTCTGTCTTATGAGCTGCACATGCAGCTAACATGAGTACAATCACAGCCCAAACCGTCCACCTATATTCCCCTTCAGATGCCATAACATTAGATTCACTGCCTCCTGCTTTCTATCCTCTTTAGATCTAAAGATTTCTCCTTTTTTAATCACAACATACTTCCGGGTCCGACCCCTCCTCCCTCCTAGCAGCGAAATAGTGGAGGAGAAGAGGGTCAAACTACAGACTCATGGGCTGTCTCTCAAAATCAAATGAGCTGCCTACAGTACAGTGCCTAGACTGCATTTCTGCATCGTAGACGCGTTTGGGACGTTCCGAAAGTCCATAAAGCGGAACAAACTGCGTGCCTATGTATGGGGTGCCGTTTGTAAAATAAAACGTTAAAATTTTGTCAGACTTAACAACTAAATCTGCTCAATTTGGCCAGATTTACGTAAATAAGCGTTTGATATTTTTTTTTCGTCTTTTTTTTTTTTTTATCAATTTATTGTGTAATAAATACTTAAAAACAAATATCAAATCTAAATGTTAAATCTAAATGTTAAATGTAAATGTTACAACTAAATGTAAATCTAATGTAACTCTAAATGTAAAACTCAAAAATAAATCTTTAATATTAATCTAAATATAAATGGTATATCTAAATCTAAATGTTAAATATAAATCCTACATTAAATATAAATCTTAGGTGTTGAAAAACTGTCATACTGTCATTCATTTCTAAATCGCATGTGACCTTATACACTGCTCAAAAACTATTTTTAGATTCAAAATCGTAGATTTCGTAGAAGATAGGCTTTAAAATGAAAGTGAAATTGCATCTGTTTATATATTATATACAGTGCATTCAGAAAGTATTCAGACCCCTTCATTTTTTTCACATTTTATGTTGCAGCCTTATGCTAAAATGCTTTAAATTATTATTATTATTTTTCCACATCAATCTACACTCCATAACCCATAAAGACAAAGCAAAAACCTGATTTTTGACAACTTTACAAATTTATTAAAAAGAAAAAACTGAAATATCACATTGACATAAGTATTCAACCTTTAACTCAGTACTTGGTTGAAGCACCTTTGGCAGCGATTACAGCCTCAAGTCCTGTTGGGTATGATGTGACAAGCTTTGCACACCTGGATTTGGGGATTTTCTGCCATTCTTCTCTGCAGATCCTCTCAAGCTCTGTCAGGTTGAATGAGGACCTTCCGTTGACAGCCATTTTCAGGTCTCTCCAGAGATGTTCAATTGGGTTCAAGTCCAGGCTCTAGCTGGGCCACTCAAGGACATTCACAGAGTTGTCCCTAAGCCACTCGTGTTGTCTTGGCTGTGTGCTTAGGGTCATTAGAGACGTTCACACTCAATCACCATGCGCTACACGGACGGAATTAACCATTGTGCACCTTCTCTGTGTTTACATCAGCATCTCCCACAGAACATGTTTTCATGCACACCTTCCCGAGAACATCGACAATGGAGAATACGGTGGAGGATGCCGCAACTGGCCGCCCCCGCCCCCCATGGCTTTCATGTGTTTTGCACTGAGAGGCTTCCATCTGAACACTCTGCCATAAAGCCCAGATCGGTGGAGTGTTGCAGTGATGGTTGTCCTTCTGCAAGTTTCTCCCATATCCACACATGATCTCTGGAGCTCAATTAGAGTGACCATTGGGTTCTTGGTCACTTCTCTTAAGGGCTTTCTCCCCCGATTCCCCAGTTTGGCCAGGCGGCCAGCTCTAGGAAGAGTCCTGGTTGTTCCAAACTTCTTACATTTAAGAATTATGGAGGCCACTGTGCTCTTGGGAACCTTCAATGTATCCGACATTTTTTTGTAGCATTCCTGAGATCTGTGCCATGACACAATCCTGTGACATGGAAATTCTCCACCTGGAATTCACACGAGTGAGAGTGTTCCAAACACATTACAGGACACAGCGCAGTCTTTTCCTCAGCGCTTTATTCATACCACCTGACCGGGGCGAGAAGCTCCTGTGGCTTCTCTTGAACGCACATACATGGCAGGCTTATATAGGTTGTTAACAAGTTATATGTGATTTGACCTCAGCAGATTTCTCATGTGATAAGAACTCAGCAAAATGTTTGTTAGGGATGTATTGTATATACTTGAACAAACAATTTGTCACACAATCAGACCCTTAGCAGTAAGAACAAAGAGATATTGTCTTCTGCCAGACTGGTCATCCATTTCAACTCCTCAGCACAACACAGGGCTGCTCCAACACTGCATTTTCTAGCTTAAAGTATTTTAAACATAAATAATAATGTTCTAGTATGCCTAACTATTATAATTTCTTTCACACTTGTCTCTGAGCTCTGCAGGCAGTTCTTTTGACCTCATGGCTTGGTTTTTGCTCTGATATGCATTTTCAACTGTGAAACCTTATATAGACAGGTGTGTGCCTTTCCAAATCATGTCTAATCAATTAAATTTGCCACAGGTGGACTCCAATCAAAGTGTAGAAACATCTCAAAGATGATCCAGAGAAATGTGATGCACCTGAGCTAAATTTCAAATGTCATAGCAAAGGGTCTGAATACATATGTCAATGTGATATTTCAGTCTTTTATTTTTTAATAAATTTGCAAAGTTATCAAAAATCTGTTTTTTGCTTTGACATTATGGGGTATGTAGTGTAGATTGATGTGAAAAATAAATAAATAATTGAAAGCATTTTAGAATAAGGCTGCAACATAAAATGTGAAAAAATGAAGGGGTCTGAATACTTTCTGAATGCACTATATATACATTGGCAGCCAAAAGTTTGGAATAATGTACAGATTTTGCTCTTCTGGAAAGAAATTGGTACTTTTATTCACCAAAGTGGCATTCAACTGATCACAATTTATAGTCAGGACATTAATAACTTAAATTTACTATTACAATAAAAAAATGTTCAGAACTTCAAAGAGTTCTCATCAAAAATACTCCACCTGCAGCAATGACAGCTTTGCAGATCCTTGGCATTCTAGCTGTCAGTTTGTCCAGATACTCGGGTAACATTTCACCCCACGCTTCCTGAAGCTCTTGCCATAGATGTGGCTGTCTTGTCGGACACTTCTTACGCACCTTACAGTCTAGCTGATCCCACAAAAGCTCAATGGGGTTATGATCCATAACACTCTTTTCCAATTATCTGTTGTCCAATGTCTGTGTTTCTTTGCCCACTCTAACCTTTTCTTTTTGTTTTTCTGTTTCAAAGGTGGCATTTTCTTTGCAATTCTTCCCATAAGGCCTGTACTCCTGTGTCTTCTCTTTACTGTTGTACATGAAACTGGTGTTGAGCAGGTAGAATTCAATGAAGCTGTCAGCTGAGGACATGTGAGGTGTCTATTTCTCAAACTAGAGACTCTGATGTACTTATCCTCTTGTTTAGTTGTATCTGGGCCTTCCACATCTCTTTCTGTCCTTGTTAGAGCCAGTTGTCCTTTGTCTTTGATGACTGTAGTGTACGCCTTTGTATGAAATCTTCAGTGTTTTGGCAATTTAAAGCATTGTATAGCCTTCATTCCTCATAACAATGATTGATTTGAGAACTGAATTGATTTTCTAGAGAAAGCTGTTTCTTTTTTGCCATTTTTGACCTAATATTGACCTTAAGACATGCCAGTCTATTGCATACTGTGGCAACTCCAAAACAAACACAAAAACAATGTTAAGCTTCATTTAATGAACCAAATAGCTTTCAGCTGTGTTTGATATAATGGCAAGTGATTTTTCTAGTACCAAATTAGCAATTTAGCATGATTACTCAAAGATAAGGTGTTGGAGTGATGGCTGCTGGAAATGGGGCCTGTCTATATTTGATCAAAAATGACTTTTTACAAATAGTGATGGTGTTGTTTTTTACATCAGTAATGTCCCGACTATACTTTGTGATCAGTTGAATGCCACTTTTGTGAAATTAAATTACCAATTTCCTTCCAAAATAGCTAAATCTGTACATTATTCCAAACTTTTGGCAGCCAGTGTATATATACATTTGAAGTCAGAAGTTTACATACACCTTTGCCAAATACATTTAAACTCAGTTTTTCACAGTTCCTGATATTTGGAAATTTCTCCCAAGGATGAACCAGACTTGTGAAGGTCCAAATGTTTTTTTTTTCTTTTTTTTTTTTTTTTTCTGAGGTCTTGGCTGATTTCTTTTGAATTTCCCATGATGTCAAGCAAAGAAGCACTGAGTTTGAAGGTAGGCCTTAAAATACATCCACAGGTACACCTCCAATTCAGTACACCTCCTATCAGAAATTAATTGGCTAATTTTCTGAAGGCTTGACATAATTTTCTGGAATTGTCCAAGCTGCTTAAAGGCACTGTTAACTTAGTGTATGTAAACGAAGTAAACGCTTATGTAAATTCCCACTGGAATTTTGATATAGTCAATTAAAAGTGAAACAGTCTGTATGTAAACAATTGTTGGAAAAATTACTCGCGTCATGCACAAAGTAGATGTCCTAAATGACTTGCCAAAACTATAGTTTGCTAATATTAAATATGTGGAGTGGTTAAATTAGTTTTAAGGACTTCAACCTAAGTGTATGTGAACTTCTGACTTCGAACTTCTGACTTCAATTGTATATATATTTGTATATATATTTCGCTCTGTTCCCTCGAACCATGGTTAGAATCGGCATTAACATCTCCTCATCACTGACCCTCAACACTGGAGCCCCACAGGGCTGCGTTCTCAGCCCACTCCTGTATTCCCTGTACACACATGACTGTGTGGCAACACATAGCTCCAATGCCATCATTAAATTTGCTGATGATACGACGGTGGTAGGTCTGATCACTGACAATGACGAAACAGCCTACAGAAAGGAGGTACACACTCTAACACGCTGGTGTCAGGAGCACAACCTCTCCCTCAGCGTCAGTTACACAAATGAGCTTGTGGTGGACTTCAGGAGAAGAGAAAGAGAACACCGCCCCATCACCATCAATGGAGCACCAGTGGAGAGAGTCAGCAGCTTCAAGTTCCTGGGTGTCCACATCACTGAGGAACTCACATGGTCTGTCCACACTGAGGCCATTGTGAAGAAGGCTCATCATCACTTCTTCTTCCTGAGACGGCTGAGGAAGTTTGGAATGAACCGCCACATCCTCACACAGTTCTACACCAGCACTGTAGAGAGCATTCTGACTGGCAGCATCTCCGCCTGGTACGGCAACCGAAAAGCCCTGCAAAGGGTGGTGCGAACTGCCAGACACATCATCGGAGGTGAGCTTCCCTCCCTCCAGGACATATACACCAGGCGATGTGTGAAAAAAGCTCAGAGGATCATCAGAGACTCCAGCCACCCGAGCCATGGGCTGCTCTCACTGCTACCATCAGGCAGGCGGTATCGCAGCATCAGGATCCACACCAGCCGACTTCATGACAGCTTCTTCCCCCAAGCAATCAGACTTTTGAACTCTTGATCTCTCACGATCAATATACATCAGCACTGCACTTTATTAATCTTATTATCACACACTGGACTGTCATAAATTTTTACTCTCTTAACAACACACTGGCAACTGACTATCAATCAACAGCCTGAATGTCAATACAGTACAATACAACCTACTGTACATTTTATATATACTATTTTTTTTTGATTGTATAATGTGTATTCTATATTGTGTGTATTGTATAATGTACATTGTATGTTATTATTTGTATATTGTGTTGTGTGTAATTATGTGTATATTAGATTTTAAATTGTGTTGTGTAAATTTGATGTTTATTGTAGATTGGTATATGTCTCATCACTGTCACGACTGCTATGTTGCTCGGAACTGCACCCAAGAATTTCACACACTATTGCACTTGTGTATATGGTTGTGTGACAATAAAAGTTATTTGATTTGATATATATATCATCATTGTGTAGTTTAATAAAATATGATTGTGAATTGTGTTAAAAAATAAGTAATTAATAATAATTGTATTTAGAAACCCAGTGAGCAAGCCGAAGGCAACTGTGGCAAGGAGCACAAAACTCCATAAGATGTTGTTAATGGAGAAAAATAACCTTGGGAGAAACCAGACTCACTGTGGGGGCCAGTTCCCCTCTGGCTAACATCATGAATATAATGCCAATATTAATTAATTATGTATAATGCAAGTTATGAAAGTTATAGTTTAAAATTATTAAACTAATTAAGTGTTAAGGGTCAGTGTTTAAACAAAGATTTTGTAAGAACTGTAAAATTAATGACTAATGTCTTTGAAGTTCATCCTGGATTAACTGCAGAAGTTCACATAGATGCATTGTCCTTTGTTAGTTGGCTGATGAAGGCTTTTGTTGGCAATTAATTGATAGTCTATGTATTCTATTATAAGAGTGTAGTCATTAGACCGAGGTGATGCAGGCAGAGATCAGTGAGGTGCATCGCAGTTCAAACTGCCGGTAATTTCAGTGAGGTCTATCCTAGTTCCAAGGTTCAGACAATGGCATATGATGTATCCCATGTCTTAGAGTTGGAGTTGGTATCAGTTCATCCTCTGAAGTCCATTGTAATAGACTGAAGTGATGTTTGGCTGGCACCGGCTGCATTTAGTCGTCATCACTCAAAGACACGTAGCAGTGGAGTCAAACACGAAGCAGGAATGGAGCTGGATCCAGTCGGCTCTGGTGACCTCAAGATAGTAGTCCCGAGGTTGAGACAGGGATACAAATAGATCACTTATAGGTCACTTAAGTACTGCGGAGCTAAACCATTCAAAGCTTTGTACGTAGTTAACAGAATTTTAAAATTAATACGAAATTTAACAGATAGCCAATGGGGCTAATATGATCATATTTCTTGGTTCAAGTCAGCACTCTGGCTGCTGCATTTTGAACCAATTGAAGTTTATTTATTGATCTTGCTGGACATCCTCCCTGTAATGCATTACAATAATCTATTCTTGAGGTCATGAACGCATCTTTCGGTATCCGCAACAGAGAGCATATGTCGTAATTTAGCAATATTTCTTAACTGAAAGAATGCTGCTCTACAAACATTGGTAATTTGATTTTCAAAGGACAACTAAATTTTTCGCTGTAGAAGACGATGTAACAGTACATCCATCGATAGTCAAATTATATTTTAGTGGCTTGTTTTTAGAGGTTTTTGGTCCAATAATTAGTACCTCTGTTTTGTCTGGATTGAGTAGAAGGAAATTTCTGGCCATCCAATCTTTGATTTCATTGATACACTCTGCTAATTTGGAGAATTGTGAAATTTCATCAGGATTTGAAGAAATATAAAGTTGGGTATCGTCGGCATAACAGTGGAAACATATTTCACGATTCCTGATAATATCTCTCAGGGGAAGCATATACAAGGAGAAAAGCAGATGCCCTAAAACTGAACCCTGTGGCACTCCATACTTAACTTTGGTTTGGTTTGACAATTCCTCATTTACATAGACAAAGTGGTAGCGGTCTGCTAAATAGGACTTAAACCATGCTAATGCAAGTCCACAAATGCCAACATAATTCTCTAGCCTATTCAAGAGAATGTCATGATCTATTGTGTTGAAGGCAGCACTAAGATCTAAAAGCACTAGATGTGAAATGCAGCCGCGATCAGATGATAAAAGCAAGTCATTTGTAACTCTGATAAGTGCAGTCTCTGTACTGTGACGGAGCCTATATCCTGAATGAAATTGTTAATATATACTATTTCTCTGTAGAAATGAACATAGTTGGGAGGACATTACATTTTCTAGTATTTTCGACATAAACAGGAGATTTGAAATTGGTCTATAATTAGCCAGTTCTCCAGGATCAAGTTGTGGCTTCATAATAAGTGGTTTGATAACTGCCATTTTAAAATTTCTTTGGACATGTCCTAAGGATAGCGAGGAGTTAATAATATTAAGAAGAAGTTCTAAGATTACAGGGAACACGTCTTTTAAGAGCTTAGTTGGTATTGGATCTAAGACACATGTTGTGGCTTTTGATGTTTCGATAAGTTTTGTTAACCCTTCATGCCCTATGACAGCGAAGGATTGAAGCTGTACATGAGGAAAATTATAAGACACTGTTTTCCGAGGTACTGTGACAGATGATTGCATAATTTCAATTTTATTTCTGATTATTTCAATTTTATCAGTAAAGAAATTCATGATGTCATTACTATTGTGCTGCGACATAATATCTGGTTCAGTTGAGGCTTTATTCCTAACCAATTTAGCCACAGTACTGAATAAACACCTAGGATTGTTGTGGTTATTTTCTAAGTTTGCTAAAATATGCTGACCTGGCAGTTTTTTGTGCCTGTCTGTAGCTACAGACACTAAGAGAAAAGAGTCTCATGTTATGCACCAAATCTTAATTTTTTCTGTTTATTATTGTGATTTTGGTTGAACAATAAACTGCATTTGGGATTTTATTTATTTTGCACTATTGTAGCCTCAATATCTGTTCCCGTCACAGTAAGGAAAGTCTAACAAATATTTTTAAAAACTAATCGACCTTTAATCGGTTATCAGCCTTTTCCACCACCATAATTATAGCTAATGGCAGAATCCACTATGGGTCAACCTCTATAGTACAAATATCCCAAATATGAACTCTAATTTATGATAGAATTTTGTGATCAGCATGTTCATTTTGAAACACTCAATATATGAATAAATGTTGACGTGCATGAATCATTTTCATGTTGAAGTTTAGGAACACTAGCAAAAGATACAGTATGAGAGTGAGACTAAAATAAATAATAGTTTGTGCCTATTTGTCTACTAATGATACCTTAATACTTTGTAGACTTATACACTAACAATACACTTTCTCTTATTCACTGTTATAATAACAATACTCTGTCTTTTTCTGTCCTCTCAGCACCTGCTTTCACCATCCATGGCATCTCTGCTAATTCCGCATCTTCTAGTAGGCTATATTAAAATTTTTCATTGTTTTTATTATCAGCATTGATTTTTCAGTCATCCTCTGTTTCTTTGATACAATAGATAACACATAGCCTACATTAAGTTTGCATTACTGATGATGAAAACAGCTATGTTGTAATTTTTCATAGGGCATTGTGATGAAGTTTTTTTTTTTTTAAACAAAAAACAGTATGACTTATCCTTATAACATTCTGCCTAATAATATCCATCTTTGTGTTCTACAGAATAAAGTACATTGTCAAGCCATCAGCTGTTCCTGTCCCTTTTGATCCATCTGTTACAAGATCCACTTCTCCAGCTTACTGAACTGGAGTTCTTCTATAAGCTCTTTAGCTGCACCCCATCTATTTTTCCCTGCTATCCATAGCTGGTGAAAATCGCCCACACAGACTTATAAACAAAGTATTCACTCCCACCTGTGCAATACTGCAAATTACAAAAATGTAAAGATAGTAATATATATATATATATATACTCAGGAATAAACATATGTAATTAGATAAGTCACACAAAACTGGCCAGAAATTTGTAAAAACCTAATATGAAGAGGCAGCATCCAGACATTTCTGTAATTTGTGATACTCACATACTGTGTATTACATCCTTTTGGCTTCACCCCAGAACACATTACCATGGCTGCTTTGTAACTGTTAAAATTCTGAATGTTACAAAACCAAGGTCAAACTCCTCTGTAAAAGAATCACTGAATTAGTCTGGAGTGCCCCGGAAGACCTCAGCATAGGACATTTTGCATAGTTAGGGCCCAAGCACTGAAAGTGCAGAGGCCCTATTTTTCTTCTAAGGATTATTATTATTATTATGGCGGAGACCCTATTGTTCTTCTAAGGATTATTATTAAAGACTAAGTACTGAAAGTGCGGAGACCCTATTGTTCTTCTAAGGATTATTATTAAGGCCCAAGCACTGAAAGTGTGGAGGCCCTATTGTTCTTTTAAGGATTATTTAGGGCCCAAGCATTGAAAATGCGGAGGCCCTATTGTTCTTCTAAGGCACTAAAGATTCTTCTTCTTTTCAAGGTTTTTGGTACTTTTAGGGTACTTAACATGTGCAAACTTTCAAGAGTTTTCACACACACATAAGAATCGTCAGCCATTAGGGCTGGGCAAAGTTGCAGGGGGGGTTCTGTAGAACCTTGAAGGTGGGCATGTTCGGGGGGCTCTGTAGCACATCCTTTTTGAGCTACCATCATCAAACTTTGAACTCATATAAATCTCATCAAGCCGGACAGCTTTTATGCTGACAGTCATAAGCTCCACCCAACAGGAAGTCGGAATTGCTCTGGAATTTAAAATACTCCTCCTAGGGATTTTTATGTTACAGGTACCAAATGTGGGTGACATCATGCCAAGACCTTGAAGATGCTAAATCGCGAACATGCGACATGGTAACGTTACGTCAAAAAATGGGAAAAAGGAAGTGTCTCATATCTTCTGCGTGCATCGTATGACTTACATCAAAATTAAGCCATATGTTTGGCCATGCGGGCTGATCACATTGATGTGGCTATTGTGGGTCACAGTTGTAGCAGCACCAACTGGCGGAAGGAAATGTGGAAATTTTAACAGACTTTGAAATATCCCTCTTATGTTTACCTGAATTGCTTCAATTTTTTTTTTTTTTTTTAGAATAATGTCAAGATTTTAAATTCTGAAGGGATTCTTGATATCTTAAACAGTGTTGCTATGGCAACACATTAAATGTCATTATTCCTTTTTATGTATATTCACATGTTTTTGAGGTAATTGGCATGCTTACATCTTCATGATCTTTTGCACACACATCAGCGATGTCGGTCATTAGACCTGGGAAAAAGTTAACACATGGGCATGGCTGGGGAGCTCTGTAGCACCACCTTTTGACAAAAGTGGTGGGGTCAGTTTCTTCTACGGTCACCAAACTTGCTACATATATTGTTCTCATCAAGCTGGACAACTTTCAAAATTACAGTAGTCTTTGCCCAACAGGAAGTCGGCCATTTTAGATTGAATGTGCATTTTCTTTTTTTTATTGCAGGCCCTGAACATTTGAATACACCTTCTAAGGGATTCATGTGACTGGCACCAAACTTAGGAAATATTATGCCAAGACATTGAAGATGATAAATTGCAAACTGATTTTTGATATTGAATGGTGTTGCCATGGCGACACAATAAATTAAGGGCACAAAATATATATATTTTGTGTGCATTGTATGATTTTGATGAAAATTCTGTTTGGTAATGGGAGCTGAAATGTAAAAATACTAGAAAATCAAAGTTGGTTCTGTTCTGAGTCGTGTGGCACCATGCGAGGGTCAAACATGTGAACAGCAAGCTCTGCGCACTTTGCTAGTTTTATGACAATTTTTGTCATAAACCAGTGAGATTCTATACACCCTGATTCTTAACTGTTCTATGTTGACAATATGTAAAAGAATTCAAAATCCTCTGGCTCTGGAAATATTAAAAGACACTTATGTGCTCAAGCTGATACACCAGACAGGGCCGTAGACCAGGGACTCAGTTTGGACGGTGCGGCGGGAGAGATCCAGCGTCAACTGTCGAGTATGTCGGTGATGCTGGCGAAGGTCATTGCAGACTTGGAGGATCTTGCTGTAATACGTCGATCGATTACGGCCATGGAGACGAAATTCAGTGAGATGGTTATAAGAATGGGGGACATCGAGAAATGGATTGATTATCTGCAGTCATCGGAGAGGGAATTAGCTGCTAACCCGCTAGCAATCAAGGTGGATTTGCAATGCATTTGGGAAAAACTGGAGGATTTGGAGAATCGTAATTGACAAAACAATGTCTGAATTGATGGAATTCCTGAGCATGAGGAAGGCCGAGATATGGTAAAATTCCTAGACGGGCTCTTCCCAAGTCTGCTTGACATAACAGGCCATAAGCTGGAAATTGAGCGAGCTCACAGAGTTCTGGTTCGGAGATCCACTGAGGAAGTCAGGCCCTGATCGATTCTTGCCAAATTTCTGAGATCATCTGTAACACGACTTCACAGCAGAAGGGAAGGAGGACGCAGGGAAGCGGGTTCCAGGCTCAGGTAAGACTTTTTAATTGGCCACTTCAATACTTTACAACTTCACAAACTCATCAGCTTCACAGGCACGTAGTCACTTAAACACATTAGCTTCACAAACACAATAGGTTAAACACAACTTCTCGAGCACTATTGCCTTTCTTGTGCCAGACTCTCTCTCTCTGTCTGCTGGTAGCGTGGCCGCTTATATGCCGCTCTCCCCATGCTCACTGGAATTAGAGACAGGTGTTAGACATAATTTAGCTCAGGTGTCAGCGCCCTTACCGCTTACTCTCTCTTCAGACGGACGCTCGACCACGTCCCTGCTGCCACATCATCTGATAAAGATCTCGTGTTACACGAGGCGAGGAGTAAAGGAAAGCTTTCTTGGAAGAACCACAGAATTTTCTTGTTCCCAGACTTTGTGAATTCGACGAGAGAAACGTGAACGATTCAAGGAATGCAAGAATCTCTTACATCAACGGAAGTTCACTTTTGCTCTGATGTTTTCCGGTCAAACTGAGAATAGATACTAAGGATGGCCATAGAGAATTTACATGCCCACAGCAAGCATTGTCCTACATAAAGACAATGGAGTGAGTAAGCCATTTGGTGATTTTCACGTTGCTGCCTAGACTCACTGAACATACACTTGACTGTCTGAGGAAGCTGGGCACCTTTTTCGTTACTTTTTGTATTGGTTCCACCTAGCGGCTGGAGTTTGTTTTGTGTAATATCATTTCTTCGGGACAGCTTGAGGATGAATCTGCACGTTTGTGGTGCTTATGCTCCTGTGGCCTGGAGTTTGTTTTGTGGAATATCTCTTGCAGGACATTGGAGTGAATGGGTTTTTGATGCACTCATGTATCAGCCGAATGGGCCGGTATACTGAACATTCGTTTGACTGCCCGAAGAACTGAACAGCTAGTGGCTGGAGCTTGTTCTGTGGAAGAACACACCTTTGGGACAGTTATGTGGATGAATCTACATGTTTTTTTATGTTTATTCCGCTTATTGGCTGGAGTTTGTTTTATAGATTATTTTTTGCTGTGTAATTCTGTCTCACAAAATTTTTATAGAAGCACCAGAATTGAGCAATCCAATGGCAAAGTTGTCATGGGGGCTTTCGTAGGCGTACATGGACTGTTTGAGTTTAGAGGGATGGACGCCGGTTGGCACTGTCGTGCGCGGGGTTAATGCGCATGCTTTTCTTTTTTCTGTTTGTTTGATTCGGGGGGAAGTTTGGGGTTTGACTGTTACACTTCTATTGGAATGTGGTCTTTATAATCTTGTTTTTAACACACAATCTTTTTTTTTTCTAACATGTCAAATGTTAAAGGTGCAGTATGTAAGATTCAGAAACCCTTGTTATTAATGACACCTGTGGCCGTTAAGTGAACTGCATCCAGCTACCTGTTGCTTGTGCTCGTGCTCATGCACACACTCTATAGGGATGTGAGCATCGACCAAAACAATAATGTAACGTAAAAAGACACAACGTGATTCACCGGCATCATGCTGACAGATGAGGTAATAATTAAAATTACACAGTCATGATTGTTTTACTACAAACTTTGAGACTGTATATTATATTTGAATCTCCAGTGCTGGAACAGGGCTAAAACAAAGTGTGGATATAGGTCTGACTATGCGAGACTGTAGTTTGACGTAATCACTTTTCTTAGCATGATACATTGACTGCATTTATATGATAGCCTTATAGATGTCGGCGTTAGCAAGCTAGCCAGCTTTATCAATAGTTGTTAGCTAAATTTGGTGGATGATGACAGTAGCTGTTTATAAAATAGACTGTACATTATAAATATGTTGACACAATTCAGTATTGATGTGATTCCATCACAACTGTCATTTTGATATATCGATGCTCTATTGTTTTATAATGATGGATTGTATATATTTTCTGTATAACCAAGTTACATTACACTAATGAATGAGTCTTTTTGAATTATCTTGAGCAATGTCAAGCATTCATTTCATGTGTTATTGTAGCTTACCTTGCTGAATAATTACAGATTAACATTGTTTATGACAGTTACTGTGCAGGCAAGATCAATTAGCTAAAATTACACATATCAATCCTTATGGCACTATATTCCACATGCTTTGCAGTTATGTAATCTTACCTGTTCAATAAGAAGAATGCCAATTCAGGGTCGGTTTTGATCCCCAAAACCGAACGAAGGTCCCTCCAAGAATCAAATGCCCTGCCGATGTTCACTTCAGTTTTCTCTCAACCACAATCACGTTTCCGCTTAGCCAGATTGGATTCAGTAGATAAATGTTTTTGTGTGTGTGTATAGGAGTCGGTGTTGTCCCAAACGAAGGTCCCTCCAAGAATCAAATGCCCTGCCGATGTTCACTTCAGTTTTCTCTCAACCACAATCACGTTTCCGCTTAGCCAGATTGGATTCAGTAGATAAATGTTTTTGTGTGTGTGTATAGGAGTTGTGCTGGGAGCCACACGTTTGCTGGATTCCATCTCTAAAATAATGTTACCTAGTGTTGCAGTTTGTTGTTGCTGTTGAATAGTGGAAGAGAAGCTATTACAGCCAAGCTCCATGAGGTCCTCACTGCAGCCTGTAGTGCAATGACATACTGGATTAGATCAAATATGTACTGGATGTTGTAATGCATGCGCCGGAGTGGATTTTGGTGATGTCATGATTGTTTGAACACACAAGAGCTAACTCAATGGCATCGATGAACTGTTATTGTATGTGTTTTTAGCGCTCATGTTGTCTTTGTTTGGTAAAATTGTCTCTGTTTATGTCTGGATTAATGACTGGCGTGTTTGTCTGCACTGCTCTCCGGCTTGATCCTTTTAAACTGGATCTTTTGGATTTGGATTTTATGATTTTATGCTTTGTTTATTTTTATGCTGCGTATATGTTTACTCTGGAGCAACCTCTATCTGGATGTTTGGTTGCTAGTTGCGTGGAGCGCCTTGACTACCTGCCTGCCTTTCATTCATTAATACACCTGTTTACCCTGCAAGTAACTCGGCACTTGCTTGCTTGTGGCCGGCTGTGCCTGCAGCGGCTTGGTTAAACTGCTCTCGACTGGCTGCTATATCGCTGCCACGTCTGCTTGCAGGCGTGCTGGCAAACGTGGACAAAAGATCTAAGGATGAAGTGCCTTTTGCCCTTTGCACTTGTGTGTTGCAGTCTTATTATTGCACTCTGCCTCCTGCACCTGGAATCACGCTGTGCTGCTTCGGTCTCTGGATATTATATTTGTCACAACATGGCTTTTATCTACTCATCCTTGGATCTGCATAGACTAAATTCTTCATATCGTCTTTCTGTGGATATTAATAATCACTGTGCCTCCCTGGAAATCCTATGCCATCCTCGATCTGTAAAAGTGCATAGATTCCATCAATGGACAGTGACTACATTCCAGTAATTTCATCTCGTTGTCTTTTTTTAAATCCTGGCACTGAGAAATGGTCAGTAAATCTGTTAAATATCTGATCAATGAAGTTTTCATCTCCCACTGCTGAATAGTCAGAGCCACTGACAGTAAGGATGGCCCTAGTGAATGCTAGGTCACTTTCAAATAAACCTTTCATTTTAAATGACTTTTTCATTTCGCACTCACTTGATTTTTTTTATTTTTTATTTGTGACAGAAACATGGCTGAAACTGGGTGATTTTTCATCTCTGGGTGAACTTTCCCCCCAGATTGTGCTTTCCTTAACACTCCAAGACTTTCTGGACATGGTGGTGGTGTTGCTACTGTTTTTTAAAAAAAAAAAATTACACACAGATGTGTATTCCAGTTTTGAGGTACAGCTAATGAAGACTGATACTGGGGGTCCTGTACTATGTGCACTGATATATAGGCCTCCTAAATTTAACAAGGTCTTTATTCATCAATTTTCTGAGATCCTCTCTAATATTGTGTCTTGTTGTGATAGACTGTTGATTCTTGGGGACTTTAATATTCACCTTTGTTGTCCATCCAAACCTTTGGTGAAAGATTTTTTATGCCTCATTGAATCCCTGAACTTTTCACAATTAGTTTCTAGCCCGAATCACAATTTGGGGCATACACTACATCTGGTGTTTTCACATGGTTTTCCTGTAACCAACCTGAGGGTGAATGATGCTGCTATTTCAGACCATTTGCCAATTGTGTTTGAATCTGTCTGTTCTTCTCCCATCCCTACCAGCTCTCAGCCTGTGAGCTATTCTCGTTTCATTCACTCTTCCACTGACAGTTTATACTCAGAGTATTATCAAGCTAATTTTGCAGACACTGTTTTTAATGGTATAGACACTGAAGAGATGGTGGAGGTTTTTATTAAATCTTGTTCTGTTTCTTTAGACTCTGTTGCTCCCCTTAAGCCCAGGAAAGTTAAGGGAATGAACATTGCTCAGCCGTGGTTAAATGATAATACCCGTTGTCTCAGACAAGAGTGCCGTAAGGCTGAGCGAAAGTGGAAAAAGGATAAACTCCAGGTCTCATATGAATCACTAATTGCATGCTTAACCAGTTATCAAAGTTCAGTGAAAGAGGCAAAGTCAAATTTCCTCTCCAAACTTTTCACTGAAAATGCAAACAGGCCTAGAGTATTGTTTAAGACAATTGACTTGGTGCTAAATCCCCTATCAGTTCCTTGTCCTGATCCTTGTCTGGAAACCTGTAAGAACTTTCTCAAAATTTTTGACAACAAAATCCTGGAGATCAAGGCTTCTATTAAGCCATCAAAATTTGATCCCCCTATGATATGTTCACCAACAGGTTTGTTAACTTGTTTTCAACCAGTCACTTCTGCCCAGCTAGCTGATATTGTTTTTAAGGCAAAATGTTCCAGCTGTGAGACAGATGTTATTCCAGCTCATCTTGTTAAGGAAGTTTTTGAAACCTGGCGCCCATCTGTAAAGGCTATTATTAACAGGTCTCTAGTAAATAGAGTTGTACCTGCCAGTTTTAAACATGCTGTTGTTCACCCTCTGCTTAAGAAACCTCATCTTGACCCATCTGTCCTTAGTAATTTTAGACCCGTTTCTAAACTACCTTTTATCTCAAAGTTCTTGGAGAGAGTTGTGTATTGTCAGTTGAATTCTTATCTTAGAGCGTTTAATATTTTAGGTACATTTCAGTCTGGTTTCAGATCTTTGCACAGTACTGAAACTGAACTGCTGAAGGTCAGTAATGACCTGTTACAATCCCTCGATACTGGATCGCATGTTGTGCTTGTCTTGTTGGATCTCAGCACAGCATTTGATACAATTGATTATAACATTCTGTTACATTGTTTGGGTAGTGTGGTGGGCATTCGGGGTGTCGCCCTGCAGTGCTTGGCCTCCTACCTCAAAGACAGAACTTTCTCAGTGAGCATTGGGTAGTATTCTTCTTCATTGTCTCCCTTATCGTGCGGTGTGCCTCAAGGGTCCATTTTGGGCCCTCTTCTCTTTTCGCTATACATGCTCCCCCTGGGTGCTATTTTTCAGAAATACAAGATTTCTTACCATTGCTACGCTGATGACACACAATTTTATCTACCGGTTAAAACGGACAGAGGTTGTCCTTTTGAAGTGCTTTGTGACTGTTTTGAGGATATTAAATGTTGGATGGCAAATAATTTTTTGCAATTAAATGAAAGTAAAAGTGACATTTTTATTTTAGGCCCCCCGAGGCCTCCATCTGCCTTGCAGTTGGGTTCTTTTTCCTCCAGCGTTCAATCACAAGTGAGAAATCTTGGGGTTATTTTTGATTCGTCATTCATTTTTGACAAACAAATCAGTGCAGTGGTAAAAGGTAGTTTCTTTCATCTAAGATCTGTTGCTAAATTAAAATGTATTTCTCCAAAAGATCTGGAGACTGTAATCCATGCTCTTATAACATCACGTTTGGATTACTGTAATTCTCTGTACATCGGTCTGCCTCAAACTGCTATTTCTCATCTTCAAATTGTTCAAAATGCAGCAGCTAGACTTCTTACCAGCACAATAAAGAGGGATCATATTTCTCCCATTTTAGCAACTTTGGCTTCCTGTAAATTATAGAATTGATTTAAAAATTGCTGTCTATGTGTACAAGACTTTATCTGGTGTCGCACTGAAGTATATCAGTGACCTTTTGATTCCTTACTCTCCCCAAAGAGCATTTGGGTCATGTAATCAACTTCTCTTATTTGTCCCTCGTTGTCGCTGTAAAACTAAGGGTGGTCGGGCCTTCTCTGCTGCAGCTCCCAAACTTTGGAACAGCCAGCCCTTTCACGTGAGGTCTGCTCCTTGTCTAGCTAGTTTTAAATCTGATCTTAAATCTTATCTGTATACTCTGTCTTTTGATAATTCTTAGCTTAAGTGTTTTTGTTTTAGTTATACAGACTATATTCTGTTTATTGCGCTGTATATTTTGTATGCTGCATGTTGTTTATTAATGTTGTCACTTGCGTATTTGCTCCTGGATTTTTTTCTTTTATATGTTTTAAATATTGCTGTACAGCACTTTGGTGTAACTCTGTTTTTTAAATGTGCTCTAAAAATAAATGTTGACGATGTATTTTGTGATTAAATTCATTAGCAATTAGTAGATTTAATGTGTGTAAAATTTTTTGTCATTTTTAACGTGCTTAGTGGTGTATAAATAGCCAGTATGAAACAAACCACATGTGAAGTTGGCATCCCATATAATGAAATCATTACCAAATCTATACCATTCGTTTGTGCTGCATTTGTGCCGCAAAAATTTACGTTTGTACTGGTTTGGTGTTTGAGATATTAGACATAATTTTTTTGGCTGTGTGACGTCACTTTCCACCCCATGTAGTCCAAATCGCTCCAAACCGTTACCATTCATTTGTGCTCGATTTGTGCCATTAAAAGAAACACTGTAACTATTTAACTTCCTTGGATAGGCCTATAGCAAGAAACTTTTTGGGAGCAGTGACATCACTCTCTACCCCCTGTCATCCTAATCGCACCAAACCGGTGTCGTTCATTTGTGACTGATTTGTGCCGTTAAAATTAATCTTGTATCTATTTCCCTTCCTTAGAATTTGTATTTTTTTGTATTTTTTTTTGTACTTTGTACAACAAAACACTACTACAATACAACATACATTTTTGTGCCAGGGGAGCAAGAAAAAAAAAGATACATACATTCACAAAGACACTTGACCTTTGATTTATACAAAGATTTTGAAGACAGAGCACAGGTGAACAGTTTTTATAGCTTTTGTACTATTTTGAATAGTAGAAATATAATTCTCAATTTCTTTAAAAACTACTGAAAAAGGGGGCTTTTTGTTAGAAAACTTACATTTATAAATGTGAAATTTGACTAATAAAATAAACAGATTAATTAAATAAGCTTCACTATTAACACTGCTGTCATACTCTTTAATTTTGGTTATTTAAAATATCTTTTCATTAATAAACAGACACATCTTTCCATAACTTTTTCACATAACTACAATGCCATAAAATGTGGGGTACTGTTTCCAAGTACAAAGAGAAAAAAGAGCAGTTAACATCAATGTCTTTCTTAAACTTACAAAGAAAATGTTTAACAGGGTAGAATTTGTGCATTATCCTAAAATCATTTTCTTTTACCTTATTGTAACATAAAACTTGTGAGACAATAACCAAACACTTTCCCAATGAAGGTTATTAACAAATTTGGCCCAATAAGCAGTAGTGTAAGACTTGGTGGCATCCTCCTGTAAAAACAATGAATGAATAGATTTGTTGTTTTTGGATTGTAAAAAACTAATTTTACCACATACTGTATCAGTTGGATTAATTATGGGCATATCAGCCAGCTTTATTACTTCTCTACTTAAAGAAATTACCCAATAATTAATGGCAGAAAATACAAGAGAGAATTCCCTGGGAGTCACAGGAAGATTAAAGTGCAAAATAAATTTGTCATAGGTCATTAGGTATCCCTGAGAGTTAAACAGCTGACTGACTAAAACTATACCTCTATCAAACCATTTATTTTTTGGTGAAAATTAATGCTTCAATGATATCAAACATGGCACAAACCAGAAGGGAGCACAAATGATGAAGACAGGTGAGAGTGACTGACATGGGGTCTAGCCTGCACAATTTCATGGCTCCCAAAAGCTATCTTGTTAAATACAAAGAAAGGAATATTTTATGATGTTTTTTTTAATGGCACAAATCGAGCACAAACGAATGACAACGGTTTGGAGCGATTTGGACCACATGGGGTGGAGAGTGACATCACTACTCCTGAAAAGTTTCATGTTATTTCTAAGGAAGTGAAATAGATACAAGATTAATTTTAAATGCACTAGATTTAATCCAGTACGTCATCACGCTACAGGCTGCAGCAAGGACAGACTCAATAGGCTCGTTTGTGATGAGCAAGTTCTGCGCAGAACTGATTACCGGCAGGTGCATGCCGGTTAGAAATCTGTCCAACTTGCTGTGATGTCATGAAGACGTATGTCAAAAAATGGTGGCTGCAGTTGCTTTTTCTGAGTTGAGCAAACTGCAAGCACATTGGAAATGACTGGCTGACGACACAGCTTAATGCTCTTTGGCTTAAACAAATGGGATTTTTCATTGGAGTGGATTATAAACAGAGTATGTGAAACATAAGTAGCCTACTGTCGCTCACATGTCGCATGTTTTAAAAATCCACTCTTTTAACAATTTAAAATAGTTTTAACAAGTTTTCACTGTAATGTTCTAATTGCAAAATTGACTGCAGAAGATGCAAGTGAGTTTTTAAATGTAATTTCATACCAAGTATGTGAACACTGATGACATTTTTGATATAAAACAAAGCATTTTTTTTTTTAGCCACACTCAAATGGCCCACCTGTTGGCCAGTGACAGTTAACAGGTTTAAAATGGGCGTGTAAGACGGCCTCTGTAGCACCCCCATTTTCACCTACGGTCATAAAAATTGGTACACATATAGTTCTCATCAAGTGGGAGAACTTTCATAATTATAGTCCTTAGGTCCGCCCAACAGGAAGTTGGCCATTTTGGATATATTTTATATTGCAGTCTCTGAACTTTTAAATATTCCTTCTAAGGGATTCATGAGACTGTCACCACATTTAGACAACATTATGCCAAGACACTGAAGATGCTAAATTGTGAACAGAAAAATGGGAAACAGAAAGTGTCTCATATCTTCTGTGTGCAATGTGTGATTTACATCAAAATTGAGATGTGTGTTTAGTCTTGGGAGCTAAACACATGGATGTGACTATTTTGGGACATGGCCAGAGAGACCATTAAAATAGTACTCTTGTATTTATCCAGATTGCTTCAAAACTGTTTAGAATAATGTTAAATGCCAAATGCATGGGTCCATTTCCACCCGGTGGCTTTCAGAAAACAATGAAAGGTGGACACATGCATTTGGCATTTAACATTAGTATATCTTCTGTGTGCATTGTGTGATTTCCATCAAAATAGACCTTTTTCTCACTCAGGGTTTTGGACACGGAAGTAAATGTTTGCAGGGTAAACATAAAAAGTGGTGAATGGGAGTGAATGGGAGATCACAGCTATTTTCACTTACCCATTTGCTCCAAGACCAAAACAAAAAAATCCACTATTACATTTGAATGACTTTCCAGAAGAGGAAAAAATAGAGAGAGCGGTGGATTAAGACAGTAAATTGGGAGAAGATGCCAAATTTACAGTCACACTCTCAGCAGCTGCAATAGAAACCTCCTTGCAGCTGTTATAATTTGTTTTTTAAAATGAATTCAAGGGTTATTACCCTGCATAATTATTACACAAAGCATAATGTTATAAATTTATGCTTAATATTTAAAAAAAATGTATTATATAAAAAACTGCGAGATTTACACTAATAAATAAGGTGGAAACACGCCATCACAGTCTATGAAAAAGGTCTATTGAGCTGCATGTTTGGTAATGGGAGATGATCACAAGGATGTGGCTATTGTGGGTCACGGTAATAGCGTCACCAACTGGCAGCAGAAAGTGTGGCACTTAAAACAGACTTTGAAATAGTCCTCTTACATTTACTCAAATCGCTTACAAATTGTTTAGAATAATGTCAACACTGCTGATGGAAAATTGTGAAGGGATACTTAATATCTTTAATAGGGTTGTCATGGCAACGGATTAAATTACATGGTGTTGTAATCAAACTGGCATGGTGGCATATATCTATTATGCATTGTATGATTAGGGTCAAAGTTTACATGAATGTTGAGCTGTTGTGGTGTCCATCATGCATTGTTTTCCAAAAGCCAAGGGTGGAAATGGACCCATGGTGCTTGGGCCCGTCATTGCTGCTTGCAGCTATATATATATATATATATATATATATATATATATATATATATATATATATATATATATATATATATATATATATATATTATTTTTTTTTTTTTTTTTTTTTTTCAAGGTTTCAGGGGCTTTTGGGGCACTTAACATGCTCAAAAACTCATAAAGTTTTGCACACGATTCAGAGTCGTCGGCCATTCATACATTCATGTATGACACTCAAAGGTTCATACATGGGCGTGTAGAGGGGGCTCTGTAGCACCACCTAGAAGATGGGCATGTTCGAGGGGCTCTGTAGCACATCCCTTTTGAGCTACAATCACCAAACTTTGTACACATATAGATCTCATCAAGCTAGACAACTTTTGCGCTAACAGTCATAAGCTCCGCCCAACAGGAAGTCAGCCATTTTAGATTGTTTGAAAAATGCATGCTCTGGAATTTGAAATACTCCTAGGGGATTCATGTTACAAGTACCAAATGTGGGTGACATCATGCCAAGACACTAAATTGTTAACAGATTTTTGATATATCGAACGGTGTTGCCATGGCGATGCGATAAATTAAAATAAAAAAATGGGAAATGGAAATAGAGAATTATCATAGAGAAAGTTGCGCCAAGCTTCTGTCTTGTATGAGTTAGGCTTAATATGTGAGTCTAAACCTTCAAAGCGGCAACACATCATGATAGCATGGGTAAATCAAAATTATGTAAGAATGTAAGAAATGAATACTGAAATTTTGTGTAGATGAATTGCACAAGCAGTAAATAAATGTATTATTACAGGGGCCTGGGTAGCTCAGCGAGTATTGATGCTGACTACCACCCCTGGAGTCGTGAGTTTGAATCCAGGGCGTGCTAAGTGACTCCAGCCAGGTCTCCTAAGCAACCAAATTGGCCTGGTTGCTAGGGAGGGTAGAGTCACATGGGGTAACCTCCTCGTGGTCGCAATTAGGGGTTCTCGCTCTCAATGGGGCGCGTGGTAAATTGTGCGTGGATCGCGGAGAGTAGCATAAGCCTCCACATGCAGAGTCTCCGCGGTGTCATGCACAACAAGCCACATGATAAGTTGCATGGATAGACAACTGAGACTTGTGTTCTGCCCCTCGGGTTGAGGTGAGTAACCGCACCTACTAAAGTGGATAAAATAAATAAAAATAAAAAAATATATTATTTATTATCAAGCCAAGAACCAAAATCCTGCCCAAAAAGTATTTTTCTAATTTAGGAAACTTGATGGATGCTTGGTTTGGCATACATTCAATTCAGAATCATGTACAGTTTTTATTTTTTCAAGTTTTCAAAATTAGTTTTGTGAAGCTACAGTGCTAGAGTCAAGGCATGTTGGAAGCTCCTGTTCCAATCCCAGATTATTTATACTATTCACTGAGATTTGAGTATTTGCGTGTTTGATTTGATTCCATTACAAATCAAAGCTCAAAATGCTAAGAGTCTGCATTGCAGATATTATTGAAAACCAATGATGGCCTACAACTACTGGCAATAAAGGAGACACTCAAAATGGAGATGCATCAAAATTTCAAAGTTAAGTGCGCTGAGTCCACTTCCAGAGAAGCATTTCGATATTCTACTGGGAAGGTGGAATCCTTGAAAAACACCATGCACCCTGAGCAGCTCTGTTCTTCAAAGAACGCTGGTTCATTGAAATTGCCTTCAGGGAGAAGTTCCTTGATTTTGACTCAGGCAATTGCCAAAATTTTTAGATATTCCATTACAACAGACACAGCTACTTCAAACAGCAACAATAATTCTGGAGCTGAATGTAATTTTTAAAATCAACTCAATTGCTAAAGCAAAGATATACATATTATTTCTACATTTCACCAATCTGTCTCATTTAAAGAAACTTGCGCATGGGATGTAGCTGTGGTGAATTGTTTCAAGTATACTACTCTAGGATCACTGTGCTGCACTAAAATGATTGTCAAAAATAACAACTTTCTCTGGTATTTTTCTACATACAGAATTCTAAACCACTAGCCCTAAGTCATTTCTTGTCCTGCATGTTTTGTACATTCAAAACATTGCTTTTCATGCCATGCTTAACTCTGGGCTGACACGTTTTTTTAACCCCCGGCTAAATTTTTTAACCTTGGGTTAAAGTTTCACACTTGTAATTTTGAAAGGTATAGTACACTTTTAAGGTATATTTCACCCCAAAATGAAAATTCTGTCATTACGCATACTAATGTCGCTCCAAACCTGTATGACTTTCTTTCGTGGAACACAAATGAAATTTTAAACAAAAATCTTCACTTGTCTTTTTTCTATATAATAAAAGTGAATAGTGACTCTGGGTTGTAAAGCTCCATAAAGGACAAAAAGACACCATAAAACCCCAGGAAATTTTTTTTGATGCAACTTGTGCACTATACTCAAAGTTTTCTGAAGCCATATGATCACTTTGTGTATTGAAGTAATTATTTAAGTCAATATTCACTATACAATCAAATAAAATCATTAACCAACTCTTGTAAATGGCGCCCAATTCAAATATGGCGACAAATAAAGAACATCAAACGTCACTGGTTCTTGTGTTATGATGTTTGGTCATGCGACAAGAAAGAACCAATGAGGTTTGGTGCCATTGATAAAGTGATCTTATGGCTTCAGAAAAGCCATGACTTGGAAAATAGATTCATTGACTACTTTTTACAGAGCTCCTTAGAGGACAGGCTGGGAAGTTTTTTCTGAAATAGTTTTGGGTGCCCTTGCAATAAGTTTTGCATTCCCTCGCAATAAATTTTGCATGCCTTTGCAACACGGACACTCATAGATGCGTAACTTGGCAGAGTGAGATTGGATCGGCCCCAAACTCGGGTCGACGGTAGTCCTGGTGGTACTAGAGCGAATGATGGCAGTACATCCAGCCGGGGAGCCACGTCTGAAAGCCTAAAGGCCCTGGGTGAACGGCAGAGCAAAAGCAGTGAAAAAATGTCGATGCAGTCGGGAGGAGCAGTTGATCCATGGTCACAGTGACAGTGACTGAAGCCGGGGAGAGTGAGGTGCCCAGGCTTGACAACTTGCCCCAGGCCCCTGGATGTGCAGTTTAAACAGGGGGTATGATGATTTATCCTATCAGGTGCAGGTAAGCTCCATACCCTCACTGTCAGTGACATAAGCCGAGGTGGGTGGCACCTCTCGGCATGAAGCAGAGCCCAAGGGGCCTGGATGAATGAGCAGAACTGGTAAAATGACAGTCAGGAGGAGCGGTTGATCCATGGTCACGGTGACAGTGAGTGAAGCCGAGGAGGGTGGCTCCCCTCATGCATGCCCCCTGGATGTGCAGTTTGAACAGGGGGTATGATGATTTATCCTATCAGGATCAGGTAAGCTCCATGGGGACAGTGATAGTGACCTAAGCTGAGGTGGGTGGCACCTCTCAGCTTGAAGCGGAGCCCAAGGGGCCTGGATGAATGAGCAGAACTTGTAAAAAAAAAAAAAAAGTCAAAGTTGAGCCACCCTCCTCGGCTTCAGTCTCTGCCACTGTGACCATGGATTAATTCTGACTGTCATTTTACCAGTTCTGCTCATTCATCCAGGCCCCTTTGTCTCTGCTTCATGCCGAAGGGTGCCACCCACCTCGGCTTATGTCACTAACAGTGAGGGTATGGAGCTCACCTGCACCTGATAGGATAAATCATCAAACCCCCTTTATGCACCAGAGAAACTAGCACGCAGCCATCTTGAAAATTTTGTATCAGAACTTCCGATCTAACGGTTGCTATATAGATATCTATGGTGTTGATGTCAAAGTGTAATTAGTCAGCGAAGTGGATTTACAGGTTAAAGAGTTGTCAAAAGTTATCATGAGTATTTTAAAGTGTTCAGGGGATATATAACGACTGGAAGCAGAGCAGGGAGATTTTAAAACAAGAGTGCTTCATTCATAAATCCACAAGGTCCTACCTGCACGCTGTGGATGTACCGATATGCCTCCGTGCTCATGAAACTCCAAGAGACAACACAAAGTCTTTAAAAATATCTCTATAAGACACCTCTGGCCAGGGGTGGACTGGCTATAGGGAGTACCGGGCATTTTCCCAGTGGGCTGCTTAAGTACAGGCACGTCCTACAGGCGATATAGATGGCCACCCTGGGCTCCAAATTGCCTGAGCCCATTACAGATTGAATGTTCAAAACACTCTATAAGATAAATCTTTTTATTCTGTCTTCTGTCTTTTGTAAAACTGTAATGACTTTTATTTTGATAGTACTCATCATAGCGCATTTCTGCATGTGCACAGTATTTCTCTACCTTGTGTGGACCTCATTATTTGACATACAAATTACAATAATGGTGACAACCAAAGACAACATATTAAGTATAAGATAAGCTCTGAATAATCACAAAATGACAAAGAACTGCAAGTTACAACAAATACAATAACAGCAGCATATATATAAAAAATAAAAAAAATTGCATCATTTATTCATACTGCAAAGCATTACTGGGAGCTGAAGTGCGGCTTGCTGAATAATGCTTATGTCTGACAAATTGCAGAAAAATTGAGGTTTACTTTGTTTAAAGGATAGCAGAAACAGCACTTGTCAAAGCATTGGGCTTTTTACTTTTTCTCAAGAATAATCTGGGGAAGAAATTAAAACACTGCAGATACAAAGATGCAACAAACTCACATGAGTGAAAATATGAGCAATTAATCTGCAAAATATCTGCAAAGTTCTCCACTTTAAGAGGTATGTTTATTTTGTTTTACATGTATTTATATTTGTTTATATTTATATATGTACATATTCTGGCCAACTTTGTTTTCATTGATTTTTTTTTAAAATAAACATTTACACATAGTTGTGAGTAATTGACATGAAATGTTGAGCATTGTCATCAGTGTCCTTCTGTGTGACACTTTCTTCATCTAACTGTTTTAAACAACATTTTATGATCTTGTATATAGCTACAGTATATATACATATACAATATATTATTATTATTATACTTTTGTTTCCACAACCTCAAATAAACTAAGACAATAGTTTATTTGCACTTCTAGAAAAAAGTTTAAAGTTGATTAAGATCTTTATGCTGACTTGTCACAGCACCTAAAATACACACCTTCCCTTGTACTTTCATGTACATTTTAACCTAATATCGGTATGTTGGGGAAAAAGTTTTCAGACATGTTTGCTATAAAGTGCTTATTTTAGTGCTTTCTCTAAAAAAAATCTACTCATCACATTTACAGTGGTTTTATATGTTTTAAAGTTATGACAATTTTTGCACCTTGGGGCCCGTTGTCATGACTAGCAGTCAATAGAAATGTCATTTTGTTTTATTTTTTCAACACAAAAATTTGAAATTGAGCCAGAAAATGAAATCAATGAGCCGGTGTGTTATGGTGTGGTGTGTTGCGGGCCGGGTTTGGTGGGCCACTCTGGGCAAGAAAGTCCAGGGCCACTTTTTAGTCCCAGTCCGTCCCTGCCTCTGGCAATCTTCTCCTGTCATTCACCCATTGCGTCATATGAGCAAATGTTTTGAGTGTTAAACCAGGACCAGTTTAGTTTTATTTTATATTTTGTTTACAACAATTTTCATCACATTTAAGCCTCTAAAAATGTAGGGAGACAAATTAATTTAAAAAGTAGAACTGTAATTTTCTTTAATGGTATGAAATTAAATGTGTAATAATACGAGCTGTCACTTGAAGTTGAAGCCTAAATATTAAACAGAATTACACGTATAAAAATTAAACGATTGTATCATGAAAAAGTGCAGTGTGTCGTTGTAAACTGAATATGATCTGCCAGGTCCAGTTTACCTCCACAGGTGTCGGAAAAAAACGAACATTTAGAGTGACAGAAAAAACAACTCACTTGCATTTTCACGTAGGAAAGGGGTGTATGGCATCAATTTTATATCACTAGAACTTGAATTTTGCTGTTGATTTTAAATATTTGAAAATATTTTGTGTGAATTCAACTAAAAAAAATTATTCAAGTGGTGGATTTCAAGTTGTGAAATTTAGGTCTCAATATTCAGGTTGTTGAATACGGGTTGAGAAATTCAGGTGGCAAAATTTGAGGATGATATCTGGGAATGCAAGGAAGAGCAAACAAGCGTCGATATAACACATCTCTCTCTTTTACAATTGCAAAGCGATGGAAACAGCTCAAAAGTAATTTTAAACAACTGTGGCAACAACATTGTGAAAACACAAAAAGGTATGCTTTAGGGATATTTATTATAATGTTTCATTAATGTATTTTGATGATCAACTTAATCAGTAAATTAGATCCTTCACCACTAATGATATGGGCACATTTACCAGTGGAAACGAATAATCAAACTACCTCTTTTTAACTGTAAGTCTACAAAAAAAATAATAAATAAATAAATAAATAAACAAAATTTTATTAGCCTAAGTATTAAATAATAAATCTAAAAATAGATTTATTTCTATACATCTGTTAAACGGTTGTGAGATCAAAAATAGCTGAACAGTTATATAATATATATATATATATATATATATATATAATTTCTCCGCCTTCAGAGAACAACAGAGTGTGTTTAATCATTATATCCAAGGTAATATGAATCGGGTAAATAGCTACCTCTTGTTGTTACTATAAATAAGTGAAATAATACAGACCTATGGCTGACTGAAACAACAGCCGCCTTTACCCGTTTTGTGTGTGTTGCATGACTTGGCTGTTTGATAAAATTATATTTCACTTTCTCGCACATTTGTACTAGTGATGAATAAAAATATAGTGAACTTCGAATGTACAACACACATTTTGTACCTAATTGTTTACATTACCAGTCTAGATTGCTTCAGTTAGCATGCCATCTCGCTTTTTAATATTTTTATCAAAATTCTGGATAGTCTAGCCTCATATGTATTACATTTGTAGACTATTGATGATTTGTCAGTGTCTTATTTATTATTATATTTTCAAGCAGACCATGCTACCTTCATGATAATATAAATCTGGGCTTCATCTATATACATTACAGAAGTGTTCTGTAATATGTGCATTTGCATTGTACCCCTTACTAAAGTCAGACAGCAGTATTCAGTTATAGTTTCTTTTGTCTTGCATGTAATGTATGCGTGAAAGATCAAAATAGAAAAGTGATCATTACACGAGTCATTTAACCTTAAATGTCAGTCTTTTTGTTCCTCACATTTTTAGTATTAACAATCACACACACACACACACACACACACACACACACACACACACACACATAATAATACAGAGGCCTATAAAGTATTTTTTGTCATTTCCTGTAGCTATTATTAATCAGGTATTATTATATTAATTTCCTTTATAAGACACTCAATTCGTAAATATACCAAAAAAATAAAAATAATTCATGGTAATGTATGAGCATATTGACCTTTTTCATGTGACATCACTGTATGACCATGCTGGGGATCTGGGAATCGTGTTATTTGGTCATATATGCGTGCAAGTGAATAATTTTACTTGCCTTTTCAGCAGATTCGTTTAATGTGAATTGCCAAGGAGCAAAGAAAATCTGCTCCGTTTGTTCATCTGTATGCAGCAATCACACAAGCCCTTTAACACATCTGCTTTCCAGTATAGTCTGCCGGTATTTTACTTTGGATTGAACTTAGTCAATTACAACTTATACGACAACAGAAGTTCACAGAGCTGCACGTGCTGTCACAGTCACTTAAGCTGAGTCCACCACTGCCGCAGCATCATGCTCTTCTAACTAAGTGAAACACTTTCTTCGCTCCGCACAGTGAAAAAAGAATAGTTTAGTCATGCAACACCATTTTACACCAAGTCGAGCGGATATTTCAAGATTAAAATTGCAGCTCCAATTTAAGGCAGCACATTGAGGTAAGTTGTGGCTCTAATGCTAATGAGGGCTTTTTTGTGACATGGTGATGGTCATTTTGAGGGAGATTCTGTAACTGGGCTCTTATGACATCAGTTTTTAAGTGTAAATTTTTAAATCTGCAGCAATATATCAGTGCACTTTGTCCTGGCTGTCTCGTTTCAGAAAAGCAGACTTCGAATGCAACCTTCTTTCACGGGAATTCGGAGGATGCATGAGGTGTATCCTTCGTGCGCACTCACAACCCACAATTCTTTGCTTCAACGGAAATGTCTAAAAAAATGATGCCAATTTGCCCGTAAATATGATGTTCAGATGCAAGCAATGTTATTTCCCAAGTTGAAGTACCTCAGTAGATGGGTGCAGAGTATATAATATGTATAATTATATTAATATATAATTAAAATAAAGTATTAGACTAAAAGTACAACTGTAAAATCTATTTTCTTTTCTCTTTACATCATTATAACTCTCCTAAAATGTACCTCATACATTCCCTTCTAAAGGGACTTTGTTCCCTTCTCACTCAAAGCGCTCGCGCTTGTTAAAGAGTGGCCTGCTGTCATAGCAACCATGCAATGTTCCGGTTCCGTTTGTCCTATGAAGGCCATCACGTTTAAAGAGGCTTGTTTAAAGGAGGACACTCGGTATACTGCAGCCTTTAAAGGACGCGTCCTACCTAGCATGCAGCCTTCCAAACCAGACACAGCCACATATCGCTTTCACATTCTTCTTCTTGTGTTTTTTGTGATTCACATTCTTCTCTGCATATCGCCCCCTGCTGGGCTGGGATAAGTCATCCTTAAAATGACTTAAATATCGATCTCTTTCTCACCCACACCTTTCATATCACTTCTGAAGATATGGATTTAACTACTGGAGTCATATGGATTACTTTTATGATTCCTTTATGTGCTTTCTGGAGCATCAAAATTTTGGCATCCATTCACTTGCACTGTATGGACCTACAGATCTGAAATATTCTTCTAAAAATCATAACTTGTGTTGTGCAGAAGAAAGGAAGTCATACACGTCTGGGATGGCATGAGGGTGAGTAAATGATGAGAAAATTTACATTTCTGGGTGAACTAACCCTTTAAAGTGATAGCTCAGCCATAATTTAATATTCTGTCATCATTTCCCTACCATGATGTTGTTCCAAACCCCTGTGACCCTTTGTATTCTGTGGAACACAAAATATGTTAGACAGAATGTTAGGGACTGACATTCACGATCACCACTGGAATGTTGGGAGTTAACATCCATTATGTCATTTGTGAAAGTAACGAGATACTCACTACTTGAGTACTCTTTTAATTGGATACTTTACTCTTACTCAAGTAATTATTTATGTTAGCACTTTTACTTCTACTTGAGTAATTATTATTATTATTTTTTTTAAAGTAATTATACTTTTACCTGAGTACAGTTTTTGGCTACTCTACGCACCTCTGGTTATAACACAAGTCTACAACAAGGAGATGGCAGAGATCAGTTAGCGTCCTAGTTCACATCAATAAATCGGTATATTAAAGTTTAAATGATCAATGTGCTGCACTTATAAAAGCAAGAATCTAGCGCTTCTCTGTTCGTTCTCAAAATGTTTAGTGTTTTAAAATATTTTGCATATACACTAACGGTCAAACATTTTGAAACACTTGACTGAAATGTTTCTCATGATCTTAAAAATCTTTTGATCTGAAGGCGTATGCTTAAATGTTTTAAATTAGTTTTGTAGACAAAAATATAATTGTGCCACCATATTAATTTATTTAATTATAAACCAAAAATGTAATAAAAAAATTAAAAAAAAGATTTTGAAATTGATGACTTGGACCAAATAATAAAGAAAAGCAGCCACTAAGTGCCCAACATAGATGGGAACTCCTTCAATACTATTTAAAAAGCATCCCAGGGTGATACCTCAAGAAGTTGGTTGAGAAAATGTCAAGAGTACATTTCTGAAAATTCTAGGCAAAGGGTGACTACTTTGAAGATGCTAAAATATAACACAGTTTTGATTTATTTTGGATTTTAGTCACAACATAATTCCCATAGTTCCATTTATGTTATTCCATAGTTTTGATGACTTTACTATTATTCTGAAATGTGAAATATATATATATATATATATATATATATATATATATAATAAAGAATGAGTAAGTGTTTCAAAACTTTTGACCGGTAGTGTATATATAAAACTAGCCTATAGTTTACACCATTTTACATTAAAATTATTTTATGTTATCAAATTTATAGACAAAAATTTTAAATACACGTTATAATATATATATATATATTGTACGAAATAAACCACAACAACCTGGATTGTTAAATATAACTGAAGTGTATTGTTTGGACATTTTAATCAGTGTACAAAAGGTAGTGGACAATTACTGTACATTATAATTTAAACCTCTTTCTAAACAAGAACTCATGAGTGGTAACAGACAATTTCAGTGTAGGTAAAATGGTGCTTTTAAGATTGTTTGCGGTAGTTCTTCGAAATACAGCCGCATCTTTCCTCAAATTTATCTCATGGGATTGAAGCATCTTGGTATATAGGCCCTGATTTAATTTTAGAATGGATCTATTAATAGTAAATGTTGTTCATGCTATTATAAATAGTGCAAAGAACACTTTGTAGTGAGCTGTTTATTATGAGATTTAACTTTACCACCCTTTTGTTTTGTTTTTTCGGAATCGAAAAAAATTAGTCTGGAATTGACTCTTGGATTCGATTCCATCAATTCCAAAACCAGGAAACGGACTCGGATTCGATTCCCCAATTTCTGGAAGCGAACAGCCCTACTTCTCAGTAGCTTCAATACAAACAGGAAGTTAAAAGGGGCGGGGCTGAATAAGTTGAATACTCGAATTGCGGTGCCGAATGAATTCGGTGTGAAACGTAATAAGTAATATCACAGAATATCACAGCAAGTTGTTTAGCAACAGATATAAAGTAAACAATGCTTGCCTCATTATATTCTATTTATATTATTAGCTTGCCCCATTATATTCAATGCGTTTTGTAGAGAACTCAGAATTAGATTAACTCCGTAGCTTGTTGAACAATTTCAAGTGTGAAAAGCACATCAAAATTGTGTATGCGTTATTATTATTATTATTATTATTATTATTATTATTTATATTTACACAATTTTATGAGAAGATATTGCGAGAGAGCAGCCTCAGTAGTTTTTGTGAAATATCAAAGGAATACCAATTTTCTCGTTTACCAGTAGGGGGCAGGCTTTTCAAAAGAAACCACTTCATGACTGTTATAAGGAATTCAGGAATGGCGATCAATTCATGTTCAAAAACATGTAGAGTTTCATATGTTGATGAATGCAAGAAAAAAAAAATCAGAACACTGTTTAAAGGTGTTTTAATGTCAAAATCAAACTTTTACATGTCACATACCAAATCTTTCTAACCATTCCAACCCCATTTTGATTTATTTGTCATAACAAATGCAATGAACTCATTAATTCCATGAGAGAGAGAGAGAGAGCTTCAAAAACTCTTTCACATAGCATAAAAACAGAGAAATAAAAAACATTTTTTCCTCACAGGTGCAAGATTAAAGACCGTCAACATGCCTTTCAGGTTCAAAGTTCAGTGGTCATTTCTTTACAGGGCAGCAGTAAAATGGCGGATGCTGGGCGAGTACATGAGTTCAGTATTTAACGCATAAAAAGGTTCAAGTGAATGTTACGCAATGTTATTTTGCCCTCCCAACCCCATTTTTCTGGAAGTGAGAACTGTTAGGTAAACGTGCAGTAAAAAAAGAAGACACACCATTTCATATACATTATGCACACCATTCTGTACACTACTTACAGACTGCTGTATAACAGCATTTTTAGCCTACAAACCTGGCAAAGGACACATTTTTAGAAACAGATTTCCTCTTTCGAGTCCTCCTGGTCCTGGTTTTACAAACCCTGTTCAATGGAGCACTGTCCACAATTTCCCCACATCCAGGCACTGAGCTGCAGGTTCTGGGCTAGTCTTTTTCAGGTAGGCCTAAGTTTGTGCACCAGCGCTTCCAGTAAAACTGGATTTTGGCATAGATGGACTGAAGTCCACCAGTCGTGTTCCAGACCCAAGGCTGTTCCGTGAAGTGAGAGGGATGAGTCTGTGATTCTCACTATGGAAAACCAGAAAACACACTTCCGACACAGTTGAGAGAGAAAAAGATACAGTGTCTGAAAAAAAAGAAAGAGCAAGAAAACAGGTCCCCCAAACTATGGCCTTGTGAGGACAAATTGATCAGAGACAGAGCGCAAACTAAAGCTCAGTGTTGAAAATGGGCCGAGGACACATACTGAATCTCAAGTTTCCTGAGGTGAAATACATGTCAGTTTGTTTTTATCAATCAGATTGTACTTACAATGCATAACAAGAGATCAAAAAGCCATTACACAATTCAATGTTAAACTTCCAGAGGCTTGATAAGACTCACTCAATGCCAAAGACCAGGTCATGGCTGTCTTACAAGATTAATAAAGACTCATTAAACTGCCTTGATTCATTTTTCTGTAATAATACCAGGTATTTGCCTGTATTTAAATTGTATGACTTGTTTTGAACACTATGGCGTGTCATTTTTAGCTTTTTGAACGACATTTCCAGCTAAATTAAAGACTGCTGTCCTCCGTTGATTCATAATAGACATTCTTACTTCACATTCACATTCATACCCACACGTGCACCCGCACACACTCCACTCCTAACAAGATTATTATATCTTAAGAAACGAACAAAATATCGGATTCTTATTTAACAAAATAAGCATTAGGTTATCGTCATGCAGTGTTGCCTTTAAAGAAATTTGGTTTACATATGAGCTCTACTTAAAAGGGATGAGATACAGTATATTCGTTGCTTATAGTATAGTATAGATGTATATAACATTGTTTAATACCCCTATGTATGCACTTTACACAGATGATTAGTTATTCAAATACATGTCAGTGTCTTATATACTAGCTGAAGTTCAAGCAGGCAAAAATGCTACAACTACTTTCAAAAAATGTTTCCTTAAAAAAACCTCAGATATGCCAAAATTGTCAGTCTTTTTATACATACACACCTGTACACACACACCTGCATGTAAATGGATACAGACAGAAAATGTATCTTGTGTCTGTTTGTAAGCGTTTGTGTGTGTGTACGTGTTTGTGCTGCGTACAGAGTGTTGCGTTGTGTTATTTGACTTATTTAATCTCTGAGGTCTGATGAGATGGTAATTTAACAGTCATTGTGATAATCACTCCATTACGGAAGTGAAATAGTAATGAATTCCAGTAATGGATGCTGCAGTATATTCCCATATTTGAATAAAAGGAAAACAAATAGCTTTACAAATGAGAAATAAAAAAAAAAAAAAAAAAAAAATTGACAACTTGAAACCTTTTCACCTTTTTCTCTAAAAGTCTCTAATGAATGAATTTACATTGCATGTGACTCTAATTAAATAACTGTACCGGCACAGCAACAGAACACTAGTGAGATTAATAGTCAGGTATCACCATATGATTGGTTGGGATATTCTATGTCTTTATGCTACATGGTAAATACTATTTCCGTAATGTGCCACAATCTGATTCGTTGTCCCTTTATGACATGATATCCTCTACCATACTGACTATCTAGATTGTGGTCTGTGACTGGATTGTGTCCTTATGTGAACTAATTGAGCGGAAAACTCTCAGAGAACTAGCCATTAATCCCAAAAGCGTCCCCTATCTACCAGAGGCCTAACATGCAACCGATTGCCGTTAACAATGTGACCAAAGTCCATCAATGGTTATGGAAGAATAAAAGATGATGCACTTTTTCTCCTCAACTTTGATTTCTATATTTTACATCCAGAGAAATGAATGTATAATGAATTTTTGGCAAGGAGAAGAAACCTGTACTGAACAGGTATGCGCTAATATCTCAATGATCCTCCAATGCAGTGAAGTTGCTCAGGGGGACCCATGGTGGAAGGAGAGGTCATCTGGTACCCCTTGCCCCCCGCTGAGGCCAACTGCAGCTCACAGGTACACTTCTCTGCGAGACAGAGTGAGACACGAGGTGGTCTTATAGTCACCCCCTGTCCTCGTAAGCGGTATGACCTCTGGGGGGTGTGAGTCTTCCTCATCCTGCCGACATCCGAAGCCGGCGCTGCTGAACGTGTCATAGGATGCAGAAGTCATTTTACGGTTCAGAAGATTGCGGTTGTGGTCGCCCATGTTCCTGTTGCGGTCCCGGCGGCTGAGCGTTCCGAGCGGATCTCCATTTGCAAGCGAATCTCGGACCTCCTCGCTGCCTCCACTGCTCTTATCCGTGGCTCCGTCTCCATCTTCTTCGCGGTCACTGTCGTCCTCTGTGTTGTTGTTGTTATCACCGGGCGAGGTGAAAGTGGAGAGCTGGGGTGGTTCGATGTGTCTCCGTGGTGACGGTTGTACAGGCATCCAGCAGGTGTCGGAATGACCAAACTCATCACACTCTCGGGTGCACTTTCCCGTCAGAGCCACATCAGGTAGCTGCCTGGGATCTAGAAAAAGACAGACAGTTTAAGGATATCCTGCCCGAGAACTGTCTCTACTGTCAAGTAGGCAGGTAGGTAGGTAGGTAGGTCTATATCTATCTACGTGTCTATATACGTGTCTCTCTGTCTTAGTGAGTTAACAGTTACCATTCTCCACATGTTCCTCCTCGCCTACACTCCCTTCTGGTGTTGTCCTCTCATATCCATCCTCAGGCAGCGGTAAAGATCCCAGTCTGGGTCCAGAGGAACTCTTGCTACTGGGGGTCTCTGAGTCCTCCACCCCACTATCATAGAAGCCTTGATCAGGAGCCTGGCTCACCACTGAAAATGTCACCCTTCTGAGGGGCTGCGGAGAGACACAGAGAGACATATTAAAACATATTAATGAGGATATCTAACACGTGTAATAGCAATGAGGATTATTCACTGAACTGACTTCACAATGATTTCACATTGATCTCCATGGATATACACTCTGTGGATATATAAAATATACCTAGAATATGTATCATATACTATGCAGAACCTGTCAACCACGGTATGGAATTATTTATGGCATGTGTTTTATGGCACCGTCTACATGCCTGTATGACTCCACGACTCCCCAACCTCATCTTACTCCAACAAATCAGCACATTCAAAGTCTCATAAAAAAATCATAAAGTCCTGTTCAGACTATCTGAAACCAAAGGGAGAAATGAGCAGATCTCAGTAAAAAAAAAATCCAACCGCAGGAAACTCACATCTTCTCTTCAGTAACTATTGGAGCGATGACTGACAGCAGTTAGAAGAACTGCTTTATGAGCAGCACATTTATATGCTCCAATGTCTGCCTTAATCAAGACAATGTGAACTGAGAGAGAGAGAGAAAGAGAGAGAGAGAGGGAGCTAAATGAACAGAGTAATTAACTGATGGTTTCATTTTTCACTGGTGGGAAGTGAAATCGTAACAGATATGAGAGAGGGTGATGAATCAGTCGTTATGGGTGTCAGATGTCAAATCCAGCAAGTGACAAATGAACATTAATAAAACAAATCATCTGTTTTATCTACGAGCTCACGTCTGACATGGTTCTGACATTTGAGAGGTTTTGCTGACAGGTTTTAGGTCAAATCAACAACAGCAAGCCCCAAAATATACTGTAGATGTGTTAAAAAAAGTTGGAGAAAAGAAAGAAAAAAATAATAATCTGACAAAGTATAAGGTCATGTAAACGCCTTAAGCAGTTTTCTTTTATTTGGGTAAGGTCATAAAAAGTTTAAGCATAAACCAATCAGCACACACACACATTTTTGCCCATTTCCCTTATTTTGTGTTGCATGTAAACGCTGTTACCAACATTCTTACCAGTTTATCCAATGTGTGCAAGTGTTGTGTGCATGCCGATTTAGAATTTGACGTCAAAAGGAGAGAAAAAAAACACAATGATTTCAAGTCTATTGTAAACGTGTTTTATTTGCACTGTAGAATTTTTCTAATAAGCAGATTTTGTAATTTATCAAAGTATTAGTGTACATATAAACACACTCACTGTTACTTATCGTAGTCTCATTGGATGCACTGCCTTTGACATCAACAACAAAAGATAAAGGTATATGTATTTTCTCTCATCTTTAAAAACGTTATTTATTTTGCTTTCCTAACAAAGCACCATATCCCCACAATTATATGGTTAGTTGTATTTTATTTTTTGCATTTAGCATTCCTTTTTCCCAGCAGTTACCTACTAGTTGAGAACCACTGTAATTTACGCAGTATTACAGTATGTAGCTGTCACTGCAGCTGCCATTTTCTCCACACTGCATATTCTATAAATAATATTCTTTCTGCCTCATTCTATCCACATTAAAAGCAGTAGATTGTGTGTAATTTGTAATGTTTACATTCTGCATTCAGGGCAAAGATTTGTGGATTTTAAGTGGTCATAATATGCATCTGTTACTGCCAGCTGTATTTTATGATTAATTTTGTTAAAATAATCAGTGTAAGATCATAAAAAAAACATTCTCTCTCTTCTCTCTCTCTCTCTCTCTCTCATTTGCTCGCACAGTCACACACTATCCTTTCTAGTAACTGAACTAGTAATGGAGGCTTGGGTTGTTTCAATGCATGATGCTTAAAAAGTGGTGTTTGAAATTAGTTCTACACACAAAAGCATATTGAGGTTGAAAACCTGAATGTTTTTAAAGTTAGAAACATACATGTTGTAACCGTGGTATATTCAAATGTTTTTAAATCACTGGAAATCTCCTAAAACACTAGTCACAGCGGTCTCTTCTTTTTAAAGAAGGTCAAGATTTCCTTGAATTGTTCTCCTGGTCATTTTTGAAAGTTCACAAAACTGACAGAACTTGCATTACCTTCGGCGGCATAAGTTTCATGGGAAGGACATGACAACTCATTGCTAAAATCCAACAGAAAACACTGGCGTGTTTTCACAGAGGAGAGAGAGGTCACGCTCTCATGTTTGCCAGATTGCGCAGATAAAGCATAACAATGGCAGAACATTTCCAAACTATGCAAGTGTAAAGATCTGATTAGGGGACTGCATCTCTTGATATCTGGCGACCCCAATTAAGTCTAAACCTACACAAGTCTCGTCTAATTGACGTTACTGTCATACATAAAGAATTAAGATAGTTTACTTGCATGATTAGTTCTAAGTAATACATATGACACAATTGATCTAAAGGGGATGTTAAGGCGGGATGGCGGTTTTACAAGGGGGATGATTTTTTGCCATTTGCTGATTAGATAATTGCATGAATAAGTAGGTGTACAGGTGTTCCAAATAAAGTGTTTAGTGAGTGTATACAGTATATACTGTATATATATATATATATATATATATATATATATATATATATATATATATACATATACATACAGTATATACAGTACTGTGCAAAAGTCTTAGGCACATAAGATATTTCACAAAAGCATTTGTCTTATGATGGTTATTTATACAGTATCTTCAGCTTTAGTGTGTCAATAGGAAATATAAATGTTAGATTCCCAAACATTACTTTTGCAAATAGAAAAGATTAGAATAGAAGAACAGGGAGCCCTGCAACAGATGTCATTGCCCCCACAAAGCCCCCACTGAACATAGTGTCAGTCTGAGATTACATAAAGAGACAAAAGCAATTGTAGGTTCTGCTGGTTGTTTAGATCAGTGTTACAATCAGAAATAATTAATAATTATTTCTTTAGTTATTAATTAATATTTAAATTAAATAATAGAATCTAACTCATTAAAGCCTCATATGGGGCACCAGTAAATGTAGTGCACTATGTTCAGGAGTGGGTTTGGTTATTAGCAATAATTAATCATTATCAAAGATAATGATCAATTATTAAAATCAATGGAACATTGATTAGAATGAACACTAGCTTATTGATCCTTCAAATTCAACAATCATCAAAGATAATTATCAATTATCAAAATCAATAGAATATTAATAAGGATTAATATCGCCGGGGCACCACCCTGGAATCAGGGACTAATAACCAGACAGTATAACAGTCTCAATATTAGATTGTTCTCTTAAGAAAATCGACATTCAAAAGGAAACAATGAAGGCTTGAATCCGAGCACTGACATCCCCTGCCAGCATTTGACACAGGTGTATACAAAACAAACCAAAACACTTCTCTTTGAAATATAACAAAGTTTATTTATGCAGTAATATCAATTAATAATCAATACAATGCAGTCAATAAACTTCTGACTTACAACTACAAACTAAACAGTGACATGATTAGATATGGTAACCAAAATAATCCTATAACACATGAGAGGAAGGTGTGTGTTTGTGTGTGTGTGTGTAAGGAGTGACACGCACAAAATGGCGGACGTGACTCTTGTGGAGAGTACGTCACGTGAGATTTCTGGCCAGAGAATATGGCCGCATATGTGGGCAGAGAGAAGACGGTTATTGGCGTCTGCCCGTTTACCGCGTGTCCCCGCTTGTACAATAACTTAGGGACAAAGCTGAACTTTATCACAAAGTTATCTACTAGCCAAAAGTGTGTGCGAGAATGTTTGAGAGGGATCGCTGTGTCCAGGTGTACCTAGGAGAATTGGTGCTGTTTTAAAGGCAAAGGTGGTCACACCGAATATTGATTTAGCTTTTTTATGTTTACTGGACTTTGTATGACATTAAGTGATAAATGAAAACTATTTATGTCATTATTTTTGAAGACATCCTCACTATGCAACATTTTATATATACTGTATATATAATTTTACTGGTAAAATGGGACACTTTTTGCCATTCATCTCAATGACAAAAGTCATTTTATCTGTATTCAACCTGTTATATATAATTGTGGTATCATTTTCAAATTATTCTGTGTTGTATAGTGAGTTTATATTGGGTAATAATTGGATAGCACTGTTTCTACATGGCAAACATACAGTAATTCCTGGAAGATCCTGGAATCTTTAATATTCTCTTTTAAACTTCCTCCACTGAACCCTTTTCCCAGTGTATGTCTGAAGAGACAGATAAAAATGCACACACACTACTAAGCTTTACGTTGTGCCAATCAATGCTGTGCCCTTGACCCATCTTGCGAGTCTCAGTGGTATGCTGTTTTATTGACCAATAATTCCCCACCATCATTTACTAACTGCAGTCCTCACTTTTCTCAGAGGTTCTGCCTTTTAATTATGAGCGGAGATATTGTACAGCCAGTTCCCACATCAGCTGTTGCTACATTAGAAGCATTTGAGATGGAAGCATCTTTCAGTTATAGATGTATTATATGAGAACTGCACACAGTTGACTCATTTGACTGTATGAGGGTGGGACAAGAGGCTCAATAACATGGGTGGGAATATAATCCTGTTTGCTGCATTGTCTTATCGACACAGTGGAACCAAGCAGATTAAAGGGGATTTCATGTTGAATTGCCAAGCACTGTTGGCTTATGTATTCCACTGTAAACTGATTACCCAAGCCCACATGTACACTAAGAGGTTCATTTGATTTGTTTGATGAAGAGATCAAATTCAAAAATGATATGAACTTGCGTGTGTTCCGTTAGTTTGCATTATCTGTGCTCAGACCAGTAGCCTTTAAAGCCAAGCTCTTGGAGAACATTTCAGAAAATTCTAGAGCATAATTTTATGCACCCAATTGTGAAGAACACACAAGTGCCTGAAGGATTTCAACAAATTACCCACTGAATTGAGTTTCACCTACTCTTTTACGAGGTTTCATGCAAACTCACTCTACTATAGAGTACTGCCGCGATCATTTGCTCCAAACAAGGCCAGCAAAATCTAGTTTAGGTGAATACTTGGCTACTTTGAATGAAAAATAGTGTAATCAGTCCTATTATGTGTTGAAATGAAATTTTGTCCATGTGTCTAAGACCAAAATATGGGCAGACTATGAGAAAGACAATTAAAGGGATAGTTCACCCGAAAATGAAAATTCATCTCATCATTTTTAGAAGAATATCTCAGCTCTTTAGGTCCATACAATGCAAGTGAATGGGTACCAAAAAGCAGGCTGAAGGTCCAAAAAGCAGATAAAGGCAGCATAAAAGTAATTCATAAGACTGCAGTGGCTGAATCCATATCGTCAGAAGCAATATGTTAAGTGTGGGTGAGAAACAGATCAATATTTAAGTGTTTTTTTACGTTCAATCCCCACTTTCACTTCTATATTCTTCTTCATTTTGTTCCCGGTGATTCTTATTCTTTGTGCATATCGCCACCTACTGGGAAGGGAGGAGAATATATAGTAAAAAAGGAATATTGCTTCTGGAACATGGATTTAATCACTGGAACCTTATGTTCAGTTAGTTGTCTGATTCTCAAGGTTAATGTTAATTATGTATTTGAGAAATGCTTTCAGGTAAGGCCTGGTTAACCTAAAATGTTATTCTACAGGAAAGAAAAATCACAAATGAAATCTCTTTAATACCTCAGTTGTTTCTTCGAGACAGCAATGAGATGGAATGGAGAGCAAATTGAGACTTTTGCTTTAGTCTACGGCTTCTATATGTTTCAGATGAGAAAAAAACTCCAGTAATCTCACATGTGCATCCTTTACTTTCTAAAGAATGTCATAAACTGTGCTCAGATTTGTCCAGAAACCAAAATCATAAATCTCAAAATAAAACACATTAACACTCAATATAACACATTAATATTATTTTATCTAGAATATATTTAAATTAGTTCTGTCAGTCGATTAAACATTTTAATCGCATATTTTTTTGTAGTTAAATGCGATTAATCGCAGATTTTAAAAGTGCTGAAATTTGACGCTATATATACTTTTTTCCATCAAAATTAATGTATTTCCATCTTAGGAAAGGAAACAAAACAATATGTAGCAATATAATGCTTTATCAAATTTTTCAAACAAAGCCTTCCACAATATAAAGATAATGCACTAAAATGTCACTAATTCAAGTAACATTAAATGTTTCCCAGAATCTAAGTGGGAGTTTAACTAACTGAAAGAACTAGTCAAATGAGCATTAAATCCCTCAAACTGTCATCCGCCACAATATTAATCTGCCGGTAGACTGTAGCTCTCCGCTTTCCTATAGCAATTGTGAAGCTGCATTCATAATTTGCATCAGGGCGGCAATGCCAACATCGAATGCTGCTTTGAACTCACCATGATAAGTGCTGCAGACAGTGTCTCATTCTGCGTTTTGGTGATAGTTAAGATTTGGTGTGCTTCTGTGGTAATTAAAACGTGCCTTACATAGGCTGAAAAATACTTGATTTCTATCACAAGTCTCATCTGGGCTTGTTTTGTACATCAAATAGTGTTAAGAGCTCTTTCTCCATCATTTTATCACTGACAGGGAAGCGCTGTCAGAGATTCTTTTATTTATTGAGATACCAACCTCCGCAGCTCTATCACAGGTGAGAGCATAACAGTCAACTACAATGTCTATGAGACCACTGCATTATGCTATTTTATACAAAGCTTGTAGGCTAATCTTTGTTGAAGGGCTCTGGTGCTGTGGTGTGTGCGTCAGTGTAATGACTCCGGGTGGACACGTTACAAAGGTTCCGCCCTTCACACCAGTGTTTAAGAGGTATTAACGGTAAATGCGTTAATCACGATTAAGAAAAATTGACTCATTCAACTTTTTTAATTAATCGCATGTGTTAACGCGTTAATTCTGACAGCTCTAATTTAAAAATGTGAATATATGTATGTATGTATATATATATATATATATATATATATATATATATATATATATATATATATATATATATACACACACATACACACACTCACCCAATCTCAGTGATTTAGACCGTATTGATTGTTGGTGCCAGACGGGCTGGTTTGAGTATTTCTGTAACTGCTGATCTCCTGGTTTTTTCATGCACAACAGTCTCTAAAGTGTATAGAGAATGGTACGAAAAACAAAAAGCAACCAGTGAGTGGCAGTTCTGTGGATGAAAACAGCTTGTAAATGACAGAGGTCAGAGGAGAATGGCCAGACTAGTTTGAGCTGACATCGGCCTCAATGTTCGATGTGTTGTATGTTCAGAAATGCTTTTCTGAATAGAACTGTTGTAACGTGTGGTTATTTGGGTTACTGTCACCTTCCTGTCAGCTTGGACCAGTCTGGCCATTCTCCTCTGACCTCTGTCATTTACAAGCCGTTTTCACCCACAGAACTGCCGCTCGCTGGGTGTTTTTGTTTTTCGCACCATTCTCTTTACATTCTAGAGACAGTTGTGCATGAAAATCCCAGGAGATCAGCAGTTACAGAAAAACTCAAACCAGCCTGTCTGCCACCAACAATCATGCCATGGTCTAAATCACTGAGATCACATTATTTGGTTGTTGTGAGCATTAACTGAAGCTCCTTACCCATATCTGAATGATTTTATACATTACACTGCTGCCACACGACTGGCTGATTAGATAATCGCATGAATAAGTAAATGTTCAGGTCTACCTAATAAAGTGGCCAGTGAGTATATATATATATATATATATATATACAGTTGAAGTCAGAAATTTACATACACCTTAGCCAAATACATTTAAACTCAGTTTTTCACAATTCCTGACATTTAACTGTAGAAAACATTCCCTGTCTTAGGTCAGTTAGGGTCACTACTTTATTTTAAGAATATGAAATGTCAGAATAATTGTAGAGAGAAAGATTTATTTCAGATTTTATTTCTTTCATCACATTCCCAGTGGGTCAGAAGTTTACATACACTTTGTTAATATTTGGTAGCATTGCCTTTAAATTGTTTAACTTGGATCAAACGTTTTGGGTAGCCTTCCACAAGCTTTTCACAATAAGATGCTGGAATATTGGCCCATTCCTCCAGACAGAACTGGTGTAACTAAGTCAGGTTTGTAGGCCTCCTTGCTCGCACATGCTTTTTCAGTTCTGCCCACAAATTTTCTATCGTATTGAGGTCAGGGCTTTGTGATGGCCACTCCAATACCTTGACTTTGTTGTCCTTAAGCCATTTTGCCACAATCTTGGAGGTATGCTTGGGGTCATTGTCCATTTGGAAGACCCATTTGTGACTGAGCTTTAACTTCCTGGCTGATGTATTGAGATTTTTCTTCAATATATCCACATCATTTTTCTTCCTCATGATGCCATCTATTTTATGAAGTGTACCAGTGTGCAGCAAAGCACCCCACAACATGATGCTGCCACCCCCATGCTTCACGGTTGGGATTGTGTTCTTCGGCTTGCAAGCCTCACCCTTTTTCCTCCAAACATAACAATGGTCATTATGGCCGTTTTGTTTCATAAGACCAAAGGATATTTCTCCAAAAAGTAAGATCTTTGTCCCCATGTGCACTTGCAAACTATAGTCTGGCTTTTTTATAGCAGTTTTGGAGCAGAGGCTTCTTCCTTGCTGAGCAGCCTTTCAGGTAATGTTGATATAGGACTAGTTTTACTGTGGATATAAATACTTGTCTACCTGTTTCCTCCAGCATCTTCACAAGGTCCTTTGCTGTTGTTCTGGGATTGATTTGCACTTTTCACACCAAACCACGTTCATCTATAGGAGACAGAATGCATCTCCTTCCTGAATGGTATGATGGCTGCATGGTCCCATGGTGTTTATACTTGCGTACAGATGAACGTGGTACCTTTGGGTGTTTGGAAATTGCTCCCAAGGATGAACCAAACTTGTGGAGGTCCACAATTTTTTTCTGAGATCTTGGCTGATTTCTTCTGATTTTCCCATGATGCCAAGCAAAGAGGCACTGAGTTTGAATGTAGGTCTTAAAATTCATCCACAGGTACACCTCCAATTCAGTACACCCCCTATCAGAAGCTAATTGGCTAATTGTCTAAAGGCTTGACATCATTTTCTGGAATTATCCAAGCTGCTTAAAGGCATAGTTAACTTAGTGTATATAAACTTCTAGACTCACTGGAATTGTGATATAGTCAATTAAAAGTGAAACAATCTGTCTGTAAACAATTGTTGGAAAATTACTTGTGTCATGCACAAAATAGATGTCCTAAACGATAGGCCAAAACTATAGTTTGCTAATATGAAATCTGTGGAGTGGTTAAAAAATTAGTTTTAATGACTTCAACCTAAGTGTATGTAAACTTCTGACTTCAACTGTATATATATATATATATATATATATATATATATATATATATATATATATATATATATATATATATAAAATTGATAAAAAATTATGTAAATTTTTTATAATTGTATTATTTTTTGTTTTGTTTTGGTATTAGTTATTATTAGTAATTAGTTATTAATTGTATTATTTAATGTATATATATATATATATATATATATATATATATATATATATATATATATATATATATATATACACAAATTAATTATTAATTATTTAACTAATAAAAATGTATTAAAATAATTGCATAGCTCTACTGTCAACAATTGAGTCATTCTCTTAATATTTCTCTGCTATTAAAAGTACATTACTATTCCATATGGCCATGACATGATTGGGCGCTATAATGTTTCTGTGTGTTTGAGAGAGAGTATCTGTCACAGAGGTTAAGCTTTTGGCTTTGTGATTGTTTGTGTTTTGTGAGAAAGCATTTGTCTAAAGACAGAGGTTTGGCTGTGTGAATGTGTGTGCCAAAAAAGCCTGGCTAAAGTCACAAAGGTTGGGCTTTTGGATGTTTGTGTGTGTGTGTGTAGGCGGGTTTGGGTGGTTTACGAGGACATTTATTTTAGGTTACAAACTGGTAATTACAAGGGTATTATGCTATAAATGTGATTTATGGGGACATTTCTAGTGTCTCCATAATTCAAATTGCTTAAAAAACATACTAAACTATTTTTTATTTTTATTTTTTTGAAAATGTAAAAATGCAGAACGTTTTTTGTGAGGTTAGGTTTAGGGGTAGGGGTTAGGGTTAGGGGATAGAGTCTATAGAGTATAAAAATCATCATGTCTATGGAGAGTCCTCATAAAGATAGCCACACCAACGTGTGTGCGTGTGTGTGTTTGAGTGTGTGCTTGGGTCTTGACTGGGGTCCAGCCTGTGCACCAGCAGCAGAAACAGGGCTGATGGAATATTAATGGACTTTGACGGCAAACATTAAAAACCAACCCTTTAATCTGACACAGGCCATTTTCTTTCCCTTTCCAGCATGACATCCGTTTGTGTATGTTTACTGATGTGACTGTCTGTTAAACCAGGTGTGCATCAGTGCCTGCCTGCCTTTGTGTGTGTGTCCGCCACCTCAATGCCTGTGTGTAGATGTGCATGCACTTCTAAGAAACTTGTTTGTGAGGTTTTAGGCCTTAGTGTGTGCATGTGTGTGTGCGTGTGTGTGTCTGCTTTCCGCAGTCATCAACATAATTAGAGAGAAACACTCTTACCTGATGGCTCAAAGGAAATTAACGAGGCCTGATTAATTAGTGCTTAGCCTCTCCTCTGCGTTCCATGACTCTGCATATTGAAAGGGCATGCCGCATACAATGAATAATTCAAGCTAGCTGATTTGGATATGGATCTATAGTGTGTTCCAACTAAGTAAATTCAATTAGTGACATTGCTCAAACAGCATAGAAGAGCCCCTCAAGCTGCCACCATTAACTGTGGAATCAGTTTTATTCACAATTAGTGTCCACAAACTGTCCTGTTAACTATGCCCTCTTCTTCTATGCAATTATTCATAAGCATTGGCTGCAGTTTTTCAAAATTGTAATTCTATTATATTCTATTCAATTAGTCTAGTCTGGTCTGCTCTTGTCCCATAAGAAAAATCACAAAGGAGATCTCTTTAATATCTCAAATGCTTTTTCTAGACAGTAATGAGATTAAATGGAGAGCAAATTGAGACTTTTGCTTAACAAAGTATCCTAACCAGGACACTAGTAATCTGTCACATATGTCTCCTCTAGAGTTTAAGAAGAGAGATCTCAAAAAAACTTTTCACACTGTGCTTAGGTTTGCTAAAATACCAAAAACTGTGATCAAGTCAGAGATTTCAATATGAAATCTAACATTTTACACCCAATTCTTCCAAAGGCCAAATTATTTGAGCTATATTGTCCATATAAATGTTATAGTTCTTTACTATTACTGTGTGTCAAAAATGCATCTAATTTGCATCTAGCTTTATTTCTCATATGGAAGTATAGCAGAAACATCTGAAAAGTTTCTATGAGCAACATCTGAGCAATACAATTTTAGTCTGACATAGCAGTGCTTGCACTAAAGGCAGCAAATTAGTGCAAGACACATGAACCTCAGGTACTTGAGCAAAGCAATGCGCCACAAAAGCCCTCACAAATGTGAGACTGAAAGGAGGATGTAAAATAGCTCACACAAATAGAGAGAGAGAGAGAGAGAGAGAGAGACAATTTGCTGTTGCGTGTTTACTTCAGTTTATATTCACTCATTTGTTTGTCCTGTGGAAAACAATTTCACGTGTGTGTGTAACTGCAGCAAACACTGACAGTTATTAACAAAAGCAGAATGAAAATTCACAATTTATAACTTGGGATTTAGAGCATGAGTCATAGAGACAGGTCCGGTTCTATGGGGGTGCTAAGCACCCTCAAATGAACCTTAGATCACCCTCAATTGCAGACCAGGGCAAACTATTGCCCGCAGGTCGATTTATCATGAATGTTTTTATTAGATCTTTCAATTATCTGGCTTTGGGACCAATCACACACACAAGCTTTTAATTATCTCAGGGTTGCTAGATAATAGATGCAACACCCCAATCAGAGATTTATTCTTGCATTTCTTGAGATAAATTGGAAATATTTTGCCTTATGTAATACTTAATTTATGCAATCTGGAAACCATGCATATGAGTGCACGCTTTCTCTTTCCTCTTCGAAAAAAACCGTAACGCAGCCAATCCGTGTCCATTCGTGAGGCTGCTTGTGCTGTTTAGTGCCAAGTCTGAGAGCAAACCTTTTCAGTGATGAACTTTAGTAAAATCCCAATAGATCTTTGCATCATTTGCACACAGAGGTTACACGCGAGCAAAACCAAGCGAGAGAGGAAAATGTTTGTTCTTTGTGTTATTTGTACAATGCTGAAGTCCCTCACACCTGTTTGTGAATGTTACTCTGGCAGTAATCATTTATCAGTGTCATGCAGCCTGTTTTATCCAGTGGTGTGCTGAATAGGATGCCAAACAAACCATTGACGAGACCCACATCATGACCCATGAGCATGTAAACAGGTTGATAATGTTTTGAGAATAAAACAACTTTGTCCACTTTGCGGCAAACATTAAAATTAGCTTTTAGATTCTATAATTTCTGAATATTTTATTTTACTGTTAAACCAGACTCCAAATGTAGAGTGTTAAATTGAATACTAAATTACCACTGCATTGAAGTACGCTAAAATAAACAATTAATAATTATAATCAGCCTTTATTTCGTTTTACTAACACATGATAGAAAAGTAGCAGCAAAACTTCAAGCAATCGCAGAATGGTCCCATCAGTATACACTTCAGAAAATTGTGCATCATTCACTGAGTGCATGAGTGTACTACTACTTCTGGGCATAAAAGATACAACTATGTAGTACTTTTTATCTTCTCTCTTCCATGTTCTATTTAACAGCTGATGTGACCCCTGTACCAAAATAATTGCACACCCCTGCTCAATTGAATATGTAAGACTAATACTGTAAATTGGCAAGTAGATTTCCTTGAATCCAATCAAGCACACAAAAATTGTGAACACACAAAATGCTGCATCAAAACTTATAAATGTGTATGATTTTAAAAATCAGTATGTCCTAATCTGCAGGCGCAGCATTTTGCTGTCATTTTCAGTGACAGGTCATGTTAAAAAATAAATTAAAAAAATTAAGCAATAAATGCTTTGTACATTAAAAAAAAAAAACAACCTTTCTTTATGTTGTTTTAGTAGCATTTAAATATAATTTAATCTATTAAAAAATGTGTAATTGTGATACATCTCCACTTTATACAGAGCACCCCCACTATTTTCAGTAGCACCCTCAGTGATTTTAATCTGGAACCGGGCCTGCGTAGAGACTATACTTGTATGGTAATTTTGTGCTTTTTTATTATTTTAATTTTTTTATTTTTTTGGAGCTTGACAGTGTCCATGCCCATTCACTTTTAATGTATGCAAAATAACATTATGAACATTCTGCATAACATCTAGTTTTGAGATCCACTGAAGAACGTTTGGAATGAGAAGAAGGTGCATAACTAAAGACAGAAATTTAATTTTGCATAAACTATTCCTATTCCTACTAATTCTTTTGAGCTATGAAAGAGCAACCTCTGATCAATAAAATTTTCATTTGACATAGCAGTGCTTGCTCAAAAGGCAGCAAAAAAGACACTTTAATGTCACATACTTGAACAAAGCAACACAAAATACAATGCAATCCCTTGCAAATGTGTAAGGATTTAAAGAAATAGTTTCACACAAAAATGAAAGTTCTGTCATTAATTACCCACACTAATATTGCTCCAAACCAAGGCTGTAACCATGTCTTGAACACAGGGAGGAACCAAACCATTTTGGGGGTGGGGGGTCGCGGGTGTCCTCGGTCCTTTAAAATAGTAAATGCGGTACATTTTCTGAATAAAGGCTTTAAATGTGTTAAAGTTTTTTAAATGTTTTAAATGTTTTAAATTTTTTATAATTTTTGTTTTTAAATTGCTAGCAATTTGCCTATTTCAGCCTATTTTCAGTCTTAAGCTTGATATGCTGAAAACTACTCCGTTAATGTTTTTCCATTCACATTTTTTACTGACATCCGAATCACATACTCTACATAACATATTTTCAATTCCAAACGACGAATTTCGCAAAATGGAGAATAGTTTGCACCCTTAGAAATTACTTATGGTACAACATCTGAATCATAAAACAGTGGTCAATTTTTGCATTATTAAGTTAGATACTTACATTTTACATGACACTAACACTCTTAACCTGAACTGCTTGCTGATGCGTGGCACTGTGATAATCCATGAAGTTCCTGCTTAGCATCTTAAACTTGAGTCTCGCCTTCATCGATTTGATTGGCTATCTCAAATGACATTGACGAGCGGTGTTAGACTAATGAGCATGCTAAAAAATAAACTTTTTTAAACCAATATGTTATTCCTGCAACAACTTAATGACAATTCCCCTTCTGTCACTCACTCGAAGTTGTGTCGATGTAGTGACACTAGCGGTTGCACTTGAGAGCCCCGAACACCTCAGGTCTTTGAGAAAACTCCATTGAGAATTGGCGAGTAGAATTTGCATGCCACTCCCCCGGACATACAGGTATTAAAGGAGCTGGCTCGCAACCACTCATTCAGATTTTTTCTTCGGAGCCGAGCGGTTGTACTATCAGCGAGCTGAATACTACTGCTATTCCATTCACCTCTTAAGAAGTGTATGCTGTTGGATATACAGAGCATTTCCAGCGGCTTTCTCTCCTTCTGCACGATGAGTGAAGATTTCGCCCCTGGGTGCTTCGACAGCGCTAAAAGTTTATATTCCTGCTAAAGAGTATATTTTCTCTATTAGAGTACACACTTTGACGTTGAACATCTTTTTAAAGATGCGTCTTCATAAAGATGTCTTTCTGTCTTTGTGTGATTCCTGGATGCGGTTGCTATCTGTCCGCTTCCGATGGCCACGGGCACTGCTTCTAGTGTCTGGAAAGCGATCACACTGAGGCAACATTCGTGGATGGTTCATGTTCTCATTGCGAGAATATGACCATGGCAACGTTGCAGTCGTGGCTTTCCTTCTTCCGGGGGAAAGCCACTCTAGCCGCCCCCCGCGCCTCACCTCACAGCCATGCCCCCCCGCGGTCCCTTTCTTCCCGGAAGTGCACGATGAGCTGACGAGGTTCTGGAGGGCACCTTTTTCTGCCCAAAATCGACCTCCAAGCTCGTTCGCTCTCACTACCCTCGAAGGCGGGGCGGCCCACAGCCACCTGGCAGGATCGCCCGGCACTCCCTTCCAAGGCCTGTAGGATGATGTCATCTCTGACAGCCAAATCCTACAGCGCTGCTGGTCGGGCGGCCTCCGCCCTGCATGCCATGGCCCTCCTGCAAGTACACCAGGCCAAGGCACTAAAGGAACTGCACGTGGGTAGTCCTGAACCTGATGTGATGCAGGAGCTGCGCTCGGCGACCGACCGACAAAGGTCACGGCGTGAGCACTCGGGCAGGTGATGTCCACCCTCATGGTCCAGGAAGAATCTAGAATCTAATCCACCTGTGGCTGAATCTGGATGAGATGAGGGACGCGGACAAGGTTCACTTTCTCAACGCCCCCATCTCCAAGATCGGCCTATTCGGCGACACCGTCGAGGACTTCGCCCAGCAGTTCTCGCCGGTGAGGAAGCAGACGGGGGCTATACAACACATCTTGCCCCGGTGCGGCTCAAGGTCCCGTATCCCGTCCCCCCGCCTTCGCGCGTCCGGTCACACCACACTCACACCCATGGCCAGGTGGTTGTGATGGACTACGAGGATGGTCAAAAAGTCCCTCCTACCCCGTCGCCGACCCCCCATGCCGGGTACATGGAGCAAGGTAAGTGCTTCGAGGGTCCCCTCAGCGCAGCCACGAGTTTGAGACGAAGCGAGGCTCCTCAACGTGGCATCACCTGCTCCCTCCTGCAGCAAGGCCCCACCCACAGGTACGTTAAATGCAATCATCCCCTTAGTGCCCCTCGCCCGGAGCTTGGACGCATGGCTAGCGCTTTCCAACCCGTCGCGGTGGTTGGCCAGGACCATCCTGGCATCAAGATTGGTTTGCGGTGGTAGACCTGAAGGACGCGTACTTTCACATCTTGGTTCTACCTCGACACAGACCCTTCCTACGATTTGCTTTCGACGGCCAGGCATATCAGTACAAGGTCCTCCCCTTTGGCCTGTTCCTGTCCCCTCGCGTCTTCACGAAAGTCGCAGAGGCAGCTCTTGTCCCGTTAAGGGAAGTGGGCGTCCGCATAATCAACTACCTTGACGTCTGGCTGATTCTAGCTCACTCTCGAGAGTTGCTGTGCACACACAGGGACCTCATGCTCAGGCACCTCAGCTGGCTACGGCTTCGGGTCAACTGGGAAAAGAGCAAGCTCTCCCCGGTTCAGAGCATCTCTTTTCTCGGCATGGAGTTAAACTCAGTCTCGATGATAGCGCGCGGTCGGTGCTGAACTGCCTGAAGTCATTCAAGCAGAGAACAGCGGTTCCACTGAAACACTTTCAGAGGCTCCTGGGGCATATGGCACCCTGAGACCACTTCAGCACTGGCTTCAGACTCGAGTCTCAAGATGGGCATGGCGCCACGGCACACGTTGCGTGGCCATCACGCCGATCTGCCACCACTTGTTCAGCCCTTGGACAGACCTTGCATTTCTACGGGCAGGAGTTCCCCTACAGCAAGTGTCCAGGTGCGTCATCATTATGACAGATACCTCCAAGCGAGGCTGGGGCGCCGTGTGCAATGGGTACGCAGCTGCTGGCTCCTGGACAGGACTGCGACTGTGTTGGCACATCAACTGCCTCGAGTTGCTGGCAGTATTACTTGCCCTGTGGAGGCTTTTGCCGTTGATCCAGGGCAAGCATGTGTTGGTCTGGACGAACAACACAGTGACAGTAGCGTATATAAATCGCCAAGGCGGCTTACGCTCACGTTGCATGTCGCAACTCACCCGCTGTCTCCTCTTATGGAGTCAGAGGTGACTGAGGTAGCTGCGGGCCACTCACATCCCGGGCAACCTCAACGCCACAGCGGACGTGCTGTTGTGGCAGGTGATGCTCAGGGGAGAGTGGAGACTCCACCCCCAGGTGGTCCAGCTGATTTGGAGTTGGTTCGGCAAAGCACAAGTAGACCTATTTGCCTCCCGAGAAACCTCCCACTGCCCGCTCTGGTATTCTCCAACAGGGTCCCCCCTGGGCCCAGACGCGCTGGCACACAGCTGGCCCCGGGGGCTGCACAAGTATGCGTTCCCCCCAGTGAGCCTACTTGCACAGACCCTGTGCAAGGTCACAGGACGAGGAGCAGGTCACCCTCGTGGCCCCGTATTGGCCCACCCAGACTTGGTTCTCAGACCTCACGCTCCTTGCGACAGAGATGACATTTTTTGGAGTGTTGGGGGAGGTTACGTGCAGACCGGTGCACCTGCTACTACGCACACAGCAGCTTGCTTGCACCTGCACCAGCACTCCACGTAACATGGTTCAGCTAGTTGTTGTGTTTTGTATAGGGACCCCTAGTGTCACTACATTGACACAATGTCGAGTGAGTGACAGAAGGGGAACGTCTCGGTAACTGTCATAACCTCCGTTCCCTGATGGAGGGAACGAGACGTTGTGTCCCCCCTGCCACAACGCTGTACTGGCCGGAACCCTGTCTCGGCTCCTCAGCACAAAACCTGAATGAGTGGTTGCGAGCCAGCTCCTTTTATACCCGTATGTCCGGGGGAGTGGCAAGCAAAAATGGCCTTTTCTCAAAGATCTGAGGTGTTCGGGGCTCTCATGAGCAACCCCTAGTGTCACTACATCGACACAACGTCTCGTTCCCTCCATCAGGGAATGGAGGTTACGACAGTAACCGAGACGTTATACAGCAGCACATAATGGACTGCAGCAGAACAGCAACAAGGATATCAATTACTGGGGGGGACTTGTCCCCCTCAGAGTATATTGTGGTTACGGCCCTGCTCCAAACCCATATGACTTTCTTTCTCCCATAGAACACAAAATTATATATATATTTTTTTAAATATTCATTTTTAAATCTTTTTGCCATATAATGAAAGTGAAAAGAGAGTTGGGGCTGTCAAGCTCAATAAGGACAAAATACACCATAAAACTAGTCCCACTAGTGTTTTTGCTGGTTCATGCTTTATTAATGGTAAATGTGTTAATATATATATATATATATATATATATATATATATATATATATATATATATTTATACAGGTGCATCTCAATAAATTAGAATGTCGCGGAAAAGTTCATTTATTTCAGTAATTCAACTCAAATTGTGAAACTCGTGTATTAAATCAATTCAATGCACACAGACTGAAGTAGTTTAAGTCTTTGGTTCTTTTAATTGTGATGATTTTGGCTCACATTTAACAAAAACCCACCAATTCACTATCTCAAAAAATTAGAATACATCATAAGACCAATAAAAAAAACATTTTTAGTGAATTGTTGGCCTTCTGGAAAGTATGTTCATTTACTGTATATGTACTCAATACTTGGTAGGGGCTCCTTTTGCTTTAATTACTGCCTCAATTCGGCATGGCATGGAGGTGATCAGTTTGTGGCACTGCTGAGGTGGTATGGAAGCCCAGGTTTCTTTGACAGTGGCCTTCAGCTCATCTGCATTTTTTGGTCTCTTGTTTCTCATTTTCCTCTTGACAATACCCCATAGATTCTCTATGGGGTTCAGGTCTGGTGAGTTTGCTGGCCAGACAAGCACACCAACACCAAGGTCATTTAACCAACTTTTGGTGCTTTTGGCAGTGTGGGCAGGTGCCAAATCCTGCTGGAAAATGAAATCAGCATCTTTAAAAAGCTGGTCAGCAGAAGGAAGCATGAAGTGCTCCAAAATTTCTTGGTAAACGGGTGCAGTGACTTTGGTTTTCAAAAAACACAATGGACCAACACCAGCAGATGACATTGCACCCCAAATCATCACAGACTGTGGAAACTTAACACTGGACTTCAAGCAACTTGGGCTATGAGCTTCTCAACCCTTCCTCCAGACTCTAGGACCTTGGTTTCCAAATGAAAACTTGCTCTCATCTGAAAAGAGGACTTTGGACCACTGGGCAACAGTCCAGTTCTTCTTCTCCTTAGCCCAGGTAAGACGCCTCTGACGTTGTCTGTGGTTCAGGAGTGGCTTAACAAGAGGAATACGACAACTGTAGCCAAATTTCTTGACACATCTGTGTGTGGTGGCTCTTGATGCCTTGACCCCAGCCTCAGTCCATTCCTTGTGAAGTTCACCCAAATTCTTGAATCGATTTTGCTTGACAATCCTCATAAGGCTGCGGTTCTCTCGGTTGGTTGTGCATCTTTTTCTTCCACACTTTTTCCTTCCACTCAACTTTCTGTTAACATGCTTGGATACAGCACTCTGTGAACAGCCAGCTTCTTTGGCAATGAATGTTTGTGGCTTACCCTCCTTGTGAAGGGTGTCAATGATTGTTTTCTGGACAACTGTCAGATCAGCAGTCTTCCCCATGATTGTGTAGCCTAGTGAACCAAACTGAGAGACCATTTTGAAGGCTCAGGAAATCTTTGCAGGTGTTTTGAGTTGATTAGCTGATTGGCATGTCACCATATTCTAATTTTTTGAGATAGTGAATTGGTGGGTTTTTGTTAAATGTGAGCCAAAATCATCACAATTAAAAGAACCAAAGACTTAAACTACTTCAGTCTGTGTGCATTGAATTGATTTAATACACGAGTTTCACAATTTGAGTTGAATTACTGAAATAAATGAACTTTTCCACGACATTCTAATTTATTGAGATGCACCTGTATATATAAACTTCCTTTTGTTTTCACAGAAGAAAGCAAGTCATACGAGTTTGGAATGCAATAGGGTGAGTAAATAAAGACATTTTATTTTCATTTTAGGACTAACAATTCCTTTATGGATGTAAAATTGCAGGCACAAACACACCAAGAGAGACAGATAGATAGATAGAGAGAGAGAGAGAGAGAGAGAGAGAGAGAGAGAGAGAGAGAGAGAGAGTTTGCTGTTTATGTTTACTTTAGTATTCACTCATATGCTTGTCCTGCATGTAATTGCAGCAAACACTAACAGTTATTAATACAAGCAGGTGGCAAACTGACAAGCGTGAGTTGGTGCAGGACAGAGATAGACGGACAAACATGTACACGTACACACACGCAAACATACACATACATAATTTACAACTGACAATTTCCTGTATGTCTCCTGCTCAATGACATGAGAATGTTTCTGCGGTGGGATAAAGGTCACCAAGGGAGACAGAGCAAGAAAGACGCATATGTGTTCTGCAATAGCGTGACAGATCCTCACAGTGATCATCCTGCACCACGCCGCACTCTGACTACATTTTACACTAATGCACATCTCTCTTTCTGCTTTCCTCCTTTCTTCTTGTTTCTCCTCTCTCTTGTTCCATTCTTTCTTTGCTGTATTCCCTTGCAGTTTCAACCTTTCACTCATTCACAGCCCCCCCTTAAATTCTCTCGCCTCTCTCTATATATATCTCTCTCGTCCCCTCTCTCTCTCTTCCTCTCCCAGCTCCAGGTGATTTACAGGGCTGCTCAGCAATATCTGAGTATCAGCACTGAGTCTGTGTGAGGAATAATAATCACCATGCAGTGAAAGAGCCACTGCAGAGAGAGAGGGAGAGAGAGAGAGAGAGAGAGAGAGAGAGAGAGAGAGAGTTTGTGTGTTGTGAGAGGAGCAGAGAGCAAACAGAGGTAAGAAGTGGCAGCGCTGGAATACACACAAACACACAGATATACAGGCGTAGATTAGAGCACATTAACTGTTGCAGAGAGATCATTTACTGACTGCAACTCAAAGTCACAGAGGAAGGCACCAGTGCCCCTTAGTGGCCAAAATCGAGGACTATCAGTTCCTCAAATGAACTGTTGGGGGAATGACATCAGTGCTTTCTTCTTTGGTAATAAGATCTGGTAACAAGACCCTTAGAAGTCTGTAATTTTTTTTTAATAAACATAAACTTAATGTAAACGATTTAGTCCGACATAAAACGTACCAGTCAGATCTTTGTGAAGTTGGACTAACAGACACTGCAAAAAATCAAACAAGATTTATTTATTTGACAAGAAAAATGTCGTAAGTTATGAAGTCTTGTTTTCAGAAAAATCTGACAAAATGTAGTGAACTTTATGCTTAAAACAAGAAAACATCTACGAAATGGGGTAAGAAAAATAAACTTGCTTTCCCTATAAATAAAAAAAAAAAACAATTCTTACCCCCTGGGCAAATATTTTTTTTTTTTATTTTTTTTTTTAAGCATAAAACATTTATAAACCTCAATAAATTTGGTTATATTTCTCTAACGATGCCATGTTCAATCGAGCATATTTCTTGGGGAATCTTATTTTGACCCCATAATATACAGTATGTTAGTCAGCTTGCTGAAGGTAATGGAACTTTGGTTAAATACTTCCTATTTTCTCAGTGTAAATTGTTTTTTACAATATGCATCAAATGGTTACTGATATATGTAAATGTTTACAGCCAAAAACATAAAGTGATAACAAGGTAGATGCATTTAGAACTACAAAACCATACACTCCGCCGCCATGTTGAAAGTTTACATCTTCTCGCAATTCGGAAACTCTGGTATCAAAATAATCTCTGAGTTTCCCAATCGTAATTACTACTTGAGGTGGCGTTCATGTGCAACTTCCAAGGACGACACATGTATTTAACATAATTCCGATGGCACGTGAAGGCAGCATTAATCCGACTTCGCTAAAATCGGGCTGGACTGTACTTTAAAAAGAAGAATTATTGTTTTAGTCTGGCTGAAATTGAATTTTTAGAGTGCATGTAAATGTACTGAGTGACCAGTGGCAGTATGCACTGTGCTTACCATAAGCACTTCAACTGCCCTTAGAAACATTTTCCCTGAGAATATTTCAGCAATCATGATGCATGTCCCGTATTTCTGTCTGCTGATATGAATCAGAGCTAGTGATGTACGCTTCATGAATGAATCATGTTTTTTAGTCGGTTCCTTTCAGTGAATTGTCCAAACGTGTTTGCAAAACGTTCTGAATCGATTTGCGTTTCAGTTTGATTCGTTCAGACTGCACATTCGCTGAATAATTTTCTCACTCAGTAAAACAGCATCAGGACACTTAAGAACACAGAGAAAAAACAGAGCACTGGATGAAGTAGATATTTACCTACAATCATTTGAAACAAAATACTATGCTTTTTTGAAAGGTTACTTTGAGAAATTTTTTTAGACGCCATGACAAGATAAAAGGAACTCAACTGTTGAAATGCGCCTCAAGACACCTGTTTTCTGCTCAGGTGTACCATTGCACTGTGTCTTGCTATTTTGGTGCAAGAACGTATTTGGTCTGAAGGGTCTCTAAGCCTTTTAGAAATATTTTAGGCAATAGTTACATTGGATGCTACACATACTCAAGAAAATAAAAAGAAATTCCTCTCAGTCACCAGAATTGAACGTTTTGGGGTTGTTTTTGCGCAATTGTTTTCAAGGGGGAGCACAACCCTGGACATTAAGGGTACCCTTTACTTGGTCAGGTTTCAGTGCGTACCCTGAAATAAAATCTTGAGATGAAAAAGAGTGCAAAAGAAATTACAGGGAGAAAAGGAGGAAAAGGATTGGCAAGTTATTTCTTACATCTGTTTGCTTACTGAATTGTGAATGGTCTTTTTGTTCTTACTAATATGTATCTCTGTATGTTGCATATTACTATTTCAATCTCTCCCTTTCTTCCTCTATCTATCTTTATGTTTACAACTTTTCAAACTATCATATCTAAAACTTTGACACTATTGTTTTGCTCCCTTGAAAGCACTGGTATTTTCTTCAAGAAATGTAAATCCAGTTATAGCTTGTTTTATTTTTTTACTTTGTTTGCTTTATTTATGCAGCCTATATATTTGCATTGCTTACCATCTTACTGTCTTACTGGGTGATTTATTCATTAAATCATGTAATCTTTTTGATTATTATTTAAGGCCAACTTCTCTCATGTTTGGCTATACTGTGTTGTTTTACTAGGCTGTAATTATTCCTAAACTGGCAATCAAGACAAATTCAGCAGTATCTCTGCAGTGGTGACAGAACACTATTCAAATTCAAATTCAAAATTCTGATTTGGAGAATGACTAAACCTTCAAAAATATGTTATTTTTAAAGACAATAAGTACACATTGTACACACTAGGTATGCTCAGAGGTGTCAAACCATAAATTCTTATAATGTTTTAATACATATTCCGTGATCTTGCAGTTCGTTTTCTTCTTTATCATTTGTTTAATGAAGCCAGACATCAGACTTCAGTCAATGCACCACAGCTGTGTCAAAGTCAAACATGTGTAAGCACTTAATTCCTGGAGGAACTAAAGAGCATCTTTTGATGCAGAGCTGTTTAACCAACCACACTGTGGTGTTAAGGAAGGATTAAGCTCTTGATTTGAGGGCAAACAAATCCATGTGTGATTGGGCATTGACTGAATAAAAAAATATGATTAGGTGGATGCTTTACAGACACATCATGTCTTCCACATTCATTTCACCTAGAACAATGCTCTCTTAATGAGCGTGTCTCTATGTGTGCGGAGGTGATATTTACAGCTTACCTTTATCATCATCTCAGACTTCCACATAAAAGTCTCCATTGTGCTTTAAGAAGTAAACAGGATGTTTCAGCTCTAGTCTTGTCTGTGTGTGTTTGTGTGCAAGTTATATGTATCGTGAGACAGTGAAATTGAATGAATACCCACTTGTGATGAAAAGCTACACCCACACGCACATACATGGACATACACACACACCCACCTCTATTGTCCATTTTATAGTGACCAGCACCCAAACAAAGCAGTTCTGTTACAAATGCAAAAAAAAAAAAAAAAAAAAAAAAATACTATGAAGTGAATAAGGATGTCTTGCAATGTGTGTGTGTGTGTGTATTATGAGCAAGTAAGTCCTGTACCGGGTGAATTATTTTCACACAGATGAACTAATTCTATGTGAGACACATTTTTAATGAGTATTGTTACACAGAGTTTTGCTGACAAACACACACACACACACACACACACACATAATCTTGTCTCTATTTTCTGTCTGAAACTTGTCACACGCCAGGACCAAGAACCCAAGCCAAAATCACACGATTTACACAGTCGTTAAATGCAAAACAATAAATACATACACACTTAGTGGCCCCAGACAGTGAACACACCCCTGGGTCAGACATAAATTTGAACCAAATGTCTCACGACATATTGCGGTTGCTGTGACAATAACCTCAGTGTGTGTAGTATGTGTGTGACAAAGAGGGATGTTATTAAGCGGAGCACACTACACTCTTTCAGTCCTTTCTACGATTACTGTTCCTCTCGGACGCAATCATTCATCTCCTAGAAGCCTTCATCATATAGGTTCATCTCTTGACGTTCACTCTAAGAAAAGGGCCTTTCTTTGACAATGGCATAATTAACATCAGCTCTCTCTCCATTCCCTCATCTTTTGTTTTTCTCCTCCCTGCTGTCGTTTTAGTCCATAAAATATTCAGACTATTAAATGCAAACATTAAATCACTCTACACTTCAATTCATACCAATTCGGAGAGATAATGACCAGCATAAAGCATCATAAAGGCTGCTGACACAAGGCTCTGGTCTTTAAAGTCCAGGATGTTGTAAACATCAATTACAATCCTTGTGTGTGATGAGGGTAAACAGGTTTGGTTTGCTGTCCGCAATGAAGGGGCTTGAGTCCACTCTCCCGGATGTATTTAATTATAGAAGTAAATGTGGAGTTGGGGTGGTGGAGGGATACCAAAAGAATTGTCACAGGAGATAGGCAAGCAGCTGTGTACATATCCTTAGTGTTGTGATTAGCAGAATTAGATGAACATGCTCCTCCTGAACATCCGTTTGGAACTCCATTATTATGTATAATGTATATAATGTATATACTGGAGTCACATCTAATTAGTTGTTTTTTTCGAAATAGAGAGATTACAGGAAATTACAGGACGAAGGGGGAAACACATTTAGGACATGGCGATTCAAACTCAGATGAGCACCACGGCTTAATGTGTCTGCTAGTCTGCAGCTTTGACATACTGGAGGTCTAAAAAGTATTTGGACACTTAAGCCACCTAAAAGTGTATACATTACCAGTAATGAGATACATTTTTTAACTAAGTGGCTTCTGCAAACAAATGATGCTAGACCTAACTAAGGACTAACTTTTGCAATTACTTTTAACCAATTGGTCTCAAGGTCATTTTAAGTGCATGTAGGAAATCAGTTCCGCTCAAGTTCACAAATATGTCTAGGACCACAGGTGTAGTTCATCACATTAACCCTTTAATGCATACCTCAGGTCTTTAGTGAGCTGGGACCTCATTCCACCACCTGTACCTCATCCATTTTTTTGGAGTTATGTCCATACCTCATTCCTCAACCTATCTGAACAGTGTAACAAAAAAAAAAACAAAAAAAAAAAACAACAACAACAACAACAAAAAATATACCAAACGTGTATAGGGTCATATAATACTCTAGATATGTAAAAGTGTCTGGGTTTTTTCAGCACTTCCATAATTTTTTTAATGGATTATTTTCTATATATCTATATAAGTTTACTATCACAGGATAATATTTTTTTTTTTTTATTACACGACAAATTAGTACTTTATTCATACAAATGACTACATCACATTGATTTTCTGTGTGACAATGGTGAATTATCAGTATTCCATATGCATGTACACATACATATTACACATGCTATTTCTTACTCAAGGTGGCACTGATTTGTCAGTGATTTACTTGATTTACATTTGACATTGCTATTTGACGAAGAAGCAACGTGGAAGTAAACTACAGCAAGTGTAACACATAAACAGCATGATTTGGCTATTGTCGTTTGGGTGTACTACTGAAATTATATTGTGCATCTATTTAGACTCAAAAAGTGCCTGAGAAAATATAAATGTGTAGATTGTGCATATCTTATGTGTTATGTTTAGCTCAGTATGTGTTTAACAGCCAGTTTCTAATGAAATTTCAGTGTGGAAGTTATAAATCCTGTTCTATATTTGTTGCATCATTTCTTTGATATATGAAAAATAAAACATCAAAATATATCAGAATTAGGCATGTAATGATACACAAATTTCATGATATGATACGATGCATAGCCTCACGATATGATACAATACGATACGTGCACCCACAAATGTTTTGCTCAAACCTATTCTAGGATTCTACATAAATGTCTTTTAAATCATAAATGCCACAAAAGTGTCTGACATTGGCAACAAAAAACAGAACTCTAAGTAACTTAAACAACAGCACTGCATTTATTTTGTTTGATTGTTGAGAAAAACTAATATGGACTCACAATTTTCATGTTTTTCTTGAGAAAATAAGTTTGTCTACACTCTTGTCATTTATATTCATATAGCACTTTTCTAAATACACATAGTTTCAAAGCAGCTTTATAGAAAATCATGCCTTATTGTCTGAAAGCCCCCTGTGAACAAGCTGAAGTGACTGTAGCAAGGAAAAAACTCCTTTCAGTGTTATTTAGTGGTGAACATTTTATATATATATATATATATAATTTTTTTTTTTTTATATATTTTTTTTTTTATTTTTTTTTACACCCCTAATCAGAATATATTCTATTCTGTTATTTTCAAATTATCTTGAAAATGTTTTGAAAATTTGACACTATCTGGGCATTTTGTAGATCCATTTGTGATAGATAAAAAAAGACCCAGGTATGTAATAATGTTTGGTGAAACACACATGCATTTAAGGTTTAATAATGGACATGTTTCACTAAATCTGACAACCAGAAAGTCTATCTAAAACAATATCTATTGTTTTATTGTGTATCCCAAAATAACAGTGTTAGGTAGTAACCAATTACATGTAATCTGGATCACGTAACCAGATTCCAAAAATAAATTACTTGTAATTAGATTACATCATTTTTAACACTCTGTATTCAGATTACATTTTTATTGATTACATGATTAAATTTTTTTTATTCATTATCAGTCAGCCAATGGCAATAAATATTACATAATTTTCTGATTATGCTCCTAAATTTTAAAAGATTTACTTCCGAAGGAAAATTTTAGTGTTAGTTGGCACCTTTATTTTACTCAGTGACTGACCGCAATTTGCTGCTGGATTTCATGTTTACTAATGTTTAATGAAAGGAATGTTAACTAAATAAATTTTGTACTTAATACATTTAAAATTAAAGTTTAGATTACCTAAAATGTGTAACCTAACAGATCGCGTTACTGATTACAATTTTAGTAATGTAATTTGTAATCAGTAAGGGATTACATTTCAGAAGTAAACTACCCAACACTGAAAATGAATTCACTGTAAGGTGTAATATAATATGCTTTATCAGATCCAAATACAATTGGTGGCTTTCAGCATTACAGGGACATTTTTGTGTATATTTTCTTATGAAATACTAAAACTGTCACAGATATTCTATTTTAACAAATAATTTTATCAGCTGTGATAAGAGCTGCAATAGTGGCCTGATGTGATGCTGCAAAAGATTTATAGTAAGTGTGTAGCACAAACAGAATATTGTGGGGGGAAAGACACAGTTTACAGCACTGCCTCTGGAAATGGACAACAAGGGAACAGAAAAAAAAATCAATCCATTTGGCAACAATAAACAATACGTGGCTGAAGTGCAATCTCAGCTTACAACTCAGCACTAATGATACTGTCTAGCTGCGTGTTTACTGTGTGTTGTTGTGTGTGTGAGAGATAGAGAGAAACACACACAGAGAGGAAACTTTTAAGTTAAAGATCATTAAAATGATAATTGACAATTAATATGGACTTCAAGGTAAAATTTTATATGAACATACATATAAGGGAAAGTTTTTCATCATTTTTATCAACTTTTAGCTTTTTGGCAGTTCACTTAAATAGTCCTACGGTGCATCAAATGAATTTTTTAAACAAATATTCCATGTAGTCTCTCAATTCATATGAGGTCATAAAAACTGCATATCTAATAATTATATAAGAATAGTTAGATGAACACTGTCACACTGCTGTCAGTGCTTGAAATGTCATATGAACTACCCAAATGTAAACATTTATTTAGGCAAATTTGTGTATTTAGGCAAATTTGTGACATTTCCTCTTGGTAATTTGATCATTCATCAGGCATTTATACTGTGTGAATTTGTCTCTCTCCATAATCTGTGTTTAACTTGTCAACACAGTAGCAGATCCTGGCATAGGTGATATAGGCAGGCGCCTAGGGCGGCAACACTCTCTGGGGCGGCACGACATATTACCTGATCGATCGCCCCTGCACAGAGCTCGCAAGATCGCAATGGGAGAAAGGTGCCCCAAATTGTGTCATACCGCCCCTGGCTCGCGATGGGTGAAAGGTGCCCCAAATCATGCCACCCCATGACCCGGCCCCACACAGAGCTCGCAAGATCACGATGGGAGAGATGTCCACAAATCATGCCACCCCGTGATCCGCCCCCACAGCAGAGCTCGCAAGATCACAATACCTGACAGGCTACTCAGCCTAAAAGGCTCAGGATTATAGATGTTCATAATGCATTCTTACATTCTGAGAGGTGCACCACGTCGGATCTTGCCTAGGGCACCATGTAAGCCAGAACTGCCACTACGTCAACAAACGCACAGACACATACTGCAAACTGCAACGTCCCGTGTGAATTGTCTGACCGTGTCGTGCGACTGAAGCCCCAGTCACAGGTTGAATGTGTTTGTGTGTGCGTGCACAAGGAATAGATATCAGCCACATTTTCTCTTTCTTCTCCCTTGCTGTTTTGAATGCACAAACATTTTTAAAAGTCCCTCTGTTGTGAGAAGCCTGAAGAACTGGTGCGTGAAACTTGAACTTCAA